>NC_142045.1:59814216-60439216 GCF_982192425.1 Myodes glareolus
CAAAATAGTAAATTAAACATAAGGTAATATGGTAGAAAATGGCTCAGCAATAGTAGTGCTAGCTGCTCTTACAGGAGTTGTAAATACATAGGTCAGGTGGCTCACAACAACCAGTCACTCCAGCCTCAACCTTCTTCTGACCTCCATGGGCATACACAGACACAGAACGACACACATGCACACAAAAAATGAAATTAAATAAAATAAACAAATCTTTAAAAATTAAAATGTTGGAAAAAAACACAGGCAAAGATTACCACTAAGAGTCAGAGTGCTTGTTGGCAAACTTTAGAGAAGCTTGTCTTCACACTAGAGAGTGTAGTCTACATCTGAACTTAAATGTCTTGCCAGGGCCTATACTTGGGGAAATATACCTTAAATGGGCTGGGGGCATGTCTCTGATATGGAGTACTTAACTATTATAAGTAAGGTTGTGGATTCTCATCCTAGAAACATTAGGAGAAATACATTTTAAAGAAATAGCTGTGAAATAAATGTTGAGGGCAAAACACAAGTATCTTTTCCTAAAGTAAAACAATGGTGGTTCAGAGATGTGCCCAGTAGAAGGAAAGTTGGCCAAACAATTTCCAGGCATTTTTAGATGTAGTTAAGAACCTAAATAACAACTGGGTGGTGATAGCGCATGCTTTTAACCCCCCCCACTCAGGAGGCAGAGGCAGGCGGATCTCCTTAAGTTTGAGGCCAGCCTCGTCTACAAGAGCTCGTTTCAGGACAACTAGGACTGTTACACAGAGAAACTCTGTCTCAAATAGAAAACAACAACAAATAATTTGAAGAACATGTCTTAGGACTCGGTGGACAGAATAAGTACAATGATGTCTTCCTGCAGAGTTTTTTGATATGAGATTTCAAGTGAGAAATTATTTAATAATTAGAAAGATAAAATATTGAACGGTGAGAATAAAAGCCTTCAGCAAGTTTGAAAGATTAAATAAATGCAGCAGAGATTGTTCTTGAGAGTTGACAACTTCAAAATCAAAGTGAGAAGTCTAATATACATCTCATAGGACTAATATAAAGGTTGCACCATACTCCACTCTATGTCAAATATGTCACATGATGGGAATGGACGACATGAAATGATATATCACATACATTTTGACTATTATTAAGCAGAACTTGTAAGATGTGCTGGAAACTTCAGCAGTAATTAAAAAACAAAATCCGTCATAAAATTTATTATCTATAAGAAGACAGGAAAAGTAGCAACATAAATAGAATACAAATTGTACTAAATATATTGTGAATAAGGCCAGGTTAAAGTGTGTGTGTGTTAGCTTGTGTAGTGCTATATCTGCACGTGCTGTGTGTATGTGAGAAATGTGGTTTCAGAAGGAATGCTTACATATGAGTTTCAGGACCATTGAGTCCAAAACATCTAGCTCATAGACATCTGCATAGATTTCACCATAGATTATGTGAAAAATGTGTACAATAATGCTGTATTGGATTTTTTATAGGTGCACTGAATGCAAAGGGAAGTTACAGTTCTATGAGAAGCAATACAAGATGCAGCAAAACCAAGGTCAGAAGGGCAGTCTTCACATAATACCTAATCAACATGCCCAGGATTATCCAGCGGTGTTTGGAAGAGTTGCTCTTTTCAGTGTATGCTCACCAAACTCCTGTCTCCGTGCTGGAGTAGTTTTCAAATGTGATGAAGACTTTCATTAAGTAAAAGATTTTCAGTCAGAAAATAGCAAGTTTCTTTTAAGATGGAGAGACCAATGAAACATTTATGATTGTCTTTAACATTTAGTGAAGAGAAAGGAAATGTTTAGTAACCAGTATCAAAGATCCTGTTGATTGATTTAGAAATGCATTGACATTGTTGAAGATCAATGGGGTCTCACAAACTCATGACGTCCAGTCTCTTGGACACCAGAGACAAAGGAACTTGATGGTGCACATCAGCCACCCCAATAACAATCCTTCATGGCAGTGGAATCTTTTGTTGAAGTAACGAATTGTGTATCTATCCAGAGTTCTGGCACAGTTTTCTTAAGCAGACTCCTAGACTCTTAAAAAAATTACAGCCCTCCTGTAATAATGCAGAGTGACTTAATTCATCATTCCAGCAAAAGAAAAATACAATATGCGGCCCATTCTGTCCTGCTTCCTGGGGTAAACATGGATGTGATTTCCAAATAAAAGTCAGATTTTGGATTATTTTATGTGAAATGCATCAGATGTTAAAGTGATGAAGTTTTAATAAAATTTCTGTCTAGATGGAAAGAGAAACAGCTGCACCACCGTGACTTTTATCCCACATCTAACTTTAAGCAACACTGTTCAGCTATTGCTTACACAGCAATAGTGTATATGTTACACATTAGTCAGCAGTATTCTTTGTTCTCTGCTCATTAAGTTAAAAAAATTTAAAAAGGTATTTGTAGCCCTTTTATTAAAAAAATACTTATTTAGGTTCAGTAATGGGCCAATTGAATCTCTGAAGTTGATATTGTTTGATCCAAATGAACATTGTAGGAAAGCCATATTAAATCTAGGAAAAGGAAATTGTGTATCTGTTAATAACACCACACTAAACTAACCCACGCAAATGAAAAATAGTAGCTGGAGGTAGATGCTTGTGTCCTAGGAATTTGTTTTCCATATTTATGTTCATAGAACATTTCATTATATTAAAACTATGAAATATGCAGTGGCTATATATATATTTGTGCACATGTTTCCTCCCTAACTTATTCATTCCTAGTGCATTATTGTCTAATAAAATTGAATGGATGAAGTAAAACTTTCACCATCCATTGTCTCTGAATTCTTGCAGCCATTTCTCAATAGTCATCCCTAATATAACATTATCATGTAAATTATCATGTACCATATAAACTTGAGAAACTACTAAGCAGTAAACAATTCTTAATTATCAATACGCCAATAAACATCTCATTACCACCCATTAATAGAAATGTTTTCTCTATATTCAAACAGGTTTCCCTCTTATAACTAAACCAGACATTCACTGTGGTGGCCTCTGCAGCCTTACAAATGTGCAGTGGTTAATGATCACACACTCTAAACAAAGTAAAGAAAGTCTGCCTGGAAAATCAAGATATAGGTATTGATTTTGAGGAGCAGGTCATTTTTCTCTTTAACTTATTATTGTTTAATTCAAAAACCATAGGTAAAAACTAAACAGAAAAATCCACATAAATTGAAAGAATGTCTTGTACATTGTTATTATACACAGTGTCAAGACAGAAAAAATGTTCTGGTTTTCTCATTTTGTAATAATGAGAAAAGTCAAGTTTTGTTTTTTGGCACCTGGTCCATATTTAATGCCATAGCTCCACTGTAGGAGAAGTTCATAGTCCCTCCTTCTTCGTAGTTGAGAATGTAAAAATGTTTAGCTTTGCTGGGTTGTGTTTCCTAGAATGTCTGAAGATACATCCATAAGAGTTCACCAACGTAATTCTCAATGAGCTAGAATAAGAATAAGCTAAACAAGAATAAGTACAACAGACATATTAATGTTGGCAAAATGAAGTTCAGGAGACCTTAACACCAAAACAATAGCTGCAGGCAACTAGCAATGCTGAGAACTGGAGGAATGGTTGAGCCCAGAGAAGAGAGCACCTGTTGGTTATCCAATGCCAAATAGCTAGCCTTGAAAACATACAAAAGTAACATTGTACAAACATCAGCGTGTGCTTCTGTATTTAAGAATATATGTGCATTGAGAAAAAAGGCCATGAATATAAGAGAGAAAAAAGGATTTTACAAGACAATTTGGAGAGAGAAAAGAGAAGAGGTAAATGACATTATATGACATTTTTATAATCTCAAAACTGAAAGAAATGATTTTTAAATGATAAAAAATGGGGCTAGATAAGAGTAAAGTAGCATATATTTCCAAAAAGGGTTTTGAATATTTTTACAATGAGGAAATAAGAAATGCCGAATGGACATAGGTATTTCTAAGTTGATTCACACAGAGGGGATGCATATATGTCTAAACAACATGAGAGTCCTTATGCATATGGACAACCTTATGTTCACCTTTAGTTTTAAAAAAACATTTAAAATTCAAAGCAACATATAAACTGGAAGCATTAAGAACAAGCTTCAGCCCCAGATGGTAGAGAATTTATTGGAAAAGCACAAATGAGGAGATCTATGCTTATGCTTCTTCTGGGTGTCTACCTCTCTGCATCTTTTCCCTAAAACATGCTGACTTTATGAGATTAGAGTTTAAATGAAGACACTGGAGATAAAGATCAAAACATCCATATCTCAATATTAAGTTTGTATCACTGCTTAGGAATCCTTCACCTGGTACTTGCACATTGCTGCAGTGGAGTTTCGGCATAGTCATTTATTTTTCATCAGTCACCAGAGTGAAACCCGCCATGAATTCAAGAAAAAGACTCACTAATCTCTGGATGCGATCAGGTCCAAATGAGCAAGTTCAAGGGGTCAAACACTCCCTTACCATACACAGGTTTAAAGTTTACAATTACATTTAACAAGCTCTAAATGCCTAGAACTTTGTTCATAAGGTAGAAAGGACAGGGCTTCCGAGGAGTGAATGCTTGAACACTTAATCAGAAAAATATGCAATAGTCTCAAAGAAATTATAGAAATGCAAACTTTCAAACAGTTGATGAGGTGAAACTATGAGTTCAAGGTTAACTAGGAGTAGGCAGTGACTGTGACAGAAGGAGGGGGAAGGAATAGGGACTCTCCTAAGAACTTACACTAAAAAGGTGTTTTGTGCCATATTCCCAGCAACAAGGTGAAAAGAAAACTTCTTGACTATTTCCTGGTGAGGAAGAATTGTCTGTATTCTGTCAGTCATATTTTAAATAAACACTGATTGGCCAGGCAGGAAGTATAGGTGGGTCAACCAGACAGGAAGCAGAGGCGGGGCAATGAGAATAGGAGAATGCTAGGAAGGAGGAAGCCCATTCCTCCCATTCCTGCCCAGACCAGAAGCAAGATGTAACTTGCCCAACTGTGAATGGTACTGAGCCATGTGACTAACATAGATAAAAATAATGGGCTAGCATAAGTTATAAGAGCTAATAAGTAGCCTGAGCTAATGGGCCCATCAGTTTTATAACTTATGGAGATCTCTGTGTGATTTTCTTTGGGGCTTGCCGGCTGTGGGGTACCGGGAGGGACAGATACCCCAACAAGCAGGCCCCTTCATGTTACAATTTCCTATTTTTCAAATTGTGCATATAGTTGCTGTGAATTTTGATGAGCAATATTTTGTGTTCACAAATGATACCTTACTTAGTTTAATATCAAGAACCAAGATTGGTGGCTTATATGTGTCTCATTTTATAAGAAACTGCATATATTATACCATGGATATAATAACTGAAGATTCTTAAAATGTCCTGCGGAGATGGGAGAGAGCACGAGACACAAACAACATGTATAATTTATTAAGAAGATCTGTGCCGAGGTCGGGGTGAGGGGGGGAAAGACAGTGATGTGACACTGAGGGGGGGAGGAGAGGAAGAGAGAGTGGGAATGATGCCCTTAGCTTTTAAAGGGTTCCCAGCACATGCACGTGAGGGAAAAGGCATATCTACATCAGATGCTGGTCGCGCAGCTGGCGGGCAACTCACTCATGGAGATGTGCCTATGTCAGATGCTGATGACACACAACGTCACGCCCTGGGCAAGGAGGAAGGACCCTACATCAGACGCTGGTGACGTAGATGGCGAGCGACCCACACGTGTGCACTTGAGATACCCGAGCTGGCGGAACCCAGAAGGGCAGTCTTCCGGGAGGCCAGAGAATAACAATTCTTATCAGGTGTTTGTGAGGATTTTAGATGTTCTGTGATTTTGTTGCCATTTACTATTGTCTTTCTGATTTTAGCCATTGTCATGCTGACAATTCATTGTGCTATTTCATTCCCTTTTTTTTTTGACAGCTACAGATGTTGAGCAGCTTATGCTGTTCCTTATCTTTTTAAGTTGTTTTTTTTTTATCCTTCGAAGTGTCTTCAGTATCTTGAAATGTCTGAGTACTAGTAAGATACAGATTCTGTTGCAAATACTCTCTGTATTGCAGTATAGACATAGATAAATAAAATGTAAAAATTAAGATAACAATGCATAAGTTTAAGCTTCTCATCTTAGGATCTTGAGCTTTGCTCTGCAGTTCCCTCCTTTGCAGGTGTCGCCTCTATGGGCTACACATTGGGCTGAGAATTAAAGATTGATGGCTTCAGATCCTAACAGTCAGAAGCATATTGCTCTAAGCTTTCAAAGTAAGAGGCCTATGACTTTATCCTTGAGAGCTCTGCCCTCAGGCTTTCAAATCAGCACCATATGCTTAAGTTTCAGCACCCTGCACCCAGCACTCAGCACCCAGCAGCTTGAATTGTACCACTGGCTTGAATGTCTGCCCCAACTAATCTTGGCCATCATTGGCTGTCTTTGACTTAACAGCTGGGGTCCAAGGTTCTTTCCCACAGCTTTTAGTTTTGTCAGTGATGGTCTTAGCTTTCTGCCTCTTGACCTATCAATTCAGCCCTCCTACCTGTGGTACAATCCACAAGTGAAAGCTTGCCCATAAGTGGAATATGCACATATGCAAGTGCAGGGAAGAATAGGCGTGTGATAAAAGGGAAACAGCTTCGAAATCTAGTCTCAGTGCAAGAGCACCCACTTCTTCAGCTAGACCATAATGTGGCTCATGAGACATTCTGCTTCAGATTCTATGTGTGCTGCTTTTGTGACTCACTTCCCTCTGAGTTCCTAAAGAGGCAGTCATCTTCACCTGAAGTAGTGACTACAGGACAGATGGGATCATCCAGAATTTATGGAGGCTTGTGAGAGCTAAGGTGAAGTCAGTGGAAGTTGATGCAGTCTGTCTAGGCTGGGCATCACTGATGCCAGGCCTCCTGAAGCAGAAATTATGGTTTCAGGGTTTCTTGCACTTTCAAATCTTCAAGGCTGCAATGATGACAGTCCAGCAATCTTTTAAGGAAGGGGCTGCTTGACCCATAATTTCCTCTTTAAGGTAAAAACATATAAGGGAGGGCTTGTCTCCTGTCAGTCAAAAAGCAGGCCACCCAGCTACAGATAGCTTTGCTTGTTCAAACCACCAAAGTATGCTAAAGATGAGGACTTGACACAAAACTAGCATGATGATCAGTATAGAACAGTACTCAAAGCAGAATGAAATAGTCCTGATAACAGTAGTGCCCTTCTGACCTGCCTTGGTAAGAAAAATTGCAACATGTGACTCAAAACTTTTCATACTGCCTAACAAGACACAGAATGGTTTATCTATTTACTTGCATTTGTATAGATGGATCTAACTCTAAGACCAAAACAGTAATCTAAATGTGAGTCTAGAGAAAGAAGGAAGAATGTTTTCCATTCATTCAATCTCTGTTTTCACTAAACCTTAATACATTTAAAAAACAGCTGGTTTGCTTTTTTATTTTCCTTGTAGAGAAATGGTCTATTGCTGGATACATACAAATTAAAGAATCTGTTTCTACGACTGCAGAGATTGCTCAGTAGTGAAAAGCATACATTGCTCTGGCAAAGTTCTCCAGTTCTACTTCCAGCACACATAGGTTGGCTCATAATTACCTGTAACTCCAGCTCTTGAGAACTGAACACAGCTAAGAGGGTACCTGTACACACACACACACACACACACACACACACACACACACACACACAGAGAGAGAGAGAGAGAGAGAGAGAGAGAGAGAGAGAGAGAGAAATGAAAACAAAATATAATAACTGTCTAATTGGACCTAAGACCACTCAACATAAGGAAAATCATGAAATCATGTTTGGTAATTAGGTCAAATCAAACCAAATCAAAATGCCCAATGTTTTATTAAGGATGATACTCTCAGCTGACTGAACACATGGCGGGGAGACAGGACAACAGGGAGCCCATGCAGACCCAAAAACCACATGTTCCTCCTATAGGAGGCCCCTTAAAGACCCTGTGGGACCTTGCATTCTGGAATTTGGAGTCCAGAGCAAAGCAACTCCCAGGCCAGGGGCTGGGGTTATGCATCCAACTTAACATTCCAGACTCTTTGGATATAGGGGTGATAGAAAATTGAAGTGATAATTATGACAGACATTTAGGCTCTCTTTGAAAAAAGGGTGTAGACTCAAGTTTGGCTACTTCCTGCCTGCATGGGGTGATGTGGGGAGGGGAGAGCTGGCCATTGGTGGATCCACGTTAGTGGGTGGAGTGGCTAGAGAGGCATCCTGTCAGCTGTCATTCCGGAGACGCAGGCATTGTTTTTTTGAGGGAGGTAGGAAGGCAGGTGTCTAGGAGAAAAAATATTATTATTACTGGACCTTTCTAGTAGGGCTCCCCCTGGAGTGAGACACAGTAGTAGATGAAAGCAGGTTTGAGTTGGCAGGTGTCCATGCTCCAGGAGAGCTGGAACCAATGGTGTCCCAGGAACTGGTTGGCATTGTCCTGGGGACATTCTACCAGACCTGTTTTTGGCGTAGCAATGAAACTTTTTAGGAACCTGTAAGAGAACTGGTAGAAGGCTATTAGAGAAAATTGCGAACTTTGAGCCTCTGAAAATTGAAACCTGTTAATTCTGTACTATGAGGCCTGTTAAAGAACAGTCACCTTAAAATGTTAAATGCCTTTAGACAGATCTGGGAGGAATAGATAAGCAAAAATGAGACAGCTTTTGGCTAGCAGGAAATCTCAAGTTCTCTTTTGGTCCTTGGAGAACATCAGGCTTAGAAGCAGTTATTGCCACTAGCTGTTGAGTACAAGAGGCCCAAAGACCTTTTCATGTGAAGGGAAGTTCATCCTACCTGGCTTGACACATAAGCTGATCAATTCCTTGAGAATAAAAAGGCATTTCTTGCTATCATGTGGGTGCTTTGCAACCCAGAGGAAGCCTGGAAACATAGGTCTTTGTCTTCTAAGAGGACACACATAGGATGCTTCAGAGACTGGCTTGTCTCTATATTAGAAGCTCTGCATTTTTAAAATGCCATGGTCTCAGTCTCAGGACTGTAAAGGCACTTGAGAACAAAAATTATTGTCTGGGATTTTAAACTGGTTATATAAGCTAAATTTTTAAAGCTGTTGTCAATCTGGAAGCAGATACATACGTAACATTTAGATTTACAACACAAAAATACAGTTACATATACTGTGGCCACATTATTTTAACAGACAGGACAGCAGGGAGCCCATGAAGACCCCACAAAACCATATGTTCCTCCTCTAAGAGACCCCTTAAATACCCTGTGAGAATGCATGCTGGGATTTGGAGTCCAGAGCAAAGCAACTCCCAGACTAGGGGCTGGTGCTACGCCCCCAACTTAACACTAACCAGCTCTCTAGTGCTTATGACTCATGGATTATAGGACAGGATCAACTACAGTCACTGTACTAGACCAGCATAATTCATTACTAGATTCTAAATTGTATTCTTAGCCTATGTATAACTGTTGCCTCTCATCATGGAAACCTCTCATTAAAACCATGAAAGAAAACCACCACTGGAAAAGTACCAACATCAACAGTTTGTGGGGAGCACACCCTTAAGGATATATCAAAGCTCACGAATCTATAGCTCAGGAAACATAATTGAATTATTGTGATATCCAGAATAACAGGAAAACGATTGTAAAATAGCTTCTACTAGAAATGTCTGTTTAAACAATACCAATGTCAATGGACATTTTAACATGGAAGGAGGAAATTCCTTGGGGTCAGTGCCTCTTCCTGGCATGAACCCATTTATTTACTGTTCAATTCAGACTTGTCAGCTTGAAATCATATACACAACAGCAGCCAAAATGGTTGTATTCATGTATATATAGTTGTACATACACATACCTACATATGTGTGTATAACAATAACCAAAGAAAAGGAGGCTATCAGTCTGAGGGAAAACATCGAGCATTTCCAGGGAGGGTATCCGAGAAGAGCTGAGGGAAGAGAAAGTGATGTATATCTATTTCACTTAAAAACATATTTAAAAATTTAAATTCATACCAAAATAGTTTTAAATCTCTCTGTTTTCCTTTGAAGCTAAAATATATGGACATTTTATCTTTTAACAAATATTAAATTTATGACTTAGGAAATATCCCTACACTGTAAAAATAAATATCTGAAGCATTTCATATGAAATCGATCTTATTTTTCTAGTATTTATTTGTCCTTTTGAAATTCCCCGTTGGATTCATTTGAGAGAATAAACTTCCAGCTCTTTTGATTGTTCTCATTACTACCGTGATCTTCTTAATTATGTTTCTAGTGGCTATCAGCCATTATTCCACGACTCTCATTGACATTAATGAACATTCATTTTATTTAATTTGCTGGATATTTTAATCTAAACATCTTTACATGTTTACTTATGTTGATTTTGTGTAGAAACATGATCCATCATACCTAACGTTAAAATTCATGCATTCTCCCTAACCTCTGTGTAAATTTATGAATTTATACTGACTAGATCACTCATCTTCCTTTAAATGCAACCTGTTCCTTATATCTTTTCTTAGTACTTAATTTTTTGAACTTTTAAAATTAGTGACAGGTGTTCATGATGTCTTTGTGTGTGTGTGTGTGTGTGTGTGTGTGTGTGTGTGTGTGTGCTGCCCAAATTGGATACTGTGAACTAAACACTAGTTCCCTGCATAAGCAGTAAGCGTGCTTAAAATCTGAGCTATTTTCCATCCCCAAGCTGATTTTTCATGCTCAGTAACTTCCATTCGTCCCCATGCTAGTAAGAAATCAACTAAAGTAAAAACATATTGCAGCAACCATGTCTGCATTTCTTTAATTCACAAAGAAAATGTGTAATAAATATTTCCTAAATAAATTTCACACTGATTTTTCCTGCATAATAGCTGGTCACCACAGGCTAAGAGATCTAATATATTATAACTAAGATCCATTATCTATTTTCTCTTCATCTTAATACATATCAATTGCCCATCTTAAAAGATCCAGTGTGATACTTCCAGACATTTACTGCTATTCCATCTGTTTGAGATTAAATTATCTACTATGTATTTACTTTACATTTTATCTCTACTTTTGAGAAATTCGTGTATGTGTACAATGAAATGTGATCATCTCTACCTGCCATTTTCCCCTCCAACTTACTCTAAACTCCTTAAACCACCCCACAACTTAAACACTCACAACTTCATGCCCGTTGTTTTCATAACTCACCAAGTACAGATAGCATTGCCCATGATGTGTGTGCTGTCCATGGGGGTGGGGCTATCTCCTAGAGCAAGGAAAACCTACCAGTGTCCACATTCTCCCCCAAAGAGTGATTCTCTCTCCCCTAGCAACTATTAGCTTCCTATAGCTCCTCAGCAAAGTGTGATCTGGAGATAATCTTATCTATGCAGGGATTTTTGTTGGCAGGTATATGTGTACTTCATCGTTAGGAAGCCACAGCTGGTGTCAGGTCACATGTGTGACAGACATGTAATGTCTAGATGATAGTACTCTTCCAAATCCTCTGACGCTTACATTCTTTCCACTTGTTTATCTGAGCTATTCATTGAGACTGGGGTAGGAGATTGATAAATATACTCTATGTAGGACCGAGAACACAGTCTCTTTTTTTTCTCAGAGCTCCGATCAACTCTGCACCTCTCCAGTGACTGATGCCCACTGCAAAAGTGTTCCTTGAACAAGGTTGAGAGCTGACCAGGTCTGCAAATGTAAATGTATATAGCAAACATTTTTGATCACTAAAATTCACTTTTTTTTTATTTTAACAGGAAACGCCTATCATAATCTCTACTTTACCTTGGAAATCACATTTGAGATGAAGCCCAGTTCAGCACATGGACAATCTGAACAGTCATTACTATATGCTAAGATCAAAAGAATGCAGCATAAAAATCATTAGTTAATGTAAATATTCCTCACTTTCCAAAATGAATCCATGGGTACCCTGATTTTAAAAAATGGTGAGTCACAAATTTTGTTCAGACTCCTTAGATATACATTCACTGCACTGGACATCAATATTGTTCTCTAAGCTGAAAATAGTTGAAGTTCAGATCACAAGAGGATTGTAGTCTACCCTATATTATAAAAATATCAAAGACATCATAAGGCATGCAGAGAGCTGTAAAATGCCTGTCTTTCAGGGGCTGGACAACGAAGAGAAAAAATGAGCATTATCACTGCATAAGTGAGCACAGAAAATAAAATGTAAATAAAAATAATTAATTGTGCCTTGTTCTTCATCTTTCTTATTCATGTAGGTGCTATATGTCAACTGATTTTTCTATTACTTTAAGGATGAAAGTGAGGCTCAGCCAGAATGTGACTGGGCTTAGTTCAGCTTGCTGAATTCACATCAGGAAGATTAAAGTAATACCTGGTTTCTTGATTTTTGATGGTTAAAATGGTCATATTCTTTATGGCTAAATGTTAATGTAAATGAATACTCATGTTGTCTGAAGTATGTGAAGAGACTTATTAAGCTATATTTGGCATGCAAAAATGAAAATGTGAGTGAAATAAATGACTTCATTTTTAAAGAAAATGTAGCTCTTCATTCAATAGAATGATAAATCCATGCCCTTCCACAAGCCCTGCAGGCAGCATGATGTTACACTAAGTTACATTCCAAGCCTCTGTGCGCTAAGGTCAAGGGAGTGAAATGATTTGCCCTTGGCTGTCAAATCTATTGTTAGAAAAGGGATTAAATCCTGCTTTTAAGCAGGTTTAAGAAAGAAATCTCTCAAACGTTCTACACAAAAATTTGTTTGTTTAAAACAACCATCTGATTGCAGCAACTGGAACATCTTTGTCCATTAAATATTTTCAAAATCAACAGGTACAAAAAGAATATTTTGATTTTGTTTAAAATTTCCAAGGCTTTTATTTATTACTTTTCTTTCTCTGGACAGTTCAGCTTGTGACAACCCAGACATCTGTTTTTATATTCTCATTCACTATTTCTATTCTATAAAGCAACCTAATCCGTTTTTAAAAGTTTAGTTATGTGGAATTAAACCAAGTCTGATTTTGACTGCAATCGTTTGAGAGGATTCTTGGTCTGAGAAGCTGCTAGTCAGTGAGCAATTTCTGGAATGTTCCCCGGAGGCTGAGTTTAGCATTCTCTTTTCTACTTATGTGCAGCCCGTGCTATTGCTATCCCACTGTGTATCTAAAGAGATCAAAACCTTGTTCTTAGGTTGTCTTAGCCTATATAAGCACTGTGCCCTCCCATTTGAGGAGTATTCCAAGATGAACTCACCTTTTCTGTCACTTCATATCTCTAGCATTTTAAAATTTCACGTGACCAGATCTTAACAATGTGTCTTTCTTTACTGCTGGTCATAGAAGGAGAAACAAACAGACAGACAACCTGTAGTGCAAATCCACTTTTACCAGACGGTCAGAGATGTCTTTCTGTATTCTGTAAATGAATATGTATTGCACTTATTGACTGTTAAATACAGCTGCATTGGCCTACAGCAAAGCAGAATAGAGCTAGGTGAGAAATACAAGCAGAGATACAGGAGAAGAAGAGCAGAGTCTGGGAGATAGCATTAGCCACCCAAGGAACAACATGCCAGCAGATATGTAAAAACCATGGCCACATGGAAATATTTAGATTAATAGAAAGTGTTTACTTTAAATGTAGGGCTAGCCTACATTTAAATGTAGCCTGAGCCATTGGCCAAATCTTTACTAGTAGTAAACCTCTGATTGGTTATTGAAGAACTGGCAGGCAGGAGAGAAACCTCCAGTTACAAATGGCATGCCATTGAGAGGCTCTCAAATTTCCACATTTTTTTTTAATGTCAGAGACAGAATTTTAAAAAAAGAGAAGATGGCTCCTTTAAGAGTTTCTGCTGAGTTCAAGGCCAGCCTGTTCTACAAAGTGAGTTCCAGGACAAGCTCTAAAGCTACACACCCTGTCTCAAAAGAGATAAAAATACAACAACAAAAAAAAAGTTTCTGCAGAACAGTGAGCTCTTGAACAGCTAGTGTGTTAATTAGGAGCAAGAAAACTAAGTAAGCATGTCTGCCACAGTGCAAGCATTTGTATTCTAGAGTTCTAGAAAAGATTTAATGCATCTCTTGGTAACGAACCTCTGAGTGGGTTGTGAGTCTTAGTAATGAAGTTTTTGGTAACGAATCTCCAAGTGAGCTGTGAGATTTTTATCACCTGAGAAGCAGATAGAACCAGCAGCTAAAGCCACAGATAGACTTTCATGCTGTTTAACAGTTTAAAGATTTGTTCACATGGTCAAAAAAAAAAAAGGCTAAAAGATACACAGTGAGAAAGGTTCAGATGAAAAAAACCTTCTAAACAGGTTCCAATATATTTTGCAATATGCATAGGCAAAAGAAAGAAATAAAGGGGTATTGAAAAACATAGAAAGGAATAAATAATTTTAAAATAACATAAAAATATTTAAAGAGAGAAATAAAATAATAATAAAACTAAGCCACATAAAAATAGGAAATTCACATATATGATATTGTGTTGATTTTGAATTTTTTGATAGCTGATGGGCAAGAGACATATTTTAAAGACATGAGATAGAAAAAAAACATTGATAAAATATACCAATCTAAATAATTTAATAACGTCATAGGTTTAAGACAGAAGTCTAAAATATATCTTTGGAAAATGGAACTTAAAGGATCCATTGCTTTGAAGAGGTATTTTGGTTTTGTTTCCACAGGAAACAAGAGGCTATGGATTTTTTCCAAGTTAACGTAAAACAGATGTGATCAAGGGAGACCTCCTGAATCAACTGTTTATAACTGCTCTTCCCAGAACTTTCTTTGGTTCCCATAAGATCCCAGTACCCACCAATCAGCAGGAAGTCGTCGAGAGGCCTACACACAAATTACCAAAATATTGTTTATGAATGTTTAGTTTCATTTAAAGAGGGTTGCTTATACATAGTTAATGGTCATAGTTAATCTCTTCCTAAAGACGAAAGGGGGATATGATATAGAAATCATGGGGAAAATGGTAGGATTATTATGACTTTTAAAAAAAGGGTATTGTAAGATGCCCTATTTCATGCTGTGAATATATTTTATTATTATTGGTTAACAAATAAACTGATTTGGCCAATATCCAGGCAGAATAAAGCCTGGCAGAAAATTCAAGCAAAGATAAAAGGAAAAGAAAGGCAGAGTGGTGGAGATGCCAGAACAATCAGAAGAGCAAAATGAGAGAACAAGCCACAAACTTCATGGTAAAATATAAACTAATAGAAAAGGCTTAGTTTTAGTTGTAAGAGCTAGTTAATAAAAATACTGAGCTAACAGGCCAAACAGTTTGCAATTAATATTATGCACCAGAGTGCAGGAACTGGAAGGTTGGAGAAAAACCTCTAGTTATAAGGGGGTTAGATTATTGAATCTACTTTCATCCAAAAACACAACTGTTAATCTCAAAATACTTTATATTGGTATGGATTTTGATTTATTGGTACAAATTTAAGGTCAGTTTTGCTATGCTGTATGCATATTTCTACTTTTGTTTATGGTATTGTATTAATGTAAAGGGAAGGTATTGTATTTATTAAAAATGTAACATATAATTAAAAATATAGACTAATAGTCATCTATAATAGTCAACTAATAGCCATATTAGTTAGGTTTCTAAAGTATACAAAGATATCTTTCAATTAGAAAAGTAATCTTCAAGCATTTTAAAGACCTACGGAATATAGCATTTAAAATATTTTAAAAACTGACTTTACTTGACAGTGAGACACATCTCCTTTCAGTACAAATAACTTCAAAGAGGATGATGGACCTCACGGAAAAATAAAACCTTCTGATAGAATTTACTTTCATTTAGACAAATACTGTTCTTGTCGAGACTGCTTGATGGCATGTTATATAAACTTGTAATACAGGACTTACAGGAAAATGACCACAAAACTTTGCCAATACAAGGCAGAATGACCCTTTGGGTTTCTGCTTCACAGAAGAAATTGCCAGACATTCTTCAGAATACAGAGGAAAACAGCTGATGAATTTTGCCAAAATAGATGAGACAATTCTTTAAATACCCTGTTTCACTGAAAAGTCTACCAGATACTCTAGGCCTATAAGCTAAAGATGGATGCCTCAATGTTGGTGCCAACAAATATGAGTCCTGTTCCACCTTGACTATAGATCAGAGAGTTTGAGATTATTTTTACTCTTTCAATGCTGTTGACAACAGGTGTGACTACAAACAAGAGATCCTCACTGAGCGTATTGTTTCTTGGTATTTTGAACATTAAGATGGCCTATAGAGGTGGATCTTCTCTACCTTAACCAATGATCAGAGAATGCAGGACTGCTTCTGCTCGTTCAAGGAGACTGGCAAGTGGTTCCAGGGAGTGGCAGCCTACAGGATACTTGGTCTATTCCTTATCCATGTTAATGAAGTCTGTTCCCTCCCCCCTCCCCTTTTGTAGTAAAGTATCATGTGGAAAATAAACGAGAGCAAATTCAGTATTCACTGAATTTTCCTGCCAGTGATATTCTTCGTTTCTGTCTTTCATCTCTCTCATATGTCTGATCCTTTTGCATAATTATACTAATCCTCAAGTATCTATTTTGGAACATGTGAACTCTGTCAAGGCTGGAACCCAACAGATGTCACCCATGTGACACCTTACAACACCCCAACATTACAGAAGAACTTTGTGTACTAGTCTAGGCAGACAGATGTCTCTGTTATTTCTAGTGTCTTGGAATTGCTTGTAATGTATTTCCTCTTTACTCAGGTAATATTATTACCTCCTGGGGTCTTTGATGAAGTAGAAAACTAGATAGTTGTAATTGTAGTTCTCCTTAATTATAATAAAATGCTAATTAGATATAAAACTTTAGACTCATCAAGATAAGATAAATAATTAAATATTTTCTCAAAATTTTCCAAATACAAATAGACTATGCTGCAGGAGCTCCCTCTGCTCCTTCAGCCAATAGCTACTGAGATACAAGCCCTATGGGGCATGGTCTCTCTCTCTTTAAAAAAGCAGCAGCAGCCCTCTGCTTGCTTTCTTGCCTCTGGCTCCGCTTACAAACTCGTGATCCTCCTGCCTCTGCCTTCTTCAGCAAATCCTGCCAGCATGCACCACCACAACCGGATGCCCTATCAACTTTCGATAGTAGTTGCCTATCATGGTGACCACAGGTGATGGGGAATCAGAGTTCCATTCAGGAGAGAGAGCCTTAGAAACGGCTATCACATCCAAGGAAGGCAGTAGGCATGCAAATTACCCACTCCCGACCAGAGGAGGGAGTGGCGAAAAATAACAATACAGGACTCTTTCGAGGCTCTGTAATTGGAATGAGTCCACTTTAAATCCTTCTGCAAGGATCCAGTGGAGGATCACGAATTCAGAAGTGGAGCTGGGCAAAAGTGTGATGGAGGGCTACTGCTATTTTTTTAAAGAGAAACAGATCATGCCCCAGTGGGCTGGTATCTCAGTGGCTATTGGCGGAAGGAGCAGAAGGAGCTCCAGCAGCAAGACTATATATTATAACTGTAATTCTTGATCGACAATTGAATTATTATATGTAAGTTTATTATATTAAATTAAAACCTTCTTTTTTGATTTGACAGAAAAGGAGAAATGCTGTGGGATTTCTTTCTGTGTGCTTTAAATATGTGTTATTCTCATTGGTTGATAAATGAACCTACTTTGGTTTATAACAAAGCAATACAGAGTCAGGCTGGAAATCCAAGCAGAGACACAGAAGAAGAAAGGCAGAGTCAGTGTCATACCAACAGCTGCCCAACCGCTGCCCAAAGAACAACATGCCAATAGACCAGTAAAAGTCATGGACATATGGCAATACATACATTAGTAAAAAGGTTATTTTAAATGTAGGACTTAACTTGTAATAAGTTTCAGCCATCAACCAAGAATTTATAAGTATTGTTAAGCTTCTAAGTAGTTATTCAGGAACTGGTGGGTGGGATAGAAACCTGCAGTTACAGTCAGATGAGTACAGTTATACATTTATTGGTGGGATCTAATGTTCCCATTAAAAAAAAAAACACTATTGTATATATGAGAAAGAGTGATTAGTGGGAGAATTCTGCTGTAACTATCACTAATTATTTGTGTTTGTTGTGATTAAATTTGCAAATTTTTATTAATATGTACAATATTAGGTTTCAGCTGCTATTTCCATACAGTTTTGGTTACTTCTAACCTGTCTTCTGTCCTGAAACCTTTGCACATTTCCTCCTATACCACACAGCCTCCTCCCTTTTTACTGTGTCTCTCACCATTCCCCATGCTCCTAAGCACCTCTTTCCCACCCATCATTATCTCCTTTCTAGTTTCACAACCTATAAAAATTTAACACTATCTGATCTTGCAAAAAAATCAATAAAAGAATTTCTGATCAAGAACATACTGGGACAATAAAGTGACTTATGGAGTTTTCTATCACTTCATATGTTCTTCTGTAATTTTCTGTCCTCAGGGTATTTGTTTAATGTTTATGACAGTTTACTGCCAGTGTCTCTTGACCTCTCAGAGTTTGTAATTATAGGAAGCAATGCTGGAATGTTTTCCTAGGAGATAGTTTGAGAGAAGAATAAGAAATTAAATTGCATAGAAGCAACTTAGGTTGAATATATTTAAGCAGTCATTAGAAACTTAGTATTAATAGAAGTATAATTGCCAGAGCAATTATACCAGTTGCTTCTCTATACTTTGCACTGGGAATTCTGTACTCTCAGGCAACTTGAGTAGGAAGTTTGTTAAATTTGCCACAAACAAATACCCATTGGTATTTAGGTTTATACTTAACACACAAAGAAAATGGTTGCTCTCATAACAGCAATGGTTGCTAAATGCCCTGTGATTATATGCATTTTCATGATTGCTAAAAATACTTACAATAATTTATTCCTGAATATTTTCTAAAGTCTATTGTCTATGCAACAGCAATCAAGCTGAGACGTTGGATAAATTGCTCATTTATTTTGGTTTGCTAAAGAATTGGCTTTAGATTTTTATTTTGGTATTGGATTACTGACCATTTTCCAGAAATTCTATATATAACTTTTTTTGGTTCTTTGAGACAGGGTTTCTCTATAACTTTGGAGCCTTTCCTGGAACCAGCTCTTATAGACCAGGCTGACCTCTAACTCATAGAAATCTGCCTTCCTCTGCCTCCTGAGTACTGGGATTAAAGGTTTGCACCACCACTTCCCAGCTGTGGAAATTTTTATTTTTGAAAATGAACATATCCTCATAAATTCTAAATCACTTTTTATAGGACACATAGCAAAAATTCCTGATCCATAGTGACTATCATTTTCATGGAAATGTTCTTCCCAATTTAATGTGTTTTAAAATCTTATTGGTCTAGAATTCTGATAATTGTCATCAGTCTCACTTCTAGGATGAAAATCTACATAATATCTGAAGACATCTATTACAGTATCTTTTTTTATTTGGACTTACTTCATTTTCTGTTCTCAGCCATGAGTGTTTTATTTTTTCTATACTTTTTCCACATTTTAGTTGTATTTGTATAGAATAAAAAAAAGTTTTACTCACTTTGTGAATCAAGTTAAATAGTAAGAACACATATTTAATAACTGACAGCATATAAGTGATTTTGAAAATTTTGATACTTCTTCCTATATATAGGTGTACGTGAAATTGTAACATAATCTTATAATGTTTGAGAATTAAAGTTCCACAGTATTCTGATTGTTATGAAACGCTTTCTGTTTTAGTTTTGGTTTTTTGAGGGGTATTTTGTTTTTAGTTAATTTCATTTCTGGATATTTTTATCCTATGGTAATAGACATAAACAAGATGCATCACTTTAAAAGTTAATTTTATCTGAATTTATTGTTTTTCCTTAGAGAAAATTAAAGGAATCACTGGTAAATTTTAGTACAACTGAAAAAGCAAACATTGATGATGTCCTATGGAGAAAAAAGTCTAAGAAACACTATAACAAAATCTCTTTTGCTTTTAAAATAAAACAGGCATCTAAAATTATCAGCTTCTGTGTGTGTGTGTGTACATGCACTCACACACACAAATGAGTGTGCATAACTACAACTGAGAAAGCAAAATAATACTATGGGAAAACCTAACTAAAATTTAAGTATATGTTAGCTGTGATTGGAAAACAGAATAGAGGTTCTGACATTTTAATTTGGACATGTTTTCCATGAAAAAAATAGAAAAAAAGGAAGTGGATCACTCACTCGATCATTGTTCAGCTTTGTCTGTTTATCATGTTATTAAAAAACATTGATATTGTTTAGTTTCTGAAGAAATAATATTGACAGGGGAAGGGGTATAGACATCATCTTATATGTGAAAAATACATACTGCTAAAATATAACCTAAAGCTGAGGTATGGAGGAAATATAGCTGTGCCCAAATATTTTGAGAGATTACAAGTAAACAATGTACACTCACTTTATAACACTTCAAAGGATAAAATGGTCTTGTTGAGAAATGTAAGAATTCGATAAGAGTAAAGTAAATTTCAACTGAGCTGCCACTCTGTATTAGACTAAAGAAGATATCAGCTGTTTGTCTTTCAGGAATGGCACAAACAAATGAAAATTGCTGACAGATCTAATTAAATTCTAAAATAATACATACAGTAATAATTTTCCAGAACAAAGATATCTATGTTCTTTTATATAAAAAGTCAGAAAGAAGTAAAACAATAAGGAACCAGTACTTCAAGTAATATACTATACTATATTATATTAAGAATAAGCAGAAAATGAAAATGTATCCATTTCTTATTGGGCTTTGTGGTCAATTCAGAAGGACAGTCACAATTAAGGAGTAAATTTTAAAGTATAATCATTGTAAAGGTAGAATTATATGCTAAAATACTATGCAATGGCAAACTCAGGGTCAAGTATAGATTTTATTCTATATACTTTAATATTTATTCAGGAAGATTCAGTTTTTAAGAGGAAAATCAGTATATAAAAATAAAACCTATAACAATTTGATTTTACCTTTGAACATAAGCTGTATATTAGTATCTTCCAAACTATTAAATATAAAACTAGACTTTTATAACATACTAAGGATGAGCACATTGTTATTTGAAAAATGCTTAAGAATCAGGTAAAATTAAAAGTCTTTGAATAAAGTGAAAAGCTTGAGTGCAGGGTAATTGCAACAGAGGCAATGATGCAACTCCAACATTGAGGGTGATGAATTATACAAGGGATTTAAGCAGCAGGGGAGTTATTTGTCCTGATGCAAAGCTATTGCAAAACTCATGAATTTCAAACCAATAAATTAAGAACAAAGGATTTGTAGCTTAGTTAGAAGAAGGTGAATGACAAGTTCTGCAGATAGAGGTCAACATCATGGCTCAGTCTCACAACAAGGACTGTTCAATGCTATGATCTTCTCATGCTATACTCTAAAGAAAAATAGATTGATGGGACACATCACCAAAGGTGACTGGTGTGTCCACATCCCAGTGATTGGAAAAGATATCCAAATGAGAGGGAAGGCTCTTGCAATGTCTCCCACATGTGGTGGTTTAGTAGATCTGATTGGAGTCTTTTCTGTACACCCATTTTTAAGTATTTTGTTATGTTCTGTCCTCTCATGTTGCTACTTAAGATACATAGAAACATCTGTGCCAGGTGCAGCACAAGTAAAATAAAAACCAGTTTGATGGAGGAGGGTTATCTGTCTATTGTGTTATTTTCATTGGTCAATAAAGAGACTGCCTTGGCCCCTTGATAGGACAGAAAATTAGGTAGGCGGAGTAAACAGAACAAAATGCTGGGAAGAGGGCTATGAGCCAGAAGCCATGGAGCCAGCCACCAGGTTAGACGTGCTGAATCTTTTCCGGTAAGCCACCACCTCGTGGTGCTACAGATTATTAGAAATGGGTTAATATCAAGATGTGAGAGTTAGCCAGTAACTAACTCTCTAGAGGTAATGGGCCAGGCAGTGTTTAAATGAATACAATTTGTGTGTTATTATTTCTGGGGCTAAGCTAGCTGTGTGGGAGCCGGGCAGGATGAAAAGCAGGCCTGCCCGCAGCCCCTCACTACGTATGGCGCCAACGTGGATAACTGAATCCACAGAAAGCGTGAGAAAGCTTGGGAAAGAATAGAGTAAAGCATGTTTTCTTGGTAGCAGCAATTTCTCAGGTCTGCTCTGGTTGCTAGAGCAAGCAAGCACTCTCATCTAAGGGAGGCTTCCTGACTCAGCCTTAACTGCAAAACCTTGCAGCTCATTAAGAGGTCCTGCCACGAAACACTTAAATGCTGTTGGTGAAAAGCTGAATGCATGCTTTTCGGTTTTCAGTCGTAGCAGGAAAAAAGCTGTGCTGTTTTAAAATGCCGGCTTTCTGGGCTGTCCTGCCAGAGCAAACTCTGACTCTTTCAGGCAGGCAGTCCGACTGAGTGTGGTCTGTGAGCAGAATGCTGCAGCTTGCTTGCTGGCAAGGACTTTGAAACGCCATAGAGTTGTGGCAGTGAACACAGCTCTGGCTGGTACCTCAGCCTTGAAGCTGAAATGCTAAGGAATGAGCTGGATCTAGCTGTCAAAGCCACGGCTCTCCATATTGCTTAGTAAATTAATGGCTCATGTGGTCAGAAAAAGAAAAATACACAGTAAAGAGAGATTCAAAGAGGAAGAAAACCTCTAAATGGTTTACAGTGTGTATATGCAGGCTAAAAGTTAAAGTTCTTAAAGTTAAAAGGAAAGAAAGAGAGTAGTTGGGTGTGGTGGTACACACCTTTAATCCCAATGCCTGGGAGGCAGAGGCATATTGACCTCTGTGACTTCAAGGGGTAGAGGTAGATTGACCTCTGTGACCTCAAGGTGTGGTAGTACACGCCTTTAATCCCAATGCCTGGGAGGCAGAGACAGAGCTCTGTGAGTTCAAGGTGTGGTAGCATACACCTTTAATCCCAGCACTGGGGAGGTAGAGACAGGCAGACCTCTGTGAGTTCAAGGACAGCCTGGTCTACAGAGTTATTCCAGGACAAAGATATACAGAGAACCTGTCTCAAAAAGTAAAAGTAAAAATAAAAGAAATAGAGGTTAAAATAAAGATGGAAAATAAACAGAGAATCTTGATACTGTATGCTATTATGCTCTCTTTTAATTGTTTAAATGCTGAGGAAGGAGCAACAGCTGCTAAAAGACTTTTGTTTATAAATGCTGCTGAACTAATCCAAGATAGATATTTTAAAAATACCTTGATTTCAGAATTTGGGTCTAAGAATATGATGCTTTGGAAAGGAGGTTCTTCTTTTGTTTTCACAGAGGATGAGACCCTGTGGATTGCTTCTATCCCAATATGGTATGATAGACCACGCCCTCCTGAAAGGTTTCTGTGAACACCCTCAAAAAATTTCTTCACTCAACTGCTGACTGAGATGAACTTGGCAGACAGGTTATACCATGAAAGACCTGATTAACTGCGCCCCTATACAGCAGGAAGAAGTTTGGAGAGAAATAACTACGTCCATATTCCCAAATATTGTTTATAAATGTTCGTTTACATTTAAAGGGGGATATGATATAGATATGAATAATTTGCTTTGTTATGGATTTTAAGATCAATTTTGTTATATGTATATATGTTTCTGATCATGATTGAGGTATTGTGATTGTGTAGTTTATTTAAAAATGCAATGTATAATTAAAAATATAGGTTGTTAATGGATAATACTAGCTTGTAGTAATGTTAGTCTGATTTTCTAGAAATGCATAGATATATTTCAGATAGACATTCATATCTTTCAAAGACTACAGAACATGGCATTTAATGTTTTAATAACTTAGGACTTTTCATGACAATGAGACACGTCTGCTCCTGGCAGCACCAATCTACTTCAAGAGGAAGATGGACATCGAAGAGGCTCCTTATGGAGTTGGTTAGCCATTTGGGCAAGAAACTGCTCTTGCCTGGACTGTTATATAAACTGGACTAGAGAACCCACAGAGAGAGGACTGCTGAACTTGCCTAAGGGTGAGATGATCTTTCGGGGTTCCTAATTCATAAAAGAGTCTGTGAGACATTCTGTAGGACGCAGAAGATAGTGACTGAACTGCCTTTGAAATTTCCTGCTTCATGGAAATGTCTGCTGGATATTATGGGCCTGAAGGCCGAAAATGAATGCCCCAACGATACAGAGGAGCTTTGGGTGACTGTCCAGGCAGCGAGATGTCTCTGTCATTTCTAGAGTTTTGGAAGTTGCTTACTTCTTGTTTACTTAGGTAATATATCCTTCTGGAGTCTTTGATGGAGTTGAAGAATAGATAGTCATAGTTATAGTTTTCCATTATTATGATAAAGATATAGTTATAATTATTGTGACTGTAATTCTTGCTTGATAACTGTTTTGTTATGTGTAATTTTACTATGTTAAAATGAAAGCCTTTCTTTTTTGTTTAAACAGAAAAAGGGGAAATGATGGAGGAGGGTTATCTGTCTATTGTGTTATTTTCATTGGTCAATAAAGAGACTGCCTTGGCCCCTTGATAGGACAGAAAATTAGGTAGGCGGAGTAAACAGAACAAAATGCTGGGAAGAGGGCTATGAGCCAGAAGCCATGGAGCCAGCCACCAGGTTAGACGTGCTGAATCTTTTCCGGTAAGCCACCACCTCGTGGTGCTACAGATTATTAGAAATGGGTTAATATCAAGATGTGAGAGTTAGCCAGTAACTAACTCTCTAGAGGTAATGGGCCAGGCAGTGTTTAAATGAATACAATTTGTGTGTTATTATTTCTGGGGCTAAGCTAGCTGTGTGGGAGCCGGGCAGGATGAAAAGCAGGCCTGCCCGCAGCCCCTCACTACACCAGTTTCTCCTTTTAGCATATTAAATCACAATGCAGAAAGTGACTCAAATCTTCTCTTTGATGCTATTGTCATTTGTTTAGTATTATATTCACTCAAATTATGCCAGAAAAATGAAACAATTAATTTTTATTATTTATTTTGTATAACTATTATTATTATTATTATTATTGGATTATCATGCCAGAGTTTTTCTGTGTAAGAGCCCTGAAACTCACTTGGTGTCAGGGACCATCCTCAACAAAAACACCGCTTGCCAGATAGGGGCATGGGGATTTAGAAGTATTGGTAAAGAATAAAAAATACCTATGAAAATAATCAAACAAAAAACAAAGAAAAGTACCTGAAGGGAGGGAGTTCCAGTGAATACTGAAACCACCCATGGTTAATTTCCCATTGCTTAAAATACCGAGATCCCAAGAGGTAGGAGTAAGACAGAAATCTTTATTAACACGATACAAGGAAAAGAACAGACCAGTTGAAGGTCATGGGCTACATCCATAGTTAAACATTCTGTTGCTAGGACAAAACAAGTTATGCTCACACTGTTGCCCAAAACTTTCTGTAGACAAATCACTCCCTGCATGGAATCCAATGTTATCTCCATAGGGGAACTGGAACATTAGTTGGATGCTTAAACTTTTGTTTGAGGTAGAAACATATATACCTCCCTATTCCTGAAATACAAGGCCTGAATATTAGGCACACTGGTTGAAAATAACTTTGAGAGAGTAGAATTCTCTGATCTGAATCTCGGTAGAACCTTTGTTTGAGGTAGAAATGCAATAACCTTGAAGGAATAGAGGTAAGATCCAACTCTCTGACCTTTGGTCAACATGGAAATAGGCTCACATTTTTGGGTCTCCACACTTCAAACTCAGAGAGATCCACCTACTTCTACCTCCTGAGTTCTGGGATTAAACATGTATGCCACCATGATCAAATCAATCTATTTTTTAAGAAAAAAATTCTCTCTCTCTCTCTCTCTCTCTCTCTCTCTCTCTCTCTCTCTGTGTGTGTGTGTGTGTGTGTGTGTGTGTGTGTGTGTATTCTACCAGTAAGGAGTGGAATTGGGGATATCTATGTAGGTACAGATGCCTCTGGAGGCCAAGTGAAAGTGTCAGATCCTCTAGAACAATATTGTGAGCAACTATTCCTAAGGAACTGTGAACACTTTTGTCCAAAAGACTAAAATACTATGCAGATAAATGTATTCTAAATAGGCTTTTAAACCATAGAAAAGTTGGGTTACAGCAGATAAATCTGAAGTGGTTCTAGGTTTGAATCAAATTTCTCTGTCATTTTATAATTTTACTTAGTTGAAATATTTTGATTATCATGGCAGAGCTCTTTCTGCTGCTAAAAATTTCACATAAGTGTCTTTTGTTTGTCATCTTTAAAAAAATTGACTAATAGATTGTTTTCCATAGGTATGGTTCTATATCCTGGATTGTTTTATTGTAAGTGGCTTGAATAAGTATTTCTTAAAAGCCTAATGTCTATAACAAAATACACCAGTCCTGTATATTACAAATATCATTATTGAACCATACATCTCAGTGTTATGGATAACTATGGAGTCATATGTTTGAATCAGGTGCACACCTCTTAGAATATTATTTCTAACATCAATTTTAAAAATCTCCAATATAACATATTTTACTTGGTCATTGTATCTAACCAATGTGACCTTTATTTTCTGTCTTAATAACATATATATGCACCCACTCACCTACACAGTGATTTCAAAGAATAGAACACATATAGAAATTAACTTATCACTGATAATAAAATATCTTGCTCCTAAGTTACAACGCTCTATTTTAATGATAAAATCATCCTTACAATTTTAGCTAAATCATTCTCCTAGGCTTTCAGTAGTTATTTTTTAAGACTTTGATAAAATACTCATAATATAAAAATATCTAAGCTGTTATACAGTTCCCCCTTTAGTGCTATTCAATACATTCATAATGTCACATAGTCATCCTCTCCATCCCTCTCTTGACCTCCCATCTTCTAAAATTGACAAGGTGACTTACAGATGGGAAATTAACAATATTTTCTTTTTGTATTTGACTTAGGTTTATAAATTGAAGGTCCTTATCAATACTAGAGCTTATGTGAGAATTCCTTCCCTTTAAGGCTTCTGAAAATAATCTGATATATGTGGGTATTACATTTTACTTATTGATTACTTGGTCTATGGATGGATATATGAATTGGGTTATTATTTTAGCTATTGTTAAACAATTTGCATTGAACAAGAATGTGCAAAAATATTTTGAAGGGTTTTTACCTTGCTTTCAAATTTCTTAGGCATATGTCTAGAAGTGGATCTGCTGTGTTGTGGTAAATCTGTTGTAATATTTTTTTTACTTTGGGTATTCTAATCATTTTTGAACTAATAAAGTAACTTTTCTCATTAACTTCTGTATAAAACATATTCTATGGTATACCAGTATACCTCTTCAGACGTCTTAACTACTTTGTTTTTCCTCTTCTTTTATTTATAATCCACAAACTCAAACTTTAAAAAAGAAAAATCAAGCATTTTTAAAAATGAAAATTAATTCTCAGTTGTATATAAATACTAAAAGTGAGTATCCAAATTTACAAACATTGTTAGTATCTTTTATTTATGATGTAGTCAAAATTGAAGATGTTTTTCTCATTATAAAGCTTAGGTTTTTTACCTGAAATCATTGACAGGTGTCAGAACACCAAGGAGAGAACCATTTCAAATTTTACCTGAAGACAGAAGGACTACAAATGCGTGACAGACTGAGCTACATTGTGGGTTTAAGTGCTGCCTGTGTGGAAAACACTGTGTCCTGTGTACAAGCTCACAAAAGGACAAAAAAATAGGTTTGCTCTTCTCTTTACTCACTGTTGAAGAGAAAACTTAAATAGCAAAGAATGTCAAAAATGCTAAAAGTTTTCATTGAATTTGGAATCCATTAAATTACAGAAACAGAAAAAAAAAGCCACTGCATCAACGTAAACTCAAATTCAACAGGCAAAACAGGGATTTTACAAAGAAATAAAAATGGCCAAGTACCTCCCTGGTCTTGCAGTTGGCCCCTTCCCCAACATCAGTAGACTTCTGCCACTGAGGCACAGACCACACCAGCCAGAGGCAGGGAGTGACCCAATGGCCAGGAGAATTGCAGCCCTCACTGAATTATCCCCAACAACCCTTCCCCAGGCCTATGCTATTCCAGCTTGTCCTTAGCCCTGCCACTCCTGGGCCCTGTCCCTATGTCCAGCAGATATCCGTCACTGATGTGCAGATCACACCAGTTGAAAACAGTAGATTACCTTCCTGTCCTATGGCCTACCCCCTCCTATCTCAGTACCAACACCACTGCTGGATGCTCTCCCCCAAATCTGGAGGATTTCCACTGCTGTGATGATATCCTCACCAGACCAGTAGGTGATCCACCTGCCAGATGGATTGCTGCCACCCTCTGGGCTCTGATCCTCCAGGATCCACACTCCTGACCAAACTCTTGCACCTCATTATTTCCCCTTGTCAAACCCTTCGCTAGAACTCCAGCAGAATCCATAGGTCCAGACATAGTCCATACAAGTTAGAAGAACATGCCCCTAAGACCCAGGTACAGTCCACAGCAGTTGGAAAGCAGGTCTAGCAGTTCTACTAGAGGCTATACTGATGCTAGCTACCCCAGAAGAAAATTCAGGCTTTATTGACAGCTAGGCTAGATCTAGGAACCCAATAAGACTTTGACTTTACCAGGTGATACCCCAAAACTAGAAGATACCCCAAGACCAGAAGATACCCCAAAGCCAGAAGATACCCCAGAATCATAAACCCCAGTGAATACAAATTGCTGTACCTGAAGAAAAAACAGTCACCAGAACCCTTTGCCAATTAGGTCAGAAGTCCAGAGAAGAAACAGAGACCCAGGATCAAAACACCACCCAACAAAGACAAAGACAGGAATGAAGATGTAAACTGAAAATCATCCCACATCTAAATGCATAAATGTCATTGTAAAAACATAATCAGTAACAGAAAGAGCAACGTTGTACCATTTTAACCCATCTACCCTAAATCAGCAAGACATGAATATTGCAAATCAGGTAAATCACAAGAAAATGATTTTAAAAATAAATTTATGAGGTGGGTGTCTGAGTCCTCAACTAGAGAGTCCTACTCTTTAGGTTCTAGCCCCTGGAGGTACAAGCCACACCCCAGCCGTATCCGGCAAGGTACCAGAGACCTGGGAGCAACTTCTTCACACACCCAAGCCCCCTCCGCTGCATTTGTGACCACCAGAGCCTTGGCTCCATACACCTGGATCAGCTTTAGAGTCATAACTTCATTCACCAGAGGCACAGACCTTACCGCACCAGGCGGAAGAGTGACCACTTAAGCCACAGGCCCAACCTTCATTAATTGGATGAAAAGGCACCCCCTGAAGCACAGGACCCACCTGTATCCATTGGACAAATGGCAGTGTAAGAACATTCAACAACATAATGAGCAATATTACACCACCAAAAGCCAGTGCTTCTAAATCATCAAGACCTGAATATTCCAACAGAGATGAAGTAGAAGACCTTAAAATAACTTGATGAAGATGATAGAGGCCCTTGAAAGGAGGTGAAAAAGATCCTTAAAGAAGTCGACCCTTAAAGACAACCCAAAATTTGGAAGAAATCAACAAATCCCTTAAAGAATGCAAAGAAAGTCAAGAAAAAAAGAATCAAACAGGTGAAGGAAACAGTTCAAGTCTTGAAAACTGAAATAGAAACAATACAGAAAACATAAACCAAGGGAAATATGGGCATGGGAAATCTGGGTAAATGATCAGAAACTACAGATACAAGCATAACCAACAGAATACAAGAGATGAAAGAGCAAGTCTCAGATGTTGAGGATAAGATAGAGAAAAGAGATTCATTGGTCAAAGAAAATGTTAAATTCAGCAAACCTTTAACACAAAGTACCCAGGAAATTTGAGACACCGTGAAAAAATCAAACTTAAGAATAAGAGGGGTAGAAGAAGGAGAACTCCCAGCTAAAAGGCACAGAAATTATATTCCACAAAATCATAGAAGTAAACTCTCCCAACCTAAAGTAGGACACACCTATGGAAGTTTAAGAAGCTTACAAAACATCAAATAGACTGGAAAAAAATAGTACCTTTGCCACATAATAATCAAAACACTAGACATACAGAATGAAGAAAGAATATTAAGAGCTGCAAAGGAAAAAAGCCAAATAACATATGAAGGCAGGCTATCAGAATTACATCTTACTTCTAATTGGAGACAATGAAAGCCAGAAGGACATGGTCAAGCTTTATGCAGACAATAAGAGGCCACAGAAGTCATCCCAGACTATTATAAACAGCAAAACTTTCAATCACCATTGAAGGACAAAACAAGGTATTTCATGACAAAATCAGATTTAAATAATACTTATCCATATAACCAGCCCTATAGAAAATACAAGAAGGAAAACTTAAACCCAAAGAAATTAGCTACACTCATGAAAACACAGGCAATAGACAATCCCATACCAGCAGAGCCCAAAGAATGGAATCACACAAATAATACCACCACCAACAACAATAACAAAAGTAGCAAATACTAACAATTACTGGTCATTAATATTTCTTAATATATCAATAATCTCCATTCATCTATAAAAACAGGCTAAGAAAATGGATTCAAAAATGGGATAAACCCTTCTGTTGAATACAAGAAACACACCTCAACTTCATATGCAGATATTACCTCAGAGTAAAGGGTTAGGGAAAGATTTTTCAATCAAATGGACCTAAGAAATCAGATGATTTAGCCATCCTCAGATCTAACAAAATAAACTTCTAACTAAAATTAATCAAAAAAGGTGAAGAAGTACATTTCATATTCATTACAGGAAAAAAATCTATCAAGATGATGTCTCAATTCTGAACGTCCTATGTACCAAATACAGGGACATCCACATTTATAAAAGAAACATTACTAAGGGTTAAATCACACATCAAACCACAAACATAAGAAGTGGGTTCAAGTAGACTTCAATACCCCACTCTCACCGCCAGATTGGACAGTCAGACAGAAACTTAACAGAGAAATAGAGGAAATAAGAGAAGTTATGAGTCAAATCAGTTTAGCAAGCATCTATAGAAAGTTCTACCCAAATAAAAAAATATACCTTTTTCTCAGCACCTCACGGAACCTTCTCAAAAATTTACCACATACTCAGTAACAAAGCAAACCTTAGGAAATATTTAAAAAATGGAGTAATTCCCTGTATTTTATTAGATCCCCATGGCTTAAAGTTAGAATTTAGCAACTCTACTAATTGAAGAAAGCCCAGAAACTCATGGAATTTCAATAATGCTCAACTAAATTACTCCTGGGTAAGGAAGAAATAAAAAAGAAATTAGAGAACTCCTGGAATTCAATAAAAATGACTGCACAACATGTCCAAACATATGGGATACTTTGAAAGTAATGCTAAGAGGAAAGTTCAAAACACTCATTGCCTACATAAAGACCTGGAGAAATCATACACTAGTTACTTAACAGCACACCTGAAAGCTCTAGAACAGAAAGAAACAAACTTACCCCGGAGAAATAGATGCCAGGAAATAATCAAGCTGAAGACTGTAACAATTAAATAGAAACAAAGAAAGCAATACAAAGAATCAATGTGATAAATAGTTGATTCTTTGAGAAAATCAACAAGAGAGACAATCCTTTATCCAAATTTATCCAAATGAAAAGGAGGAGCATAACAACAGATAGAGAGGAAATACAGAGAATCACCAGTCATACTTCAAAAATCTGTACTCCACAAAATTGGAAATTTTAAGTGAAATGTTCAATTTTCTAAAGAGGTACCACATACAAAAATTAAAACGATGTAAACAATTTAAATAGAACTATAATCCCTATGGAAATAGATGCAGTCATCAAAAGTCTCCCAACCAAAACAACAAAAACAGACACATACACACACACACACACACACACACACACACACACACACACACACACACACACAAACAGGACCACAGGGTTTCAGCTCACAATTCTATCAGAATTTTAAAGAAGAGATAATACCAGTAATACTCAAATTGTTCCACACAATAGAAATAGAAGGACATTGACAAACCCTTTTTGAGAGATGAGTTATCCTGGTACCCAAACCACACAGAGGTGCAACAAAAAATAGAATTACAGAACAATCTCTCTTACGAACATTGATGCAAAAATACTCAATAAAATACGGGCAAACAGAATACAAGAACACATCCAAAAAACATCAAACATAATCAAGTAGGCGTTGTCCCAGAGATGCATGTACAGCATACAGAAATCAATCAATGCAATCCGCCATTTAAACAAACTGAAAGAAATGAACCACAAAATCATCTCATTGCATGTATAAAATGGCTTTAACAAAAATCCAACACACCTTCATGATAAAGGTCTTGGAGAGAGCAAGGATACAAAGAGCATACCTAAGTATAATAAAAACAATATACATCAAGCTTATAATCAACATCAACTTAAATGGAGAGAAACTCAAAGTGATTTCTATAAAATCACAAATAAGAAATTCTTGCCCAATCTCTCCATATCTATTTAATATATTACTTGAAGTTCTAGCTAGAGCAATAAGACAACAAAAGGAGATCAATGGAATACAAATTGGAAAGGAAGTCAAACTTTCACTATTTGCAGATGATATCATAGTTTACATAAGTAACCCAAAAAATTCTATCAGAGAACTCTTACAGTTGATAAATATCTTCATTAATGTGGCAAGACATAAGATTAACTTAAAAAAATCAGTAGCTTCCTATATACAGATGAAAAAATCAGAAAAATATCATCCTTCAAAGAAGCCACATATAACATAAAATATCTTGAGGTTAATCTGACCAAACAAGTGAAAAATCTATGTGAAAAGATCTTTAAGTCTTTAAAGAAAGAAAGTGAAGAAAATATCAGAAAATGGAAAGATCTCCCATGCTCTTGGATAGGTGAAATCAACATAATAAAAATAGTAATCCTACCAAAAGCAATCTACAGATTCAATGCAATCCTCATACAAATCCCAGCATAATTCTTCAGAGATCTTAAAAGAATAATACTAAATTTAACATGAAAAACAAAAACCCTGAATAGCCAAAACAATCCTGTACAATAAAGGATCTTCCAGTGACATCAACACACCTGATTTCAACATCTACTATGAAGCTGGTATTTTTATATTGGCACAAAAACAGAAAGGTAGACCATTGGAATCAAATCAAAGACCCTGATATTCACCCATATACCTATAACAACTGATTTTAGCAAAGAATCTAAAATTATACTCTGGGGAAAAGAAAGAATCATTAACAAATAGTGCTGGCATAACTGGATGTTGACATGTAGAAGAGTGCAAAGAGATCCATGTCTATCCCTATGCACAAAACTAAAGTCCAGATGGATTAAAGACCTTAATATAATCAGACACACTGAACCTCATAGAAGAAAAAGTGGGAAGTACACTTGAATATATTGGCACAGGGACTACTTCCTGAATATAACACCAGTAGCACAGACACTGAGATCATCAATTAAGAAATGGGACCTCCTAAAACAGAGAAGCTTCTGTAAGACTAGTGATACAAACAACAAGACAAAATGGCAGTCTACAGAATGGGAAATAATCTTCAACAACCCCACATCTGATGTAGGTCTGATCTCCAAAATATGCAAAAGAACTCATGAAACTCGATATCAAAATATTAAATAATCCTATTTAAAAAGTAGGCCACAGATCAAAGCAAAGAATTCTCAACAGAGGTATCTCAAATAGCAGAAATGTACTTCAGGAACTGTTCATCATCCTTATCCATCATGGAAATGCAAACCAAAACAACTCTGAACTTCCCACAGGGCAGGAAACACTGACTGCTCTTAGGGCTGGAGAGGGAGGAGGAGAGGGAGGGGGGAATGGGAGGGTATTGGGAGGAGGGGCGGAAGTGGAAACTTTTCTAAATTAATAAAAAAATAAAATAAAAAAACAACTCTGAGATACCATCTGAAACCTGTCAAAATAACTAAAATCAAAACCTATGATAGGTTATGCTGGAGAGGATGCAGTGTAATGGTCTGCTCTGTCCCTTTAAAATTGTTATGGTAAAAGTAATATGCTGCAGGTCCCCCAAAGTGGTGGCAAGCAGTGGGCTGAAGGTCAGAGAGCAGCCAGTTCCAGACAGGAACAACACAGTTGCTCAAGTGTCTGCAGTGGAACACAAGGGGCAGTGATTCTTATGACAGATGGGCACATTATGAAACCGTGCCAGTTCTCCGAAGGCAGCTGGTCCTAGGCAGGGAGCCACACAGTGGATGAGAGACAAAGGCATAGATAGGCATGCCATGTAGAATTAAGTTGGATATTTTAGTGGGTTATGGAAGGAAAGGGAAGAATGGGGGAGAGCAGAGAGAGACAGAGACAGAGACAGAAAGAGAAACAGAGAGAGGGAAAGGGGAAAAGTGAGGAGAAGAGAGAGACAGAAGCTACCTCTTTGAGAGAGAGATGGAAAGGAAAGGATTCAGAAAGGACTCAAGCTGGAAGCTGAAGATCAGCTTGCCTTGGCCAACAAGGGAGGGAGTAGGAATGGCTTGTTTCTTAAAGAGACAGAGCAGACCATTACATGTGGAATAAGGGGATTACATGTGGAATAAGGGGAACACTCTGCCATGACTGGTTTGAATGGAAAATTGTACAGTAACTGTGGAAATCAGTATGGTGGTTTCTCAGAAAATTTGTAATCAATCTACCTCAAGAACCAATGAAACCACTGTTGGACATATACGCAAAAAAAAAAAATGCACACTGATACCAAAAGAACGTTTGCTCAACTATGTTAATAGTAGCATTATTTATAAAGGCCAGAACCTGGAAACAGCTGAGAGGCCACTCAACCAAAAAATAGATAAAGAAAATGTGGTATATTTACACAATGAAGTATTACTCGGGGTTAAAATAAATAATCTTGAAATTTGCATACAGATGAATAGAGCTAGAAAATAGCATCTTGAGTGAGGTAACCCAGACCCAGAAAGAAAAACTCAGTATGTACTCATTTATGCATGGATATTAGACATAAAACAAAGGGTAACTATAGTCCACAGCCCCAGAGAGGACAGGTAAAAAAAAGAAAACAATAAGAGGGGCATACATGTATCTCCTAGGGAAGGGGAAGCAGTCAAGATCTCCTTAGTAAATTGCTAGCATGGAGAGAGGGAAAAGGCAGGGAGAAGAGAGGGAAGGGGAGAAAGGGTGTGCAGATAAAGTCATGAGGGATTGGAAAAGTAGATTTGGTTGAGGAAGAGAGGGAGAGCAAGAAAAGAAATAATAGTTTGAACAAGGGAACCATTATGTGGTTCAGGAGAAGCCAGGCACTAGGGAAATTCCCAGGAATTCACAAAGATTATCCCAGCTAATAATCTAAGCAATAGTAGAGAGGGTACCTTAACTGCCCTACTCCTGTAATCAGATTGATGACTCCCTTAATCATCATCGTAGAACCTTCATCCAGTAACTGATAGAAGCAAATGCAGAGATCCACACCTAAGGACTGGGCTGAACTGGAGTCCAGTCATAGAGAGGGAGGAGCAACATTATGAGCAAAGGGAACAAGACCGTGATAAAGGAAATCCACAGAAGAGACCCAAGCAAGTAAGAGCTCACTGACTACAGACTGACAGATGAGGAATCTGCATATGACTGAACTAGACTCTCTGAATATGGGTGACAGTGTGTGCCTGGGGCAGTCTGTGAGCCACTGGCAGTGGGACCAGATCTTATATTTCATATTTGAACTGGCTTTCTGAAGCCCACTCTCTTTAGAGTGTTAACTTGGTCAGCCTAAATACGGGCAGGGGGCTTGGCCCTGACTCAGTGACATGCCAGACATTGTTTATTTTTTGTTTTTTTAATTAATTAATTTATTTATTTATAAAAAATTTCCACCTCATCCCCGCCTCCCTTTTCCTTCCCCCTCCCCATCTTCCCCTCCCTCTTTAGTCTTAAGAGCAGTCAGGGTTCCCTCCATCCAGGTTCCTCCCATCCAGGTCTTTACAGATGAGCATCCAAACAAACCAGGCTCCCACAAAGTCATTCCATGCAGTAGGGTAAAAACCCAGTGCCATTGTCCTTGGCTTCTCAGTCAGTCTTCATTGCCAGCCACATTCAGAGTGTCCAGTTTGATCACATGCTCCATCACTCCCAGTCCAGATGGCCTTGGTGAGCTCCCATTAGATCAGTCCCACCGTCTTAGTGGGTGAACGAACCCCTCGTGATCCTGACTTCCTTGCTCATGTTCTCCCTCCTTCTGCTCCTCATTTGGACCTTGGGAGTTCAGTCTAGCGCTCCAATGTGGGTCTCTGTCTCTATCTCCATCCATCGCCAGATGTAGGTTCTATGGTGATATGCAAGATATTCATCAGTGTGGCTATGGGACAAGGCCAGGTCAGGCACCCACTCCTCTGCTGCCCAAGGAACAATCTGGAGACCTCTCCTTGGACTTGGGAACCCATCTAGAGACAAGTCTCTTGCAAACCCTAAAATGGCTCCCTTAATTAAGATATTTACTTCCCTGCTCCCATATCCATCCTTCCTCCATCCCACCCATCCCATTCCCCCAAGCTCTCCTGAATACTTCACTTCTCTCTTCTTTCTACCCATCTCCCCTTACACCCCCCCACACATCCCCGTGCACCCAAGTTTTGCCTGGCAATCTTGTCTACTTCCAATATCCAGGAGGATAACTATATGATTTTCTTTGGGTTAACCTTCTTATTCAGCTTCTCTAGGATCACTAATTATAGGCTCAATGTCCTTTAATTATGGCTAGAATCCACTTATGAGTGAGTCCATACCATATTCCTCTTTTTGGGTCTGGGTTACGTCACTCAGTAAAGCGTTTTCTATTTCCATCAATTTGCATGCAAAATTCAAGATGTCAGTGTTTTTTACCGCTGAGTAAAACTCCAATGTGTATATGTTCCACACCTTCTTTAACCATTCTTCTATTGAGGGTCACCTAGGTTACTTCCAGGTTCTGGCTATTACAAATAGTGCTGCTATGAACATAGTTGAACAAATGCTTTTGTAGTAAGATATGACATCTTTGGGGTATATTCCCAAGAGTGGAATTGCTGGGTCCTGAGGTAGATTCACTCCCAGTTTCCTGAGAAACCACCACACTTATTTCCACAGTGGTTGCACAAGTTTGCATTACCACCAACAATGGATGCATGTTCCCCTCAGTCCACATCCTCTCCAGCATAGGCTATCATTGGTGTTTTTGATTTTAGCTATTCTGACAGGTATAAGATAGTATTTCAAAGTTGTTTTGATTTGCATTTCCCTGATTGCTAAGATGTTTTCTTTCTTCCATTGTATACTTTTAGCTCCTTTGTCGAAAATCAGGTGTTCATAGGTTTGTGGATTAATATCTGGGTCTTCGATTCGATTCCTTTGATCAACATTTCTGTTTTTGTACCAATACTAAGCAGTTTTCATTACTGTAGCTCTGTAATAGAGTTTGAAGTCAGGGTTGGTAATGCCTCGGGAAGTACTTTTATTGTATAGAATTGTTTTGGCTATCCTGGGTATTTTGTTTTGCCATATAAACTTTATTATTGTTCTCTCAATGTCTGTGAAGAATTTCACTGCGATTGTGATGGTGATTGCATTGAATCTACAGATTGCTTTTGGTAGAATTGCCATTTTTACTATGTTGATCCTCCCAATCCAAGAGCATGGGAGATTCTTCCATTTTTTGGTATCCTCTTCAATTTCTTTCTTCAAAACCTTAAAGTTCTTGTCAAATAGATCTTTCACTTCCTTGGTTAGAGTTACCCCAAGATACTTTATGCTATTTGTGAATGCCAGACATTGTTGACTCCCAGTTTGAAGCTTTACCCTCTGAGGAATGGACAGGGGTTGCAATCAAGGGAAGGTAAGGGGAGTAGGAGGAGGAGAGGGGTTGGGAACTGGGATTGATATGTAAAATGAAAAAAGATTGTTTTTTTTTCAAAGTTTATTAAGTTATAAAAGCTTCCATTTCCGCTCCTCCTCCCAACACCCTCCCCCTCCCCCCACTCCCCCTCCTCCTCCCTCTCCATCCCTAAGAGCAGTCAGGGCTTCCTGCCCTTTGGGAAGTTCAAGTTCCTCCCCCCTCCCTCCAGGTCCAGGAAGGTGAGTATCCAAACAGACTGGATCCTAAAAATTCAGTATATGCAGAGGAAACAAGTCCCAGTGTCATTGTCAATGGCTTTTCAGAAAGACTCTGGGTCAGCCACGTTCAGAGAACCCGGCTACATTCAAAAAAGGATTGTTTTAAAATTAAAAAAATGCAGTCAAATAAATAAATAAAGTTTCACACTCAAGAGTTTCTAAATCCTATTGTCCATGATTTCTTTCTTCTATGACTTCTATCATATGTGATCTCTGTGTTTCATAACTTCTCTGCCCCCTTGCCTATATATTCCATGAACTTTATCCTCTGTGAACTCTATTCTCCAAGACCTCTATCTCACATGACCTCTATTCCACAAGACCACTATTCTCTGCGACCTCTATCTCTAGCTTCATATATTTATCTTCCAGCATCTATAGCTTCATAATATCTATTCTCCATGACCTGTATCCTCATTACCTCCAAAACCTTGATCTGCCCATGAATTATAGTCTCCACAGCCTATCTACCTTGTGGCCCTTTTGCCCATGAACTCTATCCCCCCAAGACTTATGTCTTACAAGATATCTTTCCTCTATGACTTTTATACTCCATTACCTCTATTGCCTATGATTTGTGTCCATCAAAACTTTATCCTTCAAAGCGTCTATAACCCATGATCTCTATCCTCCACGACCTCTAACTCCCTGACCTCTGTTCCCCATTTACTTCTATCCTCCCTGTCATCTATCCTCTCTAATGTTTTTTCTAGCTCTGCAGCAATATTGTCAATTGATAGTCACACGTCAGTAATCTAGTGGAAATTCCCAGAAGCAGATGATTTTCTTGGTTTCTGTGTCACTGAAGTCTCCATTGTCACGTCTACATATGAGGATTTCTTTCCCACAACTTATTACTAAAACCACTGTGATAATGTAAATTTTACTGAACTAGTTTTCATATTTTACCTCACTGGAATATAACAAGCATATATTCTTTTTTTAGTGAATAAGCAATTGAATAAATAATTTATAAAGCACTATATTGAAGCTATTTTGCATAAGAAATACTGTCTTATGGTAGGCATTTCTTTCAGTTTTTTTCTAAGTGAGTGAGATACAATTCACAATGGAAACACTACTCTTCTATACTTTAGATTTTTTTTTAAGTATTATGGCCAGAGGACAAGCAATGTTCAAAATTTCTTTCCACAAACCAATTTGAAATTTATCTTTAAAATGCTTAATACATGTCTTCTGAGCTAGGCAGTAGTGGTTCACACCTCTAATTCCAGAATTCAGGAAGTTTGAGAATAGTCTGGCCTAGAGAGAGAATTGCAGAACAGCCAGAGATATACAGAGAAAACTTATCTCAAAAAATCAACAAAAAAAATGATTTCTGATTTTTGTATTTTTCTTTTATAAATTATCTAACTCACATTTTTAGGTTAACAAGTGTAAATTCTTTATGAAATGTGAAAAGAAGGCCCCAATGTGTGTTCTGACAGTGAAAACAAAGATGCTAAATTAGTCTTTTCTCGCCATCTGCCCTCAGCATCTTCACCACTGAGCACAAGAGAACATGGTCTAATCACGACCATGAAAATGAGGCTGAGAAGCACTAAAGTTAATGTCATTACTGTATATTAAAAGATTACCTCACCGTTAAATGATTTCTTTTGTTCTCTTCCTGACCACCTTGATGAATTAAGCAGGATAATGACATTCTCATTATTTTAGGAGCACATTTGCATCCATAATGAAAGAGTCCCTGAAGGGCACAGACACCATCGAGGCGACTGTCTGAATTAATTAAAATTGTTTTTCTGATTAGATAATAATTGCAAGCATCAAAGATACACCAAAGAAACTTTCTCTCTTTTCATCCAGGCACAAGAATCAACTGTTTTTACTGAAAAGCTTAAGAAGACTAAACTATATATATATATATATATAGATATATATATAGTTATAGTTATAGTTATAGTTATATCCTATATATATATGACTATATATAATATATATATATTCTCATAAATTTCTGGACATTAAAAAAACCTTAGTGTCTTATGGGTCATAGAAATAAGATTTTTCTCTTGAAGTCTTGATTGGTTGATTAAATTAGGCAAATAATAAGATATCTGAAATATGAATGTACAAATATATGTAGAAAAGTATAAAACAAAAAGAAAACATTGATTTATTATTCTTATTTTCATTTTATGTGTATGAGTGTTTTACTTGCATATATGTATTTGCATATAGTTTACTTACATGTATTTGCCTCCTGTGTTCTCTGTGCCCAGAGAGACAGAAGAGAATATCAGATGCCGTAAAACTATAACTTCACCTGTTTATAAGCTGTCAAAAAGTCTCGGGAATAGTCAGTTCCTTGAGTAAGAAGCAAGTGTTCTTAAGGAGTAAGTCATTTCTCCAGTCAGTGATTTAGTACGCTTGATATATGATTTGTTACAGAAAACTTATCTAATATGATAAGACTTTATTGTTAGTTAAAAGAAATAAATATATATTTGCAATAGGAATCTTACATTTTATTTATTTGTTTGTTTGTTTGGGGGAGGGGGGTTGGGGACAGGGTTTCTCTGTAGATGTGGAACATGTCCTGGAACCAGTTCTTGTAGACCAGGTTGGCCTCAAACTCACAGAGATTCACCTGTCTCTGCCTCCTGCATACTGGGTTTAAAGGCCTGTGCCACCATCGTCCAGCATCATTTACTATCAAGAGGTATTTTTTTATACTCCTCGATTTCAGAAGCAATCAAATAATTCTCAATCTAAATTTTTTTTGTTATGTGTAAATCAATTCAAATGAGCTAATTTTGAGGTATTTTGTAGAGCCATTAAAATGTGGAGTTTCTTCAAATGACTGTTTTTTTTCTAATGATTTCCTAATCATTACAATTTTCTCAAAAGGAAAAAACCCTGTTTTTAATGTAACTGTGCTAGAAAAAAAAGGAATAAAATAAAAATATGTGTTATTGTCCTTTGAATGTAACATGACTCCTTCAGCGTACTGTTGCTGTGAGAACTTTCATCCAGTGAGCAAGATGAATGCAGATGCAGATCAAATACACCATTTACTGTCAATAATAACCTGCAGAGATATCACTTACCAACAGTGAAAAAAAGAGGAGGGAGGATTATGAAAGTTCCAGAAATGTGCTCTGTGCAATGGAGACTTCTTAATGTACACATTACTTTTTTTTTTCTCCCACTCTGACAATATTCCGTGTCAGTGGTCATATAAAGGGATCTTGTCACATGATGGCTTATACTTGATTTCATTGTTTAAATCTTTTCTCACAATGAAGAAGTAAGGAACAGCAGAGTAGGAATGTGTATGTGTTTAGGTTTTTCCTTCTGCTAAATTAAGCTTTCTCTGCTCACATGCATGTCTTTCAGTTACAAGCCATGCCCTTGTGATTCACAAATGCTTCCCCTCCCTTAGAAACCTACTCTCTTTTTTTGTAATTTTCTGCCCAAAACCTTTTTAGGAAGTAAAGCTTAATCATACCATCAAAATAATGCATGCATCATAACAATAACAAGCGCAATCAACTCTTAAAACTTTGAAAGAATTGGTGAATGCAAGGACCACACTTACAAAGTGCCACTGTACCTCCAACAGAATAACACTCAGGTATCTTCAAGGTGAAAGGTTTTACTTGGCTAGAGTAGCTGTCTACTTCAGTGACTTAATATAAACCTTACCTCAGAAACCCATTGAAATACAAAAAATCACTATGATATTGAGCACATGTACTTACCTATCATAAACAAACTTAGAACTCTATCTGCTGAGTTTATCCCCAAAATAATTTTACATTTGTTTTACATTTACATTTGTTTAAATTGAAAATTATGGGAGAGATGGTCAGAGGTTAAGAATGTTTGCAGCTTGCTCAGCCTTGAATTTAGTTCCATACCCACATGGTGGCTCCAAACTTTTGACAGGCCAATTCCAGGTGCTCTTAGTCCCTCTCTGACTTTTCCAAACACAGACACATAAAAAATTTCTTGGTAAATTTGAAGGTGTAAGTCACAAACAATCCCACACCAGTTTGGAATTATGATTAATAAAATTTTTATTTATTCAAAGGGGAAAAACTTACAGATCACCGTCCCAGACAACAGCCCCTCTGCGCAATCAGGAAAGGAGTCTAGGAGCCAGAAGCAGAGCTGGAAGCCAGAGAGAGAGAATGGAGGACAGCCAATGCTTTTTTAAAGAGAGAGAGAGACCATGCCCCAATGGGCTGGTATCTTAGCAGCTATTGGCTGAAGGACCAGAAGAAGCTCCCGCAGCATAAATTTTCCAATCACAAAAGGCTCCCAAAAAGAATACCAGTGTAGCTATCCTAATATCTAAAAGAAAAATACATTTCAAACTAAAATTAATCAAAAGAGATGGAAGACATTTCATATTCATCACAGAAATATTCCATCATGATGACATCTCATTTCTGAACATCTATACCCCAAATAAAAGTTAACACACTTTTGTAAAAGAAATATTACTAAAGTGTAAATAAAACCCCACACATTAATCGTGGGAGACTTCAGCACCCCACTTTCATGAATAGACACAGCTGTCAGACAGAAACTCAACAGAGAAACCAGAAAACTAACAGGTGTTATGACTCAAATAGACTTAATAGATATTTACAAAACATTTTACCCAAACACAAAAGAATACACCTTCTTCTCAGCAGCTCATAGAACCTTCTCTAAAACTGACCACATACTCAATCATAAAGCAAATCTCAACAGATACAAAATAAAGGAATAACCCCTTGTATCTTATTAAACCACAATGGATTAAAGCTAGAGTTCAACAATACCACAGATTAAAGAAAGTTTACAAGCTCCTGGATACTGAATAACTCTCAACTGAGGCATCATTGTGTCAAGGAAGAAATCAAAAAAGAAATACTTGCTAGAATTCAATGAAAAAAAATCACAACATATCCTAACTTAAAGTATGTACCATTTAAAAGCTAATAAATAAATAAATAATATATGTTTTTTGAAAGTAAAGTCTTTAGTGGACATTGTTACTTATATAATACTCAATATAGTAGTTATCAGTTCTCCACTACATTGTTTTCATTGTTACCAGGTGCCTATTTTATAGTTACAACCTTATAATAGTTCTATAACTAAACATCTAATACTCTTATCCAGCAAACTCTTTAAGAGTTGTTCTACGAGTGTTCTGGTGTGCTATGAATGAGATATTTATCTAGGATAGAAGGGAGCTGCACAAATCTAAAATGGAAAGAAACTATTGACTTTCAGGGAAAATGAGATGTGTTCCCTAAGAGGAAATTTTACTTCCAAAAGATAGTCAGGGGGTCTTGGGGCAGGAGTGATCAATGCTTGCAGGAACTGGTACTGGATATAAATCATGAACACCAAATTAATGAAACCTCAATGAATAACTGCAGGTTTAGAAGTAATGATTAGTTCATATGTTTTCTATCTCTAGGAAATAAGATAGAAAAAAAGAAGGAAGGAAGGAAGGAAGGAAGGAAGGAAAGAAGGAAGGAAGGAAAGAAAGAAAGAGAGAGAGAGAGAGAAAGAAAGGTAAAGGAAAGGCTTTAAAATGAAATGTTTGGAGGGTAGTAGGTGGCAGTCAAAATTTTCCAAATATTATGAAAGAAATTAAAGATACTTAAGTTGTATAATTTTGCTGTAGAATTACACTAAAGGGCCTATAACATATCTGAAACTTATAATCTGTTGGAAGGTAAGGAATAAGGGAATGACTTAAGGTTATTGGGTCATTATAAAAGTCTTTGGAAACTATTATCAAGAACCAAGGAGAATAAGAAATGAGACATCATAAAAAGCATACCATTATACTGATACTGTTATTGACAAAGTAACTAACATTTAGTGAGCCCTTATTATGAATCAGGTTCTAAGCTAAGCACTTTGCCTAGATTATATTACTTAATCATCACTGAACTGTAATCACAGATAACAAAGTTGTCTACATGATAGAGATAAGTTAAATAGAGGTTCTTAGAGGTTAAAGTAGTCACCCAATCTACTAAACATAGTGCAAAAGGAGGAATGATTGTAATCTAAAATTTTTTCATTCAAAACCCATTGAGTAACAACATAAATAAGACTGTTGTTCTAGAATAAAGGAGAAAAATACTTCAGGATGACCAAACATAAGAGGCTGAGTGATAGTAAACACAGCTGTGCCGTCCTAGGAATCGGGGTGTTGATATGTTTGTTATTTGCACTGAGCCTTCTTGTCCAAGGAATGTACTCTGTGTGAGAGCCCGCTCTCAATGACATGTCAGCATGTGAAGTGTAATGACACAGAACCTCATATCTTCTATAGTCAAAAAAACTAGCAGATGGATAAAATAACTTAAATCTTTAAAAGTTTTAGATATAAAATTACTGTGTTAATAGAGATTATAAAATAATCAAAAAAAAACAAAATGAACAACAAAGAACAAAAAAAATCAACTTTAATTCCTCAAACTACTCATGCTAAGATGTTTTTTAAAATGTTTAATTGTCTTTTCAACCATACCTCTCTTCCTAAAAGGTATCCCAGGAAATGGAAAAGTGAGATAGTTCTACTGTGAAATTACGGTTCTCTGGCAATGGCATTAAGGATAAAGCAAGCAATGCCACATTATCCTTTTACACTGAACAACTGTTTCCAAACACATTCTCATTCTCAGACTGTGGTGATATCTTGTTTTGTACAAATAAAGCCTGCCTGAAGATCAGAGGGCAGAAGTAGCCACCAGCTAACCATAAAGGTCTGGATGTTTGTAAACACATACAGGAAGTCATGGGGCTAGATGGAGAGAGGAAGCAATAAAGTGAGAAGAAACTGGAGCTCAGTTTCTTTTTGGATAGAAGTTGAGTAGGCAAGGTGACTATGGTCTTGCTTCTTTATTTCTCTGATTTCCCAGCATTTTTCCCTATATCTGACTCAAGGCTTTCATTATTAAGACCTATTAGAACTCATGCTACATATTGGTGTGCAAATTAAAGTCAGGAATTCATGCAAAAGCCAATCAAAGGCAGGAGCTGCATGTGTGGCTGCCATTGGAACATCATACAAGGCTCCTGCCCAGTCCAACTAGGCATTCTTTTCTTTTCCTTTCCTTTCCTTTTCTCCCTAAGCATCCAAGCAAGTTTAAGATTGTTATTGTTGTTGTTGCAGCCTGTCAGCAACAAATTTCACAGCTCCAAATACCACAGGCACTTGGGCTCCAAATGACACAGGACTTACCTGCCCTAGACTGACTGCATCTGCCTTCAGGCAGCCCCTGCCACATGTGCTTGTTCTGCACAATCTGATATGGCTTTTTCAGACAGTCATTTCTGTCTGACTATCTATCCATCAATCTATTTATCTATATCTATCCATTTATCATCTATCACTATCTATCATCTATCTACCTACCTTTCTTTCTGTTTCCTATGTATATCTTTCTATCATCTATCAGGTCATCCATGTCCAGTTCACACAGCATAACATCAAGCAGTTCAGTCAAGGGCAGTTTCTTGCCCAAATGACTAGCAGATTCCATATGGACCCTCTTCAGTGCCCATCTTCCTCTTGAAGTTATTGGTGCTGCCAGGAAGCAGATGTGTCTCACTGTCATTAAAAGTCCTAACTTCCTAAAACATGTTAAATGCCATAATCTGAAAGTCTCTGAAAGATTTGAAGAATACCTATCTAACTGAAATATTCCTCTGTATATCAAGAAAACCTAACTAACATAACTACAAGCTTGACTATTATACATGATTATATATTAAGATATTTCTTAATCTTATATATTACATGTTTAAATTAACTGCACAGTTACAACACTTTAATCAAAAGCAGAAATATACATATAACAAAATTTAACATAAATATGTATCAATAAACCAAGATCCATACCAACACAAATCTCTATAGCATATCCCCCTTTAAATGTAAACAAACGTTTAAAAATAATCATTTAGGGAATTTAGGTGTAGTTCTTTCCAAACTGTTTCCTGCTTTTTGTCAGGCAAAGTAATTTTTGAGGGTGTTCATGGTGCCTTGTCAGCGGCTCTTGGTCTATCAAACCACATTAGTGTGGAAGGATTCCACAGGTTCTTATCTTCTGTGGAAACAAAAAAACCTCTTTTCCAAAATAACATGCTTCTACACCCAAATTCTGAAATCAAGATACCTTTATGTTGGCTTATCTCCATACGAGAAAATGTCTCTCTATACTTAGCTCCTTCATAGTCAAAAAATTCAAAGAAAACTCAATAATATACATAATTCAGACTCTCTGTGCCTGTTCTATCTTTACATAGCTTATTTTTCTTTATTTCTTTAATCTGTGGCTGTCTGTACTCTGTCTCTTTAGAGACTTTGTTTTATTTTTTAAAAACTATTTATTTCTCTTTATACCTCTCTATACTTTTTTTCTCTCTCTCTCCCAAGCCTACATGCTTTATTCAACACTGTGACCCATTTAGAAGTCTTTTTTTTTTTTTTTTGGTCTGGATTTGTCTTTATTGCACATCTGTAATCACTTTCTGACCAGAACCCTGTTTTTTTAAAAAAATGCCAAGTGTGCATGGTTAGGAACAACAGAGCCCTGCCTGTTGACTCTGTCCAGTCCAACATGGAGAAAGAATGTTACTCTCTCTGAGACTGCTCAATGGGAGCCATTCTCACCACCTCAACTCTGGGAATTACTGTATAGCATATAAACCCTTTTTATCTGAGCAAAAGATAAATCTGCCATGCAGTACAATGTGCATCCTGGAAATACCTTTGTGTATTGCAGTGGGAACCTGCCACGCTCTCCTGCCTGTGTACTCCTAACAGACCTGATCCTGCCACTTGCCCAGGCAAGGGGCACTGAGCCACGGGCATGGTCTCAGATAATTTCTTCCTAACCCCAGGTGGGCATACAAGCACCTGGGCCCACAAACCCCATTCAAGTGCTCTTTAGTCAAACCTCTCAAAAGAGTTAGAGACAATTCTGCTGGTGACCCCCAAAGCTGCCATTTTGAAAGTACATGGTTGTTAGTGCTACCACTGAGTCAGGAAAACATATCTTTAAAAAATCATGTCTCTGCTTGCTTCTAGCAAACAGAACCCACCCCCCAAAAAATGCTTTGTGTGTGTGTGTGTGTGTGTGTGTGTGTGTGTGTGTGTATCTATAATTCCTTTTTAAGCTTTCTCAGGTTTTTCATAAGTTTCAAGTTGACTATGTTGGCATGTAAATTTGTAGTAGGTAGGCCACTTGTTTGTTCATGGCTGCTCAGCCCTGAAATAATCACAAAGAAACTATATTTTTTGCAATACTCTTTGGTCAATAGATTAAGTGTATTTCTGGCTAATTCATACATATTAATTTAACTCATAATCTGTATATTGTCACAAATCTGTGTCTTACCCAGTAAAGTTCTGGCATCTGTCTCAAACAGGGCTACAATGGATTCTCACTGACTCTACCTTCTTTTCCCCAGTGTTCAGTTTAGTTTTTCCCTCCTACCTATATTCTGCCCTGCACAGGCCTAAAATAGTTTCTTTATTAAGCAATGGTATTCACAGCATATAGCAGGAATTCCACATCAGCATTCCGCTACAGGAATTCTAATGCAGAAGATATTATCTTTGAAAAGATCTTTTTTTTACCACTTAAACTGAGTAAAAAAAATAAAAATTTATGTAGAAAATGTCTCTGAATTAATTCTGAAAGGAAAACCATGACTTCATCAATTAGCAGAAATTGACCCAGCAGAAATTATAGGACCATTCAAAAAAGATTAAATTAACAAATTAGGAGCAGAAAGTGAAACCTCACAAACAACTTGCAGTAATTTTTTGGCAAATTTTAACAATATCCCCAAAGCAAGAGAATTCAACTTATAAAGATAACTTGCTGGATCCTTCTTCACATTGGTATAGGAAACACCAATATCTGGAGCCCCTGCATTCTATACTGATGCCACCAAATCAGTAAAGGCAAGCTATGAATCCAAAAATTTAAGTAAAGTGGATCCAAGTCCTTATAATTTTGCCCAAATGTCAGAATTATATGTTAGTCTCATGGTACTAATTTAAGAAATTTCTTAACATAGTTCCCAATTTGCTACATGTAGAAAGAGATGTTTTACATATAGAAACCACTGAATTTATACCATGTGATACAAAATTAACTTTATTATTTATTCAGTAACAGTAAATAATCAGGACTAAGAATCATCCCACATACATAACACACATCTGATCTCATTTGGGTCTTCCAGCACAAGGCAATGCAGAAATCAATCATATTGATTGAAAATGTGCTGGTAGCCTCAGAATTTCACAAAAGTCTTCACATCAATAGCAAAGTTTTAAAAAAAGACTTTTCCATAATATGGCAACAAGCCAAGAAAGTATATGGACGTGTCCAATTTGTTCTTTGTACAACCATACATCACTACCTGCAGGAAATAATCCAAAAAAAAAATCTGGCAGACGGATGTATTCCATTTTGTAAAATTTGGAAAACTAAAATATGTACACAACACCATTGATACTTATTCAGAGTTTCAATAGACAACTGCTTTGAATTCGGAAAAGACTGATTCAGTAATCACACATTTGCAAGAAGTTATGGCCATCATGTGTATACCTGTACAAACAAAAACAGACAATGCTCCAGCAACGTCTCTAAGTAAATTAAATAAATTTTTGCTTATTATAATAATAAGTATAGTTCAGGTATGCTAGGCTTCTGTAGCCTCCTTTTCCCCAGGGAAATGTGAATGTGCTATCCTCCCATTCTCGAGCCCCATGACACAGGAAAATCAAATCCACAGCCACACGATGTAGTACAATCAGATACGATAGGGACCCAATTCAAAGCAGGAACTCAGTTTTATACTGTGAGTGTCAACTTATATAGGTTAAGAGACTTGGTGTGATGTGGGGGTACCTCCAGGCAATTAGAGACAGCTGGAGGGCTAACTACTCTCATCCTCACTTGGTTCCCTCAAACTCGAGCCAGGCTTTTCTCTGGCCTACATGCCCCAAGGTACAGACCCTGAGATAATTTTGGCCCAACACAGGTATACCACACAATCCCATGGGGCAGGCATTTATAGAAAGATCAAATTGTTCTTTAAAAATGTGTGTTAAATAAAGAAAAGGAGATGATAAAGACCCCAGAAAAAGATTGTGTAATGTTTTACTAGCTTTGAATTTTCTAAAGGCTAATTGTCCCTGTCAATTCTAGAGTTTTGGAAGTTGCTTACAATGTACTTCCTGTTTACTTAGATAATATTATGTCCTTCTAGAGTCTTTGATGGAGTTGAAGAAGGTATCGTTATAGCTATAGTTTTCCTTAGTTATGATAAGAGATAAAGTAGATATAAATATTATAACTATAACTCTTGTTTGATAACTGTTTTGCTATATTTAATTTTACATTGTTAAAGTTAATACTTTCCATTTTTTTTTAAACAGAAAAGAAGAAGTGATGTAAGATTTCCTTCTGTATGTTGTGATTACCATTGATTAATATAGAAACTGCTTTGGACCTATAGCAAGGCAGAACTTAACTATATGGGGAAAACTAAATTGAATGCTGGGAGGAAGAAGGCAGAGACAGAGAGAGAAACCATGTGTCCCTGCCAGAGACAGATGCCAGAACTTTACCAGCTAAGCCACAGCCTTGTGGTAATATAAAGATTAATGTAGATGAGCTAGTTTAGGAAGTAAGACCTACCCAATAAGAAACTAGAGCTAATAGGCCAAGCAGTGACTTAATTAATACAGTTTCTGTGTGATTATTTCTGGGCTGAGCAGCTGGGAACAAACAAGCACCCTCTTACAACAAGGTAAAATTTAATCAAACAGCATGACCATTCAATGTAAACTAACTTAAATCTAAGAAGGGTTTTCCATTTGAACAGATATAGCTTGCTATAAGGGAACATCTCCAAAATTAGAGTTGGGGAAGGGTCTTGTTTTTGTCTTTTCAGAAGAATAAAAGCATTCAGCTAAGAAATCTGAAAATCACTGGACAAATGAGACATCTAAAGAAAAAGGACAAATCCAGAAAAAAGTGTCCAAAAAAATTGGCCTATTGGTATATCACATTTCCAACAGAAATTTTGGAGTTGAACTATGACTCTCTTCTTCTCTAAACCCAAGTGTGCTTATTAAAGTAAAACTCAAAGTCTTTGTCTCATGTAAAAGGAGCCTCCTAATATGGGACAGAAAAAAAAGAGAAGAAAAGGACTATTTTATTGCTATTACTCTCATAAGCCTTTAGTTCTACTTTGAGTATCAGTTTGTCCTTCCTCACTAATGAAAATCACCTGCCTATAACTGTAGGCCTTCTTTTCTGATATCTTGTAAAAGCAAGATTAACCTTTATGTATGTGTATGTGTGTGACTTGATGTAAAAAGACAATTATTTTAGTCTTTATAACTACATACACCTTGATTAATTAAATTTCTCAAGCAAAAACACACCTATGGAAAACATACAAATGGCAGGCTAGTCTAGATCTATAATGCCATCACTTGGAAGGCAGAGGAAAACAAACCTTTATGAGTTTGAGGCCAGCCTGTTCTGCATTGTGTGTTCTAGGTCAGCCAATGCTACACAGTGAGGTCATCTCAAACACCAGACCAAAACAAAAAAGTAATAAAGACATAAACAAATTAATGAATGTGTTTCTTTGTATTTCAGTCAACTTTTGTTTAAGAGCATCATGATCTACGTTTCTTATCATTTTTATATAACAAAATATTCTTTGGCTTTTGCAACCACATAAAAGTGTAAGGTCAAAATAGCAGGTAACACAAAAGGAAACAGTGTGGTAGAACTGAACACAGGCTGAAGCTTGTTGAACTTTGTCTTTCTTGAAAAGGATGATTTTACTGTCTTCACAGAGATGGAGACGTCAGTTCCAGGATGAAGAAACTTGTGGTAAAAAGGTGAGTTCAATGCGATTTTTCTAGAAACACAACATAAATAAATAATTGAATTTATTTTAAAATATGAAAACTTGAGAAATATGATTGTAATGAATGCAGAAAAATAAATGTATCAGAAATAAAATTTGGGATTTACTGTTCATTAATATATTTCAACTTCAAATATTCACTGAAATTAATTTTGTTCTATAAGATTTCATAGTGTTCAAAGGCTCAAACTATTAAATAAATGAAAACATTTTCATCAGTATTGACTCTTTATTAGAAAGAGATCATTAATTGAATTGGAAATATATCTCACTAAAATGGACTGCTTATTCATTGCTTATTTGTTGTGTATGTGTGATGTGTACATATATGTGCATGTGTATGAGGTTGTGTCACCCATTAATGAGTAGATCCAAAGGAAAGAGGACACTGTCAGGGAGAATGGCTACTCTCCCTTCAATTCTTTTTTTTAAATATCTTTATGATTTATTTTAACATTATTTTTATGTGCATTGGTGTGAAGGTGTCAGATCCCCTGCAACTGGATCTTCAGACAGTTGTGAGCTGCCACGTGGGTGCTGGGAATTGAACCTGGGTCCTCTGGAAGAGCAGTCAGTACTCTTAACCACTGAGCCATTTCTCCAGCCCCCTCTCCCTTTAATTCTTGAGAAAAGATTTCTAACTGATCCTGAAACTCAAATTTTTCTAGATTGGATGGCTAGCAAGCCTTACCAATCCTCCTTGTCTCACCCCACCACACATATTCTAAGCATTGGGGTTAAAAACCCACACATTAATTTTTGACTTTTATATGGGTTCTGGGTTTCTTAACGTAGGTCCACATGCTTGTAGAGCAAGCCATCTGACTACCTGAGCAACTTTACTAGCTCCTATGCTTGTTATTAGTTTCCTTCTATGTATTTCTAGGTAAACTACACTAAATAACTAGCCAATATCTCGTTTATAAGAGGGCATAGAAAATGTCTGAAGGCACTCATTTTCTTTTTCCCTCATCTCTTTATGATAAATGTTTCCAGTCTTCAGGCCCTCGTCTACCATATGTTTTCTAGAATAATCAAGGATCAAATAAGCCTCAAAATCTTCTCAGAAATATCTTCTGTGTAATTAATATAAAATGTCCCACTTTTTCTTTAATACAACAAGATTATAACAACTTCTTATTTACTTTTTAAGACAAGGGTAATGGGAGGTTTCAATTAAGACAAAATTGAATCAATATCTGTGTGAGCTTAATCTTAATGAGCAAATAGAGGCAGCAGACATTAAGGGGTTCAGCATCATTCATTCTGACAGAAATTCTTCACTTTGGTAAGTCACCTCCACACCATCCCTCTAATTCAGCTGGAATTACAAGAAAGGCCACATTACTATGACCATAGCCTGCAAGTCAAAATACTACCAGGGACATGCATAGAGATGACTTGATGAATAAATCTCATCTCTTCCTGGAGAAGAGTCAGGAATTATTTCTCCCCTTGGATAAAGCACTACTTTGTTCAAATGAATCAAACACAAGAGGCATAAAATTTATTCTATCCCCTTAATTCCTTTCCTTTTTTATTGCATACTTTATGGCTGGAACTCTGTGTTCTATTTTTCCTTTTGTTGCTTTGGATATAAAAATATTCTCTGTTGATGATCAGAAAATATAAGCAACCTGCTCTTCATGACTTTATTCTGGATACTGCATTTGAAAATAAAAACTGCTAAGTACACAAGTACAACCAACTTTCTGAATAAATGATTTGTACAGAAGGCCATCTAAGTAGTGGTGTAGAATCCCAGTTTTAGGAGCCTGGAGTACCAATATCAGTAACCCCTAAGGGCTCAGAGTTGGATGCCTATTCCAAGCAGGAATCTGAGTGTAAAAAATGAACTCAAATACATTTCTTCTCCATGTTCTTTAGTTTTTGTGTAGGGGAAAAGTGAAGTGAAGGGGAACAGAGAAGAAGAAAATTAAGGGGAGAAGAAGGAGAAGGAGTGGAGGAGAAAGAGAAGAAAGACAAAATTCCTGGTTTTTACAGACGTAATTGGAGAATTCCATAGACAAATTCAATGCATATCAAAATCCAAAAAGGGGGCAGTTAGAACCTAACAAAGCAGTTCTCCAGAACAGGGACACCACCCAGGAAATAGCCAGCATTCAAGGGGAAATAGCTAACATCACAAACCATTAGATAAAATTACTAAACATTACTAAATCTTGTATTTACCCATTCTCCTCATTTAATCTCTTTTGTGACAACCAGTTTTGGTAATGCCCAGATTTGTGTGTTAGCAAAGGTGGGGCATGCTGTCTTCCTGCTCAGTGCCTGTCTTTAATAGAAATTTCTATGTGATTTACTAGCAAGTCATTTTGTGGAATTGATTCTATGGAAATTTGACTGTTATAACAAAGAGTGAGTGCTATCACTCTAAGGCCTCCTAGAATTGGAGAATGAAGCAAGGTCTTTCCACCGCCATTGTAGAGGTTACACTGCTGAGGTGTTCTGGGAATGAATCCCATTGTAAAGGGAAGAATTATTGCTTCACAAGGTTTTTAAAAATATGACAGTGACTTTCCCAAAAGACAAGTGTTTCCACAACTCTGCAAAATGGGTGCTCCATAAGTTGTACACTTGTGGGTTTGTCTTTACCTACAAGTAAATGTGTCAACTGTACATTTACTGTATAGTCTTGTGGGCTCCAACACACTGTCCCCTGTAGGAAGGAGCACTTAGGAAGAATCACATCTTGCTCCCTTTGGTACCATTGTTGATGTAACATCACCAACAAGGATTATGGTTTGATCCTCCCTAAAAATAGCCTCCTGGTCCCCTTCATAAAATCAGTAGGAAGCCAGTTCTGTATAACCTACTGAGGAAGAATAAGAGACTGCTGTTTATACCTTCATGGACTTGTTTGAAATTACCTGGCGTGAGTGAGAAGGAAACACAGAACATGCTAAAACCCCACTAAGGAGTTATTAGAGAGGGCATGCACAGGCCTGGGGAAGCCAGTGTGCAGAGACAGAGAGTGGAAGATGGTGCATTCAGCTTTTAAAAGCTGCCTAGCACGTGCGTACAGGGGGTTGTCGTGGCTACCTCATATACAGACAACGGGGGCTCACACATGAGCGCAATGGCTTAGCTGAGTCATACGTGGATGATGTAATCCCTGCCGCATGTGGGTCACACAGGGTGCTTTAACATCCCTGGAGTCCATTAGGCACTTCTGCCTGACGGCTTGTCTGCACATGCATGGCCCCTAGATCTGGGAAGTTCAGCCTTATTATGGCTGATATCATTACATTGTTCTTAGTCAACATCATAAAGGATACCAAGTGATATTTTAAGATTGTCATAGAAATTATTAGAAAAAAATGGTTGTTATCAGAAATACTCTTCAATTTCTCAAAGTTCTTGAGGAAAAATTAGAAGATGAGGGTGTTTGAGGTTTGTTTCTTCTGAGAGTCCTGCCTAGACATTTCAGGTGCTCATTTCCTCAGCATGTGACCTGATCTTTCTCCTGTACATTCTCACTCATAGTATTTCTTTTTTAAAATAAGGATACAAGTCCTTATGTGACTCCATACTTCTGACATCATTTATCATTAGCTTTCTAAAGCTCCTATTCCAAAATATAGCCAACTGGGACTTAGAAAATCAACATGCTGGTGCCAGGGCTGGGATAATATTCTCCAATCATAAACAGTATCAAATAACATGGAAGTTACAAGCATACATACAAAAACACTGCTTTGATTTTGAATTAAATGTAGAACTCACACTTTTAATTATAGAAGACCTAAAATAGGTATAATTCACCTAGAAAAATAGAAAACACTGTGGGTTTTTCAGCAATGCAAGACCTAGATAATTTCATACAGAATATAGAGAATGAGATAATGCATAAATTAAAAATAATCAAGTGCAGCTGTAGAATCTGTAACTGGAAGGAAGCATAGACAACAGCTACCATAACCATATCCACATTGCAAGATTCGGAATCACACCTGACAGGAGTTAGGTTATAAGCCTAACCTAACTGGGACAGATTGATGGGCATGTTGACTTGGTTCATGTACTTGAAAGTAAGAAGGGAAAAATCCACCTGCAGTGTATTTTAGCCTGATTGAAGGAATGTGGTCTTATGCTTGTTGATCTTCTCAGGGCTCTTTTATTTATTTAGTTTTGTGTTATTCTTGGCCATTTATCCAAATCAGAAGCAAGAAGACCGCATTTTCAGCTTCTCTTATTCATCAAGAAAGACAAAAGCTTTCTTTTAAATTTTTATTCTAGTCACTGAAATTATTTAAAAAGAATAATCAATGGGTCTGGAGAGATGGCTCAGTGATTAAGAGCACTGACTGCTCTTCCAGAGAACCTGGGTTCAATTTCCAGCACCCATATAGCAGCTCACAACTGTCTGAAGATCCAGTTGCAGGGGATCTGACACCTTCACACCAATGCACATAAAATAAAGTTAAATAAACCATAAAAATATTTTTTAAAAATCAAAATATCAAAACACATACCAAGACTTCACCAATCCCTGCTGCAAATGGGAAGAGATTACTAGTAGTGTCTTGGCCCAACCTTATTATTATTGAGACTGCTCATGACTCTATCCCTGTCAAAATTTGTGCTTGCTATTCAACATATTCAACATATTGAGTGAGACTGAACCTGTCACAGTTACAAATAGTATCTGCATTGTAGTATGCCTGTGCACTTCTCACCAAAAGTCTAGGCAAAATTAATTTTCTCCTATATTTGTTTACAATTCCACTATAAAAATAAATAGTTATAAATGGATGGAATTATTGAGAAAATTAATGATGTGATAAATTACTTAATAAATATAAATATTTAATGTAGTAGAAAATAGATATGAAAAGCTGTAGATTAGTATGTCTTTCATAAGATAACCATACATGAAGCACTACTTTGTGGGTTCTGTGTCATTGTCTAAATTGTAATTTTTATAATAACATTAATTACCAGCTTTGCTACTTGAGAACCAAATAATTATTAGCTAAAGACTGTGCTTACACATGTGGGTCTGTATCTATTTCTGCATTTGCATGTTATCACTGTTTTACTTTCTTTTTTATACTTATTTATTTATTATGTATACAATATTCTGGCTGTGTGCACGCCTGCAGGCCAGAAGAGGGTACCAGACCTCATTACAGATAATTGTGCGCCACCATGTGTTTGTTGGGAATTGAACTCTGGACCTTTGGAAGAGCAGGCAATGTTCTTAACCACTGAGCCATCTATCCAGCCCCAACTGTTTTACTTTCTATATTATCTGTCTTTATTGTCTCCACATAGAAAGGATCATGGCTACCTAGCCAAACAGTGAAAAAGATGGATTTCCAGCTCATGACTATGATCACAGGAATGTTTTGCATTTCTCTGTGGAAATATCTACTATGAAAACTGGAGGGGACAATTGCAGAAAATTGGAACTATATCCTAGAGAGATAACCCAGTGAAAAGGAGCAACTGATGTTCTTTCAGAGGATCCAGGTTTGGCTCCCAGCACCCATCTGACAACTAAAGACCACCAGTACCAGAAGTTGAAATGTTCTTTTCTGACCCCTTTGGACACTGAATGCAGGTGGTGTACATATATTCAGGCAAAATACTCATACAACAGAACACATTTAAAATTTCCTATCACCAAGCTGCCTTTTTAACTTTAATTTCCATCACTCTCAAGTTAAACAGCCTATATCTATCTTCACCTTCCAAGGAATGCATAGCTTTCATAATATCTTATAGCTTTTAATTAAATTCTGATTCCCATAGTTCTTTAATTTCATAGAATAAATATAGTCCACTTTAAGTTTGAAAACTTTTACTAACAATTCTTTCAATGCTTTCTTTGGAGATTTTAATTATGCAGTTTTCCTTCCTCCAAAGCTACCCACATATTCCTCCTTCTTCAATTTCAAATTCATGACCTATTTTCCATTAATTGATTTTCCTAAAGATAACTTGCTCAGTCTCTATAATGTTGCTTGTATGTATGTTTTGGTGGCTGATCATTTTCTGTTAGTCTTGGATCGAAGTGGTGTGCTCTTCCCTTGGTCAAGCTAGTTCTCCGATTCTCAACACTGCTTAGTTACCTGCAATTTTTTGTATTGTATAGTGTTGAGTTGCTGTCTCCTTCTGGAACCTTATATTGTGCTTTCTGTTACCACGGAAGCTAGGTCTTAGGGAAGAAGCATTCAGGACTCTTCGAGCTCAAGGCCCTCTGAGCCTTGTCAGATCCTTCAAATGAATCAAGATTTAATAGGAAATTACCTTTCACCTCTCAAGGGCAAACACAGGCAATAGCCAGTAATGATTTGGGATTCTTTTAGACAATTCTAAACAACTCAAAAAAGAACTTCTAATGCTTATTGTTGGGTTTTTTGCTAAGTCATATTTATCTCTCAAAATGAACATTGTAAGCCCATATAAGAAATTTTTACTTAAACTGTATGTGTATTTATACACTGAATTATATGTTTCTTAGTCAATAGTGTGATTGCTTATGACTTTTTTGACATCCTTACTATTATTCTGTCCTTTTCCATTTTCTTTATTTATCTCCCTCTTTACATAAATAGGTGTCCTTTTCTATTTTCCTGATAAGAACATTTGTACCCTTCTTTAATAGAATGATCCACATATAATGGGTAAAATGGAACCCAGAGTAAATGATGTTTAGTGAGGAGTTCTGTGTTTCAGTATTTCTAGATTCAACTATCATTATCAGTATTTTAAAACACTGACTTGGGTTTACATTGTTTTTTATTTTCCAAGACACGAAAGAACAGTGTTTTTAATTAATTCAAGAGGTTTTTTTATAAATTACCTGTGTCTGTCAATTTGCCATAATAAATAATATATTCTTCTGTTAATAAATTCATGAATTATTCAGACTCTTGTAATTTTTGTATGTACATTGATAGAAAATTAATTTGTGCTTTATTAGAGTCTTATATTGCTTATAAGACATTTTCTACAATAAACTTATTTAATCAAAATTAGTATTGAATTCTCATATAAAAACATTGTACCAGTGCACTTTGAGAAGTTTTACAATAAATCTTTTATGTGATCAATAATTTTCAAAACACAAATATTTTAATAGATAAAATGTAGAGCAAAGAAATAACATATCAATGGAAAATTTGATGTACAGAGTTTGGACTGAAGACAGAGGATAAGAACAGTATGAGGCAATGCTTTCCAGTGGAAATTTCTGCAGGAACGGGAACATCAGATGCAGTGATTGAATTATAAAGTACTGTTTTTGATGAGAAGGCAATGTGTGTGTTTGTGTCCATTTGCACACACACACATGTGTGTGTGCTTTTGTTCAAATATGTATGAAGGCATTGGGTGTCTACTTTGATCAGTTCTTCATTTATTTATTGAGACAGGGTCTTTCACTGAATCTGGAGCTTGCCAATTCAGTTAATATAGATAGGCAGCTTCTTCTAGGAATCCCTTGTCTTTGCTAATGAGTGCTGGGATTATAAGTAGACTGACCAGCCTAACCTGATAAGTTTTCTGACCATTTTTGTGATCTGAACTCTGTTGTCATATTTATTCACTGTACCTACCAACCAAACCATCTTCCCAGCTACTCATTTAAATCCCAGTGGTGACTAATTTTAACAACTTAAACACAAATGGCCACTTATGTCGAGTGGCTCCCAAATTGAGTCTAGATTATGACATGACCAGAATAGGAGCTTATAAGTACTTGCAACAGAAAGAGGTTCAGTAACCCAATGCATTTTGACCACTGGACATCAAAAGTTCCAGTGGTAGATTGATGCTTAAGCAAGGAACAGGATGCTGTCAAACACAAGTCTTAATATATTATAATCATGTCTTAGTCTTGCCTTCCTTGTCCTCAGACATTATCTTAGTATAAACTAAAAGATAAGAAGTGTTACTTTTGTGTTTATTAATTTTCCCCAATACTTATTCCATCCTTGGTGAATGCTTACTGACTGAAAATACTGATGTACACATAAGAAAGATACTGATGTATCTCTGGGAATATATAAATGAGGGAAGAAATCATACAATGTCCAAATCAGTTTAATACAACGATAAGACAAGATATAGTGGAAAAGCATAAAGAGAATCCTGGGATAAAAATTGTCCCCATTTGTCATAAATAGCCGAACTTATATCTAGATCCACTCTTGTGGTAAACTAGGTTAATGTTTTTTGTACTCTTTAGTCTACTTTTTTAATTTTATAGTTATAGATGCAGCTGTTAATAACTGTGTACGTATTTATGGACTATAGCAATCTTGCTATTGTTAAAGAATTTCAATATCAAAAACTAAATAATACACCTATGTATTTTATAGTGCTGTTCTAATAAGAGCAGGAATCATCAGACAATGTTGCTGTCAATTATTCATTATGTTAGTATTCCCACCACTTCAGTGGTACAATAAGAATGCCACCAACTACCATTTTCTGATACCCTCATAATGAGAATCTGTTAAGTTAATGATGAGACAGGTGTTCAGCATTTAAAGGACTCCTGAGGAGACTGCTCACTTAGTCATTAATAACATTTCTGAGGCACTTCCCAATTATGGATTCCATACAGTCTTGAATTACTAGCATCTGGATCATTAATGAAAAAAAATTAGCAAAGAGATTAGTTAAATTAATGCTGCGGTTTGTGACATAAATTTGTAAGAAATCCAAATAAGTCAGAATCATTATTAGTTTATAGTTATTTCAAAATTTAAAATATCCTAAGAACAAAATAATAGATAAATGTAATTTTATGTGTAAATGGATATTTGTAGATGTTTTCTATAGCAATTACAAGCATAATTAAAATTGTATTTTACTGTCCTCCTACTCCGTGCAGGATACTTTCCAGGTGGGCTATGGAGAAATAAAGTAACTGCCGAAACAAGAGACCACAGGCAGAGAGGTTTAAGCAGTGGGAAACTGTTATCTCTCTAATTGAGGTATCAGCAGCCTTGATTTTCTCTGATGCTCTCTCCTTGGTTGGCTTGTTTATGTCCATCTTTCATAGTCTCTTCCTTATGGATCATTGTATACGAACATCCTCTTTTCATAATAACACCGCTCATGTTGAATTAGAACACAGCCTAATGATCCTAATTACTTCTGAAGTGATCCAGCCTCTAAATACAGTTGCATTCTTAGGGTTGGGAGTTAGAATGTCAAGATGTTGCTTTAGAAAATTTGATGCTGTCCATGACAATTTTTACATATTCAATATACACATTTGTTAAGGAAAGTAAATGTGCAGACAAAATGACACAATGAATTGAAGAGATGGATCAGAAATTAAGAGCATTTAATGGTTTTTCACAGGACTTGAGTTTTTTCCCAGCACGCATGGGGGAAACTTGCTGACATTCCAGTTCCAGGGTATGTGATGCCCCTCTCTGACCTCTGCAGGTGTAGTGTAAAAGAAGTACACAACCAGACACATACACACACTCACATATACACTTAAATAAAAGTATTTTAAAGAAAAGATAAAGTTTTCTTCTAGATAAATTCTATAGATCCTGTTTCTAAAGAAACTTACCTGTGGACTTGGAGAATACATTAGATTTATTAAATAATTAATGCATAAATTAGATTATTTATAGTTATGCAAGTAGTATTTTTGTATAAATTTTGCAATTTTAATTTGAAATATAAGTAAAATAAATTAATAACTTAACTACTAAATTGATATGATTCCAGCTTTAGAAGGACCTACTAATGAAAATTTAAAAAAATACTCAGACCCAGACAGAAGAAGTTAGAGCAGAACCTGCTATCCCATCGCATTAAGAACCTCAAGGGGAACTGTCTAAGATTATTAAAATATCAACATTAATTTATCCAGTTCCCATACAAGAACAACCACCAGATGATAGGCACCTTCAAGGCTATGTAGAAGCTAACTGGAATCACTCTGTGGAAATGTTAAATTTGAAGAGATTAAGGAAGCAGTCATTTCATACTGTATCCATTCACAATTTGTAAAACTGATGCTATATTCATGGGCCACTAGGAAGAAAATTATTCCTCAAGACTGGAAAGATTTAATAACAGCAGTATTGAAAGAGTGTCCTCAGTCACAATGGAAAACATGATAGAGAGAGGAAGCTAAGGTCATAGAACAATGCGTCAGGACTAGAGATCGTGAGATTTACCAAGACTAGTATGCAGATTTATTATACAGTCTATGTTTGATGATAACATCTTCATTCTATTCTGTATAGCTGCTTTGAATGATTGGGAAGAGTTGGAGAATCTGGAAAGAGGATTGAGTCATTTAGCAATATATTCAAGTCTCAAAATAGCTTTCAATGAATATTTACAAAGATTGACCTCAGCTTTAAAGAGAATGATATAAGATCCAGATACTATGCAAATATTAATTGAAAATTTGACTTCTGAAAGTACTGATCCAGAATGCAAAAAAATGGTGATTAGATCCATGAGCTCAAGATCAGGAGAAGAAACACTATGGATATCATCAAGATTGATAAAGATTACTTGAATAAGAGAGCCCTCTTGATTAGGAGAGGCAATAGATCATCAAACAGCCTCCTCATTCAATCCAAACTAACTTCTAAGACTAACAAATGAATTCCTTTCCACTGATCACATTTAAAAACATCAATATTTTTTATTAAAAGATAATGTTTCTTTATGTTGCCAAAAAATTTGTCATATCAAAGATATCAACTGACAAAAAAAGAATCCCCTAAAGTTAGGTTTTGAGAAGAGTTTTGTTTTTGTGTTTCCTAGAGAATAAAAGCATCCAAATAAGGAATCTAGAGGCCACTGCATAGATGAGGCAACTGAAGAAGGATCATCCAGAGACAAATTTCTCAAGAAAAAGAGTAAAATCAACCTACAGTATGGCATATTTCTAACAGGATACCACTTCATAAATTTTTTCTAAATATTTGTTTTTAATGCCCTCTACAAACATAAAAGGCCAATGTGATGGCCATTCAATTAAAAATCAAAGTTACTTTGAAGTTGGATCATGGTGTTCTACTTCTCTAAACCCAAGCATGCTTGTTAAATATAATCCAAAATCTCTGTCTTATGTCAGAAGAGCTACCTGATATGGAACAGATAAAAACCAAAATTATAGGAATATTTTATAGTTATTAAAATATAAATATTATCAAAAGTTATAAGAATTGCATATATATATGCAATACACACACATACATATATATATATATATACACCTTCTGACATGACATTAATAGTCATAGAAAATACTACATAATTCTAGGATATACTTCATCCCACTTTCTATATATTGTAACATTAGGGCCGGCTTGTTGGGGTATCTGTTCCACCCGGTACCCCACAGCCCACAAGCCCCAAAGAAAATTACACACAGGGCTCCTTAAGATTATAAACTGATTGGCCCATTAGGTCAGGCTTCTTATTAGTCCTTGTAACTTATATTAATCCATTATCATTATCTATGTTAGCCACATGGCTCAGTACCTTTCTCAGTGTGAGAGCTCACATGTTGCCTCTTCAGTGGTCTGGGCAGGAATGGCTGAGGGAGCTTCCTGCTTCCTAGACTATTCCTGTTCTCCTTGCCCCACCTCTACTTCCTGTCTGATTGACCTACCTATACTTCCTGCCTGGCCAATCAGCATTTTATTAAAATACACGATTGACAGAATACAGACAATTCTCCCATACCATTTCCCTCTTTTTTTAAAAAAAGAAACAAAGGAAAATACCCATAGTCCATTTTGGGGGAATGTGAGCGTAGTATTTCAGGCTACTTCCTGCTGGTTGGGGGTGCTGATAATCGTATGGAGACCTAAAGAAAATTTAGAATTATCATCAAGTCCAGACTGGAGTATCCTGTGAGTCTCGATCATCTCAGGCAGCAGGCTTGAATCAGTTCTGGACATAGAACTCAGACATCTAGGCCATCTGTTTCTACCAGAGGTTTCTCGGGTGGCCTTCCTTGGTCAAACTGGATTTTTCTTAACTCAGGATGAATCCACAACCTCTCATTTTCTGTGGAAACAAAAGCAAAATCTCTTCTCCAAAGTAACATACCTTTTGACTTCAGTTTTGAAGCCACGGTATTTTCAAAATACCTATCTTGGGTTAGTTCAGCAGCATTTATAAACAAAAGTCTTTTAGCAGCTGTTGCTCCTTCCTCACCATTCAAACAATTCAAAGAGAACATAATAGCATACAGTATCAAGATTCTCTGTGTATTTCCCATCTTTATGCAGCTTTATTTCAATGTCTATTTCTTTTATTTTTACTTTTAACTTTTGGTTTTTTGAGACAGATTCTCTGTACATATCTTTGTCCTGGAATAACTCTGTAGACCAGGCTGTTCTTGAACTCACAGAGATCCCTCTGTCTCTGCTTCCCCGTTCTGCGCTCAATGGTGTATGCTACCACACCTTAAACTCACAGAGACCTGTCTGCTCTGGCTCCTAGGTATTGGGATTAAAGGTGTGTCCTACCACACCTTGAAGTCACAGAGGTCAATCTACCTCTGCCCCTTGAAGTCACAGAGGTCAATCTACCTCTGCCTTCCAAGTGTTGGGATTAAAGGTGTGTACCACCACACCCAACTACTTTCTTTCTTCCTTTTTTATTTTAAGAACAGTTCACTTTTAGCCTGCATATATTTTTAACACACTGTAAAATATTTAGAGGTTTTCTTTGTCTTTGAATCTCTCTTTACTGTATATCTTTTTTTCCTGATCACATGAGCCTTTAATTTACTAAGCAATATGGAGAGCTGTGGCTTTGACGGCTGGATCCAGCCCATTCCTTAGCTTTCCAGACTCATGGCAGAGGTACTGCTGGAGCCATTTTTATCATCACAACTCTACAGTGTTTCAAGGTCCCTGCCAGCAAGCAAGCTGCAGCATTCTGCTCACAGACCACACTCAGTCGGACTGCTTGCCTGAAAGAGTCAGAGTTTGCCCTGGCAGGACAGCCCAGAATGCCGGCATTTTAAAACAGCGCAGCTTTTTTCCTGCTATGGCTGAAAACCGAAAAGCATGTGTTCAGCTTTTCATCAACACCGTTTAAGTACTTTGTGGCAGGACCTCTTAAAGAGCTGCAGGGCTTTGCAGTTAAAGCTGATCAGGAAGCTTCTCTTAGATGAGAGCACTTGCTTGCCTCTAGCAAGCAGAGTAGACCCGAGAAATTGCTGCTACCAAGAAAACATGCTTTATTCTATTCTTTCCCGAGCTTTCTCAAGTTTTCTGTGGATTTAGTTATCCATGTGGGCTCCATACGTAACATGAGGGGGCCTGCTTATTGGGGTTTCTGTCCCGCCCGGGTACCTCACAGCAGGCAAATCCCAAAGAAAATCACACGGAATCTACATTAGGTTATAAACTGATTGGCCCATTAGGTCAGGCTTCTTATTAGTCCTTGTAACTTATATTAATCCATTATCATTATCTATGTTAGCCACACGGCTCAGTACCTTTCTCAGCATGGCAGCTCACATGTTGCCTCTTCGGTAGTCTAGGCAGGAATGGCTGAGGGAGCTTCCTGCTTCCCAGAATATTCCTGTTCTCCTCGCCCCGCCTCTAGTTCCTGTCTGGTTGACACACCTATGCTTCCTGCCTGGCCAATCAATGTTTTATTAAAATACATGAATGGCAGAATACAGACAATTCTCCCGTACCAATATATGATTTTGCACTTGAGTCCATATAAAGTAACTAGGAATTAAGTTTGTGTACCCCAGATATATTTAAATGCCTTTTTGAAAAGCCATTGACAATGACACTGGGACTTGCTTCCTCTGCATATACTGGATTTTGGCGCTCCAGTCTGTTTGGACTCTCACCTTTCCTGGACCTGGAGGGAGGAGGGAGGAACTTGAACTTCCCACAGGGCAGGAAACCCTGACTGCTCTAGGGGATGGAGAGGAAGGAGGAGAGGGAGTGGGGGGAGTGGGAGGGTGTTGGGAGGAGGGGCTGAAATGGAAACTTTTATAATTTAATAAAAAAAACTTTCTAAGATCTGCTGCCTATGTCATTTAAAATGCTTAAATTTTCTGCAATAACCCATGACCATTTCTACCAGCAACCTATGAAGTCTCCAAAACAATAATGGAGCCTCACAATCAAGATTCTACCTGGCTTGTGGTAATGTCATTATGCTGACAAATACCACCCAAAGATCAACATTGAACTACAAGTGCCTAGGACAATTTAAAAACCGGTAGCTGAGATGATCCACCCTCACACACTATCCAGTCAAGACTTCAGATAAGCTCTATACTTTCCTATCACACAGAGACTAATCAAAATTAATACACCTCGTCTTCCCAGGACTTGATCATTATTCTAATTTTGTCAGATTCCCCAGAAGATTCTGTCACTTCCAGACAACAGGAAACAATTTTACGAATATAATGCCTACATTCACAAAAGGTGGGGTACGTAATTTTTGAAAGTTTGGTGGGCTATGAATGCTTAACACCATTTAGTGGTGCTGGTTGTAAAATAATACTCCTCAGGGTAAGGGAGGAAACTAAGCAAGGGTGTTGGATTTAAAGATCTCTTTCTGAATAAAAGAAAGGGGATATGGAAAGGATAGGATAAAAGGGTAGATTATTGAATCTACTTTAAACTAAAAAGTAGCTATTAATCTCAAATATTTTTAGTGACATGGATTTTTGTATATTGTTACAAGTTTAAAGTTATTTTTGTTAGAACATACTCTATACATGTTCCTATTCTTTTTAAAAGTATCTTTGTATATTTATACAAATTAAAGGATATTTTTAGTTTATTCTGTATATGTTTATGTTCCTGTTTAAGGTAGTATACCTATGCAGAGCATATGGTGGGCATTAAAGAACTGGCATGTGGAGTTTACTTTCATCTTGGAAAAACCAGCCATTTGAGCAATAAACTGCTCCTGCCTAAAGTGCTGACAGTGTACAAAACAAACTTAACAAGCAGGACACAAAGGAAAAACATTATGAAACTTTGCTGAGAGAAGGTAGAACAATACGTCAAAAACCCTGCTTCATAGAAAATTCTGCCTGACATTTGACAAGACACACAAAAAGTAATTGCAGAACTTTGCCAAGAGTAAGTGAAACAGTCCTTCAAAATTCCTGTTTCATAATAGTCTGTCAGATATTCTAGACTGGTGATGCATGCTCCAATATTGCACAGGAAGCTTGGGTGACTGTCCAGGTAGCCAGCTATCTCCGCTATTTCAATACTTTTGGTAGTTACTTACTCTGTACTTCATGTTTGCCTAGGTAATACTATATCATTTTTAGGTCTTCTCAGATGGAGTTGAAGATAAGATACTTGTGGTTTTACCTGTTGCCAAATTCAGGAAAGAAACATACAAAAGAGTATAATGTATTTAAATTGAGAGACGTAAAAATTTAAATTGTTTTTCTAAGAAAATGTTGTGAGGTCTAAGCTGATAGTTTTGAATCAGTAACACAAGTTAGAATAGAAAGTAAATTAGGTACAAAACTTTGGACTCATCATGTTAGGGTAGATAGCATAATTTCTCTGAATTTTCCAGTTACAAATGAACTGTAAATTGTGAATATAATCAATCATTATTTGACAATTGCTCTTATTGTATATGATTTTATTGTGTTAAATTAAAACCTTTTCTTTTTATTTACACAATGCCTGATAGATAATTGTTCTTATTGTATATATTTTTATTATTTTAAAGTTAAAACCTCTCCTTTTTATTTACACAATGCCTGATAATTGTTTTACTGTATAGTTTTATTGTGGTAAAGTTAAAAACTTTCCTATTTTGTTAGACAATGCCTGATAATTGTTCTTATTGTATATAGTTTAATTGTGTTAAAGTTAAAACCTTTTATTTTTATTTGGAAAAAACTGAAAAGGTGAAGCTTGAAGATATTTAATCATGCACAATTTTGCATTTGCAATAGTAAATAAAACTCTTATTGGTACAAAAAACTGAGTCAGAAAGTAGTTGACAGAAAGTAATCATAGAATCTTAGAGGTTTGGCAGGAGACATAGTGAAACACAGAAATTAGTAGGAAAGGATTTGTAAAGGTACAGGTTTTTCTACATTGTTGAAGTAGAAGCCTGGGTTCCTGTGGGTACCAGCAAGGAGGGAGGGTTAGCTAATTATTACTTACCTTCTCTGAGCTCAAAAACTTTCACCCCAGTCTTGAACCTCAAGTCTTATTTATTATTAGAATGATAGATATTTATTTAGCAGCAGGGATAGAGCCAGTTCTGAAGGAGCAGAATTGTCAGCAGACTATGGTCTGAGTGACCAGGAAGCAGGTAAGTAATTGTGGAGTTGAAATTGCTGGCTGATATGCAATTGATTAAGGCACAGTCACTGTGCCAAATTAAAACAACCACTCTCCTTCTATCTCCTTTATCCACTTGACTCTGACACACCTCGCATAATCTCCATGTCTATTATTTCAGTCTTTTAAGAATATATGTAATATGGAGAAGGGGATGTGGCTCAGTTGGTAGAATGTTATCATAAAAAGCATGCAACGCCAGGTTTGATTCTCATCCTAATTCAGTGGCAGGCATGATAGAACAATCCTGTAATTTCAGAATTTGAGAGCTTGGGACAAAAGGAACAAAATTTCAGTTTACACTTGATTATTTGCTGAGTTTGAGACCAACTTGGGTTACGTGCCACAAACTATATATATATACACATATATATGGCAATGCAATCTAACTTTGAGATGGATTCTTTATTTTTCTCATCCAGCCTAATTTACTAATTTCAATATGTTTACATTAGTTAACTTTATTTGCTTATTTTGTTAAGACCTGCTGTGTTCCCCTGTTGAGGGATACTGATTGATGGTCTTTTTTTTCTGTGTTTTTTTGGCTTTGCTATCTGAGTAGTATTTATTTCATAAAAAGAATTGAGCACAGTGCATGCTGCTTCTGCCAGCCAAAGATCTTTTGTAAAATTGATGTTATTTCTTCAAACTGTGGCAAAAGAGCCAAGTGGGGCCATGCATATATTTAAGATACTTTTTTTTAATTTTAAAATTGCAGTTCTTATTTGCTTGATAGTTTAAGTTGAACTTTCTAGTTTGTATTACCTAAGTATTACAGTACCGAGATATTATGACAGGCTACTTGTCATGTCACTGTGTGCTGTCTATGCGAATATACGCCTGCCTTCATCTATTGATTTACAGATTAATTTTGAGAAAGACTCTCTCACCAAACCTGTAGCTCACTGCCTAGGCTGGTTGGCTGAAGTACCCACTATCCTCCTTTGTCTGCCAGTCTTGGACTTTTATCACTGTCTTTCATGAGCACACCCAGCCTTTTCCATGGACCCTGGAAATGTAAGCACAGGTTTCCGTATTTGTCCAGAAAACACTTAGCCCATTGAGTCATACCATTGTGGACCTTCTCCTACATTTAGAACATAATTATCTGAAATATTTTCTCTATATTCATCTATAGTCACATGAGAAAATGTTGAAAATATTTTCCAATCATCAAGCATAATGTTTTACACTCACAGTAAGAAGCATGCCCTGTTGTATCGACCCAGAAAATTTCAAAGACAGTTCCACCTATATTGGCAATTTGTCCATTACACTTTTCTGTGTCCTGCAGAATGTCTGGCAGACTCCTTCATGTAGCAGGAACCCTAAAGGACCATTTCACTTTTAGGCAAGTTTAGCAGTCATTTCTCTGTGGGTCTTGCATGTCCAGTTCAAACAGCATAACATCAAACATTCAAGGTAAGAGCAGTTTCTTGCCCACATGGCTAAACAATGTCATAAGGAGCCTTTTCAATGCCCATCATTCTCTTGAAGTAATTGGTGGTGTCAGGAGCAGATGTGTCTTACTGTCATTAAAAGTCCTAACTTCTTAAAACATTTTAAATGCCATATTCCATTGGTTTTTGAAAGATTTGAAGATTACCTAACTAAAATATATCTCTAAATATCTAGAAAACCCAATTAACATGACTACAAGCTTGACTATTATAGATGACTCACTATTAGCCTATAGATCTTAATTATACGTTATATATTTAAATGAGCTGCACAAACACAATATCTTAATCAAGAGCAGATATATACATATAACAAAATTTACCTAAAATACGTATCAATATCATATCAATACCAATGCAAATCTCTATGGAATAGCCCCCTTTAAATGTAAAGAAACATTATAGAAAATATTTGGAAATATGGGCATAGTTTTCTCCAAACTATTTCCTGCTTTTTGTTGGATAAAGTAATTTTTTGAAGGCTGTTCAAGGTGACCTTTCAGGGGACCTTGCTCCATCAAACCATATTAGTCTGGAAGTAATCTACAGGTACTCATCCTCTCTGGAAACAAAAGAAGAATCTCTTTTCCAAAGAAACATATACTTAGACCATTAGAAATTATGAAGTCAAGATACCTTTATATTATACGTGCTGGTTTAGCTTAGTAGCCTATACAATGAAATGTCTCTCTGTACTTAGCTCCTTCACAGTCAAAAAGTTCAAAGAAACAAAATAATACCCGTAATTCATACTCTCTTTGAATTTTCCATCTTTACATGGCTTATATGTTTTAAATCTATTACTTTTATTACCTTTAATTCATGACTGTCTGTACTCTGTCTCTTTAAAGTCTTTAAAAGACTTTACATTTTTTAACTGCCTATATTCTTTTTCTTCTCTCTCCCAAGCCTACATACATTTATCCAACACTGTGACCCATTTAGAGGTCTTTTTTATATGACTCTGTCTATATTGTGTATCTGTAAATATTTTCTCACCAGAAATGCTTTTTGAAATGCTAAGACCTTTTTAAGTACTTAAGGGACACCATTGTTGGGGAAACTATGACACTCCCTTCTTGCCCTTCCTAGTCCAACATAGCAGAGCTGTGAGCTACCTCTGAAAGCCATGCTCACAACCCCAATTTTAGGCACACAGCCAGTCTATGTTGCCATTAAGCAAGTTGTAGCACTCTGTTCACAAACCCCATTCAAATTTCTTCTGAAAGAGCCAGAGTTGCACTGGTAGCATGGCCTAGAAAGCTGGCATTTCAAAATGGCATTGTTTTATTTTCTGCTTCTGCTGAATCAGGAATACCTCTCTTAAAGGAGCTGCAGCATGTTGCCAGCAAGCAAAGTTCATCCAAAAAAATGCAGCTAAATTTGGTTTTTTAGTGTCTAGAATTCCTTTTCAAGCTCTTTCAGGTTTTAAGTGGATTTTAGTTGGCATGTGGGCACCAATTTGTTGTAAGAAGGACACTGATTGGCCCATTAGCTCTAGCTTTTTATTGGCTAGCTCTTACATATTAATTTAACCCATCTTCATCAATCTGTGTATCACCATGAGGCTGTGGCTTATTGAGTAAAGTACCCACCATCTGTTTCCATCTGTGCTACATGGCTTGTCATGACTCTGCCTCATTTCTCCCACTATTAAGTTTAGTTTTCCCTGTCTATCTACCCTACCAGGCCAAACCAGTTTCTTTATTAACCAACGGTATTCACAGCATAGAGAGAAAAATTTCACATCATTCCTGCATACTTCATTGTGAGCATTTACTGAGTCCTTTAGTTGATAATTGTATTTTTTCAGCTTCTATTCTTTTTCTCATTATTCTTTACATTTTCTATTTTTTTATTTAGGTTTATTGCTATTTGAATTCATTTCAAGCATACTTCCAATTGCTTATTGATACATTTTGTTATAGTTGTCTTAAAATTTGTGATGTCTTCTTACATTCCTCTTGTATTGGTTTCAGCGATTACTAACATTTTTCTTTATTCAGTTATAAATATTTATACTTATGATATAATTCTAAATTTAATCCTGAGCCTATTTATATTATCTTGTCAAATAATGGATATTGTTTAAACTTTCTTTAGCTAGATTTCCATGACAATTTTAGCACAGGAACAAATTTCCTCCATTCAGAACAAGAGTGAAAATGGGTTGAAAGGTAATTAATAAGGAGGTAACTTTATGGTCACAAGTGTTTTCAAATTACAGTATCACCGGATAAACTTACATATTGATGGGATATATGGACAAATTTTATATATTGAATATAACAAGTCTCTAAACCTCAAGTCGTCTTTCAGACCCTTTCCCCATTTCCCTGTAAATTATTTATTGTATTTCTAGAAATTTTTTTTAGTTTTAAAGGATTAAAGGAGTATGCCACCAACACCTGGTTGTATTTCTAGAATTTTGTAGATAGCTATGATGTTATTATTTAATTTATATGGTTCCTCGTACATAATTTAAAAAAATATTTATTTATTTAGCAGAGAAACCTTATCTTGAAAAGCAAGAAAATATATTTATTCACATGTAGGTAGAAGACAGTCAAAAAAGCAGAGAAGCATAAAATAAATTACTTCATATGCAGTAATGTTTATGAGAATTTTCCAATGCATTCTAATTTGTTATATTTGGGACCAAAGATATACTTATCTCATTTATGGTTCAATTATTCCTTGATGTCTGAATTCTTCAAACCTTGTTCTAGCCTCTGTCTGTTGTATGAATAATAAAAATCCAGGGTCAGATACTGGGTTTCAACATGAAAAACAGAAAAGCAAAGCAGCCAAGCTACTAGAGAAGTCTTACCTCTACCAAGACTGGGTGACCATAGACTAACCAGGCTAAGCCTTTCTCTTCTTTCATTTTATATTTCATCTAGTGTTGGAATTAAATACATGTGACTCACCAGTACTGGGATTAAAGGTTAGGCCACCACCACCTGGATTTGTTTCTGAATTGATCTTGTATAACTCTGGGTGTTCTTGAACTCACAAAGGTCTTTCTGCTTCTGTCTCCAAAATTCTGGGATTAAAGGTGTATACCACCACTCCCTGACCTTTAGTGACTTGGCTTTGCCCCTGGTCCTCAGGCAAAATTTATTTTTTTTAAATACAAATAATATACCACTGTATCAGTTTCCAGTAACTCCCTTAATTTCCCCTCTGATTTTTGTACTTCATTTTCATATGTTTTTCTACTTCATTTTCATATGTGGCCCTTACCAAGGCCAAGGCTACGGTTCCCAGTAACGTTAAATTATATCCTGGCCATGTCACTCCAACAGTTGCAGTCTTCTGTTCTTTCCCAGTGTGCCTTCTGCATTGTTATAAATAACAGGCAAGAAAATGAATCCTCTTCTAAGGAGATAAATGCCAAGACCCTCAGAGTATCCATGAATTAAATAGCCAGATTCACCATGCCTATATCACAACCTAAAATTGTCACACAATATTCTTGAGTAGTTTAATGAAATAAACAAAGTTTCCAAAGAAGTTAGTCTTCATATTCATAGCATCCAGTTGTGTTCTATGAAAGATATCACAATGACAGGAAGACTGGATCTTTTTGTTGTTGTTTGAATTAACAACTTTTTCTCACAGGAAGATCTTAAAATTGAATTTTTCTGTTGTTTTGATCCTGTTATTAAGTGATGAAAACTTAAATGATGTATTTCTTTTTTACTGTAATTATTATTTTTATTTTTTTCCATTCAAAAATTTACACTTCCTTCCCTCGACCCATTGCCCTCCCACTTTCCCACTTCCCCTCTTCCCTCCCCCTCCATCCTTAAGAGAGGACAGGGTACCCTGTCCTGTGAGAAGTCCAAGGCCCTTCCCCATGCATCCAGGCTTAGGAAGGCTTGCATCCAAATAGACTAGGGTCCCAAAAGACCACTACATGCCGAAGAAACAAGTACTGGGTTCCCAAAAGACCAGTACATGCCGAAGAAACAAGTCCCAGTACCTTTATCAATGGCCTCTCAGTCAGCCCCCATTGACAGCAACATTCAGAGATTCCTGTTTGATCACATGCTCTTTCAGTCCGGGTCCAGCTGGATTTGGTGAGCTCCCATTAGAACAGGCACACTGTTTCAGTGGTTGGACTAACCCATTGGGGTCCAGACTTCCTTGCTCATCTTCTCCCTCTCTCTGCTCTTCAACTGGAGCTCAGTCCATTGCTCCGATGAGGGTCTCTGTCTCTATCTCCATCTATCGCCAGACGAAGGTTCATAATCATCTTTTTGTGTCTGTATTCTACTCTTGGGAATATAGCCAAGAGATGCCCAATCATACTACAAAAGCATTTGTTCAACTACATTCATAGCAGCATTATTTGTAATAGACAGAGCCTGGAAACAACCTAGATGTCCCTCAATGGAAGAATGGATAAATAAAGTGTGGAATATATACACATTAGAGTACTACTCAGCAGTGAAAAATAATATCTTGAATTTTGCATGCAAATGGATGGAAATAGAAGACACTATCCTGAGTGACATAACCCAGGCCCAAAAAGATGAATATGGTATTTACTCATCATTAGTGGACTCTAGCCATAAACAAAGTATATTAAGCCTATAGTTCTCAAGCCTAGAGAAGCCTAATAATAAGGTGAACACAAAGAAAAACATATATAGATCCTCCTATATATGTTGAGGTAGGGGTGGAGGTGGGGTTGGGGAAGGGGAGAGGGGAGAGGCAAGGGAGAAATGAAAAACTAAAGAGAGCTTGGGGGAGTGGGAGGGTGGAGATGGAGGATGGGCAGATATAGGAGCAGGGAAGAAGATATCTACATTAAGAAGATATCTAAAATATTGTATTTCAATGCTAATATTCTAAATGCAAACGTTCTTTTCGTGGTAAATCAGTCGGATCAATTATTTAACCATGTTATTAATTTTGAAGGTCACAAGTATTTTAGTAAGCTTAGGGGAAACAAGAAATGTTTGCTCCCTGGCAGACTGACCCACTGTGATACTGTGATTCTTTCATGGATGCAGGCTTCAGGGGGAGGGGAGCAGAAATATGATAGTGGATGAATGTGTCTGTGTGCATGCACATGTGTACATACATGTTTGTGTGTGTATGTATGTATGTGTGATTGTGAATATGGGACATTAGAGTGACAGTTTATATAGTTGTCATACAACAAAAATATGTTGTCAAAATAAAATCTGTGAAATAAATTCTCAACTGATTATCTTCAAAAATGGAATATTCTTTGATCTTTTAGAAGGATATTTTTGTGCAGTGTGAAGTTAAACCAGTGTGGCTAATGTTTCACTTCTAGCTTTGCCAGGACAATTATTATTCAAATGTATTCATTTACTTAAAAATACTTGAAAGTTGTCTATTTTGTGATGTCTTTGATTTTATAAAACAATGACAAAAATGAAAATATTGTTATCCAGGTGTGTCCTATGTCAGGGATATCATTGACTAAACCCTCATATGAGGCAGAAGTTGTCCCTTGACAATCAACTACATTTAATATTGAGCTTTGAAGCTAATGCTTTGCTCCAAGACCACATTTGTGAATTGTAAATTTATTTCCCAGGGATAAGCAATTACACTGTGGTAAATAAACAGATAACATTTATTATTCGGAATCATGGTGGCTTCTCTATTGTAAAGTACTTTTGGTGTTTATAATAAGACATGAAAAGTTTGATTGTAAAGAGTCAGAACTCTTTAGTCTCTAGCCCACTGTGATATCCTAATGGATACACAGTTGGTTGGTACACATGATATATGATAGTGAAAGAATGTGTGTGTGTGTGTGTGTGTGTGTGTTTGTGTGTGTGTGTATTGAGTGTGTGAGTGAGGCATGACAGTTTATATTTCAAAATATGAGTATGAGATGCGTTGAGACTTCATTTTTCTGTGTTAATTCTTGCTTTCATTAAATGTTTTCAGAGGAAAATGAACTGTTTATTTCAGTCTAGTGAAAAGACACAATAATAAAACCAGAGGATAACGATAGTTAATAAAAAATACTGCCTATATGATAGGACAGGAACTATCATAAGTAATATATAAATTCATTATACATTGTATTATAACTTTTATCCAATTTTGATCATGTTTTCTCCCATTTCCCAATTCCTCCCAGATCCTCCTGTGTTTTTTTTAAAATTAACATCTATTTTTTATTTTTACTATATCATATATGAAACAATGAATGTTAATTGTGACACCCCTTTGGGAGCTATTTTATTTTATTATCCAACAGAGTTTTGTTGATTATTTTCTAATTTTGCATAAGGTACTGGTTCAAACTCACTTCTTGTTCTCCCAGGTTCCATCTCCCACCCTTATAACTTCCCCCAAGTGAAGAAAGAAAAAAAAAATATGTTCCTTCTATCGTGTTCATTCTGTGTTTTCCATAGAGCATGGTCAAAATTCCAGTGGCCAGTCCCTTAAGGAAAACTGAATCCTGGTTTTTTTAAGCTTTTTATTCTTTTTGGGGATCCATCACCCAGCTCCCAAATAAATAGACACGGACTTTAGCTTGGCTTGTTTCTTGCCAGTTTTTCTTACCTTAAATTTTTTCATCTATCTTTTGCCTCTGGAGATTTACCCATTTCCATTTCTTTTTATCTTTGCTTCTTTCTCTTTGGCTTCCCGTGTACATGAGTGGCTGGCTCTTGGAGCCTTCTTTTTCTTCTCTTTCTTACACCTTCATTTCTCTCCCCAAATTTATCCTTGTGTTTCTCCCAGATTTCTTTCTGCCTGCCTACCATGCCTCTCTGTTCTCCTTTCTAGTTATTGGCCATTCACTTCTTTATAAGACAAATCAGGTGTTTTAAGACAGGCAAAGCAACTAAAATTCAGAGTTAAACAAATACTACATAAAAGACTGCAACATACCTTTTCATAATTAAACAAATGTTAAACAGCATAAACAAATGTAGTACATCTTAGAATAATATTCCACAACACACACCAACCAGAAACGGTCAACTCTAAAGAGTTATATTGCGCAACCCATACAATAATTTTTCAGCGTTCTGTTCAAAGGCTTCATGTCTAAACTTTTCCCCTTTTGAGGGGAGTGGAACTGGTTGGGGAAGAAGAGGTTGTCACAGAGGTGTATTCTTCTCATGACCATCAGCCTGCAAAAAAAAGTGAAACAGAAACTTATTAATTATGAAGGCTTGGCCTTTAGTTTAGATTTGTCTCTTCTAGCATTTATAATTTAAGTTAATAATTTATTATAACCTACATTCTGTCATGTGGTGCTACCTCTCTTCCATCTTACACTTCCTGTTTTCACTCTGTGTCTTTTGAATGACTCCACATTTCTTTCTCCCAAAGTTCTTTCTCTGACCAGATATCCAGAGTATACCTCCTAACAAGCTATTGGCCATTCAGCTTTTTATTACACCAAACACAGTAGTACATCTTCACACAGTATGCTACTACTCCCAACATTTCTATCTTTAGTCAATAAAAAGATTTACCTCTAATAGAGTAATACTACATACTATAAGAATTATTATCAGGTATGAATTATGTTTACAATATCTAGTCCATTTGTATTTAGGAAATCTGGAGAAATTACTTTATTATCTATTCTATCTTGATAATTCTAAAATTTTATACCAAGACCATTTTGATTATGACTTGTATTATGACCCTAAGAATATCTTTTTAGACTTTAAAACATTTTCATAGATAGACAACTTAGTCTATTATGTTTCTTAACCTTATATACTTTGCACCTCTTTTGTGAATTTCTTTTCTGAATTTGTTAACAAAAAGAATTGTAGTCATAACTATCAAGTCTTTAACTTCATCGGAGACACAAGAAAGATAGAATAGCCCCTAATTAATTAAGAAGGATAAAGCAAGCAATTTCCAAAACTGAGGGAAAAAAACAGACTTCTGGCTGCCTAGACAATTATTCCAAGGTTCCTCTGCAATGTTTGCACATCCATCTTCACACCTTTGCATACAGACTTCTTTGAAGTTTTATATGATTAAAACATGTTTAATGTCATATTTTGCAGGTCTCTGAAGTGTTTGAAGATTACATATTTAAAATAAGTCTTGCAAACATACCTAGCAAAACTATGAGTTTCTTTCTTATAGATTACTATTAACCTCTGCTTCTTTACCTTAAGTAGATTTCAAGGACTAGAAATTTTCATTACATTTTTTAAATAAATTGCATAGGACAATACCTTAAACAAGAAACAGAAACATAGCATACAATACAACAAAAATAACCTTAAATTTGTATCAATACTCAAAAATATCTTAAACAAGAGTAAAAACATATATAGTATAACAAAAATAACCTTAAATTTGTATGAATATAAACAAATCCATATGAATGTAAAATATTTGAGAGTAATAGTTGCTTTTTTAGTTTGTAGTAGATTAAATAATAATATATTCTTCCATCCTGTCATGTCTATATACTCTTTTTCTTTTCAGAGTGAGATCCCCAAATCTAATTTCCATTTCTTAGTTTCCTCTCTGACCATGACCAATAACAACTTGTAACCAACTCCCCTAAACAATGACAAACTTCCACTGAATTTTGAAAAACTACCCGCCCCACCTTTTTATAATGTGGGTGTCTCGTTATTAAAATACTTCCTGTTGACTGGGGGTGATGAGACTTTTAGGAAATCCTGAAAAATTGTGATAAAGTTCAAGCCCTGGGAGATCAAACTTTTGCCTAATTTTAGTGTGATGGGAAAGTGTAAGATTAATCTGAATTTCTTAATGGAGTAGTCAAGACTGGACCATCTTAGCTAATCACTTTGAAGTTGTCCTGAACAGTTTGTAGTCTAAAGCAGATTTTTGGGTAGTGTTGTTATTTTAGTGGTGTTAACATAATCCAGGTGGATTCATCATTGTGGAACCACATCATCCTTTTGGAGACTTCAATTATCACTGTTAGGAATGGTCATGGTTCACTGCAGAAAACTTAAACATTTTAAACGTCATATGCAGCAGATCCTGGAGAAGTTGTAAGTTATATGATGATAATCTATTAAATACAAGCCTAATTCCTAATTACCTGCTTCAGAATCAAGTCTGAAATCAGATACAGGAAGCAAGATGAAATCTAGTTATAGAATTAGTACTCTACATGAAGATTAATATCATGACAGAAAAGTTTATATTATATACATATATATATATGATAAAAATTTGAGATAATATTTATACCTTAATAAAAGTTTTGAAGGGTCAAAATAAAGCCAGAGGATTATGAGATTAGTGGCAATACAATAGTTCCTTATTTTGATTTTCTTCTGTCCCATACCAGGTGGCTGATCTGACATGAGACAGAGACTTTTAATTTTTCTCTAACAAGCTTGCTTGGGTATAGAGATAGAGAGAGCCATGTTCCAACACCACATCCAGGCTTACATTTTAATTAAGTTTGGACTACAATAAGATCATTTGCCTTATATGTCTGTGGAGAACTGTAGAAACAAATACTTGGGAAGACTTATAATTTTTTTTTCTGTTGGAAATGTGTTAATAACATTAAACCTATTTACTCTTTCTCTTGGAAATTTTCTCTGTATGATTTCTTCTTCTTCTTCTTCTTCTTCTTCTTCTTCTTCTTCTTCTTCTTCTTCTTCTTCTTCTTCTTCTTCTTCTTCTTCTTATCCCCCTCCTCCCCCTCCTCCTCTTCCTTCTCTTCCTCCTCCTCCTCCTACTCCTTTACCTCCCTCTTCTTCTTCTTTATTTGTCCAATGGTCTTCAGATTATTTAGTTGGATGATGTGTTGATTCTCCAGAAAAGACAAAAACAAAGCCATGCCACAACCCTAACTTTGGGGAGTTCTTTTTTTGGAAGGGTATATCTTTGTTAAGATAAGTTAATTTTTTTGCAATAACAAAAATAATTGCTATATTTTAAAAATAAAAAGTTTTTTATACCTGATCAAACAAAAAAACATTTGTTATATAAACTAACTTTTATTGGCTTGAATGATCAAGTGTTTGATGAACTATCACCTCTCCTAATCAAAATGTCCCTCCTGTTTGAATCTAATCTATATCTAACTTTATGGTATATAAAGATTTTGTTTCTTGTGGAAACAAAACCACAACCTGTTCTCCAATGCAACACATTTCTTAACTTCTATTCTGAAGCCAAAATAGCCCTAAAGTATATAAACTGGCTTAATTCAGTAGCACCTTCCACAGTGCTATGTCTCTCAGCAGCTGCAATTCTCACTTCATTAACATTTTAAAAACTCAAAATTAACAAAACGTTATATATTTCACTTATTTTTATTACTTTACTTTTACTTTAAAAACTTTATTGTTTTAACGTATGTTTTCTATGTCTGTCTATACCCATTTTCTTTTCTATATTTAGCACCTAAGCTCCTTCTAAGCATACTGTACTGTTTTAGAGGCTTTTCTGTGTCAACATCTGGTTTTCTGTGCATCTGTAGCATTCTCTGACCACGTGGACAAAGCATAAAGGGCCAATCTATCCATCATGTGGTTCTGGTGGCTAGCTCAAGCTTACAGGCAGCATCATGGAAAGCATTGGCCTGTCTGAGAGACTTCTGGACTAGGAAGCCATGTCCAGCCCCTTGTTCATAATTTTCTTCGCTTTCTCAGGCCCTGTGTTTGGATATTCAAGTCTCCATATTGTATACCAAATATAATCTCTTTGGAACTGCCTATCCACAGAAATACAGAAACTTATAAAAGCTTGGCTTTAGGCTTAGTCTTAACTCACCTAGCTCTTTTAGCTTAAATTAACCCATCATATTAATTTACATCGTGTGATATGTCGTTTCCTCTCTTTCATCTTGCACCTTCTGTTTCCTCCCTGTATTTGGCTGGTGACTCTGTCTTTCTTTTAACCAGAGTTCTCTGTCTGCCTGGAAGTCCTTCCTATGTGTCCTTCCCAAGTATTGATCTTTCAGTTTTTTATTACACCAATCACAATTGTTTATCCTCACATAGTGTACAAATATCCCATAACACAAAAGCCTCCAGCTCTTAACTGTGAGTTTGCATTGATTGATACCACTGCAAAAGAATCTTCCGTGTCCTCTACAATCAGAAGCATCATAGATCATGGGCTTCCACAGAGCTTCTGGCAGCAGTACAGGGCATAGAAATCTACATGGTTTCCTACATCAGCATGAATCACTACAGATAGCATCATGGCCCTTGGAAGCAGCACAAATCATAGGCAACTACATGGCCTCTGGTGGTAGCAGGGCCAACAAACATGCACATAGTTCCTGGTGTCAGCAAATATCACGAACATCCTCATGGCCTTCAGTGATAACACTGAAGATTGGTATCAACATGGCCTCTTGCAGGAGCACAGACTCTGGCCATCTACATAGCCTCTAGTGGCAGCATGAACCACGAACTTCAGCATGGTCTCAAGCGGTAGCACAGATCAAGGACATTAACATGGCTTTTGGCCTAGAGATCATACAAGTTCGACCCTGGAACACCGTGCTGCCCAGCCTCTCTATTTTTCTATCTCTGAGCAATGACAGGATTTCGGAGTAGGTCTCCCTGAAAAACCCTCATGATCTGGAATCCCCCTGGAGGCCAAGTTGGTATCTATGGTCCATGCTGCTTCCCAGGTTGTGTTGAAGGCTAAAGTCCTTGTGGAAGTCTATGTTCTGTGACTGGTGGAAACCATGTCAATGTTTATAACCAATGATACTGCCTAAGGCCATGGTGATGCCTGTGGTCTATTCTTCCCCAGGAGGCCATGTTGAGGTCTGTGGTCCATGTTACCACTGAAGGTCATGTGAATGGCATTGGTCTGTGTTGCCACCTGAAGACATGTTGATACAGTTGATAACCATGCAATGGTGAACCAAGGACTAGCTGTATGTTCTTGCTGGCTTTTTAAAGCTTATATTTTGTCTTTGAATTTCGTTTTTAGCTTGTTTGAAAAAGACAGAGAGAGATAAATGCACTGTCCTTTTAATTAGTACATATAGACTTGAAAATGTTCATGGAGCCACAAAACAAACAAGTGGAGTTTTAATAGTTCCAAGGTTTTTTCTTTCCAGTAAAATTTGATAACTATTAATTGTTTTTTGCTACACTTTTCTCTTCCTACATAATAAATATGTTATGAAAAATATTACTTACAAATTCATTGGTGAAATTGCATGAATCAGTGAACAAAAGTTTAGTTAAATATTTTTTAAACCACTTCTTATACTAAAATATAGAAAATAAAATTGGGATTAATGACAAGAACCATTTCACATGTCCATGTTAATTTTCTTTAAATCACTAGTGAATTCAAATTTGTGGGTTTTAGTTATTTTAGGAAAGAAAAATTTTAAACACAATGAAAATAATGGCTTTTCACTCTAGATTTTTAAAATTTTTCATCGAAATACAACATGTAGTCCTATCAACTTTTAGTAAGTTGTAATATTATGCACAATTAATTGTTGAAACTGTTCTAATATATCTTTATATCAGTAATGTTATGTTTATTAATTTAAAATTTTTGATCATATCATTTCAAACTTATCTGTTCATCTACATTTATGTAATATACCAATAATTCTAAACTAGTGTTTCACAATTTGCAGCTTTTTTATCTTAATTCTATTTTTATTTTCTTATTTCTCACATTTCTAAAATATTGCTAATTTCTCACTGTTTTATGTTACAAATTTTTGGTTGATTTATATTTTTCTTTATTTATTGCTACCTGACTAAATTCAGATAATTCGTAGAGATACATCCATAGTTTTTTGGAAATTGTTGTTGACATTTTAAAAGTGAGATCCTTGTGCATTCTACACCAGGAAAACATGGCATTTTCTTTCCAAATGTTTTTTCTTAATTAGACTTATTTTCTTTTGCATGGGTGTGTACGTGGGTGTTTTGGTTTGCATCATGGCACATACAGGGAGACCAGAGAATAACTCCCAGGAGTACATTTTGTGTGTCCTGGGCTTGGAGTTCATGTCCTTAGCTGTGGCAGCAAGAGAATTTGTTATTCATCCAGCCGTCTCATATGTCCTGTCTCTTGTTACCCACCCCCCTTTTGATGCAGGGGCTCATGTAGTCCCTGCTGACCTCAGACTTCTGCTTCTACATCCCGGGTACATATTCTCCAGAAGCCATTTCAATGATTCCTCTGGTGCCACCCTGACCTGGCAGTTTGCTTTTCTAAAATGAGAAAATAGGTGGCAGACTAAATACCTGCCTTTCATGCTATGTCTGGGTCTATAGTAGTTTGCATGGAAGTGGCCTCCATAATCTCACAAGGACTGGCACTATTAGGAGGTGTGGCTTTGTTGGAGTGGGTATGGCTTTGTTGAAAGATGTGTGTCACTGTGGGAGTGCGCTTTGAGGTGTGGTGGTTAACTTCCTTTTGTCAGCTAATATTACGGCACATTGGCCTGCACACTGCCATGTTCTCTGTCATGGTGATAATGGACTGAGACTCTAAAACTGTATGCCAGCCAATTAAATGTTATCCTTATAAAACTTGCTGTGATCATGGTGTCTCTTCACAGCAATAAAAACTCTAGCTAACAAAGGGTCTATAGGGTCTATAGACAATTCTCTTCTAATCCTAGTTTCCTATGTCTTTTTGCAAAACTCCACGAAATAACATTATATTTTTAATTTTTAATAGAAAAGATACTGTTACTATTTTGCTTGTGCTAATATGGTAAAATACCTTAATTGATTTCAAACTATAAAAATGATACTTCATAAACTTAGTAAGCTTTAGTTGGCTAAAGCATTATTATTGTGTTTTTTAAGTGTGAATTTCTGTATACTTATTTTATTAATTCATTTTCCAAAGACTGTCATATATTAATGTTACATTTTATAAAATAAACTGCATATGATAAATACAAATAACAAAACAGATAAGTATACTTGTTAAAATCACAACTATAATGTAGAGTAATAGATTATAACATTCTTTAATCAACAGGATTGTGCTTTTCAAAAACATTTTATGCCTAACTATTATTTTCCTCTTGAGTTAATTACAAGAATTTAACATCATTTGATTTTTGTGACTAATATATCTTAAAACCTTGTATGGGGACCAGAGGGTATGCTTGTCATATTGTCCTGTAAAAACAGAGTTGACAGACAGCAAAGTGTACAAGTGTATTGTCATTTTTATATTAACAATCTTAAATATGTTGAAACAATCTAAAGCACAGCACCATATGAGATGGGGAGACAGTCAAGATCTTGATCTCTCAGCGTAGCTTGAGGATCAAGGCTCCTAAAGACTTGAGAACCCAGCCAAGAACAAGCCCTTTTAGAGCACTCACTGAGTGTATATAAAATTTGTCTACTGAAGTTCAAGTTCATAGGATGCCAGCCTGTCCTTTGTAGACTCAACTGAACTCTGGTTGACCAGATGTGGAAATGCAAATGAGGTGAAAAGCAGGACCAATCAGAGAGGAGTACTCAGATCTGGTGAGGTGTGGGGAATGCTGAGCTTACCAAACTGCTAAGGTGTACAGTTAGCTGTTTTCATGGTACCTGCAGGCTACCTGCTACATCCCTGAGTTTTTCAGCAAAGTTTTGTTTTATTTCTTCTGTGTATGCTACAGCATTAACAATTGTCTGCTGTTCACTCCGCAGCTTTGAGCCAGTCTTTAGAAGACTGTCAGAATGTTCTGGTACCATGATCCTGAACTCTATATTCCCCTTCTCTTCCACCCTTCTCTCTCTCCCAAAATCCCTTTTGCTCATATACCACTTAATATTTCCAAATATGTTTTTAACCCAGTCAACCAACTTTATATCATCTCACTAGGTTCAATTTATTGGATACGTTATAAATTCCTTCCATGATTTCATCCTCTCGACACATTTGTTCACTGTGATATTCTTTACTATTCTTTAAGTAAGTTAAATTAAAAAAAATGGCACCAAGTAATGTTCTTTTTTAAAAATATTAAGATGGGATGGCCCCGGGCGGGTCACGGAACAGCTTCTAGTCTCCAGGGTGGCAGCGCCATGTGGCCGGGGGAGTCAGGCGGGCGGTTACGGCAGATAAAAGGCTCACAAGACATAGTAAATAAACATAAGGATAAACATTTATTACTTAAAAAGAGATAGAAAAACAGAAAGACAGAGATAGACAAATATAAAGACATAAAGACACAGAGACAGAGAGAAACGTGTGCACACGACAGGAAACAACCACACAAGAGAGAGAGAAAGATGGCGAAGGGGGAGGTCAGAAGTGGCTGGGGTGGGCATGGTTAGTTCTTAAAGTATCCCAAAGGAATAACACCAAGACTCCGGTAGGTCACCAGGAACCCTGTGGTAAACATACTGTTTGGATAAGGAAGCTTCCACATAAGTCTAACACCAAAAAAAAAAAAAAAATGAAAAAAAATGAAAAAGAAAATAAAAGAGAGCTGGCAATCTGTGAATCTGTGTCTATGTGGAATCCTTAAACAAATCTCATAGTAAATATTGTTAGAGCTATATGCAGTTACATGGGGCATATATATTGGTTTCTGGGAGCACGAAAATATGCCACACTTTGCAGCATGCTTATATTTTGTACAGTTTTACATCTGTTTTCCTTTAAATTTCTTATTTGAAAAGTATGTCTAATAATAGATTTCTCATAACAATTTCTTAGTGATTAAAAGAATGAATGCATATTGATGTGTATGTGCTTGACATAAAGATAGCAACACCATCTTACAGCACTTGCTATTTCTCTCAAGTACTGAATCTCCCAAGATCAGTGATTCGTGATTTACAGCCTTGCTATTATCAGTCTCTATTTAAATATTCACTATAAGGTCAATATTATTTTAAAAATATTAAATATGAATAAATGAAATGTATGCATGAGAAATTCTGTTTCCAAGAGCCTTTTTTGTTTGTTTGTTTGCTTGCTTGCTTGCTTGCTTAAATATAAACTTGAGCAAGAGAAAGAGAGGGATGGGCTGAAGATGGCTTGTTGCTTAAAGGTGCTTACTGCTAAGTCTGACAACCCGAGTTCTGTTTTCAGGGCCTGAGAGGCTCCACTACTGCAAGTTTTGATCTCTACACGTGTGTTGTGACCTGGATGTGGGCACACACACACACACACACACACACACACACTCACAATGTAACAAAATAAATTTAAGCAGAACCAAAGCGATTCTCAGATAGTATTGCCTATCCCCATAGCATGTGTGGAGAACTCATTGAGATAGAGTTGCTGTTTTTAGACTAGGGAACTCAATGAGAAGCAATGAACATATGACTTGACTAATGATAAATAAGTCACACACACATTTTGTTTTTTCTTCATATAAATTGGTTTAAATCCACTAATGTTTTTTTTTATTCCAGAAATAGAATGATTCTATCTGTCAGAATGCTTTAGAGTACTGAGAATTATTATTTACATAAGCAAATCTCAGCTGTCATCACTCATTTCACTTGTTACTATGGGTACTGTATCTAAAAAGGATAGAAAAACCAAATCAAAAGGTGACTGCCTATTAGTCACTCTGTTTTCTCAGTGTGTGAGGCACTGCGTGAAGAAATATGAAAACACAGGGCAGAGGTCCTTACTCTTACTTTCCTGTTCAAGAGGCTCTCAAGAATTGAAAGTTTGATAATTTTCTTTATATTTCTCAGGAATTATGGTCAGCCTAAGCAAAAAGGCCTACGTGATGACTATCAGGAACAGGGTTATTAACTCATATAAATTTATTTATAGCTATGTGTATATTTGCATGCTTGTGTGGGGATCATGCACACGTGTGTGTGTTCAATTGAGATCGAGAAGAGGGCCTCATATCTTTTGGAGCTGCTGGCCATTGGTTCCAGTAACCAAACATGGGTCTTCTGCAAGAACAACAAAAAGACTCTGAACAACAGAGCATGTGTCTGCACCCTCCACCCTCAACAATGTTTTATGCACTGAAATACAAGCTCTATTCTCTCTCCCTCATTGCTGTATATAAAGGGAAGCCACAGTCTTTCTGGTCCTCCAGTCTAATTCTGTTTCTGAGTTATCTTTAATGTCTAGGAGCATTTTTTTTCTTGTTAGCTCCTCTTTGTGCAGCTTTGGCAGATGTTTAAGGACGTGTGCCAGCCACTGTGAAAGTCCCTCCTTTTCCTTGGCTGGACATAATTGTCCTAAGTCTTCAGTTTAATTTTCTGCTTTTCATGTTCTCCCTCAGCCCCACATTTAGCTATTGACACCAACTTTCCAGCTCAATTTTCTCCTTTTAGTCCACACTTTTATTCCAATAGTCAGCTACTCACAGGCATCAGCTCTAAAATAGCCTTTGAAAATGGAATTTAGAAAAGTGAACTCCAGATGCTGAGGAAGATGGAGGCTAGACTTCTCATTTATCTGTAACTTTTTGCTGAATTTTAAATATATCTAAAGTGCCAAATACCAAAAATGAACCAAGTTGCTTAATTTCTCATTCATAATTATGACAAAAATATTTCTATTATTAAGTGAAAGGCAGAAGTGTGAATATTAAGAAAAAATAACACTTTTTATTCTTAATTAGGATACTTAATTCAAACCTTACTTTTTTATTTTCCTCCCCTAAAAGTTCAATTATAAAAGTTTCACTAGTTTTAAAAAAGACCATGAATTTACTAGAAGGAGAGTGGGGAGGGGTTTGCAGTAGGGTTTGGAGGGAGGAAAGGAAAGACAGAAATGTGATAATGCTATAATCTCAAAACTAAAATGCAAATGTTTATAAATAAGGGGAAAAATTTAAATTTCTTGATGTAGGTAAAATGGAAAAACCCATTTTGCAGAGCAGTAGCTGTCATATCTGTAGAAACCTTGTCAGGTTTTTCATCCCAAAATACCTCAGTAGTGTAACTTCTCTTGTGCAGGCAACAGAATGACCTTGCTCCATTACCCACATCAAGAGGCCTTAAAGCGATAACATTCACTTTTTGTTCTAACAGTCAAATTTACATAGAATCACTCCCACAAAACTACCTGCTAAAAGACTACATAGAAATTTCTAAAGAAGACAGGAATTGAGCAGGAAGGCAGCACACCCCACCCTTACCAGACAGACAGGTCTGGAGCTGGGTGATGTCCAGGTTCAAGGACATTTAGTACTTTATCTAAAGGTTTGAAATGTCAGATATTTCCCCTTGGATGCTGGCTCTTTCCTGGATGATACTGCCTGTTCCAAAGTGCTGCTTTATCAGCTTCTACCTGCATATTTTTTATTTTGATATGCATATTATTATTGTCTTTGCCTGTGGAACTTTCCAACTATGTCTGTAAAAACTAAAAATCCCACGTAGATCACCCCTCATGCCTTTTCTTCTTCTTCTTTCTCCTTCTTTGTGCAAAGGAACAAAGAGCATGTAGCAATAAAAGGTATACCAGTTATTTATTCCATTTACCTTCAGAGGCAATTAGCCAGTTTTCGCCTACCATAGCTAATCTTTCTAGACCCTGAGAGGTTTAATGGGCTTAACCCCAAAATAGTTCTCAATATTTCTTGTCATTAAATATAGTTTACGTGTATCTTCCTGAAGCACATACACATAAAAATTAATATTAGCATTGACAGTAATAAGAATTATCTAGATCATACCAGGAATACTTGAACTCGACAAAGTAAGAATGAATTTTGTGAAAAAAGCACTAAGTAAGAGCACTCTTTCATTGGACTTTATAGGTGCCCCAAGCACATTCTATAACATTAAATTTCTCTTTCAAAGACCAATTATTGTGTGACTGGCGAACAGACCAAGAAGAAAATGACACAAAATTGGCACAAACCCCTGTATCACCTCTTGACCTTTTTTTCCCAATGTATCTTTTTGTTTTCTGAAGCATATATATTTATCATTTTACTTCAAACTGTTCTAAAGAAGAAACTGATTTTTGTCTGTGGGATCCTTGGACCTCCAAGAGTCCTGTCCCTGTGCTGAGGACAACCTTTCAGACCAATGAGTGGGTGCCATCCTGGGGCAGGGCGAAAGCCTGGGAAAGGAGCACTGGGTCCCTTCAGCTCCTGCTGCAGGGGCTTCTTTGTTCTACACATCTCTGCACCCCCCTCCCCACCAAGCCTGCCCTATTGTCTGTAAGGTCCTTGGCCCAGGAACAGTTCCTGCTCCGGCACTGAGGCTATCAACCCAGAGAAATGAGTGTCCACCTGTCAGGCTGGAGGGGAGTGCAGGGCAACCCAGCTCCTGCTGCAGGGGCTTCTTGATTCCACATGACCCCCCTCTCCCCCCAAGTTCTCCCTTTTGTCTGTGGGGTCCTTGGACCTCCAAGAGTCCTGTCCCTGTGCTGAGGACAACCTTTCAGATCAGTGAGTGAGTGCCATCCCCGGGCAAGGACATCTGGGAAAGGAGAACTGGCCCCTTCAGCTCCTGTTTCAGGGGATTCTTTGTTCCACACATCCCTACCTCCCCCAACCCTGCCTTATTGGCTGCAAGGTCCTTGGCCCAGAAACAGTGCCTACCCCTGCACTGAGGCTTTCCACCCAGAGGGGAACAGTTCCTGTTCCTGCACTGAGGAGATCCACTCAGAGTCAGTCACAGCATAGATTGGACCAAGACTCCAAGACTCTCCTGGCTGCATTTGAAGGAAGAGATGGGCAGCTGCATTTGAAGGAAGAGATGGGCAGGCATCAATGCAAGAATTCTTCCAACAACCTGAAAGGCAAAATGACAACACCAGATTCCAGGGATCACACAACAAGAAGACTTGAACATCCTATTCCAGAAGAAGTAGAAGAAATTGACTTTAAATGTAACATCATAAAAATAATAGGGGACCTTAAACAGGAGGTGAAAAACTGCTACACAGAAATGGAGAAGACAAACAAAAAGGTAGAAGAAATGAATAAATCTCTTAAAGATACTCAAGTAAACCAAGATAAAGGAATCAAACAGGTAAAGGAAACAGTTCAAGATTTGAAAAATAAAATGGAGGTAATGAAGAAAACACAAACCAAGGGAAGGCTGGATATGGAAAATCTGGGTAATCAATCAGGAACTACAGAAACAAGCATAACCAACAGAATACAAGAGATAGAAGAAAGAATCTCAGACACCGAAGATACTATAGAGGAAATAAACTCATTGATTAAAAAAAAAAACAAATCCAACAAATTCTTAACACAAAACATCCAGGAAATCAGAGACACCATGAAAAGACTAAACTTAAGAATAAAAGGGGTAGAAGAAGGAGAAGAATTATAGCTCAAAGATCCAGAAAATATATTCAACAAAATTATAGAAGAAGACTTTCCGAACCTAAAGAAAGATATTCCTATGAAGGTAAAAGAAGCTTACAAAACACCAAATAGACTGGATCAAAAAAAAATCCCCTCACCATATAATAATCAAAGAACAAAACACAGAATAAAGAACAAATATTAAGAGCTGCAAGAGGAAAAGGTCAAGTAACATATAAAGGGAAACTTATCAGAATTACACCTGACTTCTCAATGGAAACCATGAAAGCCAGAAGGTGCTGCAGACACTAAGAGACCATGGATGCCAGCCCAGACTACAATACCCAGCAAAGCTTTCAATCACCATCAATGGAGAAAACAAGATATTCCAGGACAAAAACAGATTTAAACAATACATAGTCACAACCCAGTCTTACAGAAAATACTAGAAGGAAAAACACAAACCAAGAAAGCCAACACCCATAATAACACAAGCATCTAACAACCCTCCACCACCACAACAAACACTACCACCAGAAAAAAAAATTGGAGTTAGTAACCACTGGTCATTAATATCACTTAATATCAATGGACTCAATTTACCTATAAACAGGCACCACAGGTAAAGAAATTGGATACAAAACCAGGATCCAACATTGTGTTGTTTACAAGAAACACACCTCAACCTCAAAAACAGACGATACCTCAGAGTAAAGGGTTGGGAAAAGGTTTTGCAAACAGATGGTCCAAAGAAATAAGAGGGTGTGGCTATACTAATATCTAACAGAATTGATTTCAAACTAAAATTAATCAGAAGAGATGGAGAAGGACAATTTAATCTTAAAACAGGAACAATTCATCAGGAGGAAGTCTCAATCCTGAATATCTATTCCCCTAATATAAAAGTACTCACATATGTAAAAGAAACATCACTAGAACTCAAAACATATATCAAACTCCACACACTAATAGTAGGAGATTTCAACACTCCTCTTTCAACAATAGACAGGTCAACCAGACAGAAACTTAATAAAGAAATAAGAGAACTAACAGATGTAATGAAACAAATGGACCTAACAGACATCTATAGAACATTCCACCCAAACAGAAAAGAATATACCTTCTTCTCAGCATCTCATGGAACCTTCTCAAAAATTGATCACATAATTGGTAACAAAGCAAACATCCATAGATAGAAAGAAATTGTAGTAACCACCTGTGTACTATCAGATTACCATAGAATAAAGTTAGAATTCAACAACAATTCTACACCCAGAAAGACTACAAACTCACAGGAAATGAACAGTAAAGTACTGTACCACCTCTGGGTCAAGGAAGAAATAAGAAAGAAATTAAAGTCTTCCTTGAATTCAATGAAAATAAAGACACAACATACTCAAACCTATGGGACACTATGAAAGCAGTGATAAGAGGAAAGTTCATAGCACTAAGTGCCCACATAAAGAAATGAAGAAAGCACACATTATAGACTTAACAGCACACCTGAAAGCTCTAGAGAAAAAGAAGCAGACTCACCCAGCAGAAATAAAATACTGGAAATAATCAAACTGAGGTCTGAAATCAACAAAATAGAAACACAGAAAACAATCCAAAGAATCAATGACACTAAAAGCTGGTTCCTGGAAAAAATCAACTAGATTGACAAATCCCTATTCAAATTATTCAAATGGCAGAGAGAGAACATGCAAATTAACAAGATCAGAAATGAAAAGGGCGACATAACCACAGACACAGAGGAAATTCCAATGATGTGGGAAAATTGTCTGTATTCTGTCAACCATATTTTAATAAAACGTTGATTGTCCAGGGGAAGCCAGACAGGAAGTAGAGGTGGAGCAAAGAGACTGGGAGTATTCTGGGAAGCAGGAAGCTACCTCCGCATTTCTGCCCAAACCACCGGAGAGGAAAGATGTAAGCTGCCCAGCTGAGAAAGGTACCGAGCCGTGTGGCTAATGTAGATAAGGATAATGGGGTAACAAAAGTTATAAGACCTAATAAGTAGCCTGACCTAAGGGCCAATCAGCTTTATACTTATGGAGATCTCTGTGTGATTGATATTTTCTGGGACACGCTGGCTGTGGGGTACCGGGCGGGGACAGATACCACAACAATCCAGCCCTCATGTTACATTACTAGAATCACTAGATCTTACTACAAGAGCCTGTATGCCACAAAATTGGAAAATTAAACGAAATGAACATTTTTTAGATAAGTACCATATACCAAAATTAAATTGAGACCAGGTGAACAATTTAAATAGACCAGTAAGTCATAAGAAATTAGAAGCTATTATCAAAAACCTCCCTACTAAAAAAAGCCCAGGATCAGATGGTTTCAATGCAGAATTCTACCATAACTACCAAGAAGAGCTAATACATATACTTCTTAATGTATTTCACAAAATAGAAACAGAAGAGTCATTGCCAAACTCCTTTTATGAAGCTATAGTTACTCTGATACCAAAACCACACAAAACTCAACCAAGAAAGAGAATTACAGTTCAATATCACTTAAAACATCAATGTAAAAATTCTCAATAAAATACTGGCAAACAAAATCCAAGAACACATCCAAAAAATTATACATTATGATCAAGTAGGCTTCATCCCAGAAAGGCAGGGCTGGTTCAACATACACAGATCTATCAATGTAATCCATCATATAAACACACTGAAGGAGAAAAACACTATGATCATTTCATTAAATGCTGAAAAAGCATTTGATAAAATTCAATACCCCTTTACGATAAAGGTCTTTGAGAGATTAGGGATACAAGGTTCATACCTAAATATTATAAAAGCAATATACAGCAGGCCAATAGCTAACATCAAATTAAATGGAGAGAAACTCAAAGCCATTCCACTAAAATCAGGAACAAGACAAGGCTGTCCTCTCTCTCCATACCTCTTCAATATAGTGCTTGAAGTTCTAGCAATAGCAATAAGACAACAAAAAGAGATAAAGGAGTTTTGAATTGGAAAGGAAGAAGTCAAATTTTTGTTATTTGCAGATGATATGATAGTGTACATAAGCAACCCCAAAAACTCTACCAAAGAACTCCTACAGCTAATAAACCCCTTTGGTAGTGTGGCAGGATACAAGATCAACTCAAGAGAAAGTGGGAAGTAGTCTACAACACATAGGCACAGGAAACCACTTCCTAGGTAGAACCCCAGTAGCAAGACAATAAGAGCAACAATAAATAAATGGGACCTCCTGAAACTGAGAAGCTTCTGCAATGCAAAGGACACTGTCATTAAGAAAAAAAGGTAACCTACTGAATGGGAGAAGATCTTCACCAACCCTGCATCAGACAAAGGTCTGATCTCCAAAATGTATAAAGAACTCAAGAAACAAGACATTAAAACTCTAATTAACCCAGTTATAAAATGGAGTACTGATCTGAACAGAGAATTCTCTATAGATGACGTTCTAATGGCCAAAAGACATGTAAGGTCAACCTCCTGAGCAATCAGGGAACTGTAATTCAAAACAACTTTGAGATACTAGCTTATACCTGTAAGAATGGCTAAAATCAAAAACACCAATGATAGCCTACGCTGAAGAGGTTGTGGAGTAAGGGGAACACTCATCCATTGTTTGTGGGAATGCAAACTTGTGCAACTACTTTTTAAATTAGTGTGTCTGGTTCTCAGGAAACTGGGAGTCAACCTAACTCAGGACCCATCAATTCCACTTTTGGGAATATACCCAAGAGATGCCCAATCATACTACAAAAGCATTTGTTCAACTATGTTCATAGCAGCACTATTTGTAATAGCCAGAACCTGGAAACAACCTATGTGCCCCTCGATAGAAGAATGCATAAAGAAGGTGTGGCACATATACACTTCAGAGTTCTACTCAGCGGTAAAAAACAATGACATCTTGAATTTTGCATGAAAATGGATGGAAATAGAAAATGCTTTACTGAGTGAGGTAACCCAGACACAAAAAATGAATATGGTATGTACTCACTCCTATGTGAATTCTAGTCATAAACAAAGGACATTGAGCCTAAAGTTCGTGATCCTAGAGAAGCTAAATAAGAAGGTTAACCCAAAGAAATACATATAGTTGTCGTCCTGGATATTGTAAGTAGACAAGATCACCAGGCAAAAGTTGGGGACAGGGGGGTTGTGGTGGGTTGGGGAGAAGGGGAGATGGGGAGAGTGAAGGGAGACAGGGGGAGGTATTGGGGAGAGCTTAGGGGAATGGGATAATTGAGATGGAGGAAGGGTGCATATGGGATCATGGAAGAAGATAGCTTAACTAAGGGAGCCATTTTAGGGTTTGCTAGATTCTTGGCTCTAGAGGGTTTCCCAGGTGTCCAAGGTGATTTCTCCATCTAGGTCCGTGGGCAGCAGAGGAGGGGGTGCCTGAACTGGCCTTCTCCCATAGACACACTGACAAATATATTCCATATGATCATAGAACCTTCATCTGGAGAGGGATGGAGATAGAGACAGAGACAGAGACCGACATTGGAGCACTGGACTGAGCTCCCAAAACCCAGATGAAGGGCAGAAGGAGGGAGAATATAAGGAGGGCTGGATTGCGATGGGTGTGCCCACCCACTGAGATGGTGGAACTGATCTAGTGGGAGCTCACCAAGGCCAGCTGGACTGGGTCTGAGGAGCATGTGATCAAACCAGACTCTCTGAATGTGGCTGACAATGAGGGCGGACTGAGAAGCCAATGATAATGACACTGGATTTTCATTCTATTGCATGTACTGGCTTTTTGGGAGCCTAGTCTGTTTGAATGCATACCTTCCTAGGATGGAAGGAGGCCTTGGACTTCCCACAAGGCAGTGCACCCTGACTTCAATTAGGACTGGAAAGAGAGGGAGATGGGGAGGGGGAGAGGGGAAGGAAATGGGAGGATGGGAGGAGATAGAAATTTTAAATAAATAAATTATTTAATTTAAAAAAAGGAAGAAACTGTTTCACTGAGGTGGGTATTTATCTTACAGTGTATTAACTGACCACCTAAGGTTATTTCTAGAGATTTCTCTATAGAAGAGAATCTTCTGTCCTGGTCCTGGCTTACTGAAAAGGAGCGTCTAGTTCTTATTTGTTATGCTCTAAGAATCTGCTATTCTCTTTCTCTTATGGGCCTTTTACAAAATAAAATTAATTTATTAAGTTATGGTCTTGTAAGTTATATTCAATTAGTCTTAGGTGTCTTTGTAATGGACTCTCTACCAAGTTCTGTATCTCAATATGCTTCCTCTACTTTTAGTTTAAACCTCATATAACTATTTTGCATTTTATATATATATATATATATATATATATATGTCAATAATTCATTTTGAAATAATTTTATAAAGATTTTTAAATAGTTAGGGTTAGGATTAGAGGTTAGGGTCAGGGTCAGGGCAGGGTCAGGTTCAGGGTCAGGGTCAGGGTCATGGTCATTGTCAGGGTCAGGATCAGGGTCAGGGTTAGGGGTTAAGGTTGGGGTTGGGGTAGGGTTAGGGGTTATGGTTATGGGTTAGGGTCTGGGTCAGGGTCAGGGTCAGTGTCAGGATCAGGGTCAGAGTCAGGGACATGGTTAGGATTAGGGGTTAGAGTCAGGGTCAGGGTAAGGGTCATGGTAGGGGTTAGTGTTAGGGGTTAGGGTTATGGTTAGGGGTTAGGGTTAGGGTTAGGGGATAGGGTTAGGTGTAAGGGTTAGGGTTGGGGTTAGGGTTAGGAATTAGTGGTTAGAGTTAGGGTTAGAGATAGGGTTAGGGTTATGGTTTGGGTTTAGTGGTTAGGGCTAGGGTTAGTGTTAGGTTTAGGGTTAGGGTCAGGGTCAGTGTTATGGTCAGGGTCAGTGTAAGTTTCAGCTTAGTGGTTAGGGTTAGGGATTGGGGGTTAGGGTTATGCTTAATGTTAGGTTTGGAGTTAGGAATATATATATACACATACATATATGTATATATATGTATGTGTATATATATATTAAAAATTATTTGTTTACCTCTTTTTCATTGAAGCGTACTGATGCTCACTTTGTTCTTTCCTCAGCTGACTTTTACTTACATCAAGATAGCTAAGAATTTATCCTCTGAGTTATTGATCTGCTGAGAGAATCATTAGGCAATATCTGCCAGAGTCATATACCTCTATTGTTATTGCTAAATTTCAGGTCTTGAAATTCAGTGCACTGATTCTTTCCACTTAATCCTCATATTGACAATTGAATTAGTTTTTTTCCATTGGAAATTTGTTGTATTCATTTCTATATTTATAAGTATCTGTTTTTCATATATGTATACTGAATGCATAAATTTCATAAGTCAATTCAGTGCATATTGGCATAGGTATATTGAATCATTCCAGTCTTGAATACAATGGGTCATGAGTTTTGATTTCATACACTTTTTAAAGTGCTTTTAGTTTTCAGTAAATATATCCTATACAATTTTATCTAAACTTACATTTATGTAATTAATTTCTTTTTGAGCTATTGTACATATAAATGATTCAGTATAAATTGTTTAATTGGTGATTGAAATAGTTTGTGCTTTGAAATGTATTTCATGCATCTTAATACAAAATAAGTTTTAGGAATTTATTTTGTAGAAAGAAATTAATTTCTACATCATCAGTTATGTCATTTGCATATAAAACAATATTTAGAAAGCATTTCTTTTATCTTTGTATATTATAATTAAATAATTTCCCCCTTCCCTTAGTCCCTTCAAGTCTTCTCATTTACCCACCTAGTCTTCTTTAAAATTTATGACCTCTAATTTCATTAATTGTTGCTTTATACATATATATATATATATATATATATATATATATATATATGCCTTCACAATAAAGGATATGTGAAGTATATCCTTTATTGACATACTATGGATGGTAAATCTTCAGATTTTATCCAGGACTCTTGGTGGATATATGATCACACTGTATGAAGGTATGTCTGTATTTTACCTCACTTACTTTGATATCTTTGGGGAGACGGAAGTCCAAAGAAAGACCAACTGCCCTGGATAATGTGGAAAGAGTTGACTCCCCAGAGAATTTCAGTGTCCAAAGCTTGAGTGTTAAACTTTAAAAGTTTGCATTGACCCAAAATTGGCAGAGAAACATTGTCCTCAAAGCTCTAACATTAATAGATAGACCTTCATATAAGTAGAGACTGGATTCAGCCACCTATCACCAGGGCAAATTCCTCCAGTTTCCAGATTTGTGTTCCTCATTTGGATCTGAGACCTCATTAGAATGACTGTCTTTCTGATAGCATATGTACTTGCTTATTTCATGGATCACTGTGAAATCTTCATCCTTCTCTCGGCTTCCCCTCCTTTTCCCCTCTAACATGAGTTCTCAGCAGAATCACGCTTAATATCTGGGTCATGGTCAGCTAGATTTTTTTTCTTTCTTCCTTTCTATAATGTGTTTCCTTTCTCCATGACCTTGTACAGAATTGCTATCACTTGTATAATTATGTAGAGACACTGTACGTTTGGATATCATACCAACTTAGTCTATTACTGGTGCTAACACAAAATACTATTTGAGCAAAATGTGTTGTTATAGCCTTGTAATCTCAGCATTCAGTAGGCCAAGACAAGGACAATCTCTAGTTTGAAGCTGCCCTGGGGTATAAAGTAGATCTAGGTAGTTGGTTAATGCTACTGCTTTCCATAAACCATAAAAAAGAGAGTCACTTCAGATGAGTTTACTTATTCTTTCCTTTGTTCTTACATTAGTTAATCTATTGAATATTTTCTTGTGTTATTATGTTTTATTTCATTTATACAATTTCCATTTTAGAAATTCATTGTTTTGTGAAAACTTTCATTTCTTTAAAAGCTTCTTCAAGCTGCTTTCTTAACTGCTCTTTTTGGCTGCTTTAAAATTCGAGACTGGAAATTCTAACATAGGTTTTATTTTGATACTAACATTCATTTTTTCACTCAGCTTAAAGTGCTAATGATTCTCATAAGTGGCTTATTTATTATTATTGAGAGCTAGCTAATGGGGGTATTACAATAAACTTTGAGCGTCATTTAAACATTTTCATTCAATTCATTGGGCACAAGTCTGGTAGAAAAAGTTACTGAATCCTTTGCCTTTGTAACTATTGAAAGAGATCTAAAACCCTAGGTTCTATTTTGTCTCCATTGATAACCGAAATATGGGGAGGGATTCCCCTTACTGCACTATGTGCAAGGGCACATACTGCTTATAGATATTTAAGGAAATGATGATTAGTTCTGAAAAGTATCAAATCACACCAAATTATACTCCACATGGATGGAGGCCTTGTGGTACCTAGTGAGACTGAGGTTCTTCCTCAGTTTTGCTGTCATGGATGTATTTAGGCTGCAGGTTTTTCATTGTCTTTCAGTACCTTCTTATAACAGGTTAATACCTGCTAAATTCAAAGTCTCCTTCCATCCTAAGGTTTGGTTTAGTGTTGATCAAATCCTGGAGATTCAATTTTTTTTTCTTTTCCATAGAGAGATAATACCTACAATGTAATAGAATGAACACTTGACTTAAAAGGATAAAATTCTATCTGTATGATAATAACTATACTATGTGTGAAGACAATGGAGTGTGACAATACTAAAACATTGGCTGGTGAGATGTCAAGCTTATAAGCCTGAGTTTGACCTTTAGAATGCATATGGTGGATGGGAAGAACCAAGTTCTGCTAGCTGTCCTTTGACCTACATGTGGACTCTGGCATTTTCCAGAGTCTACCATCATACTCAGAAAAACTGGAAAGATCGTTTTTTAAAACTTGTCATGATTTTTATGTGTCTCCTCATAAAACTTATATTTCTGTAAACAAAAGAAGAAAAATATAGACATCTGAGCTGATAACTTCAGAATTCGTCACAAAAATATTTTGTATCAATAGTTATTTCTGTGATGCGATGACAGGGGAGTTCAGCCAATCACATTCTGTCCATGGGGTGTGTTGCCTTAAAGCAAAAATTTATCTATAAACCTGGCGGTTGTGCTTCCCCTCGCTCTCTCTCTCTCGAGTGGCTCCAGCATTCTGGATGGACAGTTGGAATTCTGGTGTAAGTTTTCCTTCTGTTTTATTAAAGCTGTATCTTTTGTAAGCTAGTCTGGCGGATCATTAATTACCAATCGACCTTGCCCTTTCAATGCATTGGAAATTAACATTAACTAAAGCATATATTTTCATACACAGGTATGTATTCATCTCGGCGTAATTCTGAAATTTGGACAACCAAATTTTCAAAGAGTGAGTTTCTTGCCAGGCTGTGGTGCAGCACACTTTTAATCCTAGCACTCAGGAAACAAAGGGAGGATGATCTCTATGAGTTCAAGGCCAGCCTGGCCTACAAGTGATAGTTTCAGGACAGCTAGATCTGTTACATAAAGAAATCCAGTCTCAAAACAAAAACAAACAAACAAACAAACAAAAAGATTGAGTTGAAAAGTACTTATGAGATCTTTAATATTCAGAGACTATTTTAAAATATTTAGTTTTGTTTTTTTCTGATGAGAAACAATGGAATAGATTTGAAAGTTTCTTCCTGTGTTTTTTCCCTTCCTCTTCCTTCCATCTGTCTTTCCATCCTTCCTTTCTTCCATTCTATTCGATCCTTTCTTTAGTGAGAATGCAGACGATGGGTTTAATTACAACATCTTCTTGCATTACCCATCCTTCATCCCCTTAATATAGCCAGCTTTTTATTACTGTTCCTGACAAGAGAAGACTGTCGGGCAGTGATATTCAAGGAGCTGAGTTGAAAACAAAGTTACAGTAAGCAGTATTTAAATGGAGCAAATTCTGTTTTACAAATGGAGTGAGATCTTTTATTTCCTACCTTCTGATGAACTTCCTGGTGATTAATCATAATTAATAATTGATTAATTATGTGAATGCTATGTTATGCTCATTTGCTGCCCATCCATCACTGTATTTTGTTTGTTTGTTTGTTTGTTTTTTAATCTGAACTTTGGTGTTTTCTGCAATCTATAAATGAAAGAGACCAATGAATGTTTTAGTTAGGGTATGGACTCAACTGCTCACCTGCAGCTTTTGACTTACTACCAATACTTTGAAAGTGGATGGATAACATTTTTATATAATTATAATACAAGAACCCATCTCTTTTAGCAGTAAGACATTAGATCCAGTCAATAGAGGCACTTTGTGCTGAAAATAACTATTGTATACATGACATCCTTTGGTAGACATGACCATTCTATTACTTCAAAAGTAAGACTTTTAGGGTAGGAATTTGTATTAATACTTAACCACTATTTGGTCTTTAGGTATTAATGTATGTAATAGAACTAATTGAATTTGCTAGTTCTCTTACTCCTGAGATTGATAAGAGTATAATTGCAGAATTGATAGAATAGAAAAAATTCTCAATTGGAACTTTATGCTAATGTCAGGTCTTCTCTATGTGATGTCATAAATAAACTAAAAACAAATTAAAGTATTTTGTTAGTTGAATAACGCAGTTGTTGCAATTTTACTTGACCCTTATTGAATTCCTGTTCTCAGTTGACGGACTCTCACTTGTGAGAAAGAAAGTTTTTGAAATGCTAAGTTCCAGTGCTGACAAGCTCCCTTACTTTTCCTTGTTTCATATTGACAGTTGGGAAAGTGACAAGTTCTTCCTGTGCCACCTTCACATTTGTGTAAAATAATGGCTGTATTTAGAACCAATAATCCAGTCTTTCCAATTGCTTTTATGCAGAAATCTGTTTACCAAAAACACAACCTCAAAAGAATGATACAAAGTTGATCGAGGAGTTGGCCAGAGAAAATTGCACAGGTGCCCACACCACTGGCACTTACAGGTGTTGCTATTGATGATACTTTTTTAATTACTGGTCTGACCTTGCATTTCAGACACTACTTGAGTTTTCTTATTTTTTTGAATTGTCAATTCATAAAGCTTTATTTTGGTTACACATTGACAAACTGCCTCCTGCCAAGTTTTTGTGAAGGCCAATAATATTGATGTGAATCAGAATTGCTGATAACTGCTAGAATGAAGCCTCTTTTGTGTATTGAAATTACATAGAGTGGAAGAGATAAGAAAGAGGTCTTAAAAGAGAATGCAGCAAAAATGTTGAGAATAGAGGCTGGTACCATCCTTCTTTTACCTTCCTCCATTTCTCTGCCTCTCAACCTATATGATAATAAATTATAATAATAATAGCAATGGTAAATGTGTCAACACAAGCTCATTTGTAATCTTATATAACTATGTGTCAACAACATTCAAGAGAATTAAATTTGTCACTGAGATGTTTTCTATAGAGCTCAAGAGCTAAAAATAAAGTTTTTTTTTTCAGGAACCAGAGAAATATGGAATATTGGAAAGTAGATACTGCACTATAATAAATGTTCTTCAGTTCTTTATAAGGAATAAAATTTTTCTGGTCTTAAGCTCATTGCTGAGGAGAACTACACTAGGGATCACTTCTGCTAAAGGGAGTCAATAACATTAAGAAAAAAATGAAACATTAGAGGATTTGGATGCAGACTGCATTGTCAACTATTGTAATGCCAAGTTTAAATGCCTAGAATATGTGTTTCAGTTGTAAAATCCCTTGCTGTGAATTTTAAATTAAGCAACCTAAAGATTGGGGGCTACTACACAAGCACTATGTTTTTCTAGAGCATCCTTTCTATTCTGAATACAAAAAGACATGTAATAGAATCTTTATTGCTTTGAATGTAATACTATTTCAATGTTTTCATTATTCAATTTTGATTTTTAAAGTTATATTAATTTCTACTGATTCCCTTCCTCTCTTGACGGTAATGAATATTATCATGTTATTTAGTGTTATTCTCTAAAATTGTAATATTAATAACTGAGACTTTTCCTCTATGGGTTCTAAAGGTCCTGATAGGCTTGGAACACACTGTTGCTCTATAAATTTACATATTGGTTTAGTTAAGCCTATATTTTAATTAGATAGGCTATTTCCATATTCTGTCTAGTTAAATACTGTGAAAGTGAAAAAAATCTGAAAATTTCTGTTGTTGCAATAAGGCTAATTTTAAATACAAGTTTTTTCTTATATTTATCCACCAAATTCCTCCAATATTAGAAAAAATTGCTTTACATCAAAGTTCTAATTATACTTTAGGGAAATCCTTTAAGAGTTGTCTTAGTTATAATTTCAATTGCTGTGAAGAGAGACCATGACCACAGTGACTCTTATAAATGAAAACATTTTATTGGTATGGCTCACTTAAAGTTTCAGAGGTTCAGTCCTTTATCGTCATGGTAGGAGCATAGCTGCATTCTGGCAGACATAGTACTAGAGAAGTACCTCAGAATTCTACATATTGCAGTGAACAGGAAGTCAGTTGAGATATTGTGCTGTATACTGAGCAGAGGAAACCTCTCAGCTGACTCTCCCAGTGACACACTTCTTCCAATAAGGCCCTAACAACACCAACAAAGCTATACCTCCTAAAAGTGCCACTCCCTGAGAAATTATGGGGGCCAATTGCATTCAAACTACCCCAGAGGGATAGCTTTTCTTGCCATTCCTACTTACCACAATGGTTTAGGCTGTTGAGTTATCAAGGAGTCTGCTGTCACAATTTCCTGACCAGTGTTTGTTTTCTTGATGCTTATCTCATGGAATACATGCATTTTACATACAATCACTTTTCAGTATTTTAAAATAACCATATTGAGTGTGGAAGTGCTGTTTTCATCTGATGTGGTAATAGAATTTAGTTAATTTTCACTGGATTTGAGATTCCCCATGCCAAACCAGATATGCCTATCTTCATATTTTTCCTAAGATCTTTCGCATTTGTCCACATGAAAATTCCTTTCAACCATCTGTTGCTAGTTTTTCAGTAAAAATCAGTCACATACAGCTTCAACCATTTCAAGAACTGAAATAACTTACAGTTGATTGTACCAATCAATGTTATCTCAATGAATCATGTTTAAATGAGTCAAGAGATGACGGTGTTCCTTTGGTGGGAATTAAATTGCTCAAGTCTATAGAAACATTAATAGAAATATTTCTCTCATTTTCAGAAGGCATAGAATCCTTACCTTGAAGAGGCAGTGACAATTGGAGCTAGCACATAACTGAGGAGTTTCTTTCATAGGAAATCAGCAATACTTCTAAAACTTCAAACACTTGTGCCTCGTGTTTTAGAAAAAGTAACAATGACAGTGTGTGTTGTATTCAATGTACTGAGCAAAATCGATTCTGACAAGAAAATTACTAAGCAAGGTGCAAAGATTTGCCATCATTTCAGAAGTTGGAAGAGATTCTTATATAGTATAATATGATAAGTATAAAAAAAATTCAAAAAATTGACATGTAACTCTAAATTATAAGAAATGAAGTGATCTGGGATTGTCAGAGCAGGTTGTATACCACTCCTTCACATGGTCTGTCAGACTCATGAGGACTCATAAGGTGTTACAACAAATATATGTGGGAAAATAACTTACCCAGATTTATATTTGTCCACAGAAAGAATACATCACCATTAAGAATGACTTGCCTACCTCAAAGGAGTGCAGATTATACACTAGTTTATACTGGGTTTGATTTGATATGCAAGGGATATATTTTGGTGGAACTATATTTAAAAATGACATTCAAATAAGATTAACATTTTTTTGCCTATAAATGAGTAGATAAAAGGAAATTTATTTGAAATTTTCATCTTTCCATGTAACTCTATCTTGTTCTTACTCTTTTTCTGTATACTTTTGATTATTTAGATACCATAAGAGTAAATTAAAGCTATCTATGTATTTTCAGAACTTCCTTGTCAAGGTTCTTTGGAATATGTGTTTTGTTTAATTTTAGGATTTCCTTATTAGTCATTCAGCATGAACCTTGTGGGAGAGAATGATTAAGATTCATGTTCTGAAGTCTTAGAAAACCTAAAAAAAAAAAAAACCTATGCTTTTTGCACCATGCAAGAGAAGCATAGTGATTAGTTTTAAATTTTTCTCAACATTTAGCATTCAATGACTTAATTTTGAAAGTTCAAAGAATAAAATAGAATTTTGGGAACATGCACAAAACATAGGTTTTCAAGTTTTGCTAAATAATATCAGGGTAATGAAAACGTTATAATGTGAGGGTATGTTTCTGGGGAGATTTTAAAACTCTTTTGCTGTGTCAGACTGGAATTACTCCCATAATTGAAAGCAAAAGCAAAAACAATAATAAAGAGCAGCTGGTGTTGTAGCAAGGAGTGAGATGTTTTCATTGTTTAAACTATGTTCCGACAGCAAACACTTGCTGAGACAGTTTCTTCATATGCCTGAGACTTGTTTACCGCAGCTTTTAGCACTTTTCTTCTTGTTGAGAAGTCACCTCTGTCTGGCTTCCAAAGAACAGCTCAAATCCTTGCTTAGGGCACTGTGAGAATGGATAGTTTTACTGTCATGGAGTTGGCAGTTTAAATTTAAACTGCGTTTGGCTCAAACTGATTTTATAGATACTGTCACTTTGAGTCTCCTGTTTATATGACGCACAGTGAAATGGAAATTGATGGTGGCTATTGTGGGATAGGACCGTTTCTGAGAATAGCGGGCATGCAGATTCAAGATACAGTCAGTCCCAGATTGAGTGCAGCATTCATGCAGCAGTTACACATGTGAGTGCCAACATAGACGGTCATGTAGTATCTCTCCATCTATTGATGTTCCTTTAAAATACGCAGTACATGCCGGGTGGTGATGGCACACGCATTTTATCCCAGCACCAGGGAAGCAGAGGCAGGTGAATCTCTGTGAGTTCAAAGTCAGCTGGGGCTACAAGAACGAGTTCCAGGACAGGCTCCAAAGTTACAGAGAAACCCTGTCTCGAAAAGCAAAACAATAAACAAACAAAAAATGATATACACAAACAACTCTTAACTGATTAATACTGCATGACTGTTTTTTTAATTAATGATTTCATCATGTTTCTTGTTTTCTTGTGTGTTTTGTTTTTCTGTTGTTTTCACATTTTATAAATAGTCAGTCAAATTTATGAATATTACTTACCTGGTTTTTATTTTTCTACCTGCCTATCAACTTTGTTTTATCAAGACAAGTGTTTCTCTCTGTAGCCTTGGTTGTCCTAGAATTCATTCTGTAGATCAGGTTGGCTTGCAATTCAACCATCTGCCTTTGTATACCTTGAGAGTGAAGTGCTGGGATTAAAAGTGTATGCCATTTTGCCCTTCTCCTCTGTTTTCATTTTTCATCATGTTCCTTCCAAATCAAGCACTTACAATAATACTGTAGCAAGAGCACGACTGCACCCCATGAATTGTTTAAGTAGAAAATCAGTGAAATTTATGACTCCAGGTCATATGATTTACAACACTCAAAAAGGTATTTAGATTTGGATGTTCTTTTAGGGAGGCATACCCTGGTTAGGTCATTGGAAATAAGAAAATTAAAGAAGGGTTAAGTAAGAAAAGAAAATTTATAAAGATAAAATACCAGATAATGTTGGGAGAACTTGGGAATTTTCTCTCAGAGATGAGGCTGACAGAATTATTAATTATACAGAAAGGTGAAGTATAATGGTCTGTGTGGACATACACAAACTGTTGTCTTAGCCCTGTATTTTATGAAAAATTTATCTTATTTTATTAAAAAACAAACAAACTATCTCCATTTCACTCAACAATTACAGTTCCCACACCCTTCCCTTCTCCCATTTCTCACATCCACTCCCCAGTACAAACCCCATCCACTCCACAGAGAGGGTAGGCTCATTGCTTTGGAGAAGGTCCAAGGTCCTCCCTGCTATATCTAGATTGAGCAAGGTATCCTTCCAGAGAGAATGGGCACCCAAAAAGCTCATATGAGCAGTAGGGATAAATCCTGGTGACACTGTCAGTGGTCCCTCAGTTTGTTCCAGTCATTCAACTGTCACCTACATTCAGAGGGACTAGTTCTGTCCTATGCTAGTTCTTTTCCTGACCAGCTGGAGTTGGTGAGCACCCATTAGCTCAGGTAAACTGTTTCAGTGGGTAAACCCATCATATTCTTGACCTCTCGGCTCATAATTTTAACTCCTCCCACTCTTCAGTTAGACTTTGGGAGCTCAGCCCAGTGTTCCAGTACAGAGTCTCTGGCTCTGCTTCCATCAGTTGCTGGATAAATGTTCTATGGTGACATTTAAGATCTTCATCAATCTGACCACAGGGCAAGGACAGTACAGGCACCCTTTCCTCTATTGCTTAGAGTCTTAGCTGGGGTCATCCCTGTGGATTCTTGGGAATTCTCTACTGTCAGATTTCTTGCTAGCCCCATAACTCCTCCCTCAAACAAATTATTTCTTTCCTTGTTCTCATGTCTGTCCCTCCTCCACATTGTCTATCTTGTTTTCTCAAGTTTTCTTTCCTCTTCACCTTCTCCTCTTCTCTTTCTCTTCTGCCCTCCCTTCTCCCCCCACCCCCATTCTCCCAATTTTGTCAGAGGATCTTATCTATTTCCCCTTTCCAGGTGGATCTATGTTTGCTTTTCCTTAGCGTTCACTTCTTACTTAGCTTCTTAGGATCATGGACTATAGGCTTGTTATCTTTTGCTTTACAGCTAGTATCCACTTATGAGTGGGTACATACCATGTTCATCTTTCTGGGTTGAGGTTACTTCACTCAGGATGTTTCTTTCTAGTTCCATCCATTTGCTTGCAAATTTTATGATGACATTTTTTTACTGCTGAGTAGTAATTCATTGGGTAAATGTAACAGATTTCCTTTATACATTCTTTGGTTGAGGGGCATATAGGTTGTTTCCAGGTTTTGGCTATCATGAATAATACTTCTATGAAAATAGTTGAACAAATGTCCTTATAGTATGATTGAGCATCTTTTGGGTATATGCCCAAGAGTGGTATTTCTGGGTCCTGAGGTAGGTTGATTCCCAATTTTCTAAGAAACTGCCATACTAATTTTCAGAATGGTTGTGTGAGTTTACATTCCCATCAGCAATGAAGGAGTGTTCCCCTTACTCCACATCTGCTCCAGCATAAGCTATATCATTGGTGTTTTTGACATTAACTATTCTGACTGCTGTAAGATATGCTCTCAGAGTTACTTTGGTCATTTGAAATTGTTCTGTAGAGAATTCTTCGTTTAGTTCTGTACCCTACTTTTTAATTGGATTATTTGGGATTTTGATGTCTAATTTCTTGAGTTCTTTTGGATAGCAATCCTCTGTCTGATGTGGGGTTGGTAAAGATCTTTTCACATTCAGTAGGCTGCCTTTTTGTCTTATTGACTGTGTCCTTTGTTTTACAGAAGTATCTCAGTTTCAGGAGGTCAATTTTTTTTTTTATTTTTGTCCTCAGGATCTGTGCTACTAATATCATATTTCAGAAGTGGTTTCCTATGCCCATGCAATGAGGGCTACTTCCTACTTTCTCTTCTATCCGGTTCAGTTTGGTCAGATTTGTACTGAGGTCTTTAATTCATTTGGATTTGAGTTTATGCATGGGGTAGATATGGATCTATTTACATTCTTCTACATGTTGACATCCAGTTATGTTAGCACCATTTGTTGAAGAAGCCTTCTTTTTTTCTATTTCATAATTTTTACCTTCTTTTTAAAAAATCAGGTGTGTGAATTAATATCCGGTTCTTTGATTCAATTCCATTGGTCAACCTATTGCTTTTTATACCAACATCAAGTTGTTTTCATTATCCTACTCCATAACAGAGCTTGATGTCAGGGATGGTGATGCCTCTGGAAGTTCTTTTATTGTAAAGTATTGTTTCGGCTACTAGGGGCTTTTCTTCCCCATATGAAGTTGAATATTGTTCTTTCAAGGTCAGTGAAGAATTGTTGTAGAATTTTGATGGGGATTGCATTGAATCTATAGATTGCTTTTGGTACAATTGCCATTTTTATTATATTGATCTTACCTATCCAAGAGCATGGGAGATCTTTCCATTTTCTGGTATGTTCTTCAATTTATTTTTCAAAGACACAAAGTGTCTGTCGAACAGGCCTTTTACTTGTTTGATTAGTTAACCCAAGATATTGCATGTTATTTGTGGCTATTGTGAATGGTAATGTTTCTCTGATTTCTTTCTCAGCCTCTTTACCATTTGTATATAGGAGGGTTACTGAATTTTTCTTGTGTTTATCTTGTATCCTGTCACATTACTGAAGGTATTTATCAGCTGTAGGATTTCTCTGGTAGTTTTTTGGGATCGCTTATGTATATTATCATATAATCTGCAAAATAGCAAAAGTTTAGCTTATTCCTTTCCACTTTGAATTTCCTTGATCTCCTTTTGTTGTCTTATTGTTCTTGCCAGAACTTCAAGAACTATCTTGAATAGGCATGACAAGAGTGGATAGCCTTGCCTTGTTCTTGATTTTAGTTAGCCCTGTATTTTTAATACAGCTTTTACTGTTTAGAAGTAGAAAACTTTGCAGTATTCCCCACCAATAGTGACAGGAAATGGCATCTAGATGATATGAGAACAAGAGTTTCATACCCTTTTTTTCTCTTTAAGGTTTGCAAAAACTACAGCTGATTAGAGAAGAGAAACATTCCAACCAAAGACAAGCCATTTTTGGAATAGCCACAAGGTGTCACCTGCTCCTTAACTGTCCACCAGATTTCCTATGCAGGAGCTAAAACAATTACTGACATCAATTCCAGGGAAATTGTGTATATTGGGATGGGAAGAAAGGGATGTGAGCTCTAGATTCTTAAATGGGTGGTGCCTTTCCTGTCTGTAACAGACATTTTCTTCATTGTTGAATCTGAAGTAAATGTAGGCAGAACAATTATTTCTTCCAGAAACTAAGGGTTTTGAGATTGGTTGAAACAATGAAAACCCTTGTTAAATAGGTGTGCCTAGACCACCCACTGAGTGAAATACAGCACCTTAAAGGTTAGTGAGACAAAGAGAATGTCTGTATCTATCAGAAAGATACACCCAATTCCTTCAATAGTGGCTGAGGCAATGAGACAAAGATGCATCCAGATCCAGTGAGCCTTTGCTGTTGGTTAAAACAAATAAAGAACTTCCCCTTTGAGAAAGACATACCCAGACCCAGTGATCAATATTCAGTGCTCTGGATATTGGTTAAAGCAATGTGAGGACCACTCCCTCCCCCTATGAAAAGGGAACACTGACACACAGGTAGTTTTTGCTTAGTGTCAGTATCAGACCATTGTCCAGGAACTCATTCTCTGAACACTGTGCTTACAGAACGTGTCTATAACAGTCCTTTTCAATGGAGTGTGGTGGGGAAGATGGCACTGGTGGCTAACTTTGACATCTCTCTCACTTGGGGCTTTATGATTGCACATTCCTATAGCTTCTCACATGGCCTTTCTGCTGTGTTTAAACATATTGAATTTAACAAATCCATATGTTGATGCTAATTTATTGTATAAGTTCAATTGTATACACATTCTTTTCTTTCCCTTTTTTGTGTATTTGTTTACATGTTTTGATGGTGGCAGCAATGTAGGCATGAGTGTGGGAACTGAAGATCAACCTTAGGTGTCTTTCAACAATTATCATCTACAGTTTGGCTGGACAATATATTTTACTGATTTTGAATTCACCAAGAAATCTCAGTAAACTAGTACACAAGTCCACGTCTAGAATTTTGTGTGTGAGTACTGGGGATGAAATGCAGACTTACCTATCTAGGTCTGGATTACTTCACACAGGATGTTTTATTCTAACTCCATCCATTTGCATGCAAATTTCAAGATGTTCTTCTTTTACCACTGAGTAGTACTACATTGTATAAAGGTCCCACATTTTCTTTACCCATTCTTCAGTTGAGCAGCATCTAGGTTGTTTCCTGGTTCTGGCTATTATGAATAATGCTGTTATTAACACAATTAAGCAAATGTCCTTGTTGTATGAGTGTGCATCTTTGCTGTGTCCTCTTAAGTGGATATTAGACATAGAGAAAGGATAACCCTCCTATAATCCACAAGTTCAGAGAAGCTATATAACAAGGATAATTCTAAGAGAGATGTGCATGCATGGATCACCCTAAGAAAGGGAACAGACAAGACCTCATAAGAAAATTGGAGGGAGGTCGAAGTGAAAGCAGAGGAGAGAAGAAGAGGGAGGAGGAAAACATTGGGGATTGGGATGTTCAAGAAGGGGAAAGGACAGTGAAGGGGAGAAAAGAAAGAGATATCTTGATAGAGGGAGTAAGAAACACAGCACTAAGGAAATTCCCAGAAATTCACAAGGATGGACGCTAGTTAAGACCCTAAGCAACATTGGAGAAGATTCCTAAACTGGCTTTTCCCTATAATCAGATTGATGACTACCTTAATTGTCATCATAGAACCTTCATCTAGAAACTGATGGAAGCAGATACAGAGATCTATATCGAAGCACTGGACCAATCTACTGGAGACCAGTTCAAGAGAGGGAGGACTTTAGTATGAGCAGAGGGTTCAAGACCATGGTGGCAATATCCATAAAAGCAACTGACATGACCTAGTGAGAGCTCAGTAACTATGGACTGATAGTGGGAGAACCTGCGTAGAACCAAATTATACCCCCAAATGGGGTGGTTTGGGCAGTCTGTGGCGCCACAGGCAGTGGGACCAAGATTTATATCTAGGATCAAATTCTCTATGAAGGGATACTTTGCTCAGCCTAGATATAAGGGGGAGGGCCTCTAAGTGAAGTGTCAGATGTTGTTGACTTCCCATGGGATGCCTTACCCTTTCTGAGAAGTAGATGGGGAGTGGGGAGAAGGGTGGTTTGAGAGGAGGGGATGGAGTGGGAACATGGATAGCTATGTAAAGTGCCAAAATATTGTATTAAAAAGTTTTAATAAAAATCAAATGAAGGCTTGTAGACTTTTGTAGCAAATGCTGCGGGAGTACCTTCCACTGCTTCAGCCAATAGTCGCTGAAGCACGAGCCCACGGTGCTGTGGGAGTGCCTTCTGCTCCATCAGCCAATAGCCGCTGAAATACCAGCCCACTGGGGCGTGGTATATTTCTCTTTTAAAAAGAGCTGCAGGTCTCGGCTCAGGCCTTTTGGTTCCGCCTCTTGTTCCCGGCTCCTGCTCCAGCAACTAGGCTCCCTTCCTGACGGTTTGTGGTGTATGTAAGTTTTATCCCCCAAAATAAATACCCCTTAAAACATAATTGGTGTGGGTCTCCTGAGTCCTGGGAAGACCAGCTAGCCCTGTTGCCCTGCTGAGCCGTTCTTCCCAGAGAGATCCTTCGTCTGGCGAAGGACAGTCGGAGGCCCACATTGGAGCACCGGATTGAGCCCCCCGAGGTCCGGAGGGGGAGCGGAAGGAGGAGGAACATGAAAAACGAAATCAATACTGCGAGGGATGCTGTCACCCACTGATACAAGGGAACGGATCTGATGAGAGTTTACCAGGGCCAGCCGGACTGGGACTGAACGAGGACGTGATCTAGCCAGATTCTCGGAATTTGGCCGGATTCTCTGACTGTGGCTGGCCCGGGGTCTTTCTGAAAAGCCATTGACTATGACACTGGGACCTGTTTCCTCTGCATATGCTGGATTTTGGGGATCCAGTCTGTTTGGACGCTCGCCTTCCTGGACCTGGAGGGAGGGGGAGGGAGCTGGAGCTTCCCACAGGGCAGGAAACCCTGACTGCCCTGGGGGACGGAGGGGAAGGAGGGGGGGAGTGGGGGGAGTGAGAGGGTGTTGGGAGGGGGGGCGGAAATGGAAACTTTTATAATCTAATAAAATTTAATAAAAAAAAAAAAAAAAAAAAAAAAAAAAAAAAAAAAAAAAAAAAAAAAAAAACATAATTGGTGTGGGATTGATTCGCCATTATTTGGCGCCCAGATGTGGGCTCTTTTTCCCACCTCCTGGCGCGGGCATAGCAGCCTGTGCATACACAGCACCTTGGTGGCCCCATGGCCTTTACAGTAAAGCCTGCATTGGATCCCAGCTCTGTTCAACAGAATCGGGCCAGGGACTTTCCAGCTTCTGAAAACACTGCGGAACTCGGGCAAGTGGCAACTCTACCCCCACTCAGGCAGTGTATTCCCTGCAGCCCTGGCTGAACTTGGGTTGCGCTGCTAGCCTGAAAGTAACCTCTGGATTTGAGTGTATATATATTTCAGAATCTTTCCGGGTCAGCGCCATTGCCATGTGGATTCAGGTGCGCCCCCGCCTCCTACTGGCAGGCAACAGTCATTACAGGTAAGATTTCTCTTTTCGGTTGAAAATACATACATACATACATACATACATGCATGCATACATAAAGTACAATTTCTTTTGATTGAAAATGTCAGAAAATATTGCTATCCAAAAGTTCAGTGGTTTTTTAAATTGCGCTATGGAGGATATTCTGAAGAATGTCTCTGATATTCCTCTTAATTGGTTATTCCTGGGATCTGTCGTTTTTCTGGTGTTTGGATATTTTATAAGGAAGATACAGTCCTTACAGACTGAGTCTACAATGCTGAGGGCAGAGATTAAAACCTTAAGGACAATTCAGACTGACACCAACCTCCTCAATGCAGAGTTTGGAGTTTTCAAGGAGGAGACTAGATCTTTGTCTAATATGACTCGGTTGACTGACCAAAATATCAAGAAGGTACAGTCTGATATTGCTTCTTTAGAAGGGAGCTTCAATGCTCTGGAGGAGGAAACAACCAAAATGACTCGAAACCTCCAGTCCATGACTGTAAGTGCTGAAACATTAGCTGAGAGGATTAAAACCATTGAATGTGAAAATCGGGCTTTATCAAAAGGGTATGATAGATTAATTGACAGGATTTCCATACAAGAAGGCACAGTACATGCCATGAGGATTATGTCCAAAGAGGATATGGTATCTCTAACAGACAAGCTCCACGCCTTAGAATTATCAATGAAGGTGATTGTGTCCAGGGAGGAAATGGTGTCTCTGACGGACAAGCTCCATGCCTTAGAATCGTTAATGAAGGCTTTGGAGCATAATACTGGACAGGAGATTCAGGACTTAAGAAGGCAATGGTGAGCAGATTTAATAAGATTGAGGAAATCACAGACTCTGATGAACAGGAGCAAAAGGTAGAAAGGCAACCTTCACCTCAAAAAACTCTCAGTCTACGTAGAGTTATACCTGCCTTTCCAGTAATAACATCAGAAAAGATAACCGGCTCTAAAAACCCTAAGGTCATTAAAGAACATACATGGGAGCCTATATGTATGAATGATCTGAAAGAATTTAAACAAGCAATTGTGAATTATGGACTACATTCTTCCTTTGTTAGGGAGATGTTAAAATCCTGGGCTCTGAGCAGCAGGACCACCCCTCAAGATTGGAACCAGCTCACGTCAGCTGTCCTCGGGAATGGACCTTTATGGCATTTCAAATGCCTATTCAAACAAGAGGCCAGACTTTTACAACAACAAGAATCAGCTAAAGGAATTGAGGTTTCACTAGATCAAATTCTAGGGAAAGGACTTTACTCTGATCCTCAGGAACAAGCGCTTTATGAAGAAAACATTTTATCCATATGTGCTACAGCAGCTCTAAGGGCCTGGGACAGGGTTCAAGACTCAGATCAGAGAGTAGAATTGTATATCAGGGTCAAACAGGGTCAGAGAGAACCCTTTAGTGACTTTTTACAAAGACTAACTAAGACTGTACAAATAGGGATACCTGATCCAGAAGCAAGAAATATAGATATTGAGTATTTGGCTTATGAGAATGCCAATGTAGAATGCAAAAGGATCCTGGGGCCTTTAAAGATCAGATCAGCACCTTTGGATGAATGGGTTTTACAACAATGAATGTTGATATATTTGATTATGGCATTGAAACATGGGTGCAAGAAGAAATTTCCAAAGGTAAAAGGAGACATCGGATTACAAAACGCTTTCATTGTGGCAAAATGGGACACATGAAAAGGGACTGCAGACAATGGAATTCCAGGAATAATGCCTCTTCTAGGAATAACATGAATAGGAGGACTCAGCCTTCAGGTTTATGTAGGAGATGTGGAAAGGGCAGGCATTGGACGAATGAGTGTAGGTCAACAAGAGATAAACAGGGCAACCCGTTGCCATCGGGAAACTCAATAAGGGACCACTCGAAGGTCCCCATGGCAAATGTGGTCCAGTCATTTCCAATCACTGGCCTCTTCAGGGAAATTAGAATGCCCCATGCCTGCTGTTAAAAACAATAATGGCCTGAAGGATGAGTTAAATATGGTGAATGAATCAAGAAATCTAAGAGGACAAAGTAAACAGATATTCTGGCAGACATCTATAAATGAACAAAGACCACAGCTAAGAGTGTGTGTAAATGGCAAATTTATTACTGGCTTACTGGACACAGGTGCGGATGTAAGTATCATTACTCCAGAATCTTGGCATCTGCATTGGCCTCTTAAGGAGGTAGAAATTCAGTTCTTAGGAATTGGAGCCCTATCTCGAGTAAGACAAAGCACGAGATGGGTCAATTGTATAGATCCAGACAGATAAATAGGAAAACTAAGGCCATATGTAGCCAATATTGCAGTGAATTTATGGGGCCGTGACCTATTGCAGCAATGGAATACCCAAATTAATATTCCTGCTGCTTCCAGAGCCTATATTTCTGAGGACAATATTACAAGATATTACAGATGGCGGAAACCAGTCATTAGAGCTATATAAGAACACAACACTATTGATGGCCCTTCAGAGGTACCAACAGTCATGCCTCTGCAATGGTTGACTGAGAAACCAATATGGACTAAACAGTGGCCTTAGGCTGAGGAAAAGTTACAGGCTTTAGAACAGCTGGTACAAGAGCAATTAGATGCTGGACATATAGAAGAATCTACCAGCCCTTGGAATTCTCATGTATTTGTTGTTAAGAAAAAATCTGGTAAATGGAGAATGGTGACAGATCTTAGAGCTATCAACAAGGTTATTCAACCTATGGGCCCTCTGCAATCTGGAATTCCTCTGCCCTCCCTGTTACCAAAGGGATGGCCTCTTATAGTTATTGATCTGAAAGATTGTTTCTTCACTATACCATTACAAGAAAAAGATAGAGAAAAGTTTGCCTTCACAGTGCCTACTTATAATAACTCTCAGCCTGCAAGGAGGTACCAGTGGACCATCCTCCCACAGGGAATGTTAAACTCTCCCACGCTGTGCCAATATTTTGTAAGCCAACCATTGAAAATTATATGCAAACAATTTCCTAAGTCCATAATATACCACTATATGGATGATATCCTGATATCTGATCTAAACAAAGACTCCTTAGAAAGGCTGTTTGAAGAAATAAAAATAGTATTACCTAAATGGGGGTTGCAAATTGCTCCTGAAAAAATTCAGATGGGAGATTCTGTTAATTATTTAGGTTATAAAATAGGTTCACAAAGAATTAAGACTCAAAAGGCACAAATCAGGAGAGACCAGTTACGAACTCTTAATGACTTTCAAAGATTATAGACATTTCCAGTCTAAAACCAGCTGTTGGGATAACACCTGATCTAATAATTCATTAAAACAAAACCTTAGATGGTGACAAAGATTTGAATAGTTCCAGAGAGTTAACAGCTGAAGCAGAAAAGGAACTGACGATGGTTGAGGAAAAATTACAGGAGGCACATGTAGATAGGGTGGATCCAAATCTTAGTTGGATTCCTTCCAGAATTTCTCCTACGGGAATTTTAATGCAGAGGGAAGATACTATTTTAGAATGGATCTTTTTACCACACAAATAAAGTAAAAAATTAAAAACTTATGTGGAAAAAGTCTCTGAATTGATTATAAAAGGAAAATTGAGACTTCGTCAATTAGCAGTTATAGACCTAGCAGAAACTATAGTGCCTTTCACTGCTGATGAGATAAAAAAGTTGTGGGAAGACAATGAACCATGGCAAAGAGCTTGTGCTAATTTTTTGGGAGAAATCAATAACAATTACCCAAAAAGCAAGAGACTTAACTTTATAAAGAGAACTTCTTGGATCCTCCCTCGAATTGTCCATGATGCTCCAATAACCGGAGCCCGAACATTTTATACTGATGCTCATAAATCAGGGAAAGCATGTTACAAATCAGAAGAATTGAGTAAAGTGGGACAAAGTCCTTATGATTCTGTCCAGAAGGCAGAATTATATGCCATCCTTATGGTGCTTAGGGATTTTAAAGAACCTCTTAATATAATTACTGACTCACAATATGCAGAAAGAGTTATTTTGCATATTGAAACTGCTGAATTTATGCCTGATGATACAGAACTGACCTCATTGTTTGTCCAGGTACAAGACATAATCAGGAACAGACTCTGCCCTATGTATATAATGCATATTCGATCCCATACGGGTCTGCCAGGTCCTCTAGCACAAGGTAATGCAGATATTGATCAATTATGGATCGGTAGTGTGCTGCAGGCATCTGAGTTTCATAGAAAACATCATGTCAATAGCAAAGGCTAGAAAAAAGAGTTTTCTATTACATGGCAACAAGCTAAGGAGATTGTAAAGAAATGCCCTACTTGCTCTTTTTATAACCAAACACCATTGCCTGCAGGGACTAATCAAAAGGGTATTAAAAGGAATGAAATTTGGCAGATGGATGTGTTTCACTTTCCAGAATTTGGCAAATTAAAATATGTACATCACACCATTGACACGTACTCAGGTTTCCAATTGGCAACTGCTTTAAGCTCAGAAAAAGCTGATTCAGTAATCACTCATTTATTAGAAGTTATGGCCATCATGGGTATACCTACACAGACAAAGACGGATAATGGTCCAACTTATGTTTCTAGGAAAATGACACGATTTTTTGCTTATTATGATATTAAGCATGTTACAGGTATACCATACAATCCTACAGGTTAAGCAGTTATAGAAAGATCAAATCGAACTATAAAAGATATGTTGAACAAACAGAAAGGGGTGGAAAATACCCCCAGGAATAGGTTACATAATGTTTTATTAACCTTGAATTTTCTCAATGCTAATGAGAAGGGGACAATGGCTGCAGAAAGACATTGGATATTCTGCTGAATTAAATCAACCAATTTATTTCAAGGATGTGCTGACCTCACAGTGGAAGCCAGGAGATGTGCTGCATTGGGGAAAGGGTTTTGCTCTTATTTACACAGGAGAAGAAAAATTGTGGATACCATCAAATTAATAAAGGTTAGATCTGAAGAGAAGATACCTCTTGGAAAGGAGAAATTACAGCATCTACAATGATGATGACCATACAGGTGGTAGGAAAAACATAAAATGGGGGCAGGGTTCTGTTCTTGTGTCCACAGGAAAGCACTCGTCTTTGAAAAATTCAAAGGACTCTGGATGTTTGAATACTGACAGATGGAAAAATAACTTCCCAATATGGATTATCAAGAAAACTGAATAGGTTCTGTGATTATAAAGCTCTGGAATATACTAAATCATATTTCTGAATTTATAGAGCTGGTTTTTGAGTTGGACTCTTGGCTCGGTCCCTCTCTATACCCAAGCCTGTTGTTAGGAGAAAAACCCAGAGTTTCTGGACTTTCTGTCTTATGTCAAGAGCCATGATATGAGACAGAAAGAAATATGAGTTTAGAAAACATCCTTGCTTTTCTTCATATCTATCATACTTTTCATTGAATATGTCTATCATACCTTTCATTGAATATATGTTTGTATATGTCTATATAATTGATGTTTAAGTTTTCCACAATGAACAATGAGTTTTTCCTGCACTGACATTTGAAGTTTCCAGGAAGAAGATGGGACCCCCTAACAACAATTCCACTCAGTTGATATGACGTCATGATACTGATAGTGCTACTACAAATCCTGTTCTGGGTATCAGCTGCACAGATGATTTCAACTTGGTTAGTTGAAATGGTGCACATCTTGAACAACATTCTGGCCAGACCTCTACAAAATACTCAGAGACTGCAATTTTAAAAGACATTGATCTTGAAATTTAACCACCATTTTACTTTCACAGGATCCTCCAGAAAGAACCATACCCCCATGACAGCTGGAAGTAATTCTAGAGGACGATGTCCCCTCTCTCAACAAAGTTTGTCCTCAGGTTTAGAAACAATATTTAGGGATTGATTATAATTAGTATACGGTTGAGAGTTGGGAAAAGAATTTTATAAGCTCAGGGATCTTTTGAAAAAAAAAAAAGAGGGATAATTGGATAGATAATAATGGTATTTGTGAGTTATTGTTTTTAGATAATTATATCGGCATATATTGAATATTGTATGTATGCATGCTTCTACTTGTTTAAAACATTTTTTATGTATTGATATATATTGTATTGATATATGTATACCATATTGCAGTGTACATTTCTACCTCTGATTAAGATACTCATATATTGTTTATGTATTGATATTTATTGTTTACATTTGAAGGTCATTGTCCTCGTTTATTGCACAGTTGTTTATTCTCTTAGTCTTTAAGTTAGATACATGTTAAGAATTGTAGATCAATAGTCATCTATGTCTGTCATATTTATGGTTAGACTAATCAGGTTCTTTAGATACATAGAGATTATATATAAATAGTCTTCAACCTCTTCAAAGAGCTGTAGGGAAAATGGCATTTAATTTAATCTTAGAGTTCTGTGTAGTGAGACACAATCACTCCTGGCAACCCCGACCTATTCCCAAGAGATTGTTGAGCACCAAAGACACTCACTCCACTTGGAGCTTGTCTTCTTGACAAAACTGGCCTCTGGGTAAGGAACTGCTCATACCTCAACTACTGACAAATACACGGTATCCGGAAATGGATAAACAGAACTGTCAAATCTTGCCAAAACAGGGTAAGACGGTTTTGAAAAATCTTTTGCCTGTTAAAATCCGGAAATGGATAAAATCCGGAAATGGATAAACAGAATTGTTAAATCTTGCCAAGACAGGGTAAGATGGTTTTGAAAAATCTCTTGCCTGTTAAAAATAATCTGTCAGTTATTCTAGGCCTTAGTCAAAGTTGGTTGCTTCAATGCTGCAAACAGGTCTTTGGTGATTGCCCAGGTAGCCAGTTGTCTCTGTGATTTGTTACATGTTCTGGAAGTTCTTTGATTGCACTTCCTAATTACTCAGGTAACATTATTTCTCTTCTTGGATCTTCTATGGGGTTGAAGACTAGATAAATGTAGCTACTTTCCTCTCATGACTTGGCCAAGTTATTTATTATACAAGACTTTAGCTAGTTAGAATAGGATATTTGTACTTATTGTATATAATTGTGTAAGTTTGTACTTACTGTATATAATTTCCTAGTAGGCTTAGGACTCTCTTACTTAAACAAAAGGGGGAGGTTCTGCGGGAGTACCTCCCGCTGCTTCAGCCAATAGTTACTGAAGCACGCGCCCACGGTGCTGCGGGAGTGCCTTCCGCTCAGTCAGCCAATAGCCGCTGAAATACCAGCCCACTGGGGCATGGTATATTTCTCTTTTAAAAAGAGCTACAGGTCTCGGCTCAGGCCTTTTGGTTCCAGCTCCTGCTCCCAGCTCCTGTTCCAGCGCCTAGGCTCCCTTCCTGATGGTTTATGGTGTATGTAAGTTTTACCCCCCAAAATAAATACCCCTTAAAACATAATTGGTGTGGGATTGATTCGTCATTAAGCAAACATCTTATTTACTTAGCTATCTTTCTGGCACCCACATTCCATTTCTTATAATTATGGATTTTCATGCAGTTATAGATATTTTCATCTCCATGATGATTATTTTTGGCTCATATATTAGATTTCTCTTCCTTTGCTCTGTTCTTAAAAACTTCTTCAAGATTCAGATCAATCTTGGACAAGACAATATGGAGAAGAGAATACACCTCAAAACTTTAGTTGTCTACGTATTTTATTAAATTATAGCTGTATATATTCCATTATAAGACATATACTATTATATTTCATAATATGTCACTTACCATATACACTATAAAACTTACATACTGAAGTTCCTATTAGTGATTGCCCTTTTCCATATGAAAGATTTAACATGACTTAGTTCTTCTATATAATTTGGATATGATAGTCTATCCAGGCACACTAAAGAACAAAATTCAGTTTAATTTTTCAATAAATACATATATTTTAGTATTCCAATTCTTTTTCATCTAGTTCTAAGTCACTGTTGACTTGTAATTTGACCCAGTACATCCTTATAGTTTTCTTTCCTGTTCTGCTTTTTTGTTATTAAATTAGAGTTGATGGATTACCTGCAACATTTTTCATGTAAAATTTTTCCTGGCTAGCCCTTTCTCACCATAGGGACTGTACAGTGTGCCGACTTGTCCCTTCTATGGATTGGCTTGTTAGCCTATTCCTGTAAGATCATTTACAACAAACATGGTTACTTGAAACTGTGCTACTCTGTAACATGACCCTAGGTCCCAAATTTACCTTTGTCCAGATTGAAACCCACTTAAGAATGACAAAGGATATGAATTAGCATCAGGTACTCATAATGACAATTTCCTATCAGCTCTTTGCTACCTTTCTTTATAATGGAAAATGATAAAGATCAACCTTGACTTCATTACTTATTAATTACTATGAATAATCACAGTTTTCAATCATGATACCCATACTCCAAATAGGTGTATCAAACACTTAGACAAAAGCTAATTTTAACTCACCTTTACAAAAATTGGATTAATGGGGTGTTATCATGCTTCCAAACAGGCTTTAGTCAGAAAGTTTTCAGTTTTTCTGAGGAAGACCTTCCCATTGCTGAAGAAGTTGCCATATAATGAGGGTAGGGCTTCTTCTGTCTGATCTATGATCATATGATGAAAAGTGGTTAGTTCTCAGAGTGTGAGGTATCAAGGGACAAACAGGGAATGAAGAAAAAAAGGAAAACTCTAGCTTTATGGTGGCCTTACCTCCAGCTGTTCCCATTTGTATTCCTGCTCATTGTAGTTTCAGTAGGCTCAGATTACTTAAGAACGCTCAGCTAAGGCTTATCAGAAAGAACAGGCGCAGACATGATTATCATTACCACGGAGCTACTTCTTCATATGACACACCACCTAGCTTTCCATACATATAGTTTTGTATTTATCATTGTGTCTATTTAATTTGTAAATATATGAAATTCTTCTTATATGTTTCACCAAAGTTTTAAATATTATAATCTGAACAAATTCTATAAGAGTCAAAGTCACCAACGTGGTATGACATTCTATTTATGAATTGAAAAGAGTTGGCATGCTTGTGGAATTATTATGTGAGAAGGTTGTGGTTATTTTCTTGGTTGTTGGTTCCTAGCAGCATTAGAATGATGTAAATTAATATGATTTTATTTCCCAAAAGGGTATCATCTATGCTATTCATTCATTCTGAAGCAGAAAAAGTCAGAGAGAAAGGAGTATAATTTGTCACTGTGACTTTCTAGAATTTGTTTAGCATCCTAAATTTTTACATAAGCTTTTTGTCTTCAGTTCCATTTATAGTATTTCAGAACTGCTGAGAAATTATCTCCTCAAAGAAAATAAGTTCATATTCTTAATAGCTATGCTCAAATAAGGGTACTAATATATGCCTTACAAAATTATTCCAAAGATATAATGAGCTGTCTTGTCTCTCCAACTACCCTGGCAATTTCTTGAGAATAAAACCCATGTTTTTCAGTTCCTTTCTCCTTACATTGTGCCAGCAAAACAATTTCTGCTTATACAACATAAAAAATAAAACACTGCAACATTGTTGTCAGCCAATGAAAATCAACATAGGCATCTTCTATTTCTGAGCATTTAATTTTGGGGGTTTGAAGTGAATAAAAGAAGGCATATGTCATAGTGACGGTGGTAAGGGACTGCATCACTGCTATATGACAGTGTATTAGAGCCTAAATAGAGAAAACCTTGTCACCAAAGAAAGAAAAATTAACTTGCAGACTCAGAGTTCAAATGGTGTAGAAGGATGTGTTAGAGCCAAGAGAAGTAAAGTGTAAGCCACTTGTTGTAAAATTGAGGAGCAGCAAGCTGCGTCCCACCACCCGGCTAGCTTACCTGAGAAATAACCACAAGGAAACTGTATTAACTAAAACACTGTCTGGCCCATTATTTTTAGCCTCTTATTGGCTAACTCTCACATCTTTATCTAGCCCATTTTTTTAGTCTCAGTGTTTACCTTTATTTAAAAAGATATTTCAATTTTTATTTTTATTTTTTTATTAAAACTTTCAACCTCCTCCCCTCCTCCCAATTCCTTTCCCTCCCCTCCCCTACTCCCCCTCCCCCTTTTTCTCCAGGCCAAAGAGCAGTCAGGACTTTCCTATGGGAAGTCCAAGGTCCTCCCTGCTTCCCCCAGGTCCACGAAGGTGAGCATCCAAACAGACAAGACTCCCACAAAGCCTGTCCATGTAGTAGAATCAAAGCCCAGCACCATTGTCCTTGGCTTCTCAGTCAGCCTCCACCATCAGCCACATTCAGAGAGTTCGGTTTGATCACATGTTCCATCAGTCCCAATCCAACTGGCCTTGGTGAGCTCCAATTAGTTCTGTCCCACCGTCTCAGTGGGTGGACACACCCCTCGGGGTCCTGACTTCCTTGTTCATGTTCTCCCTCCTTCTGCTCCTCATTAGGACCTTGGGAGCTCAGTCCAGTGTTTCAGAGTGGGTTTCTCTCTCTCTATCTTCATCCATCACGAGATGAAGGTTCTATGGTAATATGCAAGATATTCATCAGTGTGGCTATAGGACAAGGCTAGTTCAGGCACCCTTTCCTCTGCTGCTCAAGGAACAAGCTGGGGACATCTCCTTGGACACCTGGGAACCCCTCTAGAGTCGAGTCTCTTGCCAATCCTAAAATGGCTCCCTTAATTAAGATATATACTTCCCTGCTCCCACATTTATGCCTCCATGATCCCAATCATCACATTCCCTCAAGCTCTCCCCATTCTCCCCTTCTCCCTTTTCTCCCCCCCCATCTCCCCTTATCCCCACCTCACCCCCACCCCGGTGCTCCCAATCCCTGCCTGGCAATTTTGTCAACTTTCAACATCCAGGAGGATAACTATATGTTTTTCTTTAGGTTCACCTTCTTATTTAGCTTCTCTAGGATCACGAATTCTAGACTCAATGTCCTTTATTTATGGCTAGAATCCACTTATGAGTGAGTATATACCATATTCCTCTTTTTGGGTCTGGGTTATCTCACTCAGTAAAGTGCTTTCTATTTCCATCGATTTGCATGCAAAATTCAAGATGTCACTGTTTTTTACCACTGAGTAGAACTCTAAAGTGTATGTGTGCCACACCTTCTTTATCCATTCTTCTACTGAGGGACACCTAGGTGGTTTCCAGGTTCTGGCTATTACAAATAGTGCTGCTATGAACATAGTTGAACAAATGCTTTTGTAGTATGATTGGGTATCTCTTGGGTATATTCCCAAGAGTGGAATTGTTGGGTCCTGAGGTAGGTTGACTCCCAGTTTCCTGAGAAACTGCCACACTGATTTCCAAAGTGGTTTCACACGTTTGCATTCCCATCAACAATAGATTAGTGTTCCCCTTTCTCTACATCCTCTCCAGCATAGGCTATCATTGGCGTTTTTGATTTTAGCCATTGTGACAGGTGTAAGATGGTATCTCAGAGTTGTTTTGATTTGCATTTCCCTGATCGCTAAGGAGGTTGACCTTATGTGTCTTTTGGCCATTTGAACTTCTTCTGTTGAGAATTCTCTGTTAAGTTCAGTGCCCTATTTTTTAATTGGGTTAATCAGCATTTTAAAGTCTGGTTTCTTGAGTTCTTTATATATTTTGGAGATCAGACCTTTGTCTGATGCAGGGTTGGTGAAGATCTTCTCCCATTCAGTAGGTTGCCTTTTTGCCTTAATGACTGTGTCCTTTGCTTTACAGAAGCTTCTCAGTTTCAGGAGGTCCCATTTATTCATTGTTGCTCTTATTGTCTGTGCTACTGGGGTTCTATGTAAGAAGAGATTTCCTGTGCCTATGTGTTGTAGACTACTTCCCACTTTCTCTTCTATCAGATTTAGTGTGGTCAGATTAATATTGAGGTCTTATTCCATTTGGACTTGAGTTTTGTGCACGGTGATAGAAATGGATCTTCTTTCATTCTTCTACAGGTTGACATCCAGTTATGCCAGCACCATTTAAAGATGCTTTCTTTCTTCCATTGTATACCTTTAGCTCATTTGTCAAAAATCAGGTGTTCATAGGTTTGTGGATTAATATCTGGGTCTTCGATTTGATTCCATTGGTAAACATCTTTGTTTTTGTGCCAATACCAAGCTGTTTTAATTACTGTAGCTCTGTAATAGAGTTTGAAGTCAGGGATGGTAATGCCTCTGGAAGTATTTTTATTGTATAGGATTGTTTTGGCTATCCTGGGTTTTTGTTTTTCCATATAAAGTTGATTATTATTCTCTCAAGGTCTGTGAAGAATTTTGATGGGATTTTGATGGGGATTGCATTGAATCTATAGAGGGCTTTGGTAGAATTTCCATTTTCTCTATATTGATCCTCCCAATCCAAGAGCAAGGGAGATTCTTCCATTTTCTGGTATTCTCTTCAATTTTTTTCTTCTAAGACGTAAAGTTCTTGTCAAATAGATTTTTCACTTCCTTGGTTAGAGTTGCCTCAAGATACTTTATACTTATTTGTGGCTATCGTGAAAGGTGATGTTTCTCTGATTTTCCTCTCTGCTTCTTTATTGTTTGTGTATTGGAGGGCAACTGATTTTTTGGAGTTGATCTTTTATCCTGCCACATTACTAAAGGTGTTTATCAGTTGTAGGAGTTCTTTGTTAGAGTTTTTGGGGTCGCTTATGTACACTGTCATGTCGTCTGCAAATAATAAAAGTTTGACTTCTTCCTTTCCAATTCAAATCCCCTTGATCTCCTTATGCTGTCTTATTGCTATTGCTAGAACTTAAACACTATATTGATGAGGTATGGAGAGAGTGGACAGCCTTGTCTTGTTCCTGATTTTAGTGGGATTACTTTGAGTTTCTCTCCATTTAATTTAATGTAAGCTGTCAGCTTGCTGTATATTGCTTTTATTATATTTAGGAATGAACCTTGTATCCCTAATCTCTCCAAGACCTTTATCATAAAGGGGTGTTGAATGAAATGATTATATGGTTTTTTCCTTCAGTTTATTTATATGATGGATTACATTGATAGATTTTTGTTTGTTGAACCAGCTCTGCCTTCCTGTCTAACCCAATTCTTCTAATCATCTCTGTAGCATCACAAGGTCGTGGCTTATTGGGAAAGATTCTAACCTACGACTGTCTCAAGTCAGAGATTAATGGTGTCTGCCATACTTCTCTTCTTCCCAGCATTCTGTTCTCTCTACCATGTCCATCTAAGGGCTGCCATATCAAAAGGCCAAAGCAGACTCTTTATTCAACCAATGAAAACAACACATAGAAAGAAGGATCTTCTATACCATTTGTGATGATGAGCAAAGAAATTATTTGATAGAGACAGAGAGAAACATACTAACATTCTAGATAGAGAAAAGACAGCAGAAATAGAGGGAACAAAAGAGGCAGAGATGTAATATTTTCTACACACAAGATAATTGGCCAAATGAAGAAAATAACACTCTTTAAAAAATGGTGTTCATCCTAGGTTTATGTCACGAGGAGTATATGGCACCTCTGTACACTTTACAATCAGAATGTAGGGAGATGCCTAAAGAACAATGGAATTATGTAAAAAGACAAAACAAATGCAGTAAAGTGGGAAGAGTCCCTATATCTACCCCAACCAGTGAGAAACATCACCAAAGAAAAGGAGGAAGCAATGGACAACAACATATTTAACAAGAAGTGAAAAGAGGAAAAGAAACCAAGATTATAGTTAAATAAAAATGCATGAATAAGTCGCATGTCTGAAGAATGTATGTTTCTATAATGCCAGAATAATTACATGATGCTTATTAATTTTGAAAAGAAAAAAACTTTATTTTTTAAAAATATTTGCTGTACTATGTGAATTTCATTATGTGAGCACCAAATTTGAAATAATCTTGCAATACAACTATCATCCTAATGGTTATGAAGGTAATGAAGCCAAAGTAAATTCAGAAAAAATAGGAAACTGGAATGAACACATGGATTAAATATCGCATGTAGCAAGAAAACTTTCTGTTTTCATCATCTATCACAAATGCAACACACACACAAATCATATCCTTGTACATATAACCTTTATGTAAATTGATAATCATGAGAAAACCAAAAAAAATAATAGCATTAACTAACATTGATGAGCATTGAGATAATCCACCATATATAGACAAGTAAAAGCTTTACACAAACATCCATTGAAAACTATCATAGAAGTATTATTAGTTTTGTATGTTGTGTATCTACATCACCAACATTCTTCCAAACTGACACAGAAAAGTTATCTTGGGCTACAAAACAAATTAACCACAGAAATAATACTCAAGCAATTTATTTGGGGGAATTAATTGTGATTTTGCTTCAATAATATGTGTTATGTTTTGATTATTTGTTTTATTAACTTTGAACTTATAGGAAAGAACAAAACTGTGCTAATTTTTTATGCAAATGTTTGAAATTGTTTTCTTACTGATTCACCACACTGGAAGTCCTCATGAACAGTATTCTTGTATGATGTCTTTGCTGACCTGTTTAAATATTTTTACAAACTATCCAGTTTTAAACTGGGAACAGGGTTAAAGAGATTGTTAAGCATTTAAGAGCACGTCCTGCTGTTTCCTGAATATTCAGTATTCAGACCCCAACATCAAGATCAGAGGCTCACAAATGCTTATAATCTCAGTGCTTCTAGCCTCCTAGTGCACCCACACATATACATGAGCGCACACACTCGCACAGGCATATATGTGTAAATAATAAGTTAAAAAATAAATATGAAAATTAAAAGGAAAAAGCACAAGAGCTTCTTTTATGGGTCGTTTGGCAGCCTAGTGATCATAGAAACAGTGTTCAGTGGAAATGGATCAGCTATTCCAGAGTACATCAACATTTTGCAAGTGAGCGTGAGAGCAAAATTGGATAAGAGACTGTATATGTTCAGTAGGTAAAAAAAGGAAGCACCACCTACTATGGAGATCATGATGGAGCCTAAAGGTTGTATACAGTGGTCTTTTCCTACTCAGCCTCTTCCATCAAACTGCACTTTTCAGAAGCAGCAACATGAAGTCTTAAGACTGTAAGACTTGCCATGGCTGGAGTTTATGGGGCAGAACATATCAAGAGAGACTATATTCCAAGGACCATTTGGTTCCATTAACTCCTCTGTTCAGAATTCAAAATTAGAACAAGTACAGAGTCAGTGTCTTATGAGAACACCTGAGCAGAGGAGTAGAGAAAATTCTCCCAAGGTAAAAGGGAAGGAGAGAGACAGCCATAAAGGAAATCAACCGATTTCCCCACACTCTCCATGGGCAATTCCTGACTTAACTCACTTCCTATTCCTGGCTTTTGTGAGCTACTGTGCCATTTGAAAACAATCTGTGTGTGTGTGTGTGTGTGTGTGTGTGTGTGTTATATTTTAAGTTTTTGAGTTACTTGTAATCAAAGAATTGTTTCTGAAGAAGTAAAATGCACAGTTCACATGCACAAAATTAAAAGAGAATCATTAACATAGAAGTAACACATAAAATTACAGAAAATTTGAAGAAAACATAGTTAAAGAGGTGAGAATGTATAAGATGTGACTCTCGGAGCTTGACTGTTTTGACTTGTTCATTTTTTATACAGTGGAGTCTAATCAATAGGAAAAACCATTAAGGAAGGAGAATAAACATGAGAACATATTCACCCAGCATCCAGTTGATCAGGGTATTTCACAGGCTAAAGGAACCATAAAATCTGTTGAATGACAGTAGTGGTTCTGTTAAATAAAGACAAAGATGATCATTAGATTTAAGTCACTGGAAGTCATTTGGCAAGTAAAATTAAAACCAGATCAGTAAATCTTCTACTTAATGAAAATGATCCTTTATTACAAAGAGATTATACAACTTTTTATTAATAAATTTATGTTCACATCTGTCATATCAATAGATTTTTTAATGTTAGGAAAAATGATGTGATTACATGAGATTCAAAACGGTAATTATATTTCCCTTCTTTAATACTATCTTCAAGTTTGAGCCAAGCTTGCTTTAATTCTGTAATCTTTGAATTTTTTAAAATTTCTCCATCTTTAAGTGACCTCTAAATCAACAGATGTCCCTTAATGATACAAAAGGGTGTCCTTACACCCTATTCACACTGAATTTTAAGGGTTGCTTTGTTTCTTTCCTTCGAGAAGAATTTTCTTTATAAAAGAGTATCCCGGATTAAAAGTTTTAATGCACACTGGTCCCTGGGAATGATGAAATTTTATTCATTCCTCTAATTTTGTAAGTCTTTGTTTGCCACTTGGCAATCAACATTTGAAATGTGTAAAGACTTGATTCACAAAATATCAGTGGACTAATACTATACAGTATCATTTACAATTAATTGTAGAAGAATTCTATGGAAAGCCATCAAGGTAGTCAGTCACAAGCCAAGAGCTAGTCCCTGCAGTAAAGTAAATTCAGTCTTGAAATGAATTACCAGATACTTCAAGGTGATGATGATGAGGATGGTGATGACGTTGATGATGATCATGATTTTGAGACAGAATCTTATAGTACATACTGGCTTAGAATTTTCTTTAGCCAAAATGACTTTGAACTTCTGATCATTCGGTTCCTCCTTCCAAAGTGCAGGATTATAGCTGTGTACAACCACTCCGAGTTTACTTATTGTTAAGGATTGAACCCTGGGGTCCATGCTTATTAGGAACACAGAAACTAATTTGGTCATTTTTACAAACTATTGGCACATTGTCACTAAGATTTCTCTTATGAAAAATACTAGTGAAAAGTGAAGGTCACCATGGTCAATTCAATGTATTTCTTCATCCTTTGACAAAGATTTCCCTTTTAACTCACTGCCAAAGAGTGATTCAACTCATTTTCATACAAACAATTTAAATCAAACAAAGTGACATTTAATACTTAATCAAACAAGGGGTTTCAGTTATGTGATGCAAAGTGCTGATAACAGATATCTGACAATCAAATTGACTTACTTACAGTACTGTCTCATCAATCATCTCATAATAGCTTCAGGATTGAGTGTTATTCATAGGCATGTTCCGCAAAGCAGTGTGTCTGTGTGTGTGCAGCTGTGTGTGAGAATGTGTGTGTGCACATCTGTGTTTTTTGTTATTCTACTGTAATTCTGAGTCAGACTTGAGAGATGGGCTACTTGTAGGTTCCAGTTGGAAGTCTAAAATTTCCCCACATTTTCAGAAAGCCCAGACATATGTTACCTATTAGTTAGCATGGTAATATTTACTTTTATTTCCAGATTTATAAAATTCATTAAGAAATTAGAATGAGCATTTAGACCTGACCATTTTTGGTACTGAGTAACCAATTTTCTTGGGGAGGAATATTTCCTCTGATTCTCAGTACTCCTTTGTTATCTCTAGTATTTTTGAGCAGGGGTGAGGTCCCATGAACTTTCCACTGTCTATAATAGCATGTCTACTGCTTTCTTCTTTGCTTAGCTCATGTTTGGGCAGTCATGTTGGTGAGACTTTATAGATGTAGCTTATGACATTACCAGAATGCATCATCTCGGAGCAAATTTCTAGACCATGGCCTTAAAATCATGTCTTCTCTGCAGGGTTCCCTGAGCTTAGGTGCAAGAATGTTTTTTTTTTTTAATGTTTTTATTGGGACTGGGATCTATAACTCTGTATTTTGATTAATAGTTGCTTTCTGTAGTGGCCTCTGTCTGCTTCAAAGCGAAATTTCCTTGATGAAGGATGAAGACTACAGTCTCTTAAAATAAGTACAATTGTTTATAATTAGGGATTATGTTGTTGAAATAAAGTGGTGATTGTAGGTTATCCTCTAAGATCCATGACTTGCTGAACTGAGCAGCTGGCTGAATTTCTAATGCCAGGTATGGTTTCTCTATTGTTGCATGGATCTTAGAGAGCTGCTGATTACCACTAATGTATGCAAGCCACTAATATAAAGGGTTGTTGTATCATGTATGTCATAGCTGTGGTTCATAGGCATCATAGTTGGACAGGGCTGTTTGATATTTTTCCTCCATTGGAAGATTGTGTGGAGGATGACCTGAATTCTTCCTAAGGCCTACACTTTTTAAATTAGATTTCTGGTGCCAGAAATATACTTTTAAAATGCAGAGTTCTTCTGGCTTGCAAGAAATATAGGGGTTTTTAGATCTCTTTTTACTAAAAAAATTAAATTAGAAAACAAAAGTTATTTTAAAAGCAGAAAAGATAATGAATTTATTAGTCACCAACCAATTCTTTTTTACTTAATTGACCCACATTCAGAGATTACTTTCTTAAAATATTGCATATATCAGTTGTAAAGGCATTTAAAAATAGTTTCTGGGGATTTCAGATTGTAAGTGATGTTTGACAATAACTTCCTTACCAAACTCTGAAGTTTTGAATCCTAATATTGTACTGAAACTGTTTTATAATTAGACAAAGTAAAACTACAGACTTATTTAATTTAAATGACTTAATGATTACATTTGAAATAATAACCCAATGTAAATTTCCTACTTTATAAAGTGCTTTATAATTCATATCAAATAAATCAAAAATAAAAACATAACTGATTACATATCTGGAAGAAATAAGTGTAGAGATGATTGATTATTTATGGAAATGAGGCAAAAAGGAAGACTAGGGCATCTGCAAATGAAAGAAAAGATCATGTAAAGTGGTATTCCACTATTTTCCATCTTGCTCTGTGAAAGCAGAAACAAAGACCCGCCCCTGCACACTACTGCTTTCCTTTGGCCGTAGCTGATGAAAGAACAAAGAAAGAGCTGTCTGCCTTCAGAATTCATAGCTACAAGCTAGTCTTTATTTAACCTTCAGCTTTCTTTCTCCTTGACCAAGTGGTTAACAAACCGTCTCCACATTGCCTGTAGAGTAGTGCCAGACAAGTTGCAGTCTTAAGCATATGGCTCGAAGCGAAATTAAAATCTCTTTGTAGACACATACTTTTAAAACAGGACTCTCAAATGCCCATGGTATATGGTTCCCAAACCTATGATCTCTTTCTCATAAAAGGCACCACACGATGAGCTGAGGGATTAAATATATCTCCACAAATAGATAAGATGAGCACAAAAACTTATACTTGTATAAAAATGTCAAGAATTTTAACTATCAGCATAAGCTCTGTATATGTAAATGCATCTAAAAGATAATCTTAAATATATTGCAATGGGATAAAAATAAGATTATATTAACTGAATGTGAAATCAGACAGACTTTTTGCTTACATGATAAGATTCCTTATCTTATTCAGGATTGCCTCAAATCTGTGAGCAAGTGGCCATCTATCTCAGATTCTATGGTTACTAGGACAACACTTATGTGCTCAAGAGATGATTCATGCAAGAAATTAAAAGATCCAGAGAGAAGGTGAAATGAAATATAATAATATATTTCAAGAATGTACAAACATGAAGAAAAGAAAGTGGTAGTATCCCATGACTAGTGTGTTGGGAGCATGTCTCTGAAGTATCATAGCTGGCAGGGAAGCAAACCACAAAGAGGTGAGAATGAAAATTCCTTATTCATTACAGGGGAAGTTGGTCTATCAGACAGGGATAAAACTTCTAGAGAGTCTGAAATCATGGTTCAGTTTCCTTATGCATTTAAACACAATAGACCTTTGGGAGAAAAAGTCACCACATGACAATTCTCATTAAAAATAAAGCTTCAGGGATGGATGGCTACATCAAAACTCCTTTGCAAAATAACATCACTATAGCAAAATACTTGAGATATTTTATGATAACAATGAGTTCTGTTGACTGGGAAACAGTGCTCTGGTCTAGGGCCTAGAGAGGAAGAATTTGTAGTAAGATAAAGATAGAGTCTATTGATGGATGAAGAATATGATGCAGCCTTCATAAGAGTGAATGACAAAGCCTAGGATTAAGACCTAAACAATTCTCAGGATTTGGATGAAATCAGGTAGTGACTGGCTCCATACAAAAGCATAGGATCACCGGGTTGTTTGACCACTTTTGATCCAGCATTTCATGTGATGAGACGCATTCCATGTGATGAGACATTATTTTTCCTTTCTTCAAAGAAAGTAAGCCTGCATACTTAAAAAGCCAGGTTCCTCCAATGCTGTTTCTAGCATTAGAACCAGAGTCAAAGAAGAAAACCAACCTTGTCCTGAAAGCAGAGCCAGTGAAAGAAACACATACTGATCCTGAAAACAGAGCTAGTTTAAAACAAAACAAAACACACACACACACACACACACACACACACACACACACACACACACACACCCTGGTCCTGTAGCATAGAACCAGCAAGATACACTTTAGTTCTAAAACCAGAACCAAACACACTTTGGCCCTGGAACCAGTTCCAGTGAAATAAACACACTCTGGCCATAAAACTGAGACAAACGGCAGAAAGGGTCAGTGACAGAAACACATTTCAGTCCTGAAAGCAAAGACAACTTTGTTCCTGATCAACTGACCATGAAAGCAACCAATCCTTGAGCAGGAAAACTAACCAATCATTGAGCAGAAAATGTAACCAATCTGAACTTGTCTAAAATCAAAGGGATTGAAATCCAACCAATTACTAGCCTAAAAATTACACCCTGGGAAAACTCTGCCCTTAAAAAGCCCTATGTAAGCCCTGTGCCTCTTCAGTTTGTTGTTGCCTTTTTCCACCCTGCCAGAGGACAAACACCCTCTTGGATTCCTCCCTCCCAATAAATCTCTTGAATGAGGACTGGTTGAGACCCTCTTTTGCCAGAATGGAGGCAAGCAGAGAAATAACATCTTTGACTGAAGCAGAGTGGATCAGAACTATAACTCTTTCTCTAGGGTTCCCCTTAGTGGAGCAGAGTTGTTACACTCCAGGGGACCTGAGCAGAATTGTAATACCTTCACAGGGAAATCCTTCCCTTCTGGAGCAGTGCTGTTACATCGGGGAAGGGGAAGCCTTTCCCAGGAGCAGTGCAATAAACTGCTATGCTTATGGTGGCTTTGTGATACTCCTTGGCTTCCCACTGTCAGAATCCCTTTCTGTTCAAACTGTAATGTGTATAATAAGCATGAGAGCCTGACTTCAATCCCAGAAACCACATAAAAATAGCAAGTGCAGTGAAGCCTGTTGCAATTCCAGTGCTGGGGGGCGGGGTGTGTGTGAGAGAACTGGAGATAAAAAGGGATCACTGGTCAACATATCTCCCCTCACTAATAACAGCCTAGTTTCTGTATTTCTGGGAGCTGAAAACGTGATCACCTATCTTACATACTAGGAAAACATTTGATAAATATTCTGAAATTATGTATAAGAGATGGAGTATGTTGGGAATAGATGTCCTGGGCTACTGAAACAACATAGCGTTGATTTCAATTATTTAGTTTTTATCTTTCACCTTCTTATTTGTAGATGCTATCAGAAGTTCTATGATTACATGAAAAATAATATTTAAGAATTGTGATAGTACATACCAACCCAATGGAAACATCTGCATTTTTCGGACAGTAATGAAGGGGGCAGAAAGATTGCTAAGAGCCAGAATATCAAGGAGTTTGCTTTGAAACTGTGTCCTCTAGTAAAATCAGAAGCGACATTTATAAAGTCTCACAGGCAAAAAGCCCACACACGACTAACCCAACAAAGAACTACAGGCAACTGAGGAATGCAGGGAATGAAAAAGCTGGGATTCCTCAAGAACAGTACAGCAACTGACCGGTTAGTGGCAAATTTCAGCCCTGAAAACACATCTACATATAACATCACACAGACAGAACATGCTATATTTAGGAATATATAAATATATACATTTGTGCATGAAATAAGAATTAGTAAAAAAAAATAGGTTATGAATTTGAAAGAGATTGGATAAAATTATAGGAAGAATTTTGAAGGATGAAAGGGAAGGGAGAAATGTTATAACTATAATATCAAACATAATATAAGACAGGTGGTGGTGGGTCATGCTTTTAATCCCTGCACCCAGGAGGCAGAAGCAGGCAGATCTCTGAGTTTAAGGCCAGGCTGGCCTACAGAGTGAGTTCCAGGACAATCAACACTACATAGATAAACTCTGTCTTGAATAATCTAACAATCAATCAATCAATAAATAAAATACAAGTGATATATATAAATTAAAACTGGGTGAGAGTTTATAAATACTCAAGCTGTATGTCTAATATGTTTATTTTAATCTTATCAACACTGTACATGTTTAAAGATTATAATATGAGTTTCATCATCTTTTAATCTTTTATCAGCTGCCATTGTTGTACCATTATAAGAGAGTGAGAAAACAAGAATCTACTTGCAAGCAAAAGAAAGTAAGCTAAATTAATTTTGTGGTTGAAAGATGAAATCATTTTCTTCTAAATCAAAATTGGGACTGCAAATAAAATAGTACTTTGGGATAAAGCTTGCTTGTTTCTCATGCATTTCCCAGCTTATCCCAATTTTCAACTTGTAAGGTGACTCAGAACTTAGTGTGTTTTCTTTCATTTGAGGTCTTAACATTTTGGAAGTTCTCAAGTTTGCCGTTAACTTTCCCTTGGCAACTTGAATAATACATGTGCCCCATAATCTTTGCCATATTTGGCTCCCAATTGCTTTTGGGGGAAGCTTAGCATTCATGGTCTTGCTCTTGTTGGAGAAAGTGTGTCACTTGAGGTAGTCCTTGTGAGTTCAAAGAGTCTCTGCTTTCAGTCCAAAGTGTAAACTTTCAACCTCAGGTCCCTCAGGTTGCCATAACAAATTGCCAAGAGCTATTGCTACAAACAATAAAAATATTCTCTTACATTTTCATATCTAAGAATTTAGAATCAAGCTATTGCCAAGAACTAATTTCCTCAAAAGAATAAGAATATTTCTTTGTATTTCCTTAGTTTGTAGCAGCCTCTCATCTCTCCAAAACACTTGACTGAGGAGCGGCTTGGTATGTATGGAGAATCACTTCTGTGGCACACGGGAAAGTTAACATGGAGAAGGTAAGCAGCACTGAAGAACGGACAGCCCTTCAGTGCCTAAATATCAATGTATACTTTCTCTTTCAGCCATAGAAAACTATAAAACAATGCTGAAAATGGATTCACATACACTGATACACACACCAAAATATATGCATATATTTGCCCACAAGTATGGTCTTCCACATTGCTTATTGCCTTTTTTCTGTATAAAACCTAGAATAACACAATCGAGTTACACTCTCAATTTCATTGATCATTATATTATATTAAATAGGATACTTACATAATTTTGACAAAAGAAGTACAATATGTTTACTTTATCCTATAGAGTCAGAAAAATGCATGATAATACGAATATTAATATATAATTTCATACACATATTTACTAGTATCAAAACAGTAGTGTGTGGTCTGTAAGTTTCTCTCTTCTTTCTAACTGTATGAATATTCATTATTTCTTGCCTCATGTCGTTGTTGCTCCAAATATTCAAGGTGAAGCTTGCACATCAATTAGGTTGCATTATCCACCTAAAGAAGAACACTTTGGTTATGTTTTTACATCCAAGTAATAAATTTGGGAAGTCAAATCACCTTGGATTGCAACAATATAAGGAAAATAATCACATTTTATGGCTACACAGTGAAAAATAACAATGTTACTTTTTTGTCTCTGGAGGAAAAGATAAATCACAAACCATAATAGAATTATTAAAACATAATTTTCTAAATTTCCATGGAAATCAGAGCAAGTGCAATTGTTCTATTGTATTATCTTAAAAGAGGGAGAGAGGAAGAGGAGGTAGAGGAACAGGCATAGAAAGAAGAAGGAGGAGGAGATAGAAGAAGAAGAAGGAGAAGGAGGAGGAGAAGGAGGAGGAGGAGGAGGAGAAGAAGAAGAAAAAGAAGAAGAAGAAGAAGAAGAAGAAGAAGAAGAAGAAGAAGAAGAAGAAGAAGAAGAAGAAGAAGAATTGAATAAAAAATACATGATTCTCTGATAACACTGTTTTCATAAAAGAGTAGCCAGAAGAAGGTACCTAGATGAAATAAGAGAGAAGAGAAAACAAGCAGACTTCTTGGAGATTTTTGGCAGCAACTGATATTTGCTTACTATTTTAGAAAAGACTGTAATTATTGTGTGTGTGTGTGTGTGTGTGTGTGTGTGTGTGTGTGTGTGTGTGTGTGTGTTCGTTTATATCCATGTGTAAGTTTGTGTATAAGAGTGCAGGTGTCAGTGAACGTCATAAAGAGTGTGTTGGATCTCCTGGACGTGCAGTTACATGTCGTTGTGAACCATGTGATGTAGATGACAGGAACCCAACTCATGTCCTTTGGAAGCACTCCTTAGCCACTGAGCCATCTCTCCACCTCTCAAAATGTTTTTAATGTTCATAAGTGTGTCCACCTTTGCACCTCTGTGTTACCCACTCAAAAATTCACACAATACAGAGTAGGCAGAGATGTAAATTAATAGTTGATTTCCTCAGCAACAAAAAAATGCTACAACAAAAAGCTTTTGAGAGAACTCAACTTGTTTGTCTGTTTTGCCTTCATTTAGGGATAATGGAAATGGAACCCAAGTCCTCTCATCCACTAGGTGAACTATTGGACTGCACATTAATATTTGACAGAATACAACTTAATGCTTCCTTGGTGGTAATAACCTTCCAATATCCTTCTTTCTATCAGATATTTGTTAAATGCTTATTCTGACAAAAGGATATAGAAGCTCAAGTGTGTATGTATGAATATGATTACTCCATACTTGTTCTGCCTGGGTTAGAGTTGATTAAATATCTAGAGAGTCTCATCACTTTGATATCTGCATTATGATTGAAAAGCAAAATCCTACATGCAGGCATAGTTTAAAATAGTCACAAGTTTTAACAAGAGAGGTGTAAAATGCATAATTCAGTGCTATATGTTTAGATGACATAAATCTGTGTATAGCATTTTCTAAATCAATGTCTAGCAGACATAAAGGGACAAAGACTTCAGCACTAGTATCAAGAAAACAACAAAACAATTAAAAAATCTAATAGTTGTCTAATAACTTAAGTAATTTAAACTCATATACCTTGAACAACCATACAAATGTGTCAGGAGAACCTTCCTTTACTATACCTTAGAGTTTGTAGTTATCCATGGTGTTCCAAAAAAGAGCACACATTTTCAACCCATATATTAAACAGAACTGTCTTTGAGCTGCAACCTTAACAGTAATTCTGTAAGCACATGAAAGTAATAAGAAGAGGAGGAGGAAGAATAAGGAGAAGAGAAAGAAACAACAGCAACAAAAAGTTCTTTTTTTTAGCCTATACAATTAAAGGTTCACTTGTGGATTTAAAGTTTTCCACTCACATATTACATTCAGTAGCTCTACACTTAACATAAAAGACAGATGGCCTGTTTAATTTTCACACTGTACATCTGTTTTGATTTCTTTTGCAGCAAATAGACTAAGGTATCTATAACATTAACAAGATAGTGTTATTTAAAAGGAACCATGCATTAAAATTCTACATTCACTGTGAAGCCATTCAATTTGCCAATATTTTATTTTATTTTACATTATGGCATCTGATACAAGTGAATATAAATAAAAAATAATGTTAAAATATAAACAAGTATTCCTTTTATTATTTATATCCACTTGCATCTGATACCCTCATTTGATAATAGTAGGTACAATGTTACCCCAACATGCATGAAGCATTGGATACAATCCCTAACACTAGGTGTTTGTGGTAACATATCTCTACTTTAATCCAACACTCAGGAGGTACCAAAAAGTGTAGAAATTTAAGATCATTCTTGACTATATATTGAATTCAAGATCATTAGAAATACAAGAGCTCCTTACTCAAAGATAATAATATGTTAAAATAGTATATATTCATCTCTGTTAATCCATGATGTGTGCCCTCTCTAACTGAAACAAACAAACAAACAACAACTGCACAGACAAACTGCAACAACTCCACAGACAAACTGCAATTAACATTTTTATGGCCCTGAAGCTTAGTACCCTATGGATGAGTTCCTATGGGTCATACATAACTCTATTATATGATCCTGAACTTACCTAAACTGTTGGTACTTTCCAAATCTATTTCATTAAAAGTTTTAAAGTATATTCATCTTAAGAAAGTAACACATAATATAGAAAGGCATATGTAAGTTTTTTAAGTTAAGTTAGAACCCTGTAGTAGTTTATGAACATGGGAGTCACTAGGGCATGGTCTTAGTAAATTTCACCTCATATATTATGTTGTGACGGCAAGAAAGAAAAGGTCCTTGCTTTATCTATTCACTATTTTTCTTAATTTACACAAATTTCCTTCATCACAATAGTGATCTTGTGCATAACTACTCCACAAACACTCCAATCCCACAGAGATGACTTGGATAATACTCCTAAACTCTATTCGCTGACAGTAAGAGTTTCTTATAACCTTAGTCAAGGAAAAAAAACCCTGCTAACTATTGCTTACAGGGACTATGAAATCTTGTAGAGATTATCGATTTGCATTCAGTGAAGAAAAAGAGATGCTTCTTATGACGTATTCAGAAAGTTCTTGAGTCACAGCTGACCAGTTTCAACTTGAAAGATCCACGTGTAATCCTGAAGAGTAAGTGACCAGCTTGGAAGACCAAGGTCAGCATTTGCTGACACCACCCATTCAATCTCTTTTCTAAGGTATAATGGGATTACACACACACACACACACACACACACACACACACACGTCTGCCTGCCTGTCTGTCTATCTGTCTGTCTGTCTGTATGTATGTATGTATGACATCTCTATTAAGAAGGCAATTCTCTCCAGCCTCAGAAAAACTGAAATCTTTCAGTAAAAGACATCCTAGCCTCTAGCATTCCCACTTTTTAAAAAAGCTGTAACCTAGTTTTCTTAGTCTTTTAATTATTTTATTTAGTTATTTTTATTTCATACATGTTGGTATTTTGCCATAAGTGTCAGGTCCCCAGAACTGGAATTACAGACAGTTGCGAATTGTCATGTTGGTGTTGGAAATTGAAACCCTGGTCCTCTAGAAGAGTAGTCAATGCTCTTAACCCCTGAACCATCTCTCCACCCTACAGGATTCTCACTTTTATGGACACATGTAGAAGTCACTGTTAACCGAGCAGCATTCTGTAGACTGAGTTTCTGTACCAGCCAGTTTTTCCCAGTCAGGCAGCCGTTCAGTCACAACAGAATACACAGAGGTCTATATTAATTATAAACTAATTGACCTAGTAGCTCATGCTTCTTATTAACTAATTCTTATAACTTACATTAGCCCATAATTCTTGTCTGTGTTAGCCACGTGGCTTGGTACCTTTTTCGGCGAGGTAGTCACATCTGTGTCTGAGAAACAACTGCAGAGTGAGCTTTCTTATTCCCAGAATTTTGTTCTTGTTGCCCAGCCTCTACTTCCTGCCTGGCTGTCCTGTATATACTTCCTGCCTGGCTACTGGCCAATCAACAGTTTATTAAATACTATTGACAGGGTACAAACCATTATCCCATAGCAAGTCACCAAAGGTTTATAGTCAAAAGATCACAGGATATTCATTCACTTACCAATGGCATGACAGTCAACAACAAATCAACTACATAGTAGTTCAGATCACACTGAACTCCCTGTCAAAATTCAAGGTCAACACCTGTGAAAACCCCTGAAGTCTACAACCCACCAGCAGCCTCATTCTCCTGCTCTGTAACTGTTATTTATAGTGTGACTTGGGTGGGATGGTCCTTAAGTGCTCCAAGCAATATTTCATTTTCAGTGACATAAAATCTCAAGAATTTCTAGGAATTCTTTGTTTAGTAGTCATATGATAATTTTCCTGAGAGAGTGTCTACACAAAGAATACATGAAGAGATTAGCACTACAGTACAAACTTATGCACTGAAGTGAATGGTTTTCCAAAACAGATTTATAGAAAAAAGACATTATAAATTCTGTTAACAGTCAGAGAACTTTGATCAGTATGTTCATATTGCATAGCAAGAATAAGAATTTGATTGTTAATTCAGATGGGAAGAATATATTCAATAAATACCTGGATACCTGAAAATGTCTAAGTTCGTTATGGTTGAGGACACAAACATCAGAGTCCAGGAAATGAACATTAAGGCAAGCTGTATGATTTACTAGCTATGTGATTTAAATTTGCTGAGCTATAATTTCATCTCTACAAAATGGATATAATACAATGACAGTTATTAACATATATTTCTCAGAACAAACAAACAAACAAGGAAGCAAGAGAGATGATAGTTCTTGGTAAAATATTTATTGTCTGAATGGTATAGTTCAGCAGTAGAGTACTTGTCTCTCAAGTCAGACCCTGGACTCTTCCACCAACATGGCATAGGAGAAAGGTTAGCTTGCAAAGTGATGAATAAGTCATTAGAAAGACAAAGCATTTTGGAAAGAGTATTAAAGCAAGCTACCTGATTAGATGTGGGGTTTCCCCATTAGCTTTCAACAGTCATCTAAAAGCCCTCCTACACTGGAGTTAACAGTATCTCCATGGTGCCCCAATCTAGGAGTTTATTAATCTCTATCTCTAACTTTCAAGAGCCATAAACAAGATACACATTTATCATATTTTGACTATTAGCTATATGATTACCTCTTTACTGTACATCTCAATAGAAAATCATCTAAGGTAAAAATGTTTTTTTTTTGTAATTTTATTAAATTATAAAAAGTTTCCATTTACGCCCCTCCTCCCAACGCCCTCCCACTCCCCCCTCCCTCTCCACCTCCCTCTTTGTCCCCTAGGGAAGTCAGGGTCTCCTGCCCTGTGGGAAGTCCAAGTTCCTCCCCCCTCACTCCAGGTCCAGGAAGGTGAGCATCCAAACAGACTGGATCCCAAAAATCCAGTATATGCAAAGGAAATCAGTCCCAGTGTCATTGTCAATGGCTTCTCGGAAAGACTGCAGGCCCGCCACATTCAGAAAATCCGGCCACATTCAGAGAATCTGGTTGGATCACATGCTCGTTCAGTCACGGTCCATCTGGCCTTGGTAAACTCTCATTAGATCCGACCCCTTGTATCAGTGGGTGATAGTATCCCTCGCAGTCCTTCGTCATTTTCTTCCTTCCATTTGGATCTTGGGGGACTCAGTTCGGTGCTCCAACGCGGGCCTCCATCTGTATCGTCATCCAACGCCAGATGAGGGATCTATGGTGATAAGCAAAATATTCATCAGTATGGTCACGGGCCAAGGCCGGTTCAGGCACCCCCTCCTCTGTCCAGAGAACAATCTGGGGATCTCTCCTTGGACCTGGGATCCCATATATAATCAAGTTTCCTGTAAACTCTAATATGACTCCCTTAGTTGAAATATATTCTTCCCTGATCCCACATTCATCCTTCCTCCCTTCCCACCATCCCGGTCAACCGAGCTTTCTCCATTCCTCCCCTACTCCCTTCTCTCTAACCCTCTCCCCTTCCATCAACCCTCCCCCCCACCCATGCACCCAAGGTTACCTGGGACTCTTGACTATTTCCTACCTCCTGGCGGATAGGTAAATAATCTTCATCAGGTTCGTCTTCTTATTTAGCTTCTCTAGGATCACGAATAATAGGCTCAAAGACCTTTAATTATGGTTAGAATCCACTTATGAGTGAATACATACCGTGTTCCTCTTTTTGGGTCTGGCTTACCTCACTCAGTAAAGCGTTTTCTATGTCCATCCATTTGCATGCAAAATTCAAGATGTCATTATTTTTTACCGCTGAGTAAAACTCTAATGTGTATATGTTCCACACCTTTTTTAACCATTCTTCTATTGAGGGGCACCTAGGCTGTTTCCAGGTTCTGGCTATTACAAATAGTGCTGCTATGAACATAGTTGAACAAACGCTTTTGTAGTATGTTTGGGCATCTCTAGGGTATATTCCCAAGAGAGGAATTGCTGGGTCCTGAGGGAGGTTGACTCCCAGTTTCCTGAGAAACCTCCACACTGATTTCCAAAGTGGCTGCACAAGTTTGCATTCCCACCAACAATGGATGAGTGTTCCCCTCATTCCACATCCTCTCCAGCATAGGTTATCATTGGTGTTTTTAACTTTAGCTATTCTGACAGGTGTAAGATGGTATCTCAAAGTGGTTTTGATTTGCATTTCCCTGATCGCTAAGGAGGTTGAGCATGACCTTAAGTGTCTTCTGGCCATTCGAAGTTCATCTGTTGTGAATTCTCTGTTCAGATCAGTACTCCATTTTTTAATTGGGTTAATTAGAGTTTTAGTGTCTAGTTTCTTGAGTTCTTTGTATATTCTGGAGATCAGACCTTTGTCTGATGAGGGGTTGGTGAAGATCTTCTCCCAGTCAGAAGGCAGCCTTTTTGTCTTACTGACAGTGTCCTTTACTTTACAGAAGCTTCTCAGTTTCAGCAGGTCCCATTTATTCATTGTTTCTCTTATTGTCTGTGCTGCTGGGGTCCTACTTAGGAAGTGGCCTCCTGTGCCTAAATCTTGAAGACTACTTCCCACTTTCTCTTCTATCAGGTTCAAAGTGGACAGATTGATGTTGATGTCTTTAATCCATTTGGACTTGAGTTTTGTGCAAGGTGATAGATATGGATCTATTTTCATTCTTCTACAGGTTGACATCCAGTTATGCCAGCACCATTTGTTAAAGACGCTTTCCTTCTTCCATTGTATACCTTTAGCTCCCTTGTCAAAAATTAGGTGTTCGTAGGTTTGAGGGTTAGTATCTGGGTCTTCTGTTCGATTCCATAGGTCGACTTCTCTGTTCTTATGCCAATACCAAGCTGTTTTCAATACTGTAGTTCTGTAATAGAGTTTGAAGTCAGGGATAGTAATGCCTCCAGAAGTTCCTTTATTGTATAAGATTGTTTTGGCTATCCTGGGTTTTTTGTTTTTCCATATAAACTTAATTATTGTTCTCTCAAGGTCTGTGAAGAAGTTTGATGGGATTTTGATGGGGATTGCATTGAATCTGTAGATTGCTTTTGGTAGAATTGCCATTTTTACTATGTTGATTCTCCCAATCCAAGAGCAGGGGAGGTCTTTCCATTTTCTGGTATCCTCCTCAATTTCTCTTTTCAAAGGCTTAAAGTTCTTGTCAAATAGGTCTTTCACATCCTTGGTTAGAGTAACCCCAAGATATTTTATGGTGTTTGTGGCTATCGTGAAAGGTGATGTTTCTCTGATTTCCCTCTCCGTTTCTTTATCCTTTGTGTATAGGAGTGCCACTGATTTTTTGGAGTTGATCTTGTATCCTGCCACGTTACTAAAGGTGTTTATCAGCTGTAGGAGTTCTTTGGTAGAGTTTTTGGGGTCGCTTATGTACACTATCATATTGTCTGCAAATAACGAAAGTTTCACTTCATCCTTTCCAATTTGAATCCCCTTGATCCCCTTATGTTGTCTTATTGCTATTGCTAGAACTTCAAGCACTATATTGAAGAGGTATGGAGAGAGTGGACAGCCTTGTCGTGTTCCTGATTTTAGTGGAAAGGCTTTGAGTTTCTCTCCATTCAATTTGATGTTAGCTGTCGGCTTGCTGTATATTGCTTTTATTATATTTAGGTATGATCCTTGTATCCCCAGTCTCTCCAACACCTTTATCATAAAAGGGTGTTGAATTTTGTCAAACGCTTTTTCAGCATCCAATGAAATGATCATATGATTTTTTTCTTTCCGTTTATTTATATGATGGATTACATTGATAGATTTGCGTATGTTGAACCATCCCTGCATCTCTGGGATGAAGCCTACTTGATCATAATGGATGATTTTTCTAATGTGTTCTTGGATTCGGTTTGCCAGTATTTTATTGAGAATTTTCGCATCGATGTTCATGAGTGAGATTGGCCTGTAATTCTCTTTCTTGGTTGTGTCTTTGTGTGGTTTTGGTATTAGGGTGACTGTAGCTTCATAAAAGGAGTTTGGCAGTGACTTTTCTTTTTCTATATTGTGGAATACATTAAGGAGTATAGGTATTAGCTCTTCCTGGAAGTTCTGGTAGAATTCTGCATTGAAACCATCTGGTCCTGGGCTTTTTTTGGTAGGGAGATTTTTGATAACAGCTTCTAGTTCTTCACGACTAACAGATCTATTTAGATTGTTCACCTGGTCTTGGTTCAACTTTGGTATATGGTACTTATCTAAAAAAATGTCCATTTCTTTTACATTTTCCAACTTTGTGGCATATAAACTTTCGTAGTAAGATCTAATGATTCTCTGTATTTCCTCTGTGTCTGTGGTTATGTCCCCCTTTTCATTTCTGATCCTATTAATTTGCAAGTTCTCTCTCTGCCGTTTGATTAGTTTGGATAGGGGTTTGTCAATCTTGTTAATTTTCTCCAAGAACCAGCTTTTTGCTTCATTGATTCTTTGAATTGTTTTCTGTGTTTCTATTTTGTTGATTTCAGCCCTCAGTTTGATTATTTCCAGTCTTCTACTCCTCCTGGGTAAATCAGCTTCTTTTTTTTCTAGAGCTTTCAAGTGTGTTGTTAAGTCTCCAATGTGTGCTTTCTCTGTTTTCTTTAGGTGGGCACTTAGTGCTATGAACTTTCCTCTTAGCACTGCTTTCATTGTGTCCCATAGGTTTGAATACGTTGTGTCTTTGTTTTCATTATATTCAAGGAAGACTTTAATTTCTTTCTTTATTTCTTCCTTGACCCAGGGGTGATTTAGTAGTTGACTGTTCAACTTCCATGAGTTTGTTGGCTTCATGGGGGTACCATTGTTGTTGAATTCTAATTTTAATCCATGGTGATCTGACAAGACACAGGTGGTCACTAATATTTTTTTGTATCTGTGGAAGTTTGCTTTGTTACCAAGTATGTGGTCAATTTTCGAGAAGGTTCCATGAGCTGCAGAGAAGAACGTATACTCTTTCCTATTTGGGTGGAGTGTTCTATAGATGTCTGTTAAGTCCATTTGATTCAGTACCTCCAGTAAATCTCTTATTTCTCTGTTAGGTTTCTGTCTGATTGACCTGTCCAATGGTGAGAGAGGAGTGTTGAAGTCTCCTACTATTAGTGTGTGTGGTTTGATGACTGCCTTGAGTTCTAGAAGAGTTTCTTTTACATATGTGGGTGCCTTTATATTAGGGGCATAGATATTCAAGATTGAGACTTCTTCCTGATGAATTGTTCCTGTTATGAGTATGAAATGTCCATCTCCATCTCTTCTGATTGATTTTAGTTTGAAGCCGATTTTGTTAGATATTAGAATGGCCACACCCGCTTGTTTCTTAGGTCCATTTGCTTGGAAAACCTTTTCCCAACCCTTTACTCTGAGTAGGTGTCTGTCTTTGTGGTTGAGGTGTGTTTCTTGTAAACAGCAGAATGTTGGATCCTGTTTTCGTATCCAATCTCTAAGTCTGTGCCTCTTTATAGGTGAGTTAAGACCATTGATATTAAGTGATATTAATGACCAGTGATCGATGACTCCGGTCATTTTTTTGGGTAGTAGCGTGTATGTGTTTTCCTTCTTTGAGTTGTGCTTGTGGAGGGTCGCTAAATGTCTGAGTTAATGTAGGCAGTGTTGGGAATGTTGGATTCCTTGGGTTGTGATTTTCCTTCTAGTATTCTCTGTAAGGCTGGATTAGTAGCTACGTATTGTTTAAATTTGTTTTTATCCTGGAATATTTTGTTTTCTCCGTTGATAGTGAACAATAGCTTGGCTGGGTAAAGTAGTCTGGGTTTGCATCCATTGTCTCTTAGTTTCTGCAGTACCTCTATCCAGGACCTTCTGGCTTTCATGGTTTCCATAGAGAAGTCTGGTGTAAGTCTGATAGGTTTACCTTTATAAGTTACTTGACCTTTTTCCTTTGCAGCTTTCAATATCCTTTCTTTAGTCTGAATGCTTTGTGTTTTGATTACTATATGACGAGGGGATGTTTTTTTCTGCTCCAGTCTATTCGGTGTTCTGTATGCTTCTTGAACCTTCATAGGAATATCGTTCTTTAGGATGGGAAAGTTTTCTTCTATAATTTTGTTGAGTATATTTTCTGGACCTTTGAAATGCAATTCTTCTCCTTCTTCTACTCCTATTATTCTTAGATTTGGTTTTTTTATTGTGTCCCACAGTTCCTGAATGTTTTGTGATGAGAATTTGTTGGATTTGCTGTTTTCTTTGGACAGAGTGTTTAATTTCTCTATGGTGTCCTCAGAGTCTGAGATTCTTTCTTCTATCTCTTGTATTCTATTGGTTAAGCTTGTTTCTGAAGTCTCTGTTCGTTTACCCAGATTTTCCATAGCCAGCCGGCCCTCGGTTTGTGATTTCTTCATTGACTCCATTTCATTTTTCAAATCTTGAACTGTTTCTATTACCTGTTTGATTGTTTTTTCTTGGTTTCCCAGAATTTCATTTACGGATTTACTCATTTCTTCAAACTTTTTGGTATATTTCTCTTCCATTTCTTTACTCATTTCCTCAATTTTTTTGTTATACTTATCTTCCATTTCTTTACGGCAGATTTTCACCTCCTGTTTAATTTCCTCTATTATTTTCATAAAGAAGCGCTTAGAGTCAATTTCTTCTATTTCTTCTGGCGTAGGGTGTTCAATTCTTCTAGTTTCGAGCTCCCTGGATTCTGGTGGTGTCATGTTGCCTTTCAGGTTGTTGGAGGAATTCTTGCATTGGCGCCTGCCCATTTCTTCCACTCTGGATGAAACTCCTCAGCACTTTCTGGATAGAACTCCTCAGCACTCTCTGGGTAGGACTTCACAGCACTCTCTGGATAGAGCTCCTCAGCCCTCTCTGGGAAGAACTGCTCAGCAGGGCAACAGGGCTAGCTGGTCTTCCCAGGACTCAGGAGACAAAGGGCCCGCAGCAGTGGGGGGAGGGGAGGGGTCCCTTGGAACACCAAAGACCCTGCTGCAGATGCTGGGGGGGGGGCTGTGCTCTCTTCCTGGGCAGTGGTGAGCACCCACTCACCTCTCTGGGAAGAACTGCTCAGCAGGGCAACAGGGCTAGCTGGTCTTCCCAGGACTCAGGAGACAAAGGGCCCGCAGCAGTGGGGGGAGGGGAGGGGTCCCTTGGAACACCGAAGACCCTGCCGCAGAAGCTGAGGGGGGGAGGGCTGTGCTCCCTTCCCAGACAGGCAGGCAGGCTGCCCAGGCTAGCACCCACTCACCTCTCTGGGAAGCACTGCTCAGCAGGGCAACAGGGCTAGCTGGTCTTCCCAGGACGAGGTAAAAATGTTTAAAATAAAGTAATGATCATTTTACATTATTTCCAAGTTGCAGAAAAAAGTACATGCATATTCTGGATAATTTTATGTCAGCTTTGGAGAGTTATAGTCATTTTGGGGGAGGGAGCCTTAGTTGATAAAATATCTCCACCATACTGGCCCGTAGGCAAGCCTATGGTGCATTTTCTTGATTGAGGATAGATGTGGGAGAGTCCAGTTCACCCTGGACAGTGCCATGTCTGTGCTGTTCATCCTGGGTGCTACATGAAAGCAGACTGAGCAAGGCATAGGAGGGAGAAAGCCAATAAGAAGTGCTCCTCTATGGCCCTGGCTTCGATTCCTTTCTTCTGCTTCCATTGCTTGAGTTCCTGCCTCCAGGAACTAACTTGAATCTCACTTCATAAGAAGACATTTAATTCTGAGGAGACATTACATCTGTTAAATAAAAATTAATTAAACACTGGCTTAGGAATATGTTTGTATTTAATATTTTATCCAAAATGTATATAATATACTACTTAATTCTTAAAGGATGGCTCAAACATAATTGCTACAGTGTTCTAGAGTGACAGCCTTTCTCTAAAGGAAACACAAGGCAGAAAATAGAGATTGTTTTAACCCTAACTTGAATGTTTGAATGTGTCAAGAATTTACATAGGGGCTAGATATAATGATCGTCAAAAGTGTTCAGAATATGACGTTTTAACTTCCAAAGTATCTGGAAATTATTATACAGCAGTATTTTTCAACTAATTCAGCAAACTTATAAAATATAGATATGTGAAAAGTCATATATATTCTAAATTAAATAGAATGGTAGATTTTATTAGAGGGTCTTTATATGCCACCGAAGTTTTAAAATCCATTTTTAAGTCAAGCATTGTTTAGTGTAGTATTTGTTTAATATTAGAAAAGGATTATGCCACAACCACTTACTCAAAGTCTTGTTCAGTGTCAGAATCTATTCAATTTTGCATGTCCCAGCTTGATGGAAACTAACTACCTCACAGCACTCCATAAATATTTATATTGTAATCCATTATTGATATTCTGCAAACATTTTACTGTAGCATGCTAATGGTTATAACATGACAGTTCTAGGAGGAGCTGAACTACTATTTCAATTTTATTTTCATAAGACATGCTTTGAACATACAGAAAAATAGAATTATCACTGCTGGTAATTGGTGCAATAAAGACCAACATAAAACAAAAATTTATAAACAAAGAAAAAGAGTGAAAAATTGATTATAAGTGTTATGGATTTGCTGTAGGTCCCAACAAACCAAGGCGACTGGTCCCCTGGGCGTCCCGGCAGCTAGCCATGTGGGCGGCAGGTGGACAAGGGGCAGACAGAAAGGCACACTATGCGGATGGGTTTGCTGCAAGCTGCGGGGGTGCCAAGGAGAAACGGCGCATGAGATCACGCATCAGGCTCCGTGTGACTATGGTGGGCGGGCGAGAGAGACAGATAAACATACCATACAGAGTAAAGTTAGTTATCTATTAGGTGGATTATGGAGAGGAAGGAAAAAGGGGAAAAGGAGGGTGAGAAAGAAAGAGAGCAGGAAGAGAAAAAGGGAAGAGAGACAAAAGGGGGGAAGCGGAGAAACAGCAGGGGACAGGAAGAGAGAGAGAGAGTGGGGCAGAGGCTGCAAGAAGGAAGGGAGTGGGCGTGGCTTGTCTCTTAAAGAGCCAGAATATTACAAGGCCATGTTCAGTGTCTTCCTTAATCACTTTTCACTTTACATTTTCAAACAAGGTCTATTATTTAAATCTAGAATGTATCGATGAGGTTAGTGTCATTAGGTAGCTAGGTGCAGCGATCCTGCTTGCATTCTGATTCTGGAATTACAGATTGATTCCAAACTCAGGATGCTTTTAAATGAATTCTGGGGATCAGATCTCCGACTTTCAGGCTGTTAAAGCAAGCGTTTATTCCCTGAACCATCTCCCCAACCTCACTAAGCTAGTTGAGAAAAAGAAAGAAATACTTTTACATTCCCATCATAAAAATTTATCTCAATAAAATTCACCTCCAAATTTTCTTATGGTAAAAGAAAGGTAGAAAGGCAGAAACAAATAAACATTCTGCTAGCTCATGGCCATGGAGCTTAATGTGAGAACTAAACCAATCAACCTGTTTGCCTATCAATTTCAGTACCACATTTTCAGTTTTATTTTAAGATTCTGTAATGAAGTCGCAGACATCTGTTTGGAGAACAAGATTCTCTATTCACAATAGCATAATTAGAGGTGATTGTAATGTAAAGAAATCAGAACTATTCCCTTTGGCCCACTGTCAAGATGCATTGCAGAAATACGATTCTGCAGAATCATAAACATTCTCTGCTCCATCTATTCTCCCTTAGTTGATGTCTGTTCAGTCAGATGTCCTCACATCACTTAAAACTTTAATGGAGTGTGCTTTTATATGCGACTTCTTTATGGATACTTTATCTGCAGCAATCATTTGCTAACAACTCGAAATCCTCACATGCCTAGTTTTATATTTCCTTAGTAAAGAGCCAAAGTCATTCATTTTAAAAACCCATAAGCCACTTATAGTCTTTGTTTTGTTTTTGTTGTTCTTTGTGTTAATTTTTTTTCAAACGTATGACAGTTGAGTGTCTCTTTTTCCTCCTTAATCACTTTCTCACATTCAGGACATTTTAGAAATTTGATACCCTCAAATTGCATGTGAGAGACATATGAATACAAGAAAAATACACTAGTTTGTGGCACAGGCGGAACTTCAGTGCCAATGTGTTCTCTATAAACACACTCATCGACACACGACTGGGACAGGAGAACTCTCACAAGTGGCATCAATGAGTCCTAAGTTAGGGCTGAGAGAGCTTTAGGTTTGGGCATAATTGAAGTATCTTACTCTTTCATGTTCAATAAAAGTTCTGCCTTTTGTTTACCATGACTAAATAAAAAGGAGATAAAGAAGGATCAAATGAGAGCTTGTAATCAAAAAGGAAGAAAAGTTACATGTTCTTATTTCTTTCTCAGGAGGGATAAACATTTCAGCAAAGTCAAGAAGAATGAAAGGAGGGTACTGAGGTGGGTGTAGCAATGCCGTCATGTAGACACACAACAGCTATTAATCCCTGCATAAGACTGGCTTCACGGATTCTCCATCATAGAATAGGTCCATGAAGACCAACGGCTTACTGAACAAGGACTTCTAAAAGTTGTTAGAGGAAGAGGTATTTTCTCTAATGATTTGGCCAACAAGTCATGAGGTAGAAAGAGGTTCTAAAAGAAAGGAAGGGGCATACCATGTAGTTATGAGGAGTATGAATATAATCACAATACATGGTACATATAGAAAACTGTCAAAAACAAATAATAGTCATTCATTATAAAACTTATTTCTGATAATATGGAAATAGTTAAAGCAATAGGCTTTATCTTATTTGTTGTAACATTACCTTATAAAAATATTATACTCTTTTGGGGTAAAGAAGAGCCTCTACAGAAGAGAAATATTTTGTAAGCAACATTATTTTCTCTATGCTTACACTAATCAAAAGCCTGATTCTAAACTGTCAAGATATAAATATTATAAAAAATAACCTAGCTACTTAAGCTATTTTCAGAAAATAAAATTCTTGCCAGGAAAGATGAAACATTATCTATGATTACTGGCGGATTATGAACAAAAATTGCTCAATGTTAGCAAGAGCAGAGTTTCACCACTAGGAGAAAAAATGCAAGTGTGATGTAAGAAAATGTCCAACACTGGTGTAAATATATATATATATATATATATATATATATATATATATATATATATATATATATGTGTGTGTGTGTGTGTGTGTGTGTGTGTATATATATATATATAATAAACTATTTGAAATTTTGAGTAATTTGGTCTGAAAACAGATAGAAGGCACTGTACAGCATTGACAGAGGTAGTAACAAACAAAGGAAGTGATTATTTGCAAACTTTTAGACCCATGGATACTAAAAAGACTCATTATAAGTAAGTTTATAACGTAGATGAATCATTTCATTTGAAAATTAACAATTTTATGATATGTACTCTAGAAACGGCATCACAAATCTCTGTTGAAGTAACACTGAATTTGTCAGTTTTACTTTAGGGACCATCACCTAAGCAATCCCAGGATTATGTCTCAAAATGTGAGAATAAGTGAAGCGGTCGACTGGTCCTGTGAAGGACATTGTTTAAAGCAGATCACGAAAGGCAGAGAAAGTGAGAATTAGGTAAGCACATGCCTTAGCAAGCTCTAGATTCATAGACACAACAAGCTTGGGTCTTAAAGCCATGACGATGAAGCTGGGCATTACAGAAAATAGTCAAGTCTTCTTTACCTTCAAAGAAAATACACTTTCAGAAGCAAGTTTCTAAGTTATTTGTTTTTCAAGTCCCAGCACTGTTTCGGACAGAAACTATAAATTGTATTTTCTCTCAGAACCAGCATCATCTTTGTTCTAGTCTTTGTTTTGCAAAGATATATGGGCCTCATTTCTACAAAATGCCTCTATGTCGCGAGCACTACTGAGTGGGCCTTCTGGCCTTACTTGGGGGTCTGCAAGTAAGTGGCACTCTGGATTGCAGTTCTCTGCTTTGTCCAAACTAAGTTTATTGTATAGGCACTTCAAGATCTTACAATCGTTCTGGCACAGTCAATAAGCAAGTACCACTGTTACAACAAAGATATAACATCACACAAGCACATATTCACTTCCACTTCAATCCTGTCACACCAAGGCGGCATTCCTCGGCCAGTATATATTTCTAAATCCTAGGCAAGGCATTACTATATTCTATCTAATAAGGCATTGGGGTGTACGCCCTGATGGCAGTTCATGCTCTCGATGTAGACCTCTGGATCAGCAAGTCTTAATCCGCTGACAAGAGCTAGTTCTCTGGCTCTTGGAAGATCTCTGGTTTGGTGTCTCGTTGATTGATTGATTCTCGATGCTGTAGAGGTTCCCTGAGGCCTCTCCGACAGAGTCTCTAGCAGATCATCTTGAGAATATCTTCTGGTCGTTTTTGCCTCATATTTATACTACTCTTAAGCATTATCTCACTCTTTTTTGCGTCACACTCTAGATTAACACTCCTGTCTGCCTACCTATCCTCTTATCATACCTGCACACATTTCTACTAGTGTCCTTTCTCCTGGACTTGTCCTAGACTTGTCCTTACAGACTCATAACACTCTAGTAGGACTCTGAACTACCTCCAATGCTCTTGACTCTGACTGGCTTGAGGAAAAGCCCTTGACAACTATAAAGAACAGCTCATCTTACTCACTTTTCCTCACACTCTAACACCTAACATATTAAAGAGGCTTTTGTCTTTGAGACTAAAGTCTTTGATAATTAAGCACACTTCTTAAATCTTTTTTGCTGTTTGTTTTATTTTTATTTTTTATTAATTAATTATTTTCATTTATTTTACACGCAGAGCACAGTTTCTGATTCCTCCTCTCCTCCCTTTTCCTCCCCCTGCCTCCCCTCTATTGCACCCCCTACACTTGTCCTCCATTCAGAAAGGTGAAGGCCTCTCATGGGTATCAACAAAGCAGGACATTCACATTGAGATAGGACCAAGCTCCTCCCCCTGCTTCAAGGCTAGACCAGGCAACCCAGTAAGCAAAACAAGTCCCCAAAAACCAGCTCAAGCGCAAGTCGTGATACCACTGCTTGCTAGCCTCACAAACAAACCAAGCTACACAACTGTCATACACAAGTAGAGGGTCTAGGTTGGTCCCATGCAAACTCTGTTTCAGCGCTGATGAGTTCCAACGAACTGTGAAACTGTGGGTTTCACTGTCGTGGTCTTGACCTGCCTGACTTGTCCAATCTCTCCTCCCTTTCTTCTGCAGGTTGCCTGAAGCTCTTCCTAGTGCTCGCCTGTGGATCTCTGCATTTGCTTCCATCAGGTACTGCTTGTAGACACTCTCATGACAATTAGGAAAGTCACAAATCTGATTACTGGGAAGGCCAGTTCAGGTACCCTCTCCATTATTGCTAGGAGTCTTAACTGGCGACATCCTGTGGACTCCTGGGAATTTTTCTGTCACAAGATTTTGACTTAAGCCCAAAATGCCACCTCCCATCAAGACATCTCTTTCATTATTTTCCCCCTCCCCACCACCCAACTGCGCATCCTGATTTCTCATGTTCCCTTAGCCCCAACACCCACTCCTCCACCCAGACCCCACACCCAGGTTGACCAGAAGATCTCTTCTATTTCCCTTTCCCAGGGAAATCCATTTGTCCCTTTTTGAGCCATCCTTGTTGCATACCCTCTCTGGGGCTGGGGATTGTAGCCTGGTTACTCTTAACTTTATGCCTAATTAAGAGGGAATATATACCATGTTTGTAGTTTTGACGCAGGATGTTTTTTTTCTAGTTCTATCCATTTGCCTGTAAATTTCATGATATCAATATTATTACTTTGCAACTGAGTAGTATTCTATTGTGTATGTGTAACATGTTATTTTTATTCGTTCTTAAGTTGACGGGCATCTATCTAGATTGTTAGAATTCTGTGCTGAAACCATTTGGGTCTTGGCTTTTTGTGGGGGAGGACTTTTGGGACAGGGTTTCTTTGTGAAACAGTCTTAACTGTCCCAGAACTCATTCTGTAGACCAGGCTGGCCTTGAACTCAGAGATCCATTGCCCCTGCCTCCCAAATGCTGGAATTAAAGCCATGTGCCACCATTGCCTAGCAGATTAGAAGACTGTTAATGATTTCTTCTCTTTCCTAAAGGGTACACATCTATTTTAATCATTTATCTGACATTGGTTTAATTTTTGTATGTGGTACTTATCAGAAAAAATTGTTCATTTCTTTTAGATTTTCCAATTTTGTGAAGTGTGGGTTTTGAAGTATGACCTGAGGAGTCTCTGCAATTCCTCAGTGTCTGTTGTTATGTTTCCCTTTTAGTTTCCTGTTTTGTTAATTTGGATTTCTTTCTCTGCCTTTTTTTTTAAATATTGGATAAGGGTTTGTCTATCTTGTTAATTTTTTCAAAAAGCCAACTCTTTGCTTCATTGATTCATTGTATTGTTCTCTTTGTTTCAATTTTATTGATTTCAGCCTGGAGTTTTATTATTTCCTGCCATCTACTCCTCCTGGGTGAATTTGCTTTCTGTTCTAGAACTTTCAGGTGTACTGTTAAATTCCTAGTGTGAGATTTATCCAATTTTTTGTGGCCATTTAGTGCTACAAACTTTTCTCTTAGCACTGCTTTCATGGTGTCCCTTAAATTTGGGTGAAGCAAAGGATAACCAGCCAATAATCCATGAACCCGAAGAAGCTAAGAGCACATGGCCCCCATTGGGAAGTGGAAATAGACAAGAACTCTTAAGAAAATTGGGAGCTTGTGGGGATGGGGTGTGAGAGAGAGGCAGATGGGGAGGGGGAAGGGAGAAGGAAAGCAGAAAGGAGAACATGAGGGAACAGAATGGCTGAGATGGGAAAAGGACAGAGAGGGAGAGCAAGGAAAGAGATTGCTTGATTGAGGAAGCTGTTATGGGGCTAGCAAAAGGAATAATTTATGTTAAGAAAAGAAGTGTAGAAATAAACCAAGCATTCATTAGTAAGAATAAGTCTCTGTGTATTTATTTGGAAGTCAGGTGGTGAGCCCCCAAAGAGGAAAGAATGAAAAAAAAAAACAGTTTTATCCTTGCTTACTGTGCTGACTAATAAAATTCACCAGTTACAGGTAATATCTCAGTTCTACTTATTACTTACTGTGCAGTCTTGGAATTCAACCCCCAAAACAATATGTTCTAATTAATTTTCTGTTGCTATGATAAAATATTCATAACCAAAACAGCTTAGGGAATGGAGGGCTTTGTTTGGTTTTCAAGTCCACGTCACAGTATCATCGCTGAAAGAAGTCAGGGCAGGACCTTGACGCAGAAACCACGGGCAGACACTATGTATTAGATTCCTTTCAAGCTCTTGCTTAGCTAGCTTTCTTATATTTCACAGGGCCACCTGCCTAGGAAATGATGCCATCAACAGAAGACTGGTGCCCTCCTCTAGTAATTAACAATCCCCGAAAGGCATAGGAAAATCTGTTCTGGGCAATCCTTCAGTAGGGTTTTCCTACTCAGGTGACTTTAATCTACATCAAGTCAACAGTTAAAGTTAACTAGGACATCAAATGAAAATGAGCTGGGCATGGTGATCCATCACTTGGGAGGCAGAGGCTGGCAGATCTCTGGGGCTCACTGCCCATTCAATTGTTTCAAAACACACAAGGTACACAGCTGCTAAAGAACAACACCAAGGTTATCTCTGATTTCCACAGACATAGGCACAAATCCAAAACATCAGCACCAGCACATAGAAATAATAAATAAGTATAATTAGCATTCTTTGACTGGAATGTTTCAGTAGTCATTTGGAAGTTAGAAGCTGACACACACACACATGGGTATGTCACTAAGATCCGCCGAAGGCACTATCACCCCCTGTGCTATCACTGCAACTCAGACCAGGGGTATACTTCCCTGTGCTGTGGGAGTACCTTCCGCTGCTTCAGCCAATAGTCGCTGAAGCACGAGCCCACAGTGTTGCGGGAGTGCCTTCTGCTCCGTCAGCCAATAGCTGCTGAAATACCAGCCCACTGGGGCGTGGTATATTTCTCTTTAAAAGAAGAGTTGCAAGCTCGGCTTGGCCTCTTGGTTCCGGCTCCTGCTCCTGGCTCCTGCTCCAGCGACTAGGCTCCCTTCCTTACGGTTTATGGTGTATGTAAGTTTTACCCCCCAAAATAAATACCCCCTTAAAACATAATTGGTGTGGGATTGATTCGCCATTATCCCTCAGGGTCACAGAACTAATCGATCATTATGTTGAGTCTAAGCTTTTATTTCCTTTCTTGACCTCCAAATTCGGAGTATATTTCTATCTATTTTGAATAGAGTATTTTTTGAATCCTTTACCATCACAATTTTTTGTAATTATTTATTTATTTATTAAAAATTTCCACCTCCTCCCAACCTCCTTTGTCCCTCCCCCTTCCACCTCCCCCTCCCTCTCTAGTCCTAAGAGCAGTCATGGTTCCCTGCCCCATGGGAAGTCCAAGGTCCTTCCCCCTTTATCCAGGTCTATGAAAGTGAGCATCCAAACAAACCAGGCTCCCACAAAGTCAGTCCATGCAGTAGAATCAAAACCCAGTATCATAATCCTTGGCTTCTCAGTCAGCCCTCATTGACAGCCACATTCAGAGGGTTCAGTTTGATCACATGCTCCATCACTCCTAGTCCAGCTGGCCTTGGAGAGCTCCCATTACATCAGTCCCACCATCTCAGAGGGTGGACGCGCCCCTCGTGGTCCTGACTTCTTGCTCACTTTCTCCCTCCTTCTGTTCCTCGAACATGTTTCTTTGCTAGAAGTCTGCCTATTGATAGCACATATACTGCTTCTACCTGGTATGGTTGTCTTTTATGCTATACATATGAAGAGAATTTTACAAGGAGGAAAACAAATTGTAGATATATTTTTTCCAGCAGACACCAAGAATCACACAAGTCAGAAGTCATCACACTGGTTCCTAGTAGAAGGACAATTCCTGGAAGAAACAGCATCTGTAAGAACTTTTCTCAAGCTTGCCTTGTAGCTTTAAAACACTTATCTCCTAACAGAGGCAGTCAATAAGCAAGGGGTCACAGGACAATTGGTCTCAAAAGGAAACCTAAGTTAGTGACCAATACCCTAAGTGCAGGAGCCACTTCCTTTAGCCATATGTGGGTTCACTATGAGTGGCTGAAAAATGGATTTTTATCTCCATATAAGTTGGTCCTGAATCTGAGTAAGTATCTTACAAAGTTTTGCTCTATAAATAAACCTATAGTGCTTATTATTCTGAATGTCATAATTGTACCCATCTTAGTTAAGGTTTCTATTACTGTGATAAAATATTACTGAAAAATATTTGGGGAGGCAAAGGCATATTTTATCTTACATTTCCATATCACAGTTCATCATGAAGGGAAGTCTAGGTATCAAATAGGGCATGAATCTAGAAGCAGTAACTGAAACAAATGCTGTGGAGGTTTTTTGCTGTTAACACTGAATCAGGAAGGTTCTCCTAAAGGAGCCATGTCTCTGCTCGCTGGCAGCAAACAGAGCCTGCCAGAGAAAAGATGGCTACCAAGAAGCTGTAGTTGAGTTTGTCCTTGTCTGTCTAGAATTCTTTCTTTCCTAAAGCTTTCTCAAGCTTTATATGGAAATTATTGCCCAACATTGGTGCCATTTGTTAACAGAGACTGTGTCTTTTGTTGTTGTTGTTGTTGTTGTTTCCAGGCCACCCAGACCCAAATAATCACACACAAAGCTTATATTAAATACCACACTGTTCCATCAATGGCTCAAACATATTCCTAGCTAGCTCCTACATCTTAAATTAACCCATTTCTACTATTCTATGTATCATCACAAGGCTGTGATCTACTTAGTAAGGTTCTGAAATCTATCTCCTTTGTCAGCTTCATGGTGTCTCCCTGACTCTGCCTTCTTTCTCTCTTTTTCTCTGTTTGGATTTCCCGCCTGGTTTTATTCTGCTAAGCCATTGGACAAAACAGCTTTATTCATTAACCATATACAGAAGGACTTCTCACATGAGCCAGGTATTTGATGATAACAAGGAGAAAATTGACAAATATAATATTAGTTTAATTATATTTTATGAACTTCTTTGTTTGCATTTATGTGTGTGTGCATGCAGATGCACGAGCATAGATGCACTGACACACTGAAGCATTTGCAAATATCAACTTTGGCGAACTAAATCTCTTCTTCTACTCTGTTGATCTCGAGGATCAACTTCAGATCATTAGACTTGGAGGCAAGTGCCTTTACATGCTGAGCCATCTTGCTGGCTCACAAGAAAATGCTTTCAAAGCAAATGACTCTGTACTTTAGTAGCCTTAGCTTCATTTTACTCAAATTTTTATAAAGGAAACTTATATTTTCATTTTAGACATCAAGTTATGCAGCCTACAAAGTTATATCATTCAACATACAGCAGAAAAATGAGAGGAAAAGAAAGAACCCGTGCAGTTCCTGATATAAGTCAATCTAATCTAATGGGAGAAACTAACTTTACAGACAGAGACATGGACTGTCTTAAAAAAATGTTACACTTATGTCTGAAAAAAACCTCTTGTAGCTTACCTATTATCAAAAAGGCTAGCAAATGTGAGCATGGGCGATTTTATTTTTGCTTATTGTGATGGTTAAATATTGATGATATATTTCCTCAGACACAGGGTTCACCATTATCAATATATTTCTATCTTGAATGTTTGTGTGAAGATGTATTTGGCTATATAAATTAACATTTAAATATAGTGGATGCAATAGCTCAGATCACCTGCCCTAAATTGAATAATCAATTGCAGTATTGGACAGATCAAAGATGGACCCCTCAGAGTGAAAGACAGTTTCTTTTGAAAAAAATCTTTTTGTTTGCAACATGGGCTTAAACTGAATGTCAGGTCAGATGGGCTTTGGCTGGAAGGAACCATATGCAGAGTGCCATCAGTCTCCCACTGTAATCATCCTTCAGTCCTACTTAGTTACCAGCCTGATAAGGGTGCTCTGTTGATTCTGTTGGCCATATGACCCAACCGCTTGTGGTAACGCCTGTGATCCACCCCCTTTATTTCTCATATATATGCTATTTTTAAATTTAAACTGTTTGGATTAGAAATAGATGTGGTGCCCTTTGTTTAATTTTGGTCTTTTAAGTTTCCAGATTAGAAGTATAAATGGGTTTTATAATCCTTGCCTCTGGTGCAGGAGAACAATTCTATATCTGTCAATTATGTTTTAAATAAACGCTGATTGATTGGTAGCCAGGCAGGAAGTATAGGTGGGAAAACCACACAGGAAGTAGAGGTGACACAATGAGAACAGGAGAATTCTGGGAAGCAAGAAGCTCCCTTGCCAATCCTGCCCAGATCACTGAAGAAGCAGGATGTGACCTGCCCCGCTGAAAAATGTGCTGAGCCATGTGGCTAAAGATAAAAATAATGGGTTAACATAAGCTACAAGAGCTAATAAGAAGCCTGAACTAATGGGCCAATCAGTTTATAAACTTCTGGAGACCTCTGTGTGATTTTCTTTAGGGGCCTACTGGCTGTGGGAACTAGGCAGGACAGAAATCCCAACAAGCCAGCCCTTGTGTAACATGCCTCTGTAGACATATTATCTTCAACAGTGATCTTTAGCAGCTAAATGTCATTACATCACTACTGACTCAATATGACTTAAATATGATTACCTGACAAAAACAGGTTCATACTTTGTTTATTTTAGAAGCTACTGCCTTCCTGGAAAAGTTAATACATTCACAACATCTTATCACTTACTGAGTTAAGGCTAAAGAGAGATCCTGAAAGGGTAGGAATTGAGGCAATGCCCACAAACTCAGCTTAGTAAATTGGACAGGGAGCTGAGGGTATTTTCTCATCTTTGGAATAACATTATTTTTTGGAAAGTTTCTGTGATAATACAAGTTCATTGATTAATAAATAGTAAAACTGCCTCAAAAAATTCTGCAACCAATTTTTCTAAGAAAAAAATACTTTACTCATTTTAGCCAACAGCTCACCTTTCCAGACAATACATTTCTCACATGACCAACAGATCAAATATGGTTGATTTACTGAGATTCAACTTAAAAGTCATAGAGTATCTATCGACTCAGAATTCTTCTAACATAAAATTTTCTACCATAATGAGTTTTCTGCTCGGAAAGATGCTAAGTTATTATTTGAAGCACATCTCATGATTTTGTGAGGATTTTCTGTTTTTTTTTCCTCTTTAAGACATGGCTGAGTTTGTTAGTAAAATACTTTACTTTGCCTTGTTATTTAGCTCTACTTAAAAAGAAAGTATGTTGGTGAAATTGGTATACTAATCTCTGAAGAACTGGTTCATTTCCCCATATAGATATACAGATAGAAAACAAAAGCAGCAAAAAGAACAATATATAACCACCATTGTTACTAGAATTTTTTCAGTAAAAGAACAATAATAAAGAACTTTACTAGGATCCTAAATCATAATCAGTTTTTTTGTGAGCATAATTCAGTACAGTTTGGTCACCTAACACAAACCACTATCTCTTCTCTCATCCAGTGTTCAAAGATTCAAAGACTCATTACATCTAGCAAGGGAAGGTGGTAAATCAATAATGACACAGATAACACCACCTCCCAAATTCATCTGGGAGGCCCTGTAATTGAAATTATAGCAATTCCTTGATTTTCTGTCAGAAAATCAGAACTGATGAAGTTCAGACTTGGCTATGTAATATTAGAAGATTATTGATTGTCTTTTGACTTCTTCACAACCACATTCAGAAAAAAAATATTCACCATTAAGTTACAATTGTAGTCCATGCTCTGTATCAGACAATGTTCCAGAAAATGAAAATATACTTCTAGGACACACAACCATTAAATCAAATAATGTGAATAAGATAAACTTAAAAAAACTAATAATACAGGCATGTGATGATATTAATACCATATTTTAATTTTAAAATGAAAATTTAGAAGTGTTGAAGATGAAGTTGGGGAGATGGCTCAGGAATGAAGTTCACTTTTAAAAGACCGTAATTATTTAGTTCTGATCATCCACTTTGGGTGAAATGACCTGTAACTTCAGTTTCAAGGGATCCAATGCATTCTTCTGACTATCCAGTGGAGTTGCTTGATCATATATTGATGCTATTTAATATTTTAAAGATTTTTCTCCCTTTTTCCTACTGAAGTAATAGCATTCATTCTATTTTTCTACCTACAGTATAAAAAGCTTCCCAAGTTTTCTGTATCCTTATAACATCTACTATTTAAAAAAAGAATACAAAAAAAGCATGACTCTATGGGTTCTGAAGCAGTAATTTATATGGTTTTCATGTGTCCTGATAAAATGTATGTTTTGTTTACTAATTGTGAATTTGTATATATTTCAGGAGAAAATATACATTAAAGCACTTTAAGCAATTTTTCATCATTTTTTTATTTGTGTTGCAAGAGTATTCCTGCCAGGTCTCCTTAGCCTTATTCCCCAGGGAAAGGTGAGTGCACTATCTTCCTGTTTCGCAGCCCCACAATGCAGAACAATCACATCCACAGCCCCACAACACAGGACTATCAGACCTGATAAGGAGTCACATCAAAGCAGAAACTCAGTTTAATACTGTGAGCATCAGCTTATATAGGTTAGGTGACATTGTGTGATGTAGGGGTACCACTAGTCAATGAGAGACAGCCAAGCACTCCCTTTCGCTAGAGGGGTGTCTTCCTAGACTTTGCCATTTCATCCTCACTTGGTAGGTTTGAGATTATTCTTTAAACTTGAGCCAGGCTTTTCTCTGTCCCACAGGCCTCAAGGTACAGGTCCTGAGATAGTTTTGGCCCAATACAGTTCATATACGCTGTACAGCAAATCTATGGCAGATGTAATATATGGTGTACAGTATTTTCTTCCACTTCTATCTTAGTTAAAATTTCTATTGCTATAAAGAGAAACCATGACTGTGGCAGCTCTTATAAAGAAAAGCATTTATTCAGGGTGGCTTAAAATTCAGAGATTCAGTCCATTCTCACCATGGTAGGACAGGGCAGTGTGGAGGCTCACACGGTGCTGGAGAAGGACCTGAGAATTACACATCTTGATGAGAAGGCGACAAGAAGTGGATTGTGACACAAGGTGCAGCTCTATCATAGGAAGCCTCAAAGCTGACCCCACAGGACACTCTTCCTCCAATCAGACCATAGGAAGCCTCAAAGCTGACCCCACAAGGACACTCTTCCTCCAATCAGACCAGACCTACTCAAACAGGTCCATACCTCCTATTAGTGCCACTCTCTTTGGGGGCCACTTTCTTTCAAATCATCACATTCCACTCTCTGGCCCCCAAAGGCTTGTAGCCACAGCATAATAAAAAATGCATTCAGTCTAACTTCAAAACTCCCCATAGTCTATAACATTCTCAACTTTAACAGTCTAAACTTAAAAGTCTCTCTTGAGATACATGCCATTTCTTAACTTTAGTCCCCTAGAAAATCAAAACCAACAAGCAGATCACATACTTCCAACATGTAATAGCACAGAATATACATGACCATTCTCAAACAGGGAAGGGAGCATAGTCAGGAAACTCCAAACTCTGTATCTCTGTGTCTGATGTCAAAACTCTGCAGATCTTCATTTCCTTTCTGCATTTTGACTGCAACATACTTCTTTATTTTGGAGTGTTTCCGTTTCCCATTAGCAGCTTTCCTTGGAAGGTATGTCATGGCTCTCGAGTTTCCAACATCATGGGGTCTCCAAGGCAATCCAGGTTTTGCTTTTACAACTTCACAAAATGACTTCTCTAGGCCTCCATCCAGGGACACCCCTGACACATGCCTGGCCTCAGCAGCTTTTCTTAGTCACTGAGGAATACTTTAAACATCTTTCTTCTACTGGTAAAGGCAGAACCATGTGGCCAAAGCTACCAAGATCTGCTGCATACTGGGGCTAGTACACTGCCCCCTGGTTCAAATACTTCACCAACTTTCTGTTTTGCATGGTTTCTTCACTGCCTAATTTTGACTACTATGTAACTGGATCTTTAGACCTGGGTGACTTTGAACTCAGAGATCATTAAATTACTTCACCAGCTTTCTATCTTTCACTGACTAAGCTTGGCTGTCCTAAAACTTGTTCTGTAGACCAGAATGTCTTAAGACTCATAGATCCTTCAGCCTCTGCCTTCCCAATGCCAGGATTAAAGGTGTCCACCACTACACCTAGCTCTATGCTTTTCTTTAGTTTATTTCCACAGTTGGAAACTTATCTGGGTGGGATCTTGTCCTGAGGTCAACACTCCCTTTATTCCATTTCTTAATCTGGTCATTTCCTTGAAAACAGGATTTTTCCCATTTCACTTCTTGGTGTTCTTTTTCTCCTCAGTTTTACATTTCATATATTTCTTTTCTCAACTTTATCCTGTTCATTATAAAACATTAGAGTTACCACTAATATTCACATGATGAGTATATAATAGACCATTTTGAGATTTTTCTCTGCCAATGGAATTAATTCAAAACTCTTTACTTTTTAGATTCTGACAGATTATTTGGACCAGGGCAAGAAAGAAGCCACATTCTTCACCAAAATATCATGGTCTCTGGGCCACATGTTAATATTCTTTTCCTCTGGAACTTCTTGAGTCAGCCCCCTACAGTTCATCAGATCACACTTAGCATCACTGTCTTCCTTGATTCTGAAAGTCAGGACTACTAAGCAGCACATAAAATGTTCAATTCCTTTTTATTCTGTGATGTGAAGTCTATATTCCTTCAAACAAAACCATGATCAAGCACATAACGACACTAGTTGCTGGTACCAACTTCTATCTTAGTTAGGATTTCTATTGCTATAAAGAGACACCACGACCACAGGAGATCTTATAAAAGATAACATCTGTTTGGGGTTGGATTACAGTTCTGAGGTTCAGTCCATTATCATCATGTGATGAAGTGAATAACAATTCATACAAAAATGTCAACTGATGGAGTGTGTAGTGGTTTGAAAGAATGTGGCTCACAAGGAGAGTAGCACTCTTAGGAGGTGTGTCCTTATTGGAGTAGGCGAGGCCTCAGAGTACATGTGTGACTGCGAGAGTAGACTTTAGGATCCTGATCTGGGGACATAGGCAGGTCTGACAAGTTCCAGCATTCTACTACCCAGAGCAATAAGAGAGATGTCACACTCCAATTTGGTTATTTGAGAGTTCAGCCAGACCTACCAGCTCTTTTTCTGATCTACCTTGGCACCCTAAGTACAAGACTCACTCTGATCAGCCTAGAGGTCAATAAATCCGAAAACACTGTCACCTGAGAATCCATTGGCAGGTTTTTAATGCCTAGGCTGTTCAACAGAGCTTCAGACCCCTGAGGGCACTCTGTGATACTAGAGGCCAAGAAATTGGATAGGCTTAGTGCAGGAGGTCAGGCATTAATGGTGAATCAATCCAACACCAGTTAGGTTTTAAAGGGGATATTTATTTTGGAGGGTAAAACTTACATATACACAAACCGTCAGGAAAGGAGCCTGGTCGCTGGAGCAGGAGCCAGAACCAAGGCCGGAACCAAGAGGCCAAGCTGAGGCTTGCCGCTCTTCTTTTAAAGAAAAATATACCACGCCCCAGTGGGCTGGTATTTCAGTGGCTATTGGTTGACGGACTGGAGCAGAAGGTACTCCCACAGCAAGGCATTAACGGGAGCCAAGATGGAAACTGGAGAGGCCCAGGCTAACTGGACCAGGGAAAGTCAACACTAAGGAAGCATCTGCTGTGTTCTTGTGCCAGGGTTGTGTAGGTGCATTGAAAAAAAGTCTTTTATTTGTTTTAAGCAGTTGTTTGATTGAATTGGTGAATCTCTGAATGACCCCAGTTGTTTTCGTTGCCCCTGTTTTTGTATTGCCCTTGTTTTCGTTGTCTCCGTCTTTCGTATGTTCTGTGTTCTATGGATTGGTTTCATTTTTGCTTTCTTTATCCTTTTTATGTATTTCTGTTGTCTCACTAATCTTCCTCAGCTACAGGTGGACTTAGGAGCCAGACCAAGCTTCAGCTGTTGCCACTCTCAGATCACGAGAATGGTGCAATTTAGCACATCCTCCCCAGCATACCAACTTTGGGAGACTTTATGTGCTCCCCACACCCAGGGCCAAAACTGACAATGCCATTTGTTGTGGCTACTTTGATAGCCAACGTCCAGAATTTCTACCTTTGAGTTTTCTGGTCACTGGATGCAGTTTTTTAGGAAGTCAAATATCTTTTGGAAAATAGAGAAGGTTAAAATATTGTTTATGCTCCGCTGCTGCACTGAAAGGTTGCCCCCAAAGCAGGAAAGTGTCTGTCCTATGTCCAGCAATCCACCTGACTTTGTGGCAGTGAAGCAAAATAAAATAAAATAAAACAAATCAATGAAGAGTGGCTAAAATATATGGAATGTTGGGTTCATCTAACTGTACAAAAGTTTTGCTAAGATGTACACCTTAAGATTCATAAGACTTAGCATATGAATACTCTGTACCTCAAGATTTCTAAGTTTATTAAATATGGATAAAACTTTTTAGAATATATAATAAGACTTACAAAATGGGGTTAACAATTAGAGAGATCTATAGATAATCTTAAATCAAAGACATAATCCATTAATGTCTATAGTTCTCGGTAAGTCTCCAAATTTACTAACCAACTTTTTAAATTCCTGCAATTCCACTTTTAGCTAACTGTTCTTGTTAACATGAATTAAATGCTTTAGGGCTCACCCTAAGAAATGCATACCAAACACCCAGTGAAGTCTCAGGACAACTAAAGTTAGGGCTACAACTACTAAACACCAGAAACTGGAATCTTCCTATCTTCCGATGCAGCAAGGCAATGACAACATAAGCAAGCAGTCTCACAACAGCCTATGAAATGTCTCTCCTTACCTAAGTCTATTTAGGCTAAGAAAGGCTAATTCAAAAATGTATGTTTAACCTTGTCTTTGCTAACTTGGTTAGACTCCAGCTATTTTGATAAACTGAGTCGTACAAGAAACAATATTCAGCAATGGTACAGTATGAAAGAACCAAAAAAAGTTGCCAGTCTCCCTATGAATTATATTTATGATTTAAAGTTTTATTTTTATACTAAAAGAGCTTCAGTTTAAGAATTATAATTTTTAAAGTTTACTTAACAGGAATAAAACTGTAAATTTCTAATCTTATAAAAGCTACTCATTGTAAACTGTAAGATATAATTAAGATATGTAGATTAATAGTCAGTGATATTGATCAAATCCTTTATAATATAAATGATCAAATACTTGACAATGATAATTCATTTGTAGGGATAACCTTTATTTAGCCTCTTGTGTATGTTTTCAAGGTTAAACTTAAAACAAGTAATTTAAACAAGTAAAATTCATTTAAAATTAAGTATGCTTAATAGATGGCCTTCAAAACTTTTTATAGACCTGCTGAATATGGCATTCAAAATATTTAATGAAAAAATTCCTAAGATAGAGAGAAATCCTAGCTCCTAGAGGCAATCCTAAGGTCTCCAAAGATGATGGGGCACAGGTAACCTGTATTATGGTAATGCTAACTGGGGAAATCCCAATGCATCACCCACTGCCAGTGTCTGCCTAAATTGTGGATACCTTTGTGTCCATAATTCATCATTTGCTGCACAATAAATCATCAGTTGCTGCACAGGACATTGGATAAAAACATTTAAGTCTTATATAAATTTTAAAGGTCTAAAATTAAATATAAATATCAGGATATAAAAGCCTAAATGTGCTGTGAGGGCCTAAGGAAATCATTTAAGAGGTGTAAATACAAGCTACTCATGACATTGTTATACTAAAAATTGAAAAGTTCAAAGTTTTAGAATTAATCAATGAGTTCTGAAAAGTTGATAGATCCCTCACTGACTATTAATATCAGTCACAAGATCAAGATTTTAAATTTCCTCTGCTTGTCTTCTAAATATATATCCTGCACTCTGGAAACACTTTTAACAACAAAGTTTATACTTTGAATCCCAAACCATAGCTTTTACTATAAACTCAAAGGCATGAGTCTGCTCCAACTGCTTTACAGACACCTGTTGGTTGCTTTTATTACAAGTGAGTTTCAGCACAGATTAAAAACAATTGTAATGTAAACTTCAGGGAACCAGAAGATTTATAAGACTTAAATTCACCTCTTGCTGGTCAAATGGACTCCAGATAAGCACTTCTGTCAATCAACATCCTAATCTTCTCTGCTTGTAGCCTAACCTGGAGGGAAGTTCCAAATATAAAAGTGTTCTTTAACTTCTGTTCCTAATCTGTATTTGTCCCAGCACAGTTACACTCAACTGGTAGACAGGATCCAGAAATAAGCTGTATACTACAAACTACTTCAAAGATGATCTATACCAGGCCAATCTCAGGGAGTCCAACTGTTATGGTTTCAGTAAAATGCTGCGCATCCCCCAGTGGTTGCACAAGGAGAGCCAGACATGCCATGAGACCATGCTGCAGGTCTCCAAAGGTGGCTGATCCAGGGCTGGGAGTGATGTGACAGGTGAGAGACAGATGGATAGGCATGCCATGCAGAGTGAGGTTGGAAGATTATTTAGTGTGATATGGAGGGGAAAAGACAGAAGAGGAGAGAGAGAGGCAGAGAGAGAGAGAGAGAGAGAGGAGGGAAGGGGATAAGTGGGGAGAAGGGAGAGACAGAAGCTGCCTCTTTGAGAGAGAGATGGAGGAAGGAAGAGACTCAGGCTGGAAGCTGAAGATTAGCTTGCCTCATTGTATGGGGAAGGGAGTGGGCATGGCTTGTCTTTTAAAGGGACTGAGCAGACCATTATACCAACAAAATCAAAAAAGCCCTATATATGCAACAAACAGGTGTGAACTCTTATGTTCAATGTGATGATTCCCTACCTCTTGAGCTGAGTCAGCAAATCAGATGCTTCTGATGAATACCCCTTTGCCCTAATCCTCTCCTGGCTTTTGTCTAATATTTCAGCCTTCCTTGGCCCTGACAACAGAGCCCTAACTTCATCAGGAAGTAGCTACAGAGGAGAGTATACCATTCTTTGTCCACAACAAAGGACAGGAATATGAGGACAAAGAGGAACTCCCTGGAAAGAGGACAAAATGGCTGCCAATATTTTCTATTAGCATACCATATAATATGGCTTTAAACTGTTTGTTTTTTCTTTGCTAACCAAACAGGTACAACTTATAAATGGGTTATGTATCCTCTGAGGCATTACAAATTTTCCACCTTCCCCCAGTTAAGGAATGCTAAGACCCTATGAAGGATTTGACAGGAGCACATAAGACAATGGGAGGGTGAAGAACCAACATGCCTTCAACTTAGGGTTAGAAACCATCTTATACTAAAGACAAGACAAGGTAATTCCTGTTTATGATTAAATCTCTGTTTCTCAAGAGTTGGACTATGCCCCACTTGTAACCTTAACTAGTAATTGTTCTTTATTGCCTATTCTAGGAAAAGTCAATCATGCATGCCTTTGTTTCAAGAGTTATGTAGATTATCTTGAAACCTTGTCTTTGTTTCAAAAGTTTGTTATGACTACCTTGTTAAACCCACCTTGCAATCATGTCTTTCTTTCAGGAGGTTGTTATGACTAATTTGTTATGCTTGTGTTCTGTTCCTATAACCCTACCTATTTTGCCCACTAAATAACTCATTTAGAACCCACTATAAAAACTTTGTCTTCCTCACAGCCAATGCTGACTTCTCAAACCCCACTTTAGGGGGAGGCATACCCTATGCAAGAATAAAAATGCTTACTTTAATTAATTGCTTGTTAAAATTAAATTGGCCATGATAATTTGGGGAGTTGGTATTCCTTCTCACATCTTTTGTATTAAGACCAAGTGTGTATCTGGTGCCTGAAGTCAGAAGAGGGTTCCAGATCCCCTTGAGCAATAGTGTATGTGAACCACCATATAGGTGCTATGAATCAAATCTTGGCTCTTTGCAAAATCAGCATGTGCTCTTAACTACTGAGCCATCTGTCCATCTCAAAGTTTTATTTTTATGCAGCTGAATTCATCTATTTTAAAAATGAAAACACATTTGTAGCCACCAGAAAAACTCCAATTTTCCCCAGAATTTACTGTTAATGTTGTGCTGTATTTGTACTTGTTCTGAAAATCAGAATTCACTCAAGTAGAGCCTGTCCATTTATTGCTGTGAATGGAAAATAGATTTGAATAAATCCATTAAAATAAGTACATTTATAATTATCCACTACACTCTTCATTTGAGTGTAAAAAGAAAAGAAATAACACTACAGTATGTCATGTTTAGTGGGAAATACAATTAAAAGTATAGAACAGGCAAATCTTTCCAAGTTGGAATGTGACTTAATCATAAACAGAAACAAGATACATCATTGTGCTGCTCTTACTTTGCCTACCAGCATGCTGTGCCTCCTGCTGCACTCTGCAGAAATCCTTTTATTTCTATGCAAACAAATGACATCTTTCTGTAAGATGAGTAGGCCTATTAAAGTGGGAGAGTAGAAGTCTGTCTGATTTGTTCTTAGAGGAGAGTGAGATAAAATCCTGATGGAGACAAGAGATCTTCTCCATCAACTGTTTCAATCTGGTCTCATTTAACAACAAATAACTGGAGGTGGAGCAATGGCTCTGTGTTTATACGAGTGTCTACTGCTATGTAGAGCACACACATTTAGTTCCTAATACACACACAAAGAGGCAAACTGTCACCCCAGCTCCAGTTTCAAGAAATATGACACCTACTTCCAGAGCACTTTACCTGTGTACATACATGCACACACACACACACACACACACACACAAATTAAAAGTAAAATAAAAGTCAAGTGTGATAACAAGCACTTTTAATAACAACACTGCAGAAGAGTCAAAAGGTTGAGAACAGATTGCTGTACCTATCTAGAGTCCAAGACAACCAAGGGCTATATAGCCTCAAAAAGTCTCAAATTTCTCTCTCTCTCTCTCTCTCTCTCTCTCTCTCTCTCTCTCTCTCTCCCTCTCTCTCTCTCTCTCTCTCTCTCTCTCTCTCTCTCTCTCTCTCTCTCTCTCTCTCTCACACACACACACACACACACACACCCCACATTAAAAAATAAAAACTTTAAAAGTAGTTATTACATAGAGCTAACAAAGAATATCAATGACATAAATGATCATGAGATCAAGATGGGGACAGCTTCAAGATTTCTACAGTTTAAAGTACATCATAGGAAGCTTGGTGGTGGTGGCACATGCCTTTAATCCCAGCACTCGGGAGGCAGAGGCAAGCGGATTTCTGTTAGTTCGAGGCCAGCTCTGGTCTATGAAGTGAGTCCAGGACAGGATCCAAAGATACAGAGAAACACTATATCAAACAAAGCAAAACAAAACAAAAAACCCCAAACAAACAAAAACAAAACAAAAATAAAGTATGTCATAGGAGGGAGGCAACACTGTAATACACAGCTGTTGTGACTAAGCCAATGGAAGATTAGAAAGGTGGAGAGGAAAGTGAGAAAAAAACAATAAGATGAAGTATGAACATGTGAACAAGAACAAGAATAAGGTCAAGCAGATGCAGAAGGAGAGTGTAAAGGGAAAGCACACAAAAAAATGCAAAGATGGTTTGTTACAGAGAACGAAATAAGTAGAAAATTGAAGTAGCCATGACTCACAGATATTGCAGCAAACCGATAAACCATGTGTCACTAAGGGAAATGGAGAGCTTCATAGGTTTCCTTCAGACAGAACCTAATTGTCACAGAGCACTTGTACTTAGTGGCTTTATTTGGTTCTTTTGATTTCAAGCAGAATTTTAACATGGATGGGTAAATTAATATTATTTGAGTTTTAGTATAGCAATCTCTGGAAGAATGGCTGCAGGCCAAACAGATGGGCCTCATCCCCAGAGAGCACAATTCAGGAAGTCTATATGATGTTCTAAGAATATGCCCTTCTAGAAAATTTCTACATAATTCTTACTCTGCTTGTTTCATGACCACTCTGAGAACTACTGTCTCAATAATGCTAAAAATGAACAATCTAAGTACATATTTATAACATAAACCGTTGGTGGTTTTGTGTTTTTCATGTTCTTAAAGATGGAATATGTTCAAGTCTTAATTTGAAAGAATAGGTTAAGGTGTGATTTTTTTTTAGAAAAGGTTATTGATAAGGAAAATGTGGAGGTTTGAAGGAAAATGGCCCGGTAGTCCGATAGGGAGTAGCACTATTAGGAGGTGTGACCTTGTTAGAATAAGTATGGTTTGTTGGAGGAAGTGTGTCACTGGGAGTGGACTTGAGGTCTCAGATGCTCAAGGCAGACCCAGTGTCTCCCTCTTTTTCTGCTACATGCTGATTTGGATATAGAATTCTCAGCTACCTACATGTCTGCCTGCATGTTCCCATACTTCCCACCATAATGATAATGGACTAAATCTGCAAACTGTAAACCTGGCACAAACAAATGTTTCCTTGTAAGAGTTTCCATAGATCCCAGCCTTCATCCACGTACACCTTCCTCTCTTCCCCCTTTCCCCCTGGGGCCACAAGATCTCCCCAGAGCAGCTCCCTTGCGCGCTGGGCCTGGGCTGTGGGCACAACCCGGCAGGGGCAGTTCTTGTGTTTTGATAGCCTGCCTGAGGACAGGCAGGCCCTGTGTCAGCTCAGTCACATTCCTGGCCAGCAAGAGGCAATGATCTTCTAGCAGACATCCATTGGAGGAGGGGTGAGTGTGCTCCTGGCTGAAGGGCTTCAGCTAGGAGGAATTCAGACTTTCCCCGCCCCACTCGACTTCCTGGTAACCCTGCAGTGGTGGCTCCACCCTGCAGAGCTCTCCCGAATCCCGTCTCAGCCTTCATCCAGGTACACCTTCCTCTCTTCCCCCCTTCCCCCTGGGGCCACAAGATCTCCCCAGAGCAGCTCCCTTGCGCGCTGGGCCTGGGCTGTGGGCGCAACCCAGCAGGGGCAATTCCTGTGCTTTGATAGCCTGCCTGAGGACAGGCGGGCCCTGTGTCAGCTCAGCCACATTCCTGGTCAGCAAGAGGCAGTGATCTTCTAGCAGACATCCATTGGAGGAGGGGTGAGTTTGCTCCTGGCCCGAGGGTTTCTGCAAGGAGGAATTCAGACTTTGCCTGACCCCCTCGACTTTCTGGTCACCCTGCAGTGGTGGCTCCACCCTGCTGAGTTCTCCCAAATCCCATCCCAGCTTTCATCCAGGTACACCTTCCTCTCTTTCCTCCATCCCTCTGAGGCCACAAGATCTCCCCAGAGCAGCTCCCTTGCATGCTGGGCCTGGGCTGTGAGTGCAACCCAGCAGGAGGGAATGCCTGTGTTTCAATAGACTACCTGAGGAAAGGTAGGCCTTCTGTCAGGGAAGTCCCTGACCAACAAGGGAACCTGACCCGGTACCAGAAGATCCAATAGAGAGCATTTTAAGGTAGAGATGAGCAGACGCCAAGGCAAGAACTCCTCCAACAATCTAAAAAAAAAAAAAAACATGAAAACACCAGATCCCAACGAACCTACAATAGAAGGACTTGAACCTCTTAATTCAGAAGAAGTGGAAAAAAGTGCCATTATGAAAACAATAGAGTCCCTTAAACAGGATATGAATAACTCCCTTAAAGAACTGGAAGAGAAGTACAACAAAAAGATTGAAGAAATGAGTAAAGAAATGAATGAGAAGTATAACAAAAAGTTCAAAGAAATGAGTAAATCCGTGAATGATACACTAGGAAACCAAGAAAAAACAATCAAACAGGTAATGGAAACAGTTCAAGAAATGAAAACTAAAATGGCAGCAATGAAGAAAACACAAAACGAGGGCCGGATGGATATGGAAAATCTAGGTAAATGAACAGAGACTACAGAATCAAGCATAACCAATAGGATACAAGAGATGGAAGAACGAATCTCAGAGTCTGAAGATACCATAGAGAAAATAAATGCTCTGATCAAAGAAAACAGTAAATCCAACAAATTCACATCACAAAACATTCAAGAAATCTGGGACACAATAAAAAAACCAAATCTAAGAATAATAGGGATTGAAGAAGGAGAACTGCAGATCAAAGGCCCAGAAAATATATTCAACAAAATTATAGAAGAAAACTTTCCCAATCTAAAGAATGATATTCCTATAAAGGTTCAAGAAGCATACAGAATACCGAATAGACTTGATCTAAAAAAAACATCCCCATTGCCATATAATAATCAAAACACAAAACATACAGATTAAAGAAAGAATATTAAGAGCTGCAAAGGAAAAAGGTCAAGTATCTTATAAAGGTAAACCTATCAGACTTACACCAGACTTCTCTATGGAAACCATGAAAGCCAGAAGGTCCTGGATAGAGGTACTGCAGAAACTAAGAGACCATGGATACAAACCCAGGCTACTATACCCAGCCAAGCTATCATTCACTATCAATGGAGAAAACAAAATATTCCAGGATAAGAACAAATTTAAACAATTCATAGCCACAAACGCAGCCTTACAGAAAGTATTAGAAGGAAAATGCAACCCAAGGAATCCAACATTGCTAACACTGCCTACAATAACTCAGACATCTAGCGACCCTTCACGAGCTTAACTCAAAGAAGGGACACATACAAACTCTATTAAACAAACAAACAAAAAATAATAATAACAGGAGTAAACAACCACTGGTCATTAATAACACTTAATATTTATGGACTCAATTCACCTATAAAAAGGCACAGACTAAGAGATTGGATACGAAAACAGGATCCAATATTCTGCTGTTTACAAGAAACACACCTCAACCACAAAGACAGACACCTACTCAGAGTAAGGGGTTGGGAAATGGTTTTTCAAGCAAACGGACCTAAGAAACAAGCAGGTGTGGCCATTCTAATTTCCAACAAAATTGACTTCAAACTAAAAATAACCAGAAGAGATGGAGACGGACATTTTTATACTCATATCAGGAACAATTCATCAGGAGGAAGTCTCAATCCTGAATATCTATGCCCCTAATATAAAGCCTCCTACTTATGTAAAAGAAACATTTCTAGAACTCAAGGCAGTCATCAAACCACAGACACTGATAGTAGGAGACTTCAACACTCCTCTCTCACCAATGGACAGGTCAATCAGACAGAAACCTAACAGAGAAATAAGAGAATTATTGGAGGCATTGAATCAAACGGACTTAACAGACATCTATAGAACATTCCACCCAAATAGGAAAGAATATACCTTTTTCTCTGCAGCTCCTGGAACGTTCTCGAAAATTGACCACATACTTGGTAACAAAGCAAACTTCCACAGATACAAAAAAATATTAGTAACCACCTGTGTCTTCTAAGATCACCATGGATTAAAGTTAGAATTCAACAACAGTGCTACCCCCAGGAAGCCAGCAAACTCATGGAAGTTGAATAGTCAACTGCTGAATCACCCCTGGGTCAAGGAAGAAATAAAGAAAGAAATTAAAGTCTTCCTTGAATTTAATGAAAATAAAGACACAAGATACTCAAACCTATGGGACACTATGAAAGCAGTGCTAAGAGGAAAGTTCATAGCACTAAGTGCCCAATTAAAGAAAACAGAGAAAGCACACATTGGAGACTTAACAGCACACTTGAAAGCTTTCGAAAAAAGAGAAGCTGATTCACCCAGGAGGTCTAGAACACTGGAAATAATCAAACTTAGGGCTGAAATCAACAAAATAGAAACACAGAAAACAATCCAAAGAATCAATGAAGCAAAAAGCTGGTTCTTGGAGAAAATTAACAAGATTGACAAACCCCTATCCAAATTAATCAAACGGCAAATTAATAATTAATGCAAATTAATAAGATCAGAAATGAAAAGGGGGACATAATCACAGACACAGAGGAAATTCAGAGAATCATTAGATCTTACTATGAAAGTTTATATGCCACAAAGTTGTAAAATGTAAAAGAAATGGACATTTTTTAGATAAGTACCATATACCAAAGTTGAACCAAGACCAGGTGAACAATATAAATAGACCTGTCAGTCGTGAAGAATTAGAAGTGGTTATCAAAAATCTCCCTACCAAAAAAAGGCCAGAACCAGGTGGTTTCAATGCAGAATTCTACCAGAACTTCCAGCAAGAGCTAATACCTATACTTCTTCACAATATAGAAACAGAAGAATCATTGCCAAACTCTTTTTATGAAGCTACAGTTACCCTGATACCAAAACCAGAGACACAACCAAGAAAGAGAATTACAGACCAATCTCTCTCATGAACATTGACGCAAAAATACTCAATAAAATACTGGCAAACCGAATCCTAGAACACATTAGAAAAATTATCCATTATGATCAAGTGGGCTTCATCCCAGAGATGCAGGGCTGGTTCAACATACGCAAATCTGTCAATAAAATCCATCATATAGATAAACTGAAAGACAAAAACCGTATGATCATTTCATTGGATGCTGAAAAAGCATTTGACAAAATTCAACACCCCTTTATTATAAAGGTGTTGGAGAGATTGGGTATACGAGGATCATACCTAAATATAATAAAAGCAATATATAGCAAGCCGACAGCTAACATCAAATTGAACGGAGAGAAACTCAAAGCCATTCCACTAAAATCAGGAAAACGACAAGGCTGTCCACTCTCTAAACCTCTTCAATATAGTGCTTGAAGTTCTATCAATAGCAATAAGACAACATAAGGGGATCAAGGGGATTCGAATTGGAAAGGATGAAGTTAAACTTTCATTATTTGCTGACGATATGATAGTGTACATAAGCGACCCCGAAAACTCTACCAAAGAACTCCTACAGTTGATAAACACCTTTAGTAATGTGACAGGATACAAGATCAACTCCAAAAAATTGGTTGCCCTCCTATACACAAAAGATAAAGAAGCATAGAGGGAAATCAGAGAAACATCTTGGATTGGGAGGATCAACATAGTAAAAATGGCAATTCTACCAAAAGCAATCTATAGATTCAATGCAATTCTTATCAAAATCCCATCAAACTTCTTGCAAGACCTTGAGAGAACAATAATCAAGTTTATATGGAAAAACAAAAAACCCAGGATAGCCAAAACAATCTTATACAATAAAGGAACTTCTGGAGGAATTACCATCCTTGACTTCAAACTCTATTACAGAGCAACAGTATTGAAAACAGGGTATTGGCATAACAACAGAGAAGTCGAACTATGGAATCGAATAGAAGACCCAGATATTAAACCACAAACTTATGAACACCTGATTTTCGACAAGGGAGCTAAAGGTATACAATGGAAGAAGGAAAGCATCTTTAACAAATGGGTGCTGGCATAACTGAATGTCAACCTGTAGAAGAATGAAAATAGATCCATATCTATCACCATGCACAAAACTCAGGTCCAAATGGATTAAAAACATCAATATTAATCCAACCACTTTGAACCTGATAGAAGAGAAAGTGGGAAGTAGTCTACAAGATGCCCTATCATACTACACAAGCATTTGTTCAACTATGTTCATAGCAGCACTATTTGTAATAGCCAGAACATGGAAACAACCTAGGTCCCCCTCAGTAGAAGAATGGTTAAAAATGGTGTGGAACATATACACATTAGAGTTTTACTCAGCGGTAAAAAAAACAATGACATCTTGAATTTTGCATGCAAATGGATGGAAATAGAAAACACTTTACTGAGTGAGGTAACCCAGACCCAAAAAGAGGAAAATGATGTATGCTCACTCATAAGTGGATTCTAGCTATAGTTAAAGGTCTTTGAGTCTATAATTCGTGATCCTAGAGAAGCTAAATAGGAAGGTGAACATGAAGAAAATCTTATAGTTATCCTCTTCGATATTGGAAGTAGACAAGATTGCCAGGCAAGCTTGGGTGCAGGAGGGGTGGGGTGGGGGGGTGGAAGTAAGGGGAGATGATTAGAGAGAAGGGAGAGGGCGGATTGGGGATGGCTTGGGGGAATGGGAGTGGGGAGGATGGATATGGGACTAGGGAAGTATATATCTCAACTAAGGGAGCCATTTTAGGGTTTGCAAGAGTCTTGATTCTGAAGGGGTTCCCAGGCCCAAGGAGAGGTTCCCAGATTGTTCTCTGGCCAGCAGAGAAGAGCGTACCTGAACTGGCCCTGGTCCATAACCATACTGATGAATATTTTGTATATCACCATAGATCCTTCATCGGGCGATGGATGGAGATAGAGATAGAGACACACATTGGAACACTGGACTTAACTCCCTAGGTCCAAATGAGAAGCAGAAGGAGGGAGAACGTGAGCAAGAAAGGCAGGACTAGAGGGAACCTTCATCGGGCGATGGATGGAGATAGAGACAGAGACCCACATTGGAGCACTGGACTGAGCCCCCAAGGTCCAAATGAGGAGCAGAAGGAGAGAGATCATGAAAAAAAAATCAGAACCATGTGGGATGCGTTCACCCTCGGATACAAGGGGACTGATCGAATGAGAGCTCACCAAGGCCAGCTGGACTTGGTCTGAAGGAGCATGTGATCAAACCGGAGTCTCTAAATGTGACTGACATGGGAGCTGACTGAGAAGTCATTGGCACTGGGTCTTGTTTTGTCTGCATGTACTAGCATTCTGGGATCCTAGTCTGTTTGGATGCTCACCTTCCTAGACCTGGAGGGAGAGGGGAGGAACTTGAACTTCCCACAGGGCAGGAAACTCTGACTGCTCTTAGGACTAGAGAGGAAGGAGGGGATGGAGTGGGGGGGAGGAGGAGAGGGAGTGGGGAGAATGGGAGGGTATGGGGAGGAGGGGAAAAAATAAAAAAGAAAACATTAACAAAAATAAATAAATAAAATAAAATAAGAGTTTCCATGGTCATGGTGTCTCTTCATAGTAACAGAAACCCTAACTCAGACAAAAAGATCAGGGAAAATTTTGGTATTTGTTCTGCAGTTAAGAAAAAATTTTCAGAAGTGCAAAGCTTAAGGCCACGACTCAAGAGTAGAAAGTGACGAGGAGAGTAAGGAACAAGTCACAGAATCTCAGCAACATGACTATCTCAAGCAGCATTGTTTGAAACATGTTCTCAAGGATTGATGGACTTAGATTCACACTCAATTTTTCATTTACTATTATTCTATTGACAAGCTAGCCAGCAGTTTTCATCCTGGTTTCCTTATTTTCAAATGAAGTTCATCACATACAACTATGTTAATCAGAATAATCAATCTATTGTAACCACCTAACCCTAAAAATTTCCATGGGTTGAAACAATAATTTTACTTTGTATTAATATAATTTGAATATAACCATTCCTTGTTAGGAGGTGAAGACAATGTTTCTTATAGCACTCACTTTTACTTTTTTCCCCCGGATGATAAAATTATCTTGATACAAGCTAATCTGAGTACCATTAAATCAGTCCAATGGCATCTGGAGTGACTCTAGATATCCCAATCCATTTTTATACAGTGTGAGAGGTTCCCCCCATTAACAGAGACCTGGACTAGCCTGGATATTTTCTTCTAGTATTTGGAATTGATCACTTTGTAATACACTGTGAATGGAGAGGTAAGCTGCAGACACTAGTATTGTACACTGCTCTGATGATATTGCTATTTTTCTAGTTTTTTTTGCTATGGTAAGGTATTTAACATGTTGTTTAAGCTTGAATATTCCCTAGTGCACTTGAAAAAATACATATTTGATGATTTGCTAATAAAAATATCCCATAAATCTTAGATTGAGATGGTGAATTGTGTTTCTAAGTCTTCTATATCCTTTCTATTTTTTTTTTTTGAGGACGGGGATGAAAATATCCGATTATTACAATCTCTGTTTCTCCATCCATCTCTTTAGCTTTTATGCTAAGCATTTACTGTTGTGCTTGTGTGTGTGTGAGTGTGTGTGTGTGTGTGTGTGTGTGTGTGTGATCTTCTTAAAGGTTGGACATTTTTCAGAACTGGAGATACGATATAGCAGATAGTTTCTGAAAGACGGTACAAGGATCAGAGTTCATACCTCATAGCCTGCACTAAGGTAGGTGTGATAAGATGAATCTGTAAACCTCAGTGCTGCGGAAATGAAATACATAGATTCACTGGACATCAACCTTGGTCAAAGCAATGGACATCAGATTCAGCGTACTGTCTCAGAATAAAGAAAGGTGAGAAAGTGTCGAGGAGAACACATACCACCCACATGCAGACCACCCATGCATCTGCATGCACACACGACCTCATATACACTGGTATATACACAAGCCACATCAGTGCAAGCACATTTCCTATATTCTAAACAAATACATTTCTAAAAATTGATCATTTTTCATTATCATGCTCTTTTATCTAAGAGTATTTCTTAACTTCAAGTAAATGCTGTCATCATCTTTTGCTGTTTTTGTAGTAGATGTGGCTACTGTTGATGTGAAATTGTGTTTCATTGGTAGAAGAGCTATAGCTGGACTTGTCAGTTTCAGTTCTCCATTTTTGGATTAGATTAGGGCACTCAGACTGTTTTCATTTGTTTGTGTACTTGTTAGTATGGCTTCATGTCTGTTATGTGTCTCCATGCTGTCTAATCACATAGTGTTGAATACTGCTCTCATTAAGTAAGGGCAGCTGCTTCCATTGTTAAGTTCACTATCTTTCCTATATTCTTTTCATATTCCGAGGGCTCTGAAATGAATGCATTTTATGTTTCTATAGGCCTATATCTGTCGTTTGACTCTACAATGGTAGAAATTAGAAAAAAACTTTTGAAGTAAATGAGAAATAAAAGCCTAATCAAGAGCTGGAAACCAGTGGAGATATTAAATATTAAAATAATTAAATAATCATAGCATAGATAGTAATTACATTTTTAAAGTGAAGAAAAAGGAAGCATCTGTATGGATTTTAGGTCAATACAACATCAGATTAAAACTACATTTTAGCACTGTGTCACTTAGGACTGAGTGATGCTTTATATCTAAGGATAATTATTCTGGTGAGGATTTAATACAAAAAATGCATTTTACCTATGTTGCATAACTTTTTCTGGGAAACATAAAAACCTAGTGATACTAGATAGGGTACTGGTGATACATCAGTTCTATCAAGGTCTAGCTTGGTTAAACAGTGATTTTTTTTGAGGGGTAGTTACTAACAGGAACATAGATGAAGATAGATGGAGTGCTTCTTATAGGAATATTGATGACTTAAAGGCAGCAGCATCTCTGAAAAGTCCACTCCAACATGAGTGATGACTCACAAGTCTGCATCTCTGGAGTTCCCCAGCATATGACTGTCACTCATCCCTACCTACAGCTTATTCCTTTTATAATGGAGGGGAATTTTTAATCTGATAACTTTCTTGCTTTTATGGAGCTTTGTGAGTTTCAGGAGCTTCCCTTCTTCCCTCCAGGAGAGAAACTTCCAATTCAAACGAAATAGCTCTAGGTCCCCAATATAAATAAAAAATCCTTTAAAACTGCAGCTGTGACTTTTCCTGTTATTATCTGTGATCTCTTCCTATCCATTCTGTGAATTCATTAATAGTGCAATGGAATGTTGGCCACTTGAGTGTAAGCAAGACTGCAATTGGAAGCTAATGAACTTCTAAACCTTTTATTAATTTTTTATTGACACCTTTTTTAATAGTATACGTGTTCTGACCAAGGTTTCCTCTCTATCTACTCCTTCCAGGTCCTTCACACCTCCTACACACCCAACTCCATACCCTTTCAATACCTAACAAAACCTTTTTTTTTCTAAAGGGTGCAGGAATGGGGGCAAAAATCACAAAAAAACATACAACTTCTAAATCTTGTCAATCACTAACAAGATAAACTTAGGTAACATTCTCAAAACAATTAAAGCATACTGCTTTTATAGTAAAAGCTCTAAGTGCATTATGTCATGATTGCAATGGTAATAAGAAAAATGATGCTTTTAAGAAGAACTGTCAGTCATCCTTTAAAAAGCTGTCAAACTCTCCTCCCTATGCAATATATTCTAAGGTGATTTAAAAATAACGCTTATTTCCTTTCCAATTTTCTTCATTCATTCAGCAAACACTGATTATTTTCCCTGGTGTCCTGAATAAAGATTGAAATCAGTGTGGATTTGCAGTTTATTATTTGATTAGTGCACCTGAATCATTAATGATATGAGCTCAAACCTTAAAATAGTTTGAATAAAGAGCTCCTGTCACACAGATCACACAAATGAAGACCACCAATGCCAGCCTTCATTTCTAGACATTAATATTAACCACCACTGAAGCCCTAAGTCTTATTTCAGAAGAAAATTAAGTGAATTCTAAACTACATCATGGTGGTTGTGTTTTTGTCCATCTTTTCAAAATAACTTCCAACACATATGAAAGATAAAGGCAACGAGATTGGGACAAAGACAGTGAAAAGGGACTGAGATAATTCTAACCAAATTCTAGGGTCAGAAAGTGATAAAATGCCACCCTTAGCCTTGACCTTCCTGGCAGCTGGAAGAAAAGGTGAGATAAAAAAGGCATCATGCCTTGCCTTAATACTGTAGAAAACAAAAAAGTTCTTGGACATGCAGGAGTATTTCTCACATTGGCATCTTAAAGGAATTCAATTTCACAGAGTCTTATGCAAAACGCTGTGTGTAACACAAATCTTCTCAACAATTTGCAAGGGAGGAAAATATATTCTTTGTATAATTATTGTTTCAAGCTTGGGCTAAATAGCAAAAGAGGGCCTGCAGAAATCAATCAGTGGTCCAGAGAACTCCCTGCTCTTGCAGAGGACGAAGCTTGTTCCCAGCCTGAAACTCCAACAGGGCAATGGATGCCATCTTTTGGGATACTCACAAACATAAAAATAAATCTTTTCTTTAATTTTGATGTTATTAAAATCACCTCAGAGAATGTGTTTAGTGGTGATACCAGCCAAGGTCAATCCAATCTCCACACCTGGCAACCTCTGGGTTTCCACCATCCCCAATCTTTCAGAGTAATGTTTGCTTCTTAACTTCTTACTTCCTGGAAACCACTAACTCCAACCTCCCTACTTTTTTGATCATTTCTTTCCATTGTCTTGCATGTATTTTGAATTTTTTTCCTCACTCTTCATTTAATTTGAACAAATCCCTTGCTCCTCATGTTTTCACAGGGCAGTTATTTATAACCTCTATTATCATCTCAGGACTCTTAGGTACAGTCCCTATATCAACTCTTGTGTCCTTGATAAATATCTTTTCTCAACGATTCTTGCACCAGTATTCAACCCTTGGCAACTTCAGCCTCTCTCACTTCTGTCTTCTTACAGCTTCACATAGTTTATACCCATTCTCACTATAGTTCTTACTGTTCTTATCCAAGCTGTCAATTTTACCTTCTCATACATGTTCAAGTCTCCTTTGTTAATTGATGATTTCTCGGAAGGGTATCCTGCCTCCTTGTTAATCCCAGGACCATGTTATGGCAGATTCTGTCAAATGACTTACTGATTAACTAAGCAAATGATTTAATGATTTCATGAAAACAGGGTCAAAAGTTCCAAGAGAAATTCTACACATCGGTCTTTGGAGCTGAAGTTGAAAGAAGCACTGGTATTTTATTAACTATTATTAGGGTGAAATCACGGATTTGTAGGATGCTGCTGTGTGGCCAAACTTTTTCTGGGGAGATGCTACCCACACACATGTCTACTCATCCTAAAGGGGAAGACTACAATCAACCAAAGTAGGTATACCATCAAAGTTCAACTTGGTAAATCAATGAGCTTTATTTGGGTTACTTACAGGAGTATAGGTTAGGGATGTAGATGACCTTTTCTTTCCTACAAGCCAGTTCCCAAATGACTGCACAGAAACTTAATATTAATTATACATGTTTGGCAAACAGATCATGTTTATTACTAACTAGCATTTACTAATATGTTGTCTGTACCCTAATAATATTTTTCTCTGTAGAAACACAGTAAACCGGTTCCGATAGCCGGCCTGCAGCAGCTAAGACCGCAGGCAGGGACTCTTCTGACCAGCGAGGGGCTCTGATCCTGTGCAGGGGTAAGTGTGTGGACCAGTGAGGGGACACACAATATTCCCGCCATCCTTATCTCCCTGGCTACTCCAAAGGGGCAGCTTCCCCCAGCTAATCCCTCTCTCCTGCTACGCCATCCCAGCTTTTGGCCTCGAACCCCTCCCCTCCCCTCTCCCTTCTTTGGGGCTTAAATTCCTCCATCTCAGCTGGGGCGGGCACCGCGGGCCAGGGCAGGCGGTGAGAGCAAAGGGGCGGGAGTCCCTTTGTTCTGATAGCCGGCCTGCAGCAGCTAAGACTGCAGGCAGGGACTCTTCTGACCAGCGAGGGGCTCTGATCCTGTGCAGGGGTAAGTGTGTGGGCCGGTGAGGGGACACACAATATTCCCGCCATCCTTATCTCCCTGGCTACTCCAAAGGGGCAGCTTCCCCCAGCTAATCCCTCTCTCCTGCTACGCCATCCCAGCTTTTGGCCTCGAACCCCTCCCCTCCCCTCTCCCTTTTTCAGGGCTTAAATTCCTCCATCTCAGCCAGGGTGGGCACCACGGGTCTGGATAGGTGGTGAGTGCAAAGGGAAGGAAGTCCCTTTGTTCTAATAGCCTGCCTGCAGCTAGATAAGACTGCAGGCAAAGTGATTCCTGGATAGCAAGGGTCACTAATCCAGTAGAAGAAGACCCAGCGGAGGGAAGAGCCATTGGAGAGCATCTGAAGGAAGAGATGGGCAGGCGCCAAGGCAAGAATTCCTCCAACAATCTGAAAAACAACATGAAATCACCAGATCCCAGCGATCTTACGACAGAAGGACTCGAACGCCCTATTCCGGAAGAAGTGGAAAACAGTGTCATTATGAAAGCAATAGAGTCTCTAAAACAGGGAATGAATAACTCACTTAAAGAAATAGAAGAGAAATATAACAAAAAATGGAAGAAATGAGTAAAGAAATGGAAGACAAATATAACAAAAAGTTTGAAGAAATGAGTAAATTCGTAAATGATACCCTGGGAAACCAAGAAAAAGCAATCAAACAGGTAAAGGAATCAGTGCAAGAATTGAAAACTGAAATGGAGGCAGTGAAGAAAACACAAACCGAGGGCCGGCTGGATATGGAAAATCTAGGTAAACAAACGGAGACTACAGAATCAAGCTTAACCAATAGAATACAAGAGATAGAAGAACGAATCTCAGATTATGAAGACACCATAGAGAAAATAAACGCCCTGACCAAAGTAAACAGCAAATCCAACAAATTCTCATCACAAAACATTCAGGAAATATGGGACACAATAAAAAAACCAAATCTAAGAATAATAGGAGTAGAAGAAGGAGAAGAATTGCAGATCAAAGGTCCAGAAGATATATTCAACAAAATTATAGAAGAAAACTTTCCCAACCTAAAGAGGGATATTCCTATGAAGGTGCAAGAAGCATACAGAACACCGAATAGACTGGATCAGAAAAAAACGTCCCCTCGCCATATAATAATCAAAACACAAAGCAGTCAGATTAAAGAAAGGATATTAAGAGCTGCAAAGGAAAAAGGTCAAGTAACCTATAAAGGTAAACCTATCAGACTTACACCAGACTTCTCTATAGAAACCATGAAAGCCAGAAGGTCCTGGATAGAGGTACTGCAGAAATTAAGGGACCATGGATGCAAGCCCAGACTACTATACCCAGCCAAGTTTTCGTTCACTATCAACGGAGAAAACAAAATATTCCAGGATAAAAACAAATTTAAACAATATGTAACTACTAATCCAGCCTTACAGAGAATACTAGGAGGAAAATTACATCCCAAGGAATCCAACACTGCCAACACTGACTACAATAATTCAGACATCTAGCGACCCTTCACTAGCACAATTCAAAGAAGGAAAACACATACACTCTATTACCACCAAAAAAATGACTGGAGTCAACAACCAATGGTCATTAATATCTCTTAATATCAATGGACTCAATTCACCTATAAAGAGGCACAGACTTAGAGATTGGATACGAAAACAGGATCCAACATTCTGCTGTTTACAAGAAACACACCTCAACCACAAAGACAGCCACCTACTCAGAGTAAAGGGTTGGGAAAAGGTCTTCCAAGCAAATGGACCTAAGAAACAAGCGGGTGTGGCCATTCTAATATCTAACAAAATCGACTTCAAACTAAAATCAATCAGAAGAGATGGAGATGGACATTTCATACTCATAACAGGAACAACTCATCAGGAAGAAGTCTCAATCCTGAATATCTATGCCCCTAATGTAAAGGCACCCACATATGTAAAAGAAACTCTTCTAGAACTCAAGGCAGTCATCAAACCACACACGCTAATAGTAGGAGACTTCAACACTCCTCTCTCACCGATGGACAGGTCAATCAGACAGAAACCAAACAGAGAATTAAGAGATTTACTGGAGGTATTGAATCAAATGGACTTAACAGACATCTATAGAACACTCCACCCAAATAGGAAAGAATATACCTTCTTCTCTGCAGCTCATGGAACCTTCTCGAAGATTGACCACATACTCGGCAACAAAACAAACTCCCACAGATACAAAAAAATATTAGTAACCACCTGTGTCTTGTCAGATCACCATGGATTAAAATTAGAATTCAACAACAATGCTACCCCCAGGAAGTCAACAAACTCATGGAAGTTGAACAGTCAACTACTAAATCACCCCTGGGTCAAGGATGAAATTAAGAAAGAAACTAAAGTCTTCCTTGAATTTAATGAAAACAAAGACACAACATACTCAAACCTATGGGACACTATGAAAGCAGTGCTAAGAGGAAAGTTCATAGCAATAGGTGCCCAAATAAAGAAAACGGAGAAAGCACACATTGGAGACCTAACAGCACACTTGAAAGCTCTAGAAAAAAAAGAAGCTGATTCACCCAGGAGGAGTAGAAGACTGGAAATAATCAAACTGAGGGCTGAAATCAACAAAATAGAAACAGAGAAAACAATCCAAAGAATCAATGAATCAAAAAGCTGGTTCTTGGAGAAAATCAACAAGATTGACAAACCCCTATCCAAACTAATCAAACGGCAGAGAGAGCACAGGCAAATTAATAGGATCAGAAATGAAAAGGGGGATATAACCACAGACTCAGAGGAAATTCAGAGAATCATTAGATCTTACTATGAAAGTTTATATGCCACAAAGATGGAAAATGTAAAAGAAATGGACATTTTTTTAGATAAGTACCATATACCAAAGTTGAACCAAGAACAGGTGAATAATCTAAATAGACATGTTAGTCGTGAAGAACTAGAAGCTGTTATCAGAAATCTCCCTACCAAAAAAAGTCCAGGACCAGATGGTTTCAATGCAGAATTCTACCAGAATTTCCAGGAAGAGCTAATTCCTATACTCCTTAATGTATTCCATAATATAGAAACAGAAGAGTCATTGCCAAACTCCTTTTATGAAGCTACAGTTACCTTAATACCAAAACCACACAAAGACACAACCAAGAAAGAGAATTACAGGCCAATCTCACTCATGAACATCGACGCGAAAATTCTCAATAAAATCCTGGCAAACCGAATCCAGGAACACATTAGAAAAATTATCCATTATGATCAAGTAGGCTTCATCCCAGAGATGCAGGGCTGGTTCAATATACGCAAATCTATCAATGTAATCCATCATATAAATAAACTGAAAGAAAAAAACCATATGATCATTTCATTGGATGCTGAAAAAGCATTTGACAAAATTCAACACCCATTTATGATAAAGGTGTTGGAGAGTCTGGGGATACAAGGATCATACCTAAATATAATAAAAGCAATATACACCAAGCCAACAGCTAACATCAAATTGAATGGAGAGAAACTCAAAGCCTTTCCACTAAAATCAGGAACACGACAAAGCTGTCCACTCTCTCCATACCTCTTCAATATAGTGCTTGAAGTACTAGCAATAGCAATAAGACAACATAAGGAGATCAAGGGGATTCGAATTGGAAAGGATGAAGTTAAACTTTCGTTATTTGCTGACGATATGATAGTGTACATAAGTGACCCCAAAAACTCTACCAAAGGACTCCTACAGCTGATAAACACCTTTAGTAACGTGGCAGGATACAAGATCAACTCCAAAAAATCAGTGGCCCTCCTATACACGAAGGATAAAGAAGCTGAGAGGGAAATCAGAGAAACATCACCTTTCACGATAGCCACAAATAGCATAAAATATCTTGGGGTTACTCTAACCAAGGAAGTGAAAGACCTATTTGACAAGAACTTTAAGTCTTTGAAGAAAGAAATTGAGGAGGTTACCAGAAAATGGAAAGATCTCCCTTGTTCTTGGATTGGGAGGATCAACATAGTAAAAATGGCAATTCTACCAAAAGCAATCTATAGATTCAATGCAATCCCCATCAAAATCCCATCAAACTTCTTCACAGACCTTGAGAAAACAATAATCAAGTTTATTTGGAAAAACAAAAAACCCAGGATAGCCAAAACAATCTTATACAATAAAGGAACTTCAGGAGGCATTACCATCCCTGACTTCAAACTCTATTACAGAGGTACAGTATTGAAAACAGCTTGGTATTGGCATAAGAACAGAGAAGTCTACCTATGGAATCGAATAGAAGACCCGGATATTAACCCACAAACCTATGAGCACCTAATTTTTGACAAGGGAGCTAAAGGTATACAATGGAAGAAGGAAAGCATCTTTAACAAATGGTGCTGGCATAACTGGATGTCAACCTGTAGAAGGATGAAAGTAGATCCATACCTATCACCATGCACAAAAATCAAGTCCAAATGGATTAAAGACATCAACATTAATCCGTCCACTTTGAACCTGATAGAAGAGAAAGTGGGAAGTAGTCTACAAGATATAGGCACAGGAAGCCTCTTCCTAAGTAGGACCCCAGCAGCACAGACAATAAGAGAAACAATGAATAAATGGGATCTACTGAAACTGGGAAGCTTCTGTAAAGCAAAGGACACTGTCAGTAAGACAAAAAGGCTGCCTTCTGACTGGGAGAAGATCTTCACCAACCCCTCATCAGACAAAGGTCAGATCTCCAAAATATACAAAGAACTCAAGAAACTAGGCACTAAATCTCTAAATAACCCAATTAAAAAATGGGGTACTGAACTGAACAGAGAATTCACAACAGATGAACTTCGAATGGCCAGAAGACACTTAAGGTCATGCTCAACCTCCTTAGCGATCAGGGAAATGCAAATCAAAACCACTTTGAGATACCATCTTACACCTGTCAGAATAGCTAAAGTCAAAAACACCAAAGATAGCCTATGCTGGAGAGGATGTGGGGTGAGGGGAACACTCATCCATTGTTGGTGGAAATGCAAACTCGTGCAGCCACTGTGGAAATCAGTGTGGCGGTTTCTCAGGAAACTGGGAGTCAACCTCCCTCAGGACCCAGCAATTCCACTCTTGGGAATTTACCCTAGAGATTCCCTAGCATACAACAAAAGCATTTGTTCAACTATGTTCATAGCAGCACTATTTGTAATAGCCAGAACCTGGAAACAGCCGAGGTGCCCCTCAATAGAAGAATGGTTAAAAAAGGTGTGGAACATATACACGTTAGAGTTTTACTCAGCGGTAAAAAATAATGACATCTTGAATTTTGCATGCAAATGGATGGACATAGAAAACGCTTTACTGAGTGAGGTAAGCCAGACCCAAAAAGAGGAACACGGTATGTATTCACTCATAAGTGGATTCTAACCATAATTAAAGGTCTTTGAGCCTATTATTCGTGATCCTAGAGAAGCTAAATAAGAAGACGAACCTGATGAAGATTATTTAGCTATCCGCCAGGAGGTAGGAAATAGTCAAGAGTCCCAGTTAACCTTGGGTGCATGGGGGGGGGGGGTGGGAGGGTTGTTGGAAGGGGAGAGGGTTAGAGAGAAGGGAGTAGGGGAGGAATGGAGAAAGCTCGGTTGACCGGGATGGTGGGAAGGGAGGAAGGATGAATAAAGGATCAGGGAAGAATATATTTCAACTAAGGGAGTCATTTTAGGGTTTATAGGAAACTTGATTATATATGGGATCCCAGGTCCAAGGAGAGATCCCCAGATTGTTCTCTGGACAGAGGAGAGGGTGCCTGAACCGGCCTTGGCCCACAACCATACTGATGAATATTTTGCATGTCACCATAGAACCCTCATCTGGCGATGGATGGAGATGGAGGCGCGAGAACCACGTTGGAACACTGGACCTAGCTCCCTAGGTCCAAATGAGAGGCAGAAGGAAAGAGATTGTGAGCAATGAAGGCAAGGGCACAGGAAACCTTCATCCGATGTTGGATGGCGATACAGATGGAGACCCATATTGGAACACCGAACTGAGCACTCCACAGTCCAAATGAGGAACAGAATGATGAAGAAAATAAAAAAAGTAATCAGGACTGCGAGGGATGCGAGCACCCACTGATACAAGGGGACTGATATAATGGGAGTTCACCAAGGCCTGTTGGACTGGGACTGAACGAGGACGTGATCCAACCAGATTCTCGGAATGTGGCTGGCCCGGATCCTTTTTGAAAAGCCATTGACAATGACACTGGGACTTGCTTCCTCTGCATATACTGGATTTTGGCGCTCCAGTCTGTTTGGACTCTCACCTTCCCTGGACCTGGAGGGAGGGGGGAAGAACTCGGGCTTCCCACAGGGCAGGAAACCCTGACTGCTCTGGGGGATGGAGAGGGAGAGGGAGAGGGAGTGGGGGAGTGGGAGGAGGGGCTGAAATGGAAGCTTTTATAATTTAATAATAATAATAATAAAAAAAGAAACACAGTAAACCAGATCAAGTCACATTTTAAAAAATAAAAGACCAGATTTATTCTGAGCAAAGCAACTCCTGGGGTGATTTCTTCAGTCCCTAGAGATTGACTTGGGGGGCGGGGAAGGCAGAAAATAAAATCACATGACCAATCTAAGGTGGGGTGCCTATTTACTCTGTAGGTACGGGGTGATAACGTGTCCTCCACATGCTGGATTTGTGCCTAATTAGAACACTTTAGTCAGGTAGTGGGCAGCTGACAGCTTTAGGGGAGGAGCTACCAGTGAACAAGAATGCAGAACTGGGCATTTGGACAGTTCTTCTCTGTCTCTGGAGATTCTCTGGATGGAAGGGTTTGGAGAGACAGGAATGGGGCTTTCGCAGGGGCAGGCTGCTACAGAGAACACTTACAACTTAAATTAACCCATTTCTATTAACCTAATTGCTGCCCCAAGGCTCATGGCTTTTACCTCTCCTGCATGTCCTGCTTCCTTTCCATCTCGTTGGTGATTCCTCTGCCTTTGCCCTCCTTCTTCCCAGCATTGTCCTGAAATTCATACCTAGTTATCGGTCAGCTGGCTTTTTATTAACAAAGAGAGAAGCATGTTATGATCCACAGATACTCCACAAACACCACCACTCACATGCAGTCTCCAAGAGCTTTTATTTCTTGAGATAAATTCCAATTTGTATGGGTGACCCATACACCAAAATGGTGGCCACCCCGAGAGAAGCTCTGAGCCTCCTTCTATGCACTGCTAGGGGAATTCCAGGGACAGTTAGTTCATCTCCAGCAAACACAATTGGTAAAGCAAGCAATAGTTACACAACTTTAAATGTGATTGGCTGTGGAACCTTTGAAGATGCCTGGCCCAGGCATGTATCAAAAACTGTGCTCTCTTGCAATATTTGCCCTTTTCTGATTGACTGACTCTAGCCTGCCAGGGTGGGCAGGCTGTGGGCTGGGGAGGAGACCACTGTCCTGGCCTCACCAGAAAATGGCAAGGTGACAAACCAGAAGCAGAACTGCAAACCTGTGTCAAAGACCTGGTCGAGGCAAGTGGCAGCAATCTGCAGGGATCTGGTTCCCAGCTCTGCCCGCACACTCTTTTAGGTACCATGCTTCATGTCATGACATGCTTCATGTCATCTTGGCTTTGCTACTCAAGCCACGCTTTTCAGCCAGCATGTCTGGATGTCTAGCAATACATATTTTTGGTCTACAAAGATTTTTCTACAGCAGAGAGGGTGCTTGACACAAAGACACTTGAATCAAGGCCCACCATAACCAATGAGAACTCACAAAACCTGGGAACCTCCATGGCCTATGAGCAGCTCAAAAGTGGTCTTTTCAAGTGGCTTTAATTCTTCTCAACCTCTTCCAAGCCACTAGTCTGGCCCAGAGTCCCCCCAACTTCATCTGAGAGCAACATCAGCCTCTTGGCTTGCTTGCCCTGACAGTGAGGGTGCCTAATGAGTCTGGTCAATTTTAGAAATTTCCTGAATCTATTTTGGGTTGTTTAAGAAAGGTAACCTGCATGAGAGAGTGTTTTAGTCTTGGAGGACACTGCTACAAAACATTCTCTAGCAATGAAAAGACACAGTCTACCTTCTGGGATGTGAACATGTAAACAAAAAAAGGAATATAATCATTATTCTCTAAGGTAAGACATGCTACTTCCCAATGGTACCAACAAAAAGTGGTTAACTTTAAAGTCTCATCTAGACATGGTGTTTCATGTCTATCATCCCAGATTTTAGGAAGTGGAGGTCAATGGATCAGGATCTGGAACTTGACCAAGAATAGTAGCCGATGCAGTATAAAAACCCTACCTCAAAAAAGAAAACAGAAATATCAACAAAACATATTCTGAATAAAACTAGTTCCTGTGAGCCTTTTTCTCTGCTTTCTTGTTAGTCTTGTCTGCTCAGTTTGAATAACAAAAATGTGTATTTTGTTTTTTAACTAAAACAATCTTCCTCCCTCCCTGATTCGATCAAGGCTCCCTAAATGGCAACCATAGTTGCTCAGAAATCCTGCTTTCCTGGACTTTCAGGTTTTAACACTAGGAACTAAAGAAAGAAACCAACTTTCTTGATCATCCTTGACATGAATGTATCTTAGAATTACTTCACAGTTTTGTGATTGACATTCAGTTCCAAGTTAAATTTTGTTAAAGATGTAGTCTTATGTCTTACCCATCATTTTAGTGTAATGGTAGTCTAATGGTCCCCACATCATTTGCCTGAAACAGTAATTCTGCAGTGAGCCTCTGTTTCCACAGCCTCTCCTCAGTGAGGATCTGTGAGATCTCCTGTTTGTGTTTTCTTCCCTTGGTCAGGCTAGCTTGTTTACATTAAATTGAAGCAAACACAGCAGCAGGAAGAGTCAGCTTTTTCCAGACATCACTTCTTTGAAGATCCTTTCATTCCTGCTCCCTATACTCTTCTCCAAAGATGTAACTGATTCTACCACAGGCTGCAATTCCTTCCAGACAAACAACCTGCATGTTGTTTGAGCCTGAGGCTAGCCTGTTTCTGACATTCCTTTAGAATGTGTTAGGTCAGTGTTAGCAGGCACTGGCACATGGTGAGTGTGCCATGAATGCTTGAGAACAGTAACTGTGTTACATACGAATACTCTTCTAATTATAGCAAAACAATTTCATTTCATATTGTTAAAACCATCTCCTCTATCAATCATTAAATTCACATAGAAATTAATTTCACCAATGAAGCAAGTTTATCTCACATAACACACTGAAGAAACCACCAAGCAAGAAAAACCAAGCATGTAAATTCTCTTCAAAATATTCCCTATAATTTTGGTAAAAATGACATCAGAAAGTTTGTTTTCCGTTTTTTTTTTTGGTGTTGTTTTTGATTTGTTTTTGTTTGTTTACTTTTTTAAAAACAATCTCAAGGCAAAAATGAAGTGGAATCTTTTTTTCCCATTTTAAGCTTGCCCTTGTGATTAGAGATTATAATCAATATCCTCCATTTTATTGTGATTCTAGACAGAATCTAATCAATTATCCCCCCAGTATAGTTCTTCTTACATTTATATGTAATCTTTTTTGTACTTTTACAGTCCCTATATCATGGCTCTGTGTGAACAGGAGTAAACTGAAGATGCTTCATCTCGTAAATTTGAAAGGTCCAAGAGGCCCCAAGGCTTCTCCGCCTTAGCAAATGAGGAAACTCATCTGAACTTTTTTTTTTGAAAGTAAATTTTATTAAATTATAAAAGTTTCCATTTCCGCCCCTCTTCCCAACACCCTCCCACTCCCCCCACTCCCTCTCCTCCTCCCTCTTCGTCCCTTAGGGCAGTCAGGGTTTCCTGCCCTGTGGGAAGTTCAAGTTCCTCCCCCCTCCCTCCAGGTCCAGGAAGGTGAGTATCCAAACAGACTGGATCCCCAAAATCCAGAATATGCAGAGGAAACAGGTCCCAGTATCATAGTCAATGGCTTTTCAGAAAGACTTCGGGCCAACCACATTCAGAGAATCCGGCCAAATTCCGAGAATCTGGTTAGATCACGTCCTCGTTCAGACCCTGTCCAACTGGCCTTGGTAAACTCTCATTAGATCCGTTTCCTTGTATCAGTGGGTGATAGCATCCCTCGCAGTACTGATTTCGTTTTTCATGTTCTTCCTCCTTCTGCTCCTCATTTGGACCTCGGGGGGCTCAGTCCGGTGCTCCAATGTGGGTCATCTGAACTTTAAGCTCTTTCTCAAGTCAGCCCCTTGCCCAAAATACTCACCCAGCCATAATGGCAGAGACAAGGGACCTAGGAGAGGATGCCAGGTTCAAAGTCTATTTCCTGAAGAGGGAAGAACATATCCTTCATCTACAGTGGCAGCTTTAGTACTAGTCAATCTGTGGGAGTTGGAATATCATTTCCTGTAATCCCGTCCCTGGTTATTTTTTTTTTTATTACAATTGGCCAAAGGAAGACTGTGTGTGGGAGATTTGGTCACCAGAAGGCACCATCACACCTGCCAATCAGGCAATTATAGATGTGGAAGAGAAGCACAGAGCCAGGAAATCCATAGACGATCCTTGACCACACTGCACATCCAGCTCTCCATCCCATCTGCTCGTCTTGTTCATGTCCACTGTCCCAGAAGCAGAAACTCTTTTGGAGGTGTCTGCCAGCCCTTCCTGGTAGGTAGCCTTTGTCTAGAATCTGGCTTTCCTTAGTTTGGGCAAAGCCTGTGAGCCACTTTCTCTGATCCTCTAGCTGTTCCTTTCAAACTTTTCTTCCCCAGGGACACCTACTCTGTGGCTCCTGGCATTTCTGCAATTCATGCCTTATGTCACAACATGGAGAGTGCCTCTGCCTGCTTTACTAATACATCCAATTAGCACGTTAATTGCCACATCTTTCACATCACTTGAAGTTTTGCTAAGCTGATACTTTGAAGATGGTAATTATAATGCAATAGCTGTTATGGCATAAATTGTCACACACACTTGCAAACACAGTCTAACCTTTGACATTCAAAAAAATACAATAAAAACTTAATGGAATGCTTTTGCTTCTCAAATGTCTCAATAAGTAAGTCACACTAAATGAAACTATGATCAAACGAAAGGCCTCTCCATGTTAAAGATCCACAGTTGGGCATTGTAGTACGGACTGTAATCCCAACATTTGGAAGCTACTGCAGAAGGATTACCACAAATCCCCTGAGCCAACTGGGAGGTCCTGTCGATCTAAGAAACTGCCACACAGGAAACTCTTTGAGTTTCTATTTTCCAATCTATGAGCAAAGAGAAATTGTTAAAACTAACAATATCGAGCAAACTAAAAGATAAAGCTTGTCAGTTTGGGGGAAAAGAGCATTTGTTTGAAAGATCCCCGATTTGGGTATTTTCCCCTGGGGGACCACAACGCCCAAGAACCAAGACTAGTCCGCACTAGATGCAAAAGCAAGAGGTATTTTTATTTGTTCACATGGGCGTCTGTGGACGCTGCAGCTTTCGGGTAGCTGCGCGTGCCGGGCTGGATTCGGGACTGGTTATATAGCAAGAAGCGAGCTTACAGAAGCGGAAGCATTCTCAATGGTTATTTCAGATAAAACGGTGGGGTCAGGTCAGGGAGGGGTTGTCTATTCATCTTGAAAACGTGGGAATAAGTTAAGGCAGCCCATTCTGGGTTTCCCGAATACATGGGAATACGTTAAGGCAGCTCACTCTGGGCTTCCTGCTCCCTTTTCTTGTCTTCCTATCGGCCGAAGGCTGACCTCCAGGTATCTGACTACAGATATCCTGTTTTCTCGTCATCAGGGACCCATCTGGTCTTAGGGTGACAGATATCCTGTTTTCTCAGTAGGGACCCATCCAACCTCAGGGCGATTATGCTGGCCTGGGAACAGCTTGACCTGGCTGCAATGGAGATTCCTTGAAGCAGGCGGGGTAGCTGGTGGGGGTCTTCTCAGTAAATATAAAGATACTTAACATGGGGCTGCTACTAGCTCTGTATCTCAGCATGAACACTAACAAAGTGTGAGGACAAGTACAGGCTCAAGACAGCCTAAGACCAAGTTCTTAGCACAAGGAAAATTTATTTGGTCCAGAGGGACAAAGGGCAGGGAATAAAAATCAAAGACAACAGATGAAGAACAAAGGAGAAGGAAAGGGTTATTTGCTGTTATTTGTTATCTCTGGATAGAGAGGAGACAGACATGGCCCATAGGCAAATAGTGGTTTATGAAGGTTAAAGGAAAAATCTGTTTTAGGATGAGGTGTTTAATTTTAAATGGGCATGTTAATTAGGTGAGCCAAAGGTGGGGGGGATGGCTTGCTAGAGTTCAATACTTTGATAGCTGGGCAAGGGACGGAAGTAAGGAAACAAAGGGACAGACCTTGTGACTAGCTTTAGGCAGGTAATCTAAAAAACTGTCTCAAGGCCAAGAGAATGGGGGGTGAAGGGCAAGGCCTCCCAGAGCCACATTTCCTGTTCTCAGGTTGGCTAGAGTTCTTCACAAAGGAATCCTGCAGGATTTCAACTGTAAAGGGACCAATTCTGGGAAAGGCCTTAAAGATACAGCAAACAGTTCCTGCCCACACATGCACGTCCAGCTTTGTTTGCACTTTACTAAGTGAATATTGGCGTGGTGTCTGACCGAATAACTGAAGGAATGAATAAAGAGAGTCTCTCATTGGCAATTAGTACAGAGGAGACTGATGCTATTGGGAGTGAGTCTGGTTCTATGGCTTTCTGTTATGCACGGACAGTCTGCTCCCAGCCAGACTGTCTCTGAAAAGTGTTGGTGTGAACAAACCCTTCAATATTTCTTCCACACTGACTGTAAATATAATCTAGGCATAAATCATCAAAAGTAAATAGCAGTGAGCACTTTAATCCTTTGCAATAAATCAGGAAAATGGGGAGCCTGTGCCTGCTGATGAAGTTTTAGTGCAGGTCAAAGCAGCAGTGTGCTGGAGAAGCCGCATGAGAGAAAACCCAGAACAGTTTGCTAATGATTCAGAGTTCCTCTGTGATACAGGACTGCCTTATCCTTATTCATGTCTTTGCTGGTTATTATGTGGGGATGTTTTCCTCATATATGCCAGATCAAAGGAGAGCGAGTTTGTGTTTTTCAGAATGCCTGCCATCCCAATAGCTTAAGCAGATCATAGACATATGATAGAAAACTGATTCACAAAACCCTCTACCATCCAATACCTCTGAGTAAGTAGATGAGATCCATATAGAAGTAATTCTAATGCAAGACTGAATGCTTTCCATGGCATAAGTAAATTAATTTTACTAAAACTCAGCAAAGGAAGAAATGATTTATAAACTGGTAGACTTCGGATGTCTTCTGGTACAGGTAATATTTGATTTACCTTGCAAGAAACAGTAAGTGTAGAAGTTATGAAACTTTGCCCTGGTTTAATCAAACCAAGGAAGACTAGCATCTGGTAGAAAGGTTACAAAATAAAATCCTGGGTAACTTTCAAATTTAAACAAACAACCACAAACATTTACAAGGCTGTACTAGGAATTATTTCAGATTTATTTATACTAAAAGATACATCACCTTTACCTGTATACAAAATATCCTGGTTTGAAAATAACAGTCCTTACCATTTTAAAGAATGTTCACATCATATTGTTAATTGCTTTATGCCAAACTAGTTGTGAACTCCTTATTAAGACTTTTCATCAGAATCTCTAACCGAAGTAACAAAGGAAAAAGCAGAAGGGCTCTTTGCCCTTACCCTTCACTGCGGCAGTGAACCTTGATTGTCAGCTTGGCTGAATTTGCTGTCATCTAGGAAACAGGCATCTGGGAATGGCAATGAGAGTGTTTCCCAAGTTTACAGAGACCCACCCCCCATACACACACACCCCGACTGTGCTGAGAACCACCATTCCTGGTTTCCAGAATTTACAGTGACCGCCCCGCCACACCTCCCACGACTGTGCTGAGAACCATTCCTGGGGCTGAGGTTCCAAAATGAATGAAGAAGAAAAGGAGGAGGGCAACTGAGGCAACTGAGTATCAGTATGTGTACCTAGGGCTTCCGGACAGCGTGCCAATCTGGTTCCTGATTTCACCGCTCCTGCCTTCACATCATGAAGAACAACATTCTTTCTAAAAGTATGAACCAAAATAAGTCATGATTCTCTTAGGTCATTTTTCACAGATTTTTTTTGTCATGGCAATTAAGAACATATCTACTATGACTTTCATCTACAGTGTGGCATTTCAAGTTTGAATATATACATTTAAACACCAAAAATAACCACTAGAAAAGTAGAGTTAGGATGAATCACAGCCATCCTACTCTGAGGAGAGGCAAAGTGGGAAAGGAAAGTAGACAAAACCATCAAAATACACAAAAATGATGAAGTAAGACCACCAAGGAAGAACAACAAGTAAAAACTGTAAGATAGACCTGGGCTAAGACCGACCCCAAATTTTGGAACAAGTAGAACTGTTTAAATTACTCCTTCAAAAAACAGAGAAAAATACAAATTTAGAAAATAGCTGTAATCTCAACGTATCAATGAGGTACAATGGCCAGAATTACCTTAAAAATATTTTATAGACTTCTCTAGGCTTAATGTCCTTTGTCTATGGCTAGAGTCTACTAATGTGTGAGTACATACCATATTCATCTTTTTGGGTCTGGGTTATCTCACTCAGGATAGTGTTTTCTATTTCCATCCATTTGCATGCAAAATTCAAGATGTCGTTTTTTTACTGCTGAGTAGTACTCTAATATGTATATATATTCCACACTTTCTTTATCCATTCTTCCATTGAGGGGCATCTAAGTTGTTTCCAGGTTCTGGCTATTACAAATAATGCTGCTATGAACATAGATGAACAAATGCTTTTGTAATATGATTGATTGGGCATCTCTTAGGTATATTCCCAAGAGTGGTATTGTTGGATCCTGAAGTAGATTGATTCACAATTTCCTGAGAAACTGCCACACTGATTTCCAAAGTGGTTGCACAAGTTTGCATTCCCACCAGCAATGGATGAATTTTCCCCTCACTCCACATCCTCTCCAGCACAGGCTTTCATTGGTGTTTTTGATTTTAGCCATTCTGACAGTTATAAGATGGTATCTCAAAGTTGTTTTGATTTGCATTTCCCTGATCGCTAAGAAGGTTGAACAAGACAATTTCATGTCCAGTTTCTTGAGTTCTTTATATATTTTAGAGATCAGACTTTTGTCTGTTGCGGGGTTGGTGAAGATCTTCTCCCACTCAATAGGATACCTTTTTGTCTTAATGACAATGTAGATCCTCCTGGAAATTGGAAGGAAACAAGATTGCCAGGAAAAAAATTTATAGACATTTGTCACAAAATAGCACACAGTTAAAGCATATGACTTAACAGTTATTATTAAAGAAAATAAAAATATTATATTAAGCAAAACTTTGTATTAATGAAAACCATGTTCTACCAAGGGAATTCAACAGAACTCTACTGAATCAACACTCTAAAAATAAACAAAATGTTCACTGAGGGGAAGAACAAAGGAATTCTGCAATCATCAGAATTGAAACAAAGACCTATTATAAGTTAGCAGATTGAATTATCTGAAATAATCAGAACACAGATGACTTGAATTACTTAAATTTGAACATACTATGGGGAAATTTATATGGCACAAACAGTATACCACTTCTTTCTAAAGAGTACTAGACCACTAATCCAATCTCAATAAATTTCAAAAACATTAATAATATTATGGATAAAAAACAGCAGAATCAATATATAACCCAATGAGATTTTTTAAAATCTCCACCTGAATATTTGGAAGATCTAAATATGCAAATGTGGATGGCAGTGTGGGAGAATCATCATGAAAAGCAAACAACTCTATGACAGCAGAAAGTACCAAAATACATTTAAAATATTAGATTAAAATTACAAATAGAAGAGAATACATGAAAGATGCTTTAAAAATGAGACAGAGAGAAAGACTGATTCATAAAAGTGCAAAGCTAAGAAGCAAGCACAGCAATAAGCACAAAAAGCTTGAATCAAGTCTGCTAGGAACACTGAGAAGAGGAAATGGAATCACAGCAATAAGGAAGCCACTTGTTTCACCATGACTCAAAAGGACAGTTTGTAAATTATACTCAAATGTGTGAATTAATAAGACATTGATTTTAGCTGACTTTTAAAAAAGTAGAAGAACTGATAGAGGTAAACTTTGAATTGTAGAATTAATTGAATATTTACCATGCTCTACAAAGCATGCTACTTCATGGTAGTTTTATGAGAAAATAGATAAAAATTTAAAGTTTCAGCTTCTCAGAATTATTCTAGGACAGAGGGAAAATAAAGAAACTTCAGGAAACTTCTCATCATGTTCAAACATTGATTAACTTAGGTCTTTAAAAGATGAGAAACAAGGGAAGAAAACTCTGGAATTTATAAATAAATGCCTTCAGATTATAGCTATCTTTGGTTTACTAGAAGTTCTACACCAAATAAAGATGGTAAACCTATTGAGTGAGACACAGTGTCAGCTCAAAAGCTCAACTTAAATAAATTATTAAGAAAAAAGAAGTGTTCTGGATGGGAATTCCCCAACCTGAAAAGGCAGTTATTTCAGGAACACGAAACAGATAACTCTTAATGGGAAACCCACACAGACAGCAAAGGAAGTTAGCAAAAGAAGAGGAGGCATCCTGTAATCAGAGAATGCATGGTATAAGATAGGAAAAACAAAAATGCAAAACTCTTTGGGATTTAGTAATGATTTAGAAACATTTAAGGATTGAAAAAAGAAACAAATCCAGCTGTGGCAGTGCAGACACGTTACCATAGCAACAGCACTGTGGAGGTTGGTGTAGGAGCATAAAGTGCACAAGACCGACCTGGGCTACATGAAGGAGGGAAAAATGGTAAGAAGGAGGAAGAGAGAAATGGCAGACAGAATCTATGGGCAAACTTTTGAAGAAATATTATAAAAATAAATTTTTAAAACTATATTCCTATAGTTAAATTAGCCTATAAATTTAAGGCCTTCTCCATCTAAACAAGATATTTTAATAAAACTAGCCATTCAAAAGATTAGATTTAAAAGTAGTTTTATGAATGGTGAGCAATATTTAGGTGAAGAAGAGACCAGGAATGCAATTATTGTAAAGTATATGAAGGAAAGCTCTGTGAAATCCACATAGCCATGAAGAAATCTGTTAACAGGGGAATGATGGAGCACACCAGGTGTACATGTAAGCACAGTTTATAATAAGGATCATATTTTAGATCACTTGCACATAGACTCAGTGGTTAACAACATATCAGATAGACAACATAAACTTAGCAATATGAATATCGGTATTATAATGTTCTAGAAATTATCTTGTAATTGTCCTTTTTCATAAGCTTCAGGCTAAACTGTACTTCCTGAAGGTTATTAACTCACTAATGATCATCTTAGAAAAATGTGGTGGTGTTTGTAGGAGAAAAGTGAATACAGTTCAGGGCATCAGTATTGTTCATTAAACCCATCTTCTGACTATGATGGGTCCCATGTCCACACACGGTTCAGAAAAGTGTGTATACCTGTTTCTATCTCACAATAACAGAACAAAAATGACCCCTAGCAAGCTTCACAATCATCGATGCCACCTGTTCAGCCACAGTCACTATGGACTCCAGATTTACTCATCAAAGCTAAGCTGCCCACCCAGACACCGTACATTTACAGTACCCTGGCTTTTCCTTGAGTGGAATGTGTCACTTTGGTCAATCCAGCTTCTCTAATCTGATTGCCTCTGCAGCTGTGTTTCCTGTCAGAACAATCTGCTCTGTACAATTACTGCAAATCTCATTAGGGATTAAAAGGATAAATTAGATGCAAACCTATAAGACAGAAAAAAAAATTCTATTTTATTTTCTTATAAAGTTAAATCCTTCTTTTAGAAATAAAATTAAAAGATGTAAAATTATTTGCATCCCATTTAAAAGATTAATTTTGATGAAAAGTAATTCTTAAATATAACATAATACAAATAAAACTATTCAACAAAAAAGGAGACAGAGAGCAGAACTGGACTTTTACATAATAAATGGTTCAAAAATCAGAAAATTAAAATGATAACAAAAATTGAGATCTCCTCTGTGTCTGATTGTTTAAAACAAATGAAAGATAAATTAAAAGACTGAGAAATGCAAATCATAGAGTAATCAGAGGACTAAGCCTTGTCAGGTACAGAGAGCTTGCAGGTCTAACTAGTGGCAGTCTAGCAGATTTTATTAGATCAGAATCTGTGCATGTACTGTGAGAGACAAATCTGCCTCAGGGTATCTGTTTCTTTAACAGATTCTGAAAACACATAATTACAGGAAATTTTCTGTAATGTCTTTAGCATCAACAGTGAACTCATGTATTGCTTAATGGAAGGAAGATTAAATATGTGCATAGCACAGATATTACAACATGCAGTGATAGACAAAAGTTTCTGAACTGTGTATAAAGAAAAATGCCAAAGAAACATAGATATGTATGTTTTTTATCTTCCATACCAACTATATATCTGTATTTTAAAGCAAGTATCATGTGCATGCATGTGAATATACATATGAAATACATAGACTGTGTCTGCAGAGGACAAATACAGAGAGAAAAGAGTGAAACTGTAGAAATCGTAGACTTTTAGGTTCAGTCCTATTCATGCATACTCTGTTTATACAATGTTCTTGAATAATATATTCAGATGTTATTAATACAAAAACATTTGCTAAAATTTGAAATAAAAATAAAGTTTGACCTCGTGAGGACTTCTTCTCAATATATTTCCCAAAGCTTTAATCCACTGAGACTTTTCACACCAGCAAGTCTCTCCAAAGAGGATACATCAATCAATGTCAAACGAAATTTTCAGTTTCCAGGCAGAGAAGGGGGTTATATAGCAGCCGTCACTGACAGTTCGGGCACATGTAACAAAGCATTTCTGATCTGGTCACAGGCTTTCCAAAACTGAGAAGAATTGGTATAATGGATTCTGAAGTAAGTTCTGAAGGGCATCTGTGAGGGTATGTTCTGATGAAGGCTCTAGACGTCTCTGAAGGGAAGCTGTTTACCTGCCAGTGATATACAATTAAATTTAGGAGGAAAATGAAATCAAAGGTGTAACAAAGTTTAAAAAGTAGAACAAAATTCAAGATGTATTGAATGTAAATCAAAATTTTATAGCTAGTTCTGTGAAGAGTCTCAAAGCAATGAAAAATAATAAAAAAGTGTGAGAAACCAGAATATTATATATAATGTAACTACTGATGATAGAAGATTGGGAAGAATTTAGGTGTAGAAAGGCAACAGAGGCTTTGTGGAATATTCCTTTACACCGTGCGAATATTTGTCACTGTGATTGGCTTAGTAAAGAAGCTGACTGGACAGGAGTAGATTAGGTAGGACTGGCAGAAAATGTGCAGAAGTGGAGGAGTCTTGGGAGTCATGAGGAGATGCAGAGGGAGCAGGAAATGAACTTGCTGTACTGAGAAAAGGCACTGTGCCACATGACAGAGTGTAGATAAGAAATATGGGATAATTTAAATAATAAGAGCTAGTTAATAACAAACTGACCTATCAGTCAAACATTTATAATTAATAATAAATCTTTTTGTAGTTATTTGGGAACTGGCTGGCAAGATAGAAAAATTCCACATACAAAGTTTGAAAGCCTAAAACTTAAAAAAAAACATGGTAAAAATGTGTGATTATTAATTTTCAGTCTTGCATACACACTGAATGGAGAAGTTATTTTGCAATTTTCCTTTTAAATATTTACTCTAACATTTGTTCATTTTGTTGTTGCTGATATTTAAAATACCTTTATTTATGCTCTGGATACTTAGCACATGTATACAATGTGTTTTGGTTATATCTACTATGAAATTTTTCCCTCAATAGAACTACCCTATGACTCAGGTATAGCACTCTGGGACATAAACCCTCTGTCCTACTACAGCAATCCATGCCTCTCCATATTTATTAAAATTATATTCACAAAATCTGTGTTTAACTTGTCCTTAAAGTATATATCCTTTTGCACCATGACACAGACTGTGTTGTTCCTCAAACATTCTTTAACAAGGATTAAGCAAATTCAATAAAAAGATACACAAGCTACCATTTCTCCTAGGGAAGTCATTCTTATCAGCCAGCTGATAGTATAACTCTGTCTTTACCACAAAACTCTCTATTGCTTTCTTGATGTTATTATTTTTCTAGCAATTGTGTTTGCTATGTTTTAGCTGCCTGGAGTCCCTTCCCTTTAATGCCTCACTTGTCTTTACCACACAATCCCAGTGATAGGTCTTATTGCTCAGAAGCATGGCGTCTACAAAATCCAGTTTGGGGGATCTAGAAAACAAATCTGAAACAAATCTGAGTTGATTTAAAGAATGTATAAAACCATGATCTCACAAAAACACACTATCAGAAAATGGATCATGCTAAGTATCTTTTGTATGAGGTCTTATCATATAGTCATGTTCTGCCAGGAAAACAAACTATTGCTGATTTTTGTAAGTAAGTATAAAAATTGAACAAAAATTGACTGCAGAGGAAAAAGAGATGCTGAGACATGAAACAAAGAATAGTAAAGCCACCCAAAGATCACTAATGGCAAAGGCTAGAAACACAAGGTCATGGAAATACTGGGAGGAGCTGAACTCCAAAGGCCAGCTGAGGGAAACCACCACAGAGGAGATGAAACCTACTCTGCATACTACCCCTACCCCCCACTTCTTGCTTCTTTCTTCTCATCCTTTAAAACCCCAAAGTACCTCCCATTTATTGAGTCAGCCAAGACTGTATCCTGATCCTGGGAGGAGTGGCCTATAGAAGGCAGGACCTGCAGAAGTGAGGTTCATCTGTGGTGCTAAAGAGAACTGGGAGAGGGGAATGGTGCTAAAGAGAACTGGGAGAGGGGAAGATGAGCTGACCCAGGACTAGCTCAGATTCTGTTTTAATATCATCTAAGAAACACGTGAATGATTTCCATTTGTCACAGTAAGTCTAAAGTTTAAAGGTAAAAATAAAATTGTACTAAATATATCTCACACTAAAAGTTATAATTTTAATTTTGAAACTCATTATGACTTTGTCAGTATATTCTTATAGTTCAGTAAGTATAAATTAAGTATATGTGGAAACAATTATTGATAAATCTATATTTTAATCACATATCACAGCACAACTAATTTCCTATCATAAAATTTTGATTTCAGCTTTGGGGGATAGTGCCTATAATCTCAACACTGCAGAAAGATTGAGAAAATGCAGCCAGTTGGGGCTCCATAGTAAGACCCTGTCTCTGAAAACCTCAACTGGCCAAAATACAGAAAACATCTGATTGTGAAGTGACTGGTCCTGATGGATACACTTATAATGCAACTCTTGTACCTGAGGTTCAGGGACCATTGAGAAAAATAGATAGAAAGGTTGTACGAGACAGAGGAGGCAGTGGAACAATGTCTCCTTGAAATGATGGGGAAGTTAAACTATAACACGTCAAATAATATGGCTACCTAAACCGAACTGAATAAGGACAATACTAACAGGCATGCTAAAAAGGAAGGGGAATCCTCCGAGGCCCCAAACCTAGACAAAGAACTGCAGGCAACTAAAAAGTGTGAAGAGTAGGAAAATTATTCTTCCCTAGGAATATGCCCACGAATTGGTTATTCAATATCAAGTGGTCAATACTGAAATAATACACATGTACAAGCAACACTAAACATACTTAGCAGGTTGTATATAATTTTCTTGGATTTTATATGCAACAATAACTATTACAGAAAGAGAAGCATGGATTTGAGGGAGGGCAAGAGACACATGGGGGAGTAGAAGAACAAAAGGGGAGGATGATGTAGTTATATTTTAATTTAAAAATAAAAAATTAAAAAGATCTTGCCTCAAAAGAACTTATTTAAGCATTTGTTTAACTAATGATCCAGGATCTAGCATTATTATAGTTAATGTAACTTTAATAACTTTTAGTTTATTTCTATAACATTCTCCAGTATTACTTTTAATCATGGAGAAAGCAAAATATATTAAATTCTGATTCTCTTTACTCAAACTATGCTTCATGTAGACTCCTCAAGTCTGTCTAAAATCTGTCTACAGTAGATTGTGCAGTGTACCAAGAACTTGCAATTGGTAATGGCTTAGATAAAATAGCTCACAGACAGTATTTGGGGAAATGTTGATGGGACCCCTATTAAAAAAAAACAATTTTATTAATAATACCATGAATATGGCTATAGGTGGGACAACCAGACAGGAAGTAGAGGTGAGTCAATGAGAGCAGCAGGATTCTGGGAAGAAGGAAGTTCTAGTCTGTAGTCCTGATCCAGCCAAAGAACAAGCAAGATGTGTTTGCCTCGCCGAAAAAGGTACCAAGCCACATGGCTAACATAGACAAGAATAAAAAGTTATAAGAGTTAATAAAAAGCCTGGGCTAATGGGCCAATCAGTTTATAACTAATTTAGACCTCTATGTGATTTTTTTGGGACTTAACAACTGTACAGGCAGGACAGAAAACTCAGTCAATATATGGTTATTTAATTTTAAAATATATTAGTTGCGAGATTGCACCAAGAATTATTCTATATACGCCAACAAAAATTGTTCCTTTTTGCTCTTGAGGGAGTTGTCTTCTTTTTTATAGATAAAGGCACAAGCCATCACAAAGGATGGCTTCAATTATTATACAGACCAAGTGATCTCAGGGTATTTGTAGACATAAGTCATACATATTTCCAAAGGGAATTTAACACAAACTAAAATAAAAGCACAATGCAAGAAAGATGACCACCACCTAGAATTGAAGATATTAATAATACAAGGATAATAAGTAAAAATATACCAGGAAACTCTTACAGAAAACAAAACAAACAAAGAATATTTCTGAGCTCACTAGATGCTGAAGAGAGCAGAATATAGTTGGGTTTTCCAGTTCTCAGAGTCAAAGAAAAAGAAGTACAAACTGCCTTGGCAGGATAAGCTCTGCTTTCCCAGCCCCATTTCGGCCTCACTGGGATGAATGATGACAGCAGCTTCACAAGAGCCTCTGACATCAGAATGCTGGCTCTGTCTCAATCACAGGGCTCTGCAACAGGCTTCAGAGGTGTTCTGTTTCGTTCCAGTCTTGGTGATCCTTGGCTCAGTAGGAATGGTTACAGTCTTATAGAATTCCCATTTTTTTTTTTTACTGTCTGTAGCTTTTATAGGAATCTGATTGTACATGTTGTGTATATTTTCTTTTCCAAATTATGTTACTGTTTGCAGAAGAGCAAAGCGATTATTTTGGATCTCAGGGAAGCTGTCTTGACAACACTTTTTGCTGAACTTCAGGTTTTCAATAATTAGACACAGCTTAATAATTCAAGAATTTAAAATGTATAATTTTGCTTTGGAAAACAGATTGGAAAAAAACAATTCTTTTGGCTCTTAGTTAATTTTGGTGGAAAAAATCTCCTTTACACAGCTTTGTATGGAAATAGATCACTACTGCCACCTCCTGGCCAGCAAACCACCCCACCGAAATCTAAGTCCCTTGAGGAGCCATATAATCTGGGAAAGCAAGATTGCCTCATAAATAGACAACAAAGTACACCGTATTTATGGTAAGATGTTCATTGGAATTTTTTATTAATTCCTTTAAGACATTTACAGAAATTCATTAGAGTTGATAAATAGTAGCATTTGTTTTTGAGCTGTTTATGTTCTACAGGAATTCTGTTTGTTATGATTTTTTAAGTTAAATGCATTTGATGGGTCTACCTGTGATGGAGACAAGTGTTAGAGGCCTTCAGGAAGAAAGCTTGGGAAATGTTTGCTTTGCTTTGGAGGCTAGGTGCTGCATCGGGTACAGCATGCAGTCAAAGAAGTGACAGGTGGCTTTCTCCCACAGAATAAAGCTGATGGCATAGATAATACTCTGACAACCTTAATCCATCTTTCTGCCATGGTGGCTCTCAGGGGAGATGAATGATAATGGCCCCTTCTGACTTTGCTTGTCATCCTGATGCATTTCTCTTTAGGTCTTTCTTCCTTCCCATTGTTCTCCTTTACAATCAGTTGGTGCTGACGCTGGGCCTCTTCCTGCCTTCTAGACATCAAATCCTCAGCTGCATCAGAGCCTGCTTCATGGACTCCCTGCCTGATATGCTAGCTGAGCCATTTAGGAAACAGGCATCATTCAGTCTCCAAGGTAATCTCCAGGGTGCACCTCTGTCTTAGTGGCTGCAAATACTTCTTGCTGCAGATGAATGCAAGAGAAGAAAAAGGATGACTTCAAACTCTTACCCTGAAGGTCAGATCCACAGTGTTCAGAATCTTAGCTCTTTAAGCTAATTATTGTATTGAAGATGAGTTCAACAACGAATCTTTCATACATGGGTTGAAATTAACATTAAAGGCAATTGAAAATTTAAAATTGAATAAATATTCCTCAAAAGGGGGGAGTATTTTTGCTGTTGTCATTATTTTAATTTTACTGTATTTTATCCTAAATTTTACCTAAATGCCACTCAAGTCTGACAAGTATAAGATTGTTTTTAGTTTACACTAAAAGAAGAAAGAAGAATGAACACTGTAGAAATCAGCCTGGCCTTGAGCTTTGAAGCATGAAATTGCTCCAATTTAGTACCTTAGGAATTGTTCTGCTGACCTTCCACACTGCTTACCTCTTACATTGCTGGTTAAGCCAATTTTCTGAAAAGCCAAGCCTAGAAAACCATCAGGAGGGAGCATCTTTCACACCTAGAAATATATCATAATAATATCATGTATCAGTGACATATCAAAGTGAGTAACATTGAAAAATGGTCAATTCCTCTGTCTCAGCTGACCACTAGCTCCAAATGGTTAGTGTTGGAAATAAGTTCAGATAAGTCAAGGATAAAATAATCACACAGATATAAGAAAAAGATTTTGAAAGAAAAATTAGAGAGCAAAACAAATATATAATAAAATAAATCAAAGCAATGAATAAAATCCCCACACAGCATAAATACTTCCATAGCCAAAATAGTATTAAATGTCCATGTATATATCACTTACTATTTAATAGAAATTTCTTGTGTTCAGTTTACATGCAAATTAAATTAAATTCTCAGGACAATTCCATTCTTCCCATGTCACAGATTCTTTTCAAAAAAGCGGAAAAAAGAAAATAGTAAAAAGCAAGACAAAACAAAAAACTAGGAAACATCCAATGCATTTCCTTGATTTCTTGGATCTCAGTGTAGTGACCATGACTGTTTGTCATCCTTTGTTTAACACCTTAGTCCTAAGTGTCATGTTTGTAGACAGTCATGGCTCTCCTTCTCCTGCATGTTCCTTCCATATTTCTGTATGTCAGTATGTGCAACAAGTAGTCAAGTCCCATTTTACGGAAGACAACCTAGTCTGCCCAAAGTCAGGCGCCTTCTCAGTGGCTTGCTAGCATATTAAATCCCCATCCCATTTTTTTTTCCTCCACATTTCAGTTCCTCCTAGGACATGATGTCATGAAAGGCACTGATCTTCTCTGCAGCAGGGACAGCTCTGAGAACCCAGGATATCTTCCTTCCCCCTCTCCTTTCACAAAAGCCAGACATGCAGCATATGTGGGCTCTCTTTCACTGTTCCTGTAACTACCCCCTGCTTTATTTTTAATTTAAACTTGGCAGATATATGCTTATTTTTGAAGATGTACAACATGATTCTTCTTCAAACAAAACTTTTAATGCACATACAGCATAGTGTTTAGGAATACAGATGATTGTAAAATGGCTGATTGAGGCAATAAACACAGACACCAATTTGCATGTTTATATCACTCCCTATGGCAGAGAGATGAAAATTTTTAGATATGCTATGCTGTTTTGAGTCATCATGTTGGCTAACAGATTACTTGAGCTTAGGGCTCCTTTTCCACCTCTGTGCATCTTCATCGTAAATCTCTAGCATATCTGATCCCACCATAATCTCTGCTTCTCAGCAATACAAATTTAAAACTCAGGCCAGTAACACCTTCAGAATTTCATTTGACTAGAACAGAAAAAAAGAGCTAGTTATGATCTTAGATATGATATTTCTATTCACCTACTTAGTTGCTTAGTTCATTTGAATTTGTTTGATTTCACACACCTTTTTATACAACAAATTGAGGAGATTGTTAGTAAAATCTAGACAAGGAGCTGTTGTACAATAGAATAACTTTATCATCAACAACAAAATAGTATATACCTGAAAATTTCTATTAAGCATTCTCATTCTCAAACACACAGTGTATAAGGGGTCAGCGGATGGCTCAGCAAGTCCAAGTGCTTGCTGTCCAAGTCTGGTGATGTGAGTTTGTCCTTAGAACCCCTTTAAAGGTTAAAGGAAAGAAGTGACTCTAAAGATTGTCTTTTTACTTGTACACATGTACTGTGACATGTGTGAAAAAACACATGTATGAGACAATTTATATTCTAATTAGTTTGACATTATTCTACCTATAACTATAAATGTTAATACCAAATTACCATATTATCAATACAAGTAAATATAATTAAGTTATTTTTGTCAATTACAATTATAAAAAAAATACTAAAGGTTTACGAAGTAGATAAGAATGCCAACTTAGTGGCTCAATGAAAATTATTTATCTTATAATCAGTCTCACTATTAGAAGATATAAAATTTATTTAAATATGATACTTTTAATCATCAAATATCAAGCATAAATAAAAATTCTCTGTATGAAGCATTTTAACAGATGACTTTTTCCATGTTGTCTCTGAGTATACATGTGTATAATTGATACAGTCACCCTCAACCTAGTTATAAGAATATAATACATGAATATGCACGAGTGCTGTGTTCTCATTCAAATTCAGATCACCCTGAAGGATAAAATACACTGTTTCGAAAAAAAAGAGATTATTTTAGAAAATAAATGCTATTAATGAAAAATACACATCTTCATACAATAACAACTGGTAAACCAAAAAGGCCATGAATTTGAAGGAGAACAGGGAGGGAATATTAGTTAGTTATTAGCTATTTTAGTCAGTGTTCTATTGCTATAATGATGTCATAACCAAGATAATTTTTATAACGGAAAAACATTTAATTGGGGGCTTGCTTACAGTTTCAGAGGCGTAGTCCATCTTCATTGTGACGAAGAGCGTGGTGGCAGGGTGGCATGATTCTGGGCAGTACTGAGAGCTACATCCTGCTGTGCAAGAAGAACAGGAGAGAGCTTAGGCCAGGTATGGGCTTTGGAAACCTCAAAGTCTACCCACAGTGATATACTTCCTCCAACAAGGTCACACTTATTCCAACAAGGTCATGCCTACTAATCCTTCAAATTCTTTCAAAAAGTGCCACTCCCTGGTGAATAATCACTCAACTACATGAGCCTATGGAGGTCATTCTTATTTAAACAATTAAAGGAGTGAGTAAAGGACAGGGAGAAATGTTTTAATTTTGTTACAATCTCAAAACTATAACAAATAGAGTATGTAAAAAAATGTAGCGAAAAGCAGAAAAGAAGCCATCATCCCGCATCCTGCATCATCATCAGTGCAATCAATTGGCCATTTCATTATAAAGTAAAATTAGTCAGTTAAACAGTTTTAAATTATTTATAGGAACAACAAAATACTTATTATAGGTGAAAATAAATCTCCTTGAAAGGTTCTTACATCAATTTTATTCCACTTCCTATGTAATAAGAACAATGTTTTTCTCCAAGTTTCAGTGACTGAAATTACAAAACAAATAGTGTCTTTGAAAAACATCCCAACAGAACTGTCAACATGTGATAAAACCAAAGTTCTTTCTCATTTAAAATTAATACAAAGATTATCAGCATCACCTTAAAATTTTAAATTGGCTTATTTCAAAAGAAAATGTGTTTTTAGTATTAAATTAGAGTAAGTTACTTCATATTCTAACCTGTTTTGTTGTTCTTCTATTGGAAGGTGGCTTAGGGAAGCACTGAGACAGCCTGCAGTTAGTCTTGTGTTCACTGTATACAGCAGACTAGCCTTGAATTTGTTCTATTCCTCTTGTCTCTATCTACCAAACACTAGGATTACACGCAGATCACATTCTAAATGTCAAAGCTATTTACAAAGCCCTCTCTTTTTGCTTAGGGTTCTCAGTCTAACAGACTTCAGCTAACTGCAGATGTGACAAGAAGCATTGTGGTTCGTCTCACCAGCCATCCACTTACAAAGGTAATCTTAGCCATTTGAGCAGGTAACTTAAGTATTCTGACCTAACTACTCTATCTTGCTATAGGTCAGATTGACATTGACAGTAACATAGATACCTACTAAATGATTAAGATAAACCTGCTCTGTGATGGGTTAATTTGCTTGGGTTTTTATTTATCCCCACAGCAAACATACAGCAAAGGTGCTGCAAGATTCATCTTAAGTAATGTGTGTAGGAGCAGCATTTCGAAACCTTGCTCTGAGAAGACGAAGTGGACAGCTTTGAGGAGTTGAGATCCTTCTCCAGCTATGGCTGACTTGGGGGCTTGTGTCTCTGATCCTTGTGCTCCACTCCTGACCTAAATTAATAAATCCTAAGTCAATCCCAAGAAGTTCCTATAGAGAATTCTCTAACTACTTACTTCAAGGCAGTCTGAGATAGGAGGATCTACCCTTCTGAAAAAAAGGTTGATCTTGCAATGTATGCAGATGACATCTGAGGACCACAGATCAATTTCCATATGTACTTGAATTATTTAGTGCACAGGAACTTACATCATTCCAGTTGATTCAAAATACATAAGTAAATTGGTTGATGAGTGTAGCAAAGCTGGACAGAGGGCATGTGACAAAGAACCCTGCCCTGTGCCTCTGTTCACTCTGTACTAATTTAAAACTTTCAAATAGCTTTCAGGATTAACGGGGACATGCTCATAAAACCATAGCTTCTAAAAAAATTCCTTTAAAATTCTCGAAAGCTCACTCTGGTGAGCCCGCGTTAATATACCCAGCTTTTCTAGCTGTTTACCCACTATGACCTGAATGTTTCCAGTGTACTTTGAACTGCCCCTTCACTAACTTGCTTCTTGTTCTATGATTCACATCAAACTTTTCCAAAGATATGAATCTTTAAAAAGTGTGAAAATTTGTTAATTGTCTCAGGTATTTTCTGTCTTCACCAAACCCCAGTGCAAACCTCTCTTGCTGTTAGGTGTAGTCAAGATAACCTCTCAAGAATGTTCCCAATTGTATCAGTGGGTGATAGCATCCCTCGCAGTACTGATTTCGTTTTTCATGTTCTTCCTCCTTCTGCTCCTCATTTGGACCTCGGGGGGCTCAGTCCGGTGCTGCAATATGGGTCGCCGACTGTATCGCCGTCCTTCGTCAGATGCAGGATCTATGGTGATAAGCAAAATATACATCAGTATGGACATGGGCCACGGCCGATTCAGGCACCCACTCCTCTGTCCAGAGAGCAATCTGGGGGATCTCTCCTTGGACCTGGGATCCCATATATAATCAAGTCTCCTGTAAACCCTAAAATGGGTCCCTTAGTTGAAATATAATCTTCCCTGATACCATATTCATCCTTCCTCCCTCCCCCCCCATCCCAGGCCACCAAGCTTTCCCCTTTCTTCCCCTACTCCCTTCTCTCTAACCTTCTCCCCTTCCATCGACCCTCCCTCCCCCCCATGCACCCGAGGTTACCTGGGACTCTTGTCTATTTCCTACCTCCTGGTGGATAGCTAAATAATCTTCATCAGGTTCATCTTCTTATTTAGCTTCTCTAGGATCACGAATAATAGGCTCAAAGACCTTTAATTATGGTTAGAATCCACTTATGAGTGAATACATACCGTACTGCGAGGGATGCTATCACCCACTGATACAAGGGAACGGATCTGATGAGAGTTTACCAAGGCCAGTTGGACTGGGACTGAAAGAGGACGTGATCTAACCAGACTCTCCGAATTTGGCCGGATTCTCTGACTGTGGCTGACCCGAAGTCTTTCTGAAAAGCCATTGACTATGACACTGGGACCTGTTTCCTCTACATATAATGGATTTTGGGGATCCAGTCTGTTTGGACACTCACCTTCCTGGACCTGGAGGGAGGGGGAATGAACTGGAACTTCCCACAGGGCAGGAAACCCTGACTGCCCTGGGGGACGAAGAGGGAGGAGAAGGGGGAGTAGGGGGAGTGGGAGGGTGTTGGGAAGGGGGGTGGAAATGGAAACTTTTATAATTTAATAAAATTTACTAAAAAAAAAAAAAAAAGAGAAAAAAAAAAAGAATGTTCCCAATTACCATAAGAGCTCTCGGCAGACCAGAGTTGTGTGGAGGAGGAAGTGTCCATAGAGCAAGCCCACATCTGACAGTATTATTTAGAAGCACATTTTCTCCAATCATGTTTATCATTTCTTTGCGTATTTATTTTCTAGAGAGACAGGCATCTTGCAATGCTCACTATCAGGCCTCAGTTTCTAGATTCAAGTAATCCTCCAGGCTGAGTCTTCCAAGTGCCTAGGACTAAAGACCTGTGGTACCATACCCAGCACACACACACACACACACACACACACACACACAGTATTGTTAATTTGTATTTGTATCTATGAGAATGTGATAATGATTTCAAAATTGGGAAAAAAATTCTTTTTCCTTTTCTCCAAAATGCTACACGTGTTTGAAATTTTTTTTGACAAACTGCTTTTAATTTAAAAATGTGGAATGTGCACATTTTACAAGAATCTTGTCCTTAATACTGACATTACCTAATCATCAGTCCACAATTTGCATCAATCTTCTTCATTAGATTACACATAAAGTATTGAAAGTCTGCAATAATTTTTTGTCTCCTGTTAGGACAGATCCTGCAGCCAATCAGGGGCCATGGCTCTGCTCATCTGGCCATCACCAGTGTACTTTATTTCTGTGGTTGCTTTTAAATGTCTTTTTCCGACTCAAAGCACAGCATTTATATCAAGACAAATATTTGCTCCACGTCATTTGAAGAAGTAAAGTTCAAGCTTAAAGTGAATTTCAAAACTTTTAATGGCATTATTTTTTAATGATTTTTATTTTTAATGTTTATTTTGACTGGTTAATTGTGTATGTGTGTGTGTGTGCATGTGTGTGTGTGTGTACAGGTGCACATGGAGTCTGCAGGGATTGACTACTCCCTGTTGACTAAAAATAAAATCTAGGTGTCTCTTTGACACAAAAAACCTCTGAAGCTCATGATGGTTTTTGAGATTTACTCTGACTTGCTTCTTGCCAATGCTGAGGCTGCAAACTGCAGCTGACATCTAGTGAACACGGATGCTGCTCAACACCTCTGACTTCATGTCTTTTATTGAGTATGGCAAAACCCATTTTTCTCTTAGACTAATTCCACAAATTATTGTCCCCTGGCTCCTCCATGAGGTAGTATTCATCTCTGTTTGATGGAACAAACAAAGTTTCTTTTGAAAATTATTTATTTTTCTTATGTTTAATTATGTGATTCTCTCTCTCTGTGTGTGTGTGTGTGTGTGTGTGTGTGTGTACGTGTATGTAGACATGAGTGCAGGTGCTCATGGAGGCTTCAGGAATTGAATTATCCTCGAACCAGAGTTACAGGTGGATCTGAGCCAACCGATATGGGTGTTGGGAACTGAATTTGAGTCCTCTGCAAGAGCAGTGAGCTCTCTTAACTCTGGCCATCTGTGTCTCTTACAAGAGCAGTGTGCTGTCTTAACCCTGGCTATCTTTGTCTCTTACACTTTCCAGTGCAGTTCCTACAGACCTTCACTATCGAGTTTGGCTTCCATCAGTTTGTTATAACTGAATTAACACTTCTCCCTCTCTTAGGTGCATATGCTATCTTGCCCACACACACATTTGATGGAACATTGCAACAAAGTGAATATTGGACTTTCTTCTACAGTTTTCTTTTGCATATAGGTTAGAAAATGGTCTTACACTGCTTTTTAATAAAATTGGACAGCATTTTTTTTCAGGCCAGCCCTTACTCTGTCTCTTATAACTGTATATCATTAGAGAAGCAAATTAAAATTTCTGATTTGTTTATTGACTTACTATGTCTATTTCTTTGATGAGACACTGTGACCCAAGGACACTTGTAAAGGAAAACATTTAAGTGGAGCTGGCTGTCATGGTGGAACATACTACTGTGCAGACAGACATGGTTCTGGAGAAGGAGTGGAGAGTTTTATATCTTGATCGAGAGGCAGCAAAAGGAGAGTTTATGTCACACTTGGCACAGCTTGAGCATATGAGACCTCAAAACCTACTACAGTGACAAGCTTCCTTCAACAAGGTCATTCTTACTCCAAGGAAGTAACATCTCCTGGTCATGCCGCTCCTTAAGGGTCATTTTCCTTCAAACTACAACACTGATCCTTAAAAATAGTTTATTTCATATGACTACCACAAATATTAAAATTAAAGAAATAAATACTTGATAGATGATAGTGCAGAATCTTCTATTCCATTACGTAAACTGGTAACACCATAAGTATATAGGCACATAAGCTCACAAATACACTGTATATTGTCATGTTTTAGAATCGACAGATGAGTAAGAATAAAGGGGCAGCTTTGTCTTACTGTTACTAAACACAAAATAATCGATGACTTTTTCATTTTTTAGAAACAACAAAAAAAGAAGTTCAAAAGCATTTTAAAAGTATAATAATTATTTTAAGGCATGAATACATTTTCCTCAAATTCTGCAACGAAAAGCATATTAGATGATTTGGTAACTTCAGGGATTTGCTGACTTTTACCAAGTTTCAAATCTGAGTACACTAATTTCATTTGCATCTCATTTTTGCTTGGTTTGCTTAATTTTATTTAAACACTATCTGAAACAAATCTCTTGTGACATGCTTTTCCCTTTAAAGATGAATGTTTAATGTTTTTACATGAACTCAAGGGTAGATGCATGAGAAAGGCAATGAGAATAAAAAGCCTCAATAGAAGGTGAGCAGAGAAAGACCTCCTTACGCAGATGGCTCTGGTGTAAATTCACCGTGTGGTTGACAGGTCAAAAGGCTTTGGTCTGAGCCTCCTCTTAACCAATATCACGTGGCAGAAACTTGACAGGATGAAAAGCCCCCCAAGAAGAATGTTAAACCTCTGATGGCCTACCAAACTATCTATTTGCTGAATACATCTAAGGAGAAAAGGATTTCTAATTTTGAAACCCACTTGACGACGAGATGGGCCTGTGATTCAGTTGGCAGTACGCTTTCCCAGCATGTGTGAAACCCTTTGTCCATTTCCAGTGTCATAGACTATCCCAGCACTTCAGAGATAGTGGTTAGAAGATCAGAAGTTCAAAGCTATCTTGTCCTTGGTTATAGGGTGAGTCTGAGGCAAGTCCATACTTGTGAAACCCTATGTCAAAGAACTTCAAGAGGTAAGAGACGCGGGGTGGGGTGTGGACAGGGCTTAATAACCTCTATAGAGCTACCTTTTGTGGATGTCATCTGGCCTGAGGCAAAACATTACAACTTGTCCTTTATTCCATTATTTTAGTTCTGAATATAGTAACACTGCCTATATTACTCCTGTTTAGCCCTACTATTTGTACAAAGTGCATTTGGTGGTTTTTGTTTGTTTGTTTGTTTTTTCTTTGATTTGGTTTGGTTTTTTTTTATTGGTAAGGTAGTTAATGCCCTAAGTCAGTTTTGAACTCCATAGGAAGAACATTTTAGCTTTTTATTTGACCATGATAATTTACAGTTCATTTGGGAGAGTGGAAAAACGTCTCAGAAGAATTCATTTACTTTTTACAAGAATTCAACAAGAAGATGAAGGTCTATGGCTTACACGATATTGATTTGCTGTCCTTGCAGACTCTAAGGTCATTCTAACATTGATCTTTGTTTTCTTACACTACAACACCATGCACTCATCAAATTGGGATTAGCAAGATGTACTCCACTGGCCGCCTTCTGAAATCAAAGTAAATAAATAGATTATGGAATACGCACTATACTGTCTCAGAGCATATGAAATAAGCACTTACAACATCAACAGCTTTAAATGAACTCTAAGAAACTTGGCATGCTTTTGCTACCTTTACCCTGTTGGATAATATTAGTTATTCCTTTAAAAGTTGCATTATTTTCTATCTGAAGAAAAAAAAAACATTGATTTTTTTTTCTTCCCCCTTAGTTGTAATATACTACAAGTCAGCATAGTTTTATTTATGCTGTGTCTCAGCCCAAAGGCCATGAGATATGTCAACTGCCCATGGGGATGTTGGATTTTATGGCAGCCTGTGCTCCATAAGTTTGCCAACATACAGCCAACAATAAATAATGTGACTTCCCCTGAAACATGAGTCAAGTCCCTCTCTTCAGTTCCACCCTCCTTTCTTCAAATTACAGAAGGTAGTTAAATATATGTGGTCTAGGTCTAGACTTGGTTTATTTAGGATATTCCACTTTGGTCAAAGCTTCCCTCTGTTACTCCTACGTCTCTGCCAGTATTTAACCACAGAGAGGGAACATTAACCATCCTGTCATCTTGGTGTACAGACCCATTAAGTTGATAGAGGCACTGTGATTTGTTCATAACCTGGTCCTTCAGTTACAAAGAGCTACAACTAATGTAGGTTAAACAGCTACAAAACAGAATTTCAAACTATTGAATAGACATAGTTTTGCTCAATGTTTTCAAAAGGTAAATACTTAGAATATGTATTTGAAAGATATTTTTAAAAGAAGAGGAGCAACTATGCAAATAAAGTCATGTGAAACTGCTTTTGAAAATATTTTAATCAAAACATAAAAATTAATGTTTTGATAGGGGGTATTATACAGATTTTAAAAAGTGTATTTTCCATCACTAGTATCTGACATGTCAGGTGGCAACGTGGCCGTAAGTGGTTTTGTCGTGAAAATGTCATTCTTTATAGCAGAGTTTCCTGTGTCGGAGATAGTGGGATTGTGAACAGAGCAAGCTTTCCCAGTGCATCAGCTTTCAGAATTATAGCCAGATGTATACTGAATTATGTCTCCTTCAGAAGAAAGGCAAGTTTTTATTTCAAGAGCTAGAAGGATGGGAAATGGAAAATCTGCACTTAGAGAAAGTGAGATCTGTGAAGCTAATGTCTACACTTACACTATTGTTATTGTTCCTATGGTAATCTGACAAACCAATAAAATTAAGCTTCTTCATAAGTGTTAAATCATTTGACATAAAAGAAGAAGTCAGACACATTAATGCTTTCTCTTTTTCTGGGAACTTGGTTTGTTTGCTATTTCTACTATTTAATTGCTATGTGCTTTATTTGTCTGGTTTTGATGTTTATTGTTCATTTTTTTCGGTATAAGAGACAACCGCATTGAACTCAAATTAAGGAACCCTTCGAACATCTGTGATAGTTATAGGGTACTTCTTTTAGGGATTTCCATGACCTTTTATTTCCAAAGCTTAAAATATAGATGGAAAATAAATTTGGAGTTCTTTGAAATCAGTTTATGCTATGTGGTTTTCAAATGCTGGACTACATGTAACTGCTTCTTATGAAAGTGGGTGGCTAGTTGCATCATACACTGGCACATCAACCGTTGACATGCTGTTGTCTATCTCTGTTCAGGAATGATTTGAAGAGGAGCTAATCATCATTAGCAAACAGGTCCAAAATGAGAGGTTATTAAAATATGCTAGCTGAGAACCAACAACACACCAACTATAAACTGTGACCATTTCTTCCTAGATTGGCAACACTTATATACTATTTTTCAGTATTGTGTTCCTGAATTTATTAAAATTGTCATGAATGGCTTAACTCATGTGATCTTTACAATCATTCCAAGGGCCTGGAAGTATTTACCTATTTCCAGATAAGGAAGAGTAGACACAGAGAATTTGCACAATTTTTCAAAGACCCAGAGTAATGAACTGTATTCTGAACCTCATAGGTCTGGTTGAGCCATGACTCTCAATCATTATATTTTATAAAACCAATGTGGATGTGTGTCTTTTAGGTTATGAATTAAATTACTACAGTTCCTGGAGTAACAAGTAAACTATAACAAGACAAGGAGGTATCTAGTAATTAGGGAAAATGACTAAAAAGCCTGATAAAGAAATACCAGATTCAAGCACTAAGACTCTGTCTGGCATAGTAACCATGTTGCCAGGAGATAGAGGAAAATTACCATTAAGTATTGGCAAACATCTAAAACTACAATATATATGACAACAAGTCAATATGCCAAACCATATCAGCTGTTCTAGTTTTCTGGCTGATATTTTTAAATGAATGAACAAACCCTGGCAGCCATTGTCACTACTGTGAGGAAATAGGACATTCATTTCTTCAGAGTCATAGTCTGTATCTATTCTTGCCCATGTTGACCTGGATCACCCACACATATACACACATACACACACATGTAATCTTTTATAGGATCTAATTATCAAATATAGCATGCTTTTTCTTATAGTGTTGGGGATTAAACTTATCAACTTCACAAATCAAAAAAGTACTCTACCACTGAACCTAATAATGCCTATATTTTAACTAACATTCTTTTTTCTCAAAATTATATTTTTAATAAATTTGTTTGTTTACTTATTTATTCATGTGTGAGTGTATGTGTGCCCATAAGAGTGTAAGCACATCTTCAGTACACATATAGAGATCAGAGGACAGCTTGTAGGAGCTGATTCTCTTCTCACAGGAAGGTCTGAGGTATTAAACTCAATTAGTTAAATTTGTCCAGACAGAATTTTATCTACTGAACTCTCTGGCATTCTGTTTGCTTACATTTAAAGAACAGGCACAAATAATACCAAGCATCCTCCAACATATAGTTAACCCTGAAATCAGAAACAAAAATGAAATTTACAATAAGATCATGGAAGAAATAGAGTCTACTTAGACCCATTCATTCTTATGAATGAGTCTTGCTCTAAAAGAAAATTTCTTGATACTATAAAGGGGAACAGCATACACCACTACACATTCATTTATTCCACACATGTTTAATGAGTGCCAAATATACAAGTGTTAAGTAAGGTGTTGGGGTTCATAAACAGTCATAATCTTTATATAGATCTCACTCAGTGTCTAAAAGGGAGAAAGGCCTTTTGTGTATAATTCTTAATATTGTGCTATAATTGAGTGTTAAAGAAATAAAAGAATCCACACAATATCCACCACTAAAGGAAAGACAAAAACTTAATGGGTATTTCATCATGTTTCCAGATTTTTTGTTTGATAAGCTGTGTTGATTCCACAAAAGAAGCTTTCTGTGGGATTTAAAATGTTTACATAGTTATTAAACATTAACAACTTTACCCTAACTCTGAACATGAAGAAACAGTAAATAAATTAAGATAATTATAGTTTTATTTTTATTTTTATTTTTCTACTCGCACTAAAACAACATAGGATATGCTGTGTCAAAAATATCATCTGAATGGCAAATAAATGACGTGATAGTTAGAAGAGAGAAATGAAAGAGGGACCAAATTTGGAGAGTGATAGACAAGCTGAAGCCATCACAAGTCAGCTAGTTCCCCAGCATCTGTGTCACTGTCCATGTCTTAGACACAGCCAATACGTTTGCAGTCTTCTTGGATTACTCAGCAGAGGCTTCTATGAGCTGATGAGACACTGAAAACCCAGAGCTTGTCATCTCTTGCGCTTTTCAACACTTGCTATGTGTGGCCCAGTTCATCTGACAAAGGTGCTTCTTTCAGGTATTCATTAAAACACCACTTTTCATACACTTTTGAAGTGGCCTTCTTTTACTCTATTGTCCATTGGTTGGGAAGTCTAAAAAGAGAAACATGTTTTAAAATTTTAACGTCAAGAGGAGAAAACTAATTTAATTGAAATGATGTTAGCTTTACCATATCTCACCCCTGATCACAAATATCCACCTTTTCTTTTTACATATAAAATAGGTCCAGGGAGCCTGTGCATCATGGTGTGGTGGTTACCATGGATATTTACTTAAAATTACATATACAGAGTGCTTCCAATAGCATTTGCTGTCAAGACCTGTGGCAGAGAAAATTACGTATTTCTAGGGCTTAAGAGTCTATTTCTTTCTGATGTTTTTCTCTCTTCCTATTTAATAGTTGCAAATATAGAAAATTACAGATTATAAGCAGCCAGGAAGTACCCTTCAGAAAAGTAAACAAAGTCTTATATTTTTTCATGTTCACTTCAATCTTTTACTTATCCAACAGTGAAAACATTAATATATGAAGTCATAGTTTCTTGGGAGGATTATTCCATGACCTCCAGACTGTCTCCACGGATCTGTTTTCCGTTTCTCCAATGTCAGTTTCTAGCACAACTCTTTCTCTCCCACATTTCTGTACTTTCCCTGCTTCCTCATACCAACCTTAAACACAAACCTTAAAAGTTGTATAGTAAGTGTCACTATTTTAGCTCAGTATTCTGTGTTTTGAGATATATTCTCTCTGGTTCCTGTGAACTCCCACTGATACAAACACCAGAGCTACTGTACTACATGATTTCAGGTTGTTGTTTAAATTCTCCTGCCTCAAGATTAAGAAATAACCTCTATTTCAAAAGATTATATCTGACAAATATTGACATCCTAAATGTATGTAAGTAATTCAAAACAAACACCAAAAGTCAAACAAACTAGTCTTTTAAAAGCTACAACACTAGATAAATGTCTCAACAGGCAAACAAAAACCAAGCAAAACACCACCAACAGCAATAACAACAACAGCAGCAACAAACAAATGAACAGAACAAATTCATGGAAATGCTCATTTTCAGTAATATAAACAAAAATCAAATTAAAGCAATACCTCATATATACTCATCATAGTTGAGTAGTTGTTATTAAAAAGACAAACAAAAGATTCTGGTGAGGATGCAGAGAATAAAGAACCCAAGCCCATTCTTTATTCTCTTGAAAAGTATCTTTATACAGTCATTGTGAAACAGAAAGGAATTCCTCAAAAATAAATAAGAAAGAAATGAAGAAATAAAGAAATAAATAAAACATGAATGTTTAAATGATGTTTACTACTGGGCCTATACTCAAGGTTATACAGTTTTCATGCCTTAAACTTAGACCCAATGTGCATTACTGTGCTGTGTACAATAAACAAAATATGGAGTCAATGCAGAAGCCTAGAGAAGTTTGAAGGGAGGATGGAGGTTACATACTTGGAAACAATCCTCTGTGCTAGCCAGTGCCTTAAGATGTCTTTATCACACTTGTCAGTTGTCACAGGAAGGATCTAAACAGTAACATGATTGGAACTAAAATTGCTTGTAGGAAATCTCTGCCTCAGAGACACAGATAAAAAGAACAGAAACAAAATATACAGTGGTTTGAAAGATGTCAACGTTCCAATCTGTTTTTTGGTTCCAACCAAAATAAATAATTAAATAAATAAAATTAAAAGAAGAATTTTTTCTCACTTACATAAGACATCTAAAAATCTCAAGTCAAGGTTAGTAAAAATTGTCCTCAGAGATCAGTGAAAGAAATAGTTTTAAAAATACAAAAACAAAAGGAACACCAAAACCTGACAAAACAGAGAGAGTAAGCTAAATAAGGAATATCAAAGTGGGTCTTTATAGACCTGATGCATCTTATTTTCTTTTCATTATATTTGATTTTTACTCACCTATTACTCTCTTCTGTACTATGTGTTTATGCATATGGTGTGCATGTGTAGGGGTGTGGCTATAGACCATGTGCGTGTAGGTTAGAATTAATTTCTTTCTGATTGACGTCAGTTTTAGAGTTTGTGCTCACGTCATTAGGTGTGTTCAGAAATTCTTTGACTTGCTGAACCAACTTATCAGCCCAATATAGTATTTTGTGTTTGCCCTGAAACCTAAACCTTCTGTATGAAAAGCAGACAACATAATGGCTACTCTTTGTGACCATGTGTAATCTTATTTTCTTCTCTATAGCCAGAAGGTTGCCAAATCTCTGATGGAACAGTCTGCAATAACAAGGTACATGGATTTTGATCCTACTCAAAATATCAATGGAACAGATAAGCATTGAGTAAGGATGCTTGAGTAATCCATATGGACAAAAGAAAGTCTTAAACACAGAGAATAAGGATTTATTTTTTAACACAATAGAATCCATACCAGGAAAGATGGTGCAAGAAATAAAGCAAATTCCCAAAGTTGCCTCATAACCACAGACAACCAACTGAAACTATACTATAAACTCACCTATAAAAAGGCACAGACTAAGAGATTGAATACGAACAAAGGATCCAACATTCTGCTGTATACAAGAAACACACCTCAACCACAAAGATAGACATCTACTCAGAGTAAAGTGTCAGGAAAAGGTTTTCCAAGCAAACGGACCTAAGAAACAAGCAGGTGTGGCCATTCTAATATCTAACAAAATTGACTTCAAACTAAAATCAATCAGAAGAGATGGAGATGGACATTTTATACTCATAACAGGAACAATTAATCAGGAGGAAGTCTCAATCCTGAATATCTATGCCCCTAATATAAAAGCACCCACTTATGTAAAAGAAAAACTTTTAGAACTCAAGGCAGTCATCAAACCACACACACTAATAGTAGGAGACTTCAACACACCTCTCTCACCAATGGACAGGTCAATCAAACAGAAACTCAACAGAGAAATAAGAGAATTACTAGAGGTAATGAATCAAATGGACTTAAAAGATATCTATAGAACATTCCACCAAATAGGAAAGAATATATCTTCTCCTCTGCAGCTCATGGAACCTTCTCGAAAATTGACCACATACTCGGTAACAAAGCAAACTTCCCCAGATAGAAAAAAATATTAGTAATCACCTGTGTCTTGTCAGATCACCACGGAATAAAGTTAGAATTCAATAAGAATTCGAACACCAGAAAGCCTACAAACACATGGAAGTTGAACAGTCAACTACTGAGTCATCCCTGGGTCAAGGAAGGAATAAAGAAAGAAATTAAAGTCTTCCTTGAATTTAATGAAAATAAAGACACAACATACTCAAATCTATGGGACACAATGAAAGCAATGCTAAGAGGAAAGTTTATAGCACTAAGTGCCCAATTAAAGAAAACGGAGAAAGCACATATTGGAGAGTAAACAGCACAACTGAAAGCTCTGGAAAAAAAAGAAGCAGACTCTCCCAGGAGGAGTAGAAGATTGGAAATAATCAAACTGAGGGCTGAAATCAACAAAATAGAAACACAGAAATCAATCCAAAAAATCAACCAAACAAAAAGTTGATTCTTGGAGAAAATCAACAAGATTGACAAACCCCTATCCAAACTAATCAAACGGCAGAGAGAAAACACCCAAATTAATAAGATCAGAAATGAAAAGAGGGACATAACAACAAACATAGAGGAAATTCAGTGAATCATTAGATCTTAATACGAAAGTTTATATTACACAAAGTTGGAAAATGTACGAGAAATGGATTGGTTTTTAGATAAATACCATATACCAAAGTTAAATCAAGAGCAGGTGAACAATCTAAATAGACCTGTTAGTCGCGAAGAATTAGAAGCTGTTATCAAAAACCTCCCGACCAAAAAAAGCCCAGGGTCAGATGGTTTCAATGCAGAATTCTACCAGAACTTTCAAGAAGAGCTGATACCTATACTCCTTAAGGTATTTCACAATATAGAAACAGAAGAGTCATTGCCAAACTCTTTTTATGAAGCTACAGTTACCCTGATATCAAAACCACATAAAGACACAACCAAGAAAGAGAATTACAGGCCAATCTCACTCATGAACATCGACGCGAAAATTCTCAACAAAATCCTGGCAAACCGATTCCAAGAACACATTAGAAAAATTATCCATTATGATCAAGTAGGCTTCATTCCAGAGATGCAGGGCTGGTTCAACATACAGAAATCCATCAATGTAATCCATCATATAAATAAACTGAAAGAAAAAAAACATATGATCATCTCATTAGATGCTGAAAAAGCATTTGGCAAAATCCAACATCCCTTTAAGATAAAGGTGTTGGAGAGATTGGGGATACAAGGATCATACCTAAATATAATAAAAGCTATTTACAGCAAGCCGACAGCTAACATCAAACTGAATACAGAGAAACTCAAAGCCATTCCATTGAAATCAGGAACAAGACAAGGCTGTCCACTCTCCCCATACCTCTTCAATATAGTGCTAGAAGTTCTAGCAATAGCAATAAGACAACATAAGGGGATCAAGGGGATTCGAATTGGAAAGGAAGAAGTTAAACTCTCGTTATTTGCAGATGATATGATAGTATACATGAGCGACCGCAAAAACTCTACCAAAGAACTCCTACAGCTGATAAACACCTTTAGTAATGTGGCAGGATACAAGATCAACTCCAAAAAATCAGTTGCCCTCCTATACACAAAGGATAAAGAAGCAGGGAGGGAAATCAGAGAAACTTCACCTTTCACGATAGCCACAAATGCATAAAATATCTTGGGATAACTCTGACCAGGGAAGTGAAAGACCTATTTGACAAGAACTTTAAGTCTCTGAAGAAAGAAATTGAGGAGTGTAACATGAGGGCCAGCTTGTTGGGGTTTCTGTCCCGCCCAGTACCCCAACAAGCGAGCAAGTCCCAAGGAAAATCACACGGAGTCTATATCAGGTTATAAACTGATTGGTCCATTAGGTCAGGCTTCTTGTTAACTCTTATAACTTATATTAACCCATTATTCTCATCTATGTTAGCCATAATGGCTCAGTACCTTTTCCAGCGGGGGCAGCTTACATGTTGCTTCTTCAGTGATCTGCGCAGGAGTGCTGAGAGAGTTTCTACTTCCAGAATACTCCCAGTCTCTTTTCTCCACCCCTACTTCCTGTCTGGCTTTCCCGCCTATACTGCCTGCCTGGCCAATCAGCGTTTTATTAAAATATGATTGACAGAATACTGATAATTCTCCCGCACCATTTCCCTCTTTTTTTTAAAAAAACAAAGGAAAATACCCATAATCCATTTGTTGGGAATGTGGGCGTAGTATTTCAGGCTACTTCCTGCTGGTTGGGGGCGCTGATAGTCTTAAGGGGACCTAAAGAAAATTTAGAATTATCATCAAGTCCTGACTGGAGTATCCTGTGAGTCTTGATCATCTCAGGCAGCAGTCTTGAACCTGTTCTGGATGAAGAACTCAGACATCTGGGCCATCTGTTCCTGTCGGAGATTTCTCAGGTGGCCTTCCTTGATCATACTGGATTTTTCTTAACTCAGAATAAATCCAAAGCCTCTCGTTTTCTGTGGAAACAAAAACAAAATCTCTTCTCCAAAGTAACATACCTTTTGACTTCAGTTTTGAAGCCAAGGTATTTTCAAAATTCCTATCTTGGGTTAGTTCAGCAGCATTTATAAACAAAAGTCTTTTAGCAGTTGTTGCTCCTTCCTCAGCAATTAAACAATTTAAAGAGAGCATAATAGCATACAGTATGAAGATTCTCTGTGCATTTTCCATCTTTATGTGGCTTTATTTTAACCTCTATTTCTTTTATTTTTACTTTTACTTTTTGAGACAGGATCTTTGTATATCTTTGTCCTGGAATAACACTGTAGACCAGGCTGTCCTTGAACTCACAGAGATCCTCCTGTCTCTGCCTCCCCAGTGCTGGGATTAAAGGTGTATGCTACCACACCTTGAACTCACAGAGATCTGTCTCTGCCTCCCAGGCTTTGGGATTAAAGGCGTGTACTACCACACCTTGAGGTCACAGAGGTCAATCTACCTCTACCCCTTGAAGTCACAGAGGTCAATATGCCTCTGCCTCCCAGGCATTGGGATTAAAGGTGTGTACCACCACACCCAACTACTCTCTTTCTTTCCTTTTTTATTTTTAATGACTTTAACCTTTAGCCTGCATATATTTTTAACACACTGTAAACTCTTTAGAGGTTTTCTTCATCTTTGAACATCTCTTTACTGTATCTCTCTCTCTTTTTTGACCACATGAGTCTTTAAGGAGAGGACTAAAACTGTGGCTTTTACGGCTGGAATTAGCCCATTCCTTAGCTTTCCAACCTCGTGGCTGAGGTACCAGCCAGAGCTGTGTTCACTGCCACAACTCTATGGCGTTTCAAGGTCCTTGTCAGCAAGCTGCAGCATTCTGCTCACAGACCACACTCAGTCGGACTGCCAGCCTGAAAGAGTCAGAGATTGCTCTGGCAGGACAGCCCAGAAAGCCGACATTTTAAAACAGCGCAGCTTTTCTCCTGCTACAGCTGAAAACTGAAAAGAATGCGTTCAGCTTGTCATCAACAACATTTAAGTGTTTTGTGGCAGGACCTCTTTAAAGAGCTGCAAGGTTTTGCAGCTAAAGCTGAATCAGGAAGCCTCTCTCAGATGAGAGCGCTTGCTTGCCTCTAGCAAGCAAAGTAGACCCGAGAAATTGCTGCTACCAACAAAACATGCTTTACTCTATTCTTTTCCAAGCTTTCTCAAGCTTTCTGTGGATTCAGTTATCCACGTCTGGGCGCCATATGTAACATGAGGGCCAGCTTGTTGGGGTTTCTGTCCTGCCCAGTACCCCAACAGCCGGCAAATCCCAAAGAGAAATTACACACAGGACTCCATAAGGTTATAAACTGATTGGTCCATTAGGTCAGGCTTCTTGTTAACTCTTATAACTTATATTAACCCATTATTCTCATCTATGTTAGCCATAATGGCTCAGTACCTTTTCCAGCGGGGGCAGCTTACATGTTGCTTCTTCAGTGATCTGCGCAGGAGTGCTGAGAGAGTTTCTACTTCCAGAATACTCCCAGTCTCTTTTCTCCACCCCTACTTCCTGTCTGGCTTTCCCGCCTATACTGCCTGCCTGGCCAATCAGCGTTTTATTAAAATATGATTGACAGAATACTGATAATTCTCCCGCACCAGAGGAGGATACCAGAAAATGGAAAGATCTCCCTTGCTCTTGGATTGGGGGGATCAACATAGTAAAAATGGCAATTCTACCAAGAGCAATCTATAGATTCAATGCAATCCCCATCAAAATCCCATCAAACTTCTTCACAGACCTTGAGAGAATAATAATTAATTTTATATGGCAAAACAAAAAACCCAGGATAGCCAAAACAATCTTATATAATAAAGAAACTTCTGGAGGTATAACCATCCCTGACTTCAAACTCTATTACACAGCTACAGTACTGAAAACAGCTTGGTACTGGCATAAGAACAGAGAAGTTGACCTATGGAATCGAATAGAAGACCCAGATATTAACCCACAAACCTATGAACACTTGATTTTCGACAAGGGGGCTAAAGGTATGCAATGGAAGAAGGAAAGCATCTTTAACAAATGGTGCTGGCATAACTGGATGTCAACCTGTAGAAGAATGAAAATAGATCCATATCTATCACCATGCACAAAAATCAAGTCCAAATGGATTAAAGACCTCAACATTAATCTGATCACTTTGAACCAGACAGAAGAGAAAGTGGGAAGTAGTCTACAAGACATAGGCACAGGAGACCACTTCCTACGTAGAACCCCAGTAGCACATACAATAAGAAAATCAATGAATAAATGGGACCTCCTGAAACTGAGAAGCTTCTGTAAAGCAAAGGACACCGTCAGTAAGACAAAAAGGCTACCTTCTGACCTGGAGAAGATCTTCACCAACCCCTCATCAGATAAAGGCCTGATCTCCAAAATATACAAAGAACTTAAGAAACTACACACTAAAACTCTAATTAACCCAATTAAAAAATGGGTTAATCTGAACAGAGAATTCTCAACAGAAGAACTTCGAATGGCCAAAAGACACTTAAGGTCATGCTCAACATCCTTAGCGATCAGGGAAATCCAAATCAAAACAACTATGAGATACCATTTTACACCGGTCAGATTAGCTAAAGTCAAAAACACCAATGATAGCCTATGCTGGAGAGGATGTGGAGAGAGGGGAACTCTCATCCATTGTTGTTGGGAATGCAAACTTGTGCAGCCACTGTGGAAATCAGTGTGGCGGTTTCTCAGGAAACTGGGAGTCAACCTCCCTCAAGATCCAGCAATTCCACTCTTGGGAATATACCCAAGAGATGCCCTATCATACTACAAAAGCATTTGTTCAACTATGTTGATAGCAGCACTATTTGTAATAGCCAGAACCTGGAAACAACCTAGGTGCCCCTCAATAGAAGAATGGTTAAAGAAGGTATGGAACATATATACACTAGAGTTTTACTCAGAGATAAAAAACAATGACATCTTGAATTTTGCATGCAAATGGATGGACATAAAAAACACTTTACTGAATGAGGTAAGCCAGAACCAAAAAGAGGAATATGGTATGTATTCACTCATAAGTGGATTCTAGCCATAATTAAAGGTCTTTGAGCCTATTATTCGAGATCCTAGAGAAGCTAAATAAGAAGGTGAACCTGAAGAAAATCATGTACTTATCCTCCTGGTGATTGGAAATAGACAAGAGTCCCAGGTAACCTCGGGTGCATGGTGGGGTGGGTGGGAGGGTTGTCGGAAGGGGAGAGGGTTAGAGAGAAGGGAGTAGGGGAGGAATGGGGAAAACTCGGGGGACTGAGATGGGGGAAGGGAGGAAGGATGGATATGGAATCAGGGAAGAATATATCTCAACTAGGGGAGTTATTTTAGGGTTTACAAGAGACTTGATTATAAATGGGATCCCAGGTCCAAGGAGAGATCCCCAGATTGTTCTCTGGACAGAGGAGAGGGTGCCTGAACCGGCCTTGGCCTATAACCATACTGATGAAGATTTTGCTTATCACCATAGATCCTTCATCCGACAATGGATGGCGAAACAGATGGAGACCCACATTGGAGCCCCGGACTGAGCCCTCCATGGTCCAAATGAGGAGCAGAAGGAGGAAGAACATGAAAAAAAACTCAGGAGTGCGAGGGGTGCGATCACCCACTGATACAAGGGGACTGATCTAATGAGAGTTCACTAAGGCCAGTTGGGCTGGGACTGAACGAGAATGTGATCCAACCAGATTTTCTGAATGTTGCCGGATTCTCTAAATGTGGCTGGCCCGGAGCTTTTCTGAAAAGCCATTAACAATGACACTGGGACTTGTTTCCTCTGTATATACTGGATTTTTGTGATCCAGTCTGTTTGGATACTCAAACAGAGTCCTTCCTGGACCTGGAGGGAGCGGGGAGGAACTTGAACTTCCCACAGGGCTGGAAGCCCTGACTGCTCTTTGGGATAGAGAGGGAGGAGGAGGGGGAGGAGGGAGGGAGAGGGTGTTGGGAGGAGGGGCGGAAATGGAAACTTTCATAATTTAATAAACTTTGAAAAAAAAGAAAAAAATATTAAGTGATATTAATGACCAATGATTGTTGATTCCAGTTAGTTTTTTTGTGTTTGTGTGTGTAGTAGAGTTTGTGTGTTTCTCTTCTTTGAGTTGTGGTTGTGAAGGGTCACTAGATGTCTGGGTTATTGTAGGCAGTGATGCCAATGTTGGATTACTTGGGTTGCTATTTTCTTTCTATTACTTTCTATAAGGCTGGATTTGTGGCTACGAATTGTTTAAATTTATTTTTATCCTGGAATATTTTGTTTTCTCCGTTGATAGTGAATGATAGCTTGGCTGGGTATAGTGGTCTGTATTTGCATCCATGGTCTCTTCATTTCTGCAGTACCTCTATCCAGGATCTTCTGGCTTTCATGGTTTCCATAGAGAAGTACGGTACAAGTCTGATAGGTTTACCTTTATAAGTTACTTGACCTTTTTCCTTTGCAGCTCCTAATATTCTTTCTTTAATCTGTATGTTTTGTGTTTTGATTATTATATGGCGAGGGAATTTTTTTTTTGATCCAGTCTATTCGGTGTTCTGTATGCTTCTTGAACCTTCATAGGAATATCGTTCTTTAGATTGGGAAAGTTTTCTTCTATAATTTTGTTGAATATGTTTTCTGGGCGTTTGATCAGCAGTTCTTCTCCTTCTTCAATCCCTATTATTCTTAGATTTGGTTTTTTTTTATTGTGTCCCAGATTTCCTGAATGTTTTGTGAAGAGAATTTGTTGGATTTGCCGTTTTCTTTGACCAGAGCGTTTATTTTCTCTATGGTATCTTCAGAATCTGAGATTCATTCTTCTATCTCTTGTAGTCTATTGGTTATGCTTGATTCTGTAGTCTCCGTTCGTTTACCTAGGTTTTCCATATCCAGCCGGTTCTCAGTTTGTTTTTTCTTCATTGCCTCCATTTCAGTTTTCAATTCTTGAACTGTTTCTTTTACCTGTTTGATTGTTTTTTCTTGGTTTCTCAGGGTATCATTCAAGGATTTACTTATTTCTTCAAACTTTTTGTTATCTTCTCATCCAATTCTTTAAGGGAGTTATTCATATCCTGTTTAACGAACTCTATTGCTTTCATAATGGTACTTTTTTTCCACTTCTTCTGGATTGAGATGTTCAAGTCCTTCTATTGTAGGATCGTTGGGATCTGTTGTTTTCATGCTGTTTTTCAGATTATTGGACGAGGTCTTGCCTTGGCATCTGCCCATCTCTTTCTTCAAATGCTCTCTATTGGATCTTCTGGTACCAGGTCATGTTTCCTGGATGGAAGCCCTCCGATGGCCCTCTGCTGGGTGGAAGCTGGGATGGCAGGTGGGAGATCTTAGCAGAGTGGATCCAGCACTGCAGGGTGACCTGGGAGTCTATGGGGTCGGGGAAAGTCCGAGCTCCTCCTCGTTGGGCCCCTGCCACTGCCGGCCAGAAGCAGACTCACCCCTCCCGATGGCCCTCTGGAGATCCATCTTAAAATGTAAGAGGTAGTCAGTAAGAAACTAGAGATAATGGGCTAAGCAGTGATTTAATTAATACAGCTTCTGTGTGATTATTTCGGGGCTCAATGGCCATAAACCAACAAAGCCACCTGCTGCTACAAATTGGTGCTGAACGTGGTGGAATAAATCCACGTAATACCTGAGAGGGCTTGAAAAGTAACTCTAGACAATAAAAAACAAAATTTAGCTGCATTAATTTCCCCCAAATGGGCCTTGCTTGCTGGTGGCACTCTGTGACTCCTTTAAGAGAGTTTTCCTGACTTAGCAGTAGCAGGGGAAAAGTGGTGGTTTTGATATGCCGTCTTTCTGGGCTGTGCTGTCAGGACAAACTCTGACTCTTTCTGGTGGTCTGGCTATGGAGCAGTTGAATGGGTGACACTGTTGGGAAGAGTGCTACAACTTGCTTAATGACTACATAGACTGACTGTGTTCCTAAAAGTGGCTCTCAGAGGCAGCAAACAGCTCAACCATGTCAGACTGTGTGGAGCAAGCAGGAACTGCCGTATTTTCCCTAGCAATGCTGTAGCTTAAGTTTTTAAGAAGCGTTTGCCTTTTAAAAGTGCTCCTAGACAGTAAAGAATTACAGATAAACAATTGGATACATTCAGACATAAAAGACCTCTAAATGGGTCACAATGTTGGATAAGCATGAGAGAGAGAAGAAAAAGAACGTAGAGAGTTATAAAAAGAAGTAAATGGTTTTTAAAAACTAAAAGTCTTTGAAGAGACAGAGTATAGACAGTCATAGATTAAAAAAAATAAAGAAAGAATAAGCCATTTAATGATGGAAAGTTGCAGAGATTCTGTATTCTGTCTATTATTGTGTCTTCTTTGAATTTTTTGACTGTGAAGGAACTAAGTACAGAGAGATATTTTATTGTATGAATGCTAAGCTAAACCAGGTATCTTGAATTCAGAATTTGAGTCTAAGGATATGCTGCTTTGGACAAAATGTTCTTCTTTTGTTTTCACAGAGGATGAGAACCTGTGGATTCATTCCAGGCTAATGTGGTTTGATGCACAAAGAACACCTGAAAGGTCTCTGTGAATATACCCCCCAAAATACTTTGCTCAATAGACAGCAGGAAGAAGTTTGGAGAAAACTACACTCATATTCCCAAATATTGTTTATAAATGCTTGTTTATATTTAAAGTGGGTATGATATAGAGATGTGCATTGGTATGGATGTTGGTTTATTGCTACATATTTAATATCAATTTTGTTATACTGTGTATTTCTGATCTTTATTAAGGTATTGTGTTTATACAGCTCACTTAAAATGTAATGTATAATTAAGAAATACAGGTTAATAGATAATCATCTATAAGAGTCAAGCTTGTAGTCATGTTAGTTAGATTTTCTAGATGGACAGAGATATATTTCAGATAGATAGGTATTCTTCAAACCTTTCAAAGACCACAGAATATGGTATTTAAAATGTTATAAGAAGTTAGGACTTTTCATGACAGAGACATATCTGCTCCTGGCAGCACCAATTACTTCAAGAGCAAGATGGGCATCAAAGAGGCTCCTTATAGAATTGGTTAGCCATTTAGGCAAGAAACTGCTCTTGCCTGGACTGCCTGATGAACTGGTCATGCAGGACCTACCTCATGAAAGAATCTGCCAGACACATTCAGGAAACAGAAGAAAGTGACTGACTAAGTGCCAATATAGGTGGAACTGTCTTTGAAATTTCTCGCTTCATGGAAAAAAAACTGCTGAATATTATTGAAAGACCCCCGAAGAGAGTCTTCCTTCTGGAGAGACCCTTCCCAAGGATCAACGAGAACACCGTTGCGGATGCAAACAGCAAGAGGTTTATTTTCAGATACACAGGCGCCTGGGGCAGCAGAGTCTCTCAGAGAACTTGCGCGCCCTCAGGCTGTGGTAAGGGGTTTTTATAAGGGCAGAGAGCAAAAAGCGCGGTTACAGAAGCAGATGCCTTGGTTACAGGGATTTCATTGGACAGCTTAATTTAGCCAGGTTAAATTGGGGAGAAATTCCCCCTTGATACATGGACCCCCGGTTAGGGCTGAGTTGGCCCTTTCATAACTGGCACTTCCCGTTCTTGCCTTGCCTTCACGGCTGACCACAGATATCCTGTTCTGCTACAGACAGTCTGTAATCCTGTTTTGCAATGTATGACTGTCCTCTGTCTGAATTCCCCAAAAGTACAAGCCTTGCATAAAATGGCGTTATTTTTAGCTGCGGCAGCAATTTGAGCAATTTGGGTTGGGGTCCTTCAATTATGGGCCTGAAGGCAGAAGATGGATGCCCCAACAGTACAGAAGAATTTTGGGTGACTGTCCAGGCAGTGAGATATCTCTGCCGATTCTAGAGTTTTGTAAGTTGTTTATAATGCACTTCCTGTTTACTTAGGTGACATTATATTCCTCTGGAGTCTTTCATGGAGTTAAATATCTGATAGTTATAGTTTTTCTGACTAATCATAAAAGATACAATAGATATAAATATTGTAACTGTAATTCTTACTTAATACCTGCTTTGCTATGTAATTTTACTTTGTTGAAGCTAAACCCTTCCTTTTCATTTAAACAGAAAATGGGAGGTGATGTGGGATTTACCTCTGTATGCTTTGAAAGAAACGGCTTGGCCCTATATCAGGGCAAAACTTAGATAGGCAGGGAAGATGGAAATGATTGCTGGGAGAAAGAAGGGTAGAGTCAGAGAGAAGTCATGTAGCCCCCACTGAAGACAGATGCTGGGAACTTTATCTGGCAAACCACAATAGCGTGGTTATATACAGATTAATGGTAATGGATTAACTTAAGACATACGAGTTAGCCAATAATAAGTAAGAGCTGATGGGCCAACCAGTGATTTAATTAATACAGTTTCTCTGTGCTTCTTTCAGGTCTAAAAAGCTGGGGACTACAAGCAGCTTGCTGCTACAAGAACTGGCCATGAATTTGAGGGAAAATACAGGTAGAGTTGGAGAGGAAAGAGGGTAGGGTCAAAATCATACAAATTCAATTTTTATTTATAAAATTCTCAAAAATTAAATTTGAAAAGAAAGCAAATTTTTCCCATTTTTTCATATGCCTACTGAATCAGTAATAAGGTTTGTTCTTCAATGGTTCTTCAATGACATTATAATGATCTTTTTCTCCCACATTTGTATTAATCATGTTTTGTTATATAAAATTCCTTCGTCCCAGGATATGGATGTTATTCTTGGAATATCTTGTTTCCTTTATCTTCAATGGAAGAACTTTAAAAACTTAAAGGCATACCTATCTGGTTTTCTCTCTCTCTTCTTTTCCCTTTTTCTCTCTGTCTCTATCATTATACTTAATTTTCCACTTCAATATATTTTTAATGAAAACTTAAAACTCTGTTCTAAAGATAACATAAATTGAAAGCACTAGATGATTAAAAATCTTTATATTTGTAAATTATTTTAAAATATTTTTATTTATTTTAATTTTTGTATATGTGCTCCATCTGCGGGTGTATGCATGTACTATAGGAATACCTGGCATTGCAGAGGACAGAAGAGGGCATTGGATGTCCTAAAACTGATGTTATAGATGACTGAGCCACCAAGAGGGTTCTAAGAACCAAGCTTGAGTCTTCCTTTGAAACAGTAGAAGGCATTAGTAATTGTTGAGACATCTCTCCAGTGTCCTTTAATTTCATTTTTTAGCAATAGAGAGAAATTAAACTCAACAGAGTTTAAAGAATAAAAGAAGGTTAAGATAAACAAAGAAGTATAAATGAGATATGGAATTTCATCAATTTATATAAGGTATCTTAAAATTGTATTAATTTGGCAATAAATCTATATTTGAAAAATAATTACTGATAAATATTTTTTACATGTTCTCTGAGGTCACAAGGGATAGGAGATGGAACTAGAAAAACCCATCCTGAGTGAGGTTGCCCAGAGACAGAAAGATGAACATATGTACTCACTCATAAGTAAATATTAGCTGTAAAGCAAAGGATATTGAGCCTATTGTTCATGACCCTAGAGAAGCTAAGTAACAAGGTGAATCCTAAGAAAAAATACATAGATCCACTTGGAAAGGGGAAGTAGATAAGATTGCCTGATTAAATTGGGGATGGTGGGGAGAAGGGAGTGTGGAGGAGGAAGAGGAGTAGAGAAGGGAAAAGAGAAAAACTTGAGGGAATGGGATAGATGAAATAAAGTAAGGACAGAGATGAGAGCGAGGAAAGAGATATCTTGATTGAGGAAGCCATTACAGGGCTAGCCAGAAATCTGAAACTACAGAAATTCTCAGAAGTTCACATAGATGACCCCAACTAAAAGAGGAGGGAGTGGCAACTGGGATTGGTATGTAAAATGAAAAAAAAAAAGATTTTTTTCTTTTTTTAAAAAAATAGGAAACTGAAAACAAGTTACTGCTTTAGCTAGAATGGGCAATACAACACTAAATAGAAATAGTTATACCATTCACTTCTAGTCTTCATATTGGGTTAGAAATGGCATGTTCTGTCAGGAATACATGGATAGGCAGGGACAATTTTTAAGAAACAAAATCCCTGCCTACTATTATTTTTATAAGTTATAGAAAAAAATTAACTCAAAATACTCTCTTGACATTTAACCGTCACCTCAATTCCCAGGTACCTAAAATGGAGCTTGGGTCAACCCCCCAAATCTGTCCATATTCTAATATTTTCCTCAATAGATTATACCATTACCCACAAATGACCCATCCAAACTTTAGAGACACTACAGGATTCTATCCTTCCTACATTTCTCATATCCTACTTATGTCAGATCCAGCAAGTCCTAACTTTAAAACATTAGCAAATCCAATGTCTTAACCAAACTGAACTTAAATGGCACATTGACATCTCTTTCATCTAAAAACATCCTATTTGCAAGACAGCCATTTTTTTCTGGTTGGCAGAGTGACCTTCTAAGTAAATGTAAATTATGTGATGTTATTTCTTCAATAGATTTCTTGAAGATGCATTTTCCTGTTTTTATCTATTTATTTAAATCCAGAAATATTACCAGTTCATCTTCAAAGAGATACAGAGTGGTATTTTAGTTTGTTTACAGGTTGTGTATCAATTAAGTCAGGATACTTAAAGCCCTTATATCAAATATTCCCTATTTCTTCACAGTAAAAACATTTGAAATCTCTCTTCGAGCTACTGTTTATTGTATGATATGCTTTCATTAACTGTATTGACATGCTTTATAACAAGTGCATAATTTAATCTAAATCTTTCCATAATCTTCAGATATCCTACCCTCCCTCAAAACCCAATATTGTATTTTTCTCCATTTTCCTCAAACATACTATAGCTTCCAAGCAACTGGTTGAGACTATGCAGTCTCACTACAATCAAGATTTAACTATAATTTTAAAATTTTATCAGGATCCCCATAAGATTGCCAATGCCCCCAATCAACCAGAAATAGTATAGAAACTACTCCGAAATTCTCAAAATATTGCTTATAAAGTTTGTTTTCATTTAAAAGTTTGTTTATAAATGGTCATAGTCAATCTCTTTCTTAAAAGGGGGGAGATACAGAAATGATAAAAGGTAGATTATTAAGTCTACTTTAACCCCCCCAAAAATCATTAATCTCAAAATATTTTACACTGACACGTATTTTTATTTATCAATACAAATTTAAGGTCAATTTTGTTATACTATATGTATAATTCTACTCTTATTTAAGGTATTATATTTATTCAGCTCACTAACAATGAAATGTAAAATTGAGAAAAACAAATTAACAGTCATCTATAACAGTCAAACTTATAGTCATGTTACGTTTTCTAGATATGAAGAAATATATTTCAGATGGAAAGTTAATGTTCAAATATTTTAAAGACCTATAGAATGTGGCATTTCAAATATTTTAATAACTTATATTTTATTGACAGTGAGAGATGTCTCCTCCTGGCAGCACCAATTACTTCAAGAGGATGATTGGCACTGAAGATGCTTCTTATGGAGTTTGCTTTCTATACGGTGAGTCTAGCCATTTGGGAAAGAAAGTACTCTTGCCTAGACTAATGACAATATGCTGTATAAACTGAACATTCAGGACCCATAGGTAATGACTGCTGAACTAGCCAAAACAAGGTGAGACAGTCTTTCAGAGTTCCTGCTTCATGGAAGAATCTGCCAGATATTCTGTAGGACACAGAGAAACTGATTTATTTCCCAAAAGTTGGACATTCCCTTCAGATTTCCTACTTCCCTGAGAAATCTGCCAGACACTCTATGCCTATAGGCTGAAGATGGATCTCCCAAAGTTACAGAACTTTGCATGACTGTTCAGGCAGCCAGGTGTCTGCTATTTCTAGAGTTTTGTAAGTTACTTGCAGTGAACTTTCTGTTTACTCTGGGGTCTTTCATGGAGTTGAAGACTATATAGTTATAATTACAGTTTTCCTTTTTTATGATAAGTGATAAAATAGATATGAAACTTTAGACTCACAAAGATAGGCTAAAAGATAGAGTATTTTCTTTAATTTTGCCAAATACAAATAGACTAAATATTGGGACTGTAATTCTTGCTTGAAAGCCATATTGTTATATGCAATCTTTATGTTAAAGTTAAAAACCTTTCTTTTAGATTAGAGAGAATACAGGAGATGATGTGGGATGCCCCTCTGTAGGCTGTGAATATGTTTTATTACCATTGGTTAGTGAAGTAGACACTTTAGCCTATGACAGATCAGAAAATAGCTGGTGGGAAAGCCAAACTGAATACAGGGAAAAAGAAGGCAGAATCAATGAGCCTCCAGTATCCACCAGAGAAGAACAATGTAAGGTAACATGCCATGAACCTTGTAATAAAATATAAAATAATATAAATGGGTTAACTTAAGTTGTAAGAGCTAGTTAATAATAAGCCTGAGCTAAGAGGTCAAACAGTATGTAATTACTATTAAACCTCTGAGTGGTTATTTTAAAAGTGGCTGTGGGATCAGGTCAGACAAAAACCTCCAGTTACACAGAATCTTCAAAATAATAAAAGAAAAAGAGATATCTATAGAAAGAACAAAAACTACTGAAGAAAATTAGAAGGATATAGATTAGAATTCACTTAACCTGGCTTTTAAATATGGGGGTAAAAGAGATTCAGGCACTGATCTGACACTCTGGATTCAGTAAGGGAACACATATGCTGAGCCTGATCTTTTATAGAATTTATTACTCTTGTTTTTTAGCATCTTTGTTTAATATTTATTCTAAAATGTTCTTATTTGTTGTTATAATTTCATATACATATTGAAGTTCTTTTTAAATAAAATCATATATTTTAACTAACTCACCAACAAAACCCATCATACAGCTAGTTTAAGGAAGTCTATAAAACAGTTATAGGAAGAACTATAAAATCTAGTTCAAAACTTGATGCATCTCAATGAACATCTATACAGATTTTATTCTTTTTTCCTTTTTTCTTTGTTATTTTTAGTTGTCAATGTCACACTGGTAGGTGTTGCTTAAAATTTTCATATCACTTTTTGTTGTTTTTTAATTGTTCACTTTTACTTATATTTGTATTTTTTTCCCATTTTCTTGGAACTCATGGATTTGGAGTTGTTTAGGAAGGGTGTCCAGATATGTATTTCATAAACAACCTTCATGATGAATGCTTGAGGTTTAATAAGGGAAGTTTCCAAGTCTTTGGGCAAATTGTCCTACTTTATGAAGTGACTCAATACACACTACCCCTCTCACATAAAATCAAGTCAATCAAAGGGCAATCAACTCTCATAGCCTTTTAAGTTACTGATCATGAGAATGTCCTACCTCTGTTTAATATCAGAAGATTTTAATTGGTCATAAACAGAGATATGCCTGGGAAAAGGGAATCTCAATTGAGGAATTGCTTTCACCAGTTTTGTCTATAGGCATTTTAATAATTTCCCACTGAAGCAGGAGGACTGATCCCACTGTGAATGGTAACATCACTGGGAAACTGGGACAGGGCAGTATAAGAAAGATATTTGAGCAAGCCAGTAAGCATTATTCTTCCATGATATTTGCTTGAGTTCCTGCTCTGAATTCCCTCTGTGGTAGACTGTGAACGAAAAGTATAAGTTGTATAACCATTTCTTTCACAAGTTGCTTCTCATCAGTGTTTTATCACAGCAAAGGGGGAAGCAAACTAGGACAGTACCTCTCCACAGAGAACTAACACCTTCTACTTTCTTCCTGGTCTAAGAGATGAGTTTTACCATGTTTTATTTATCTTATTTATCTATAACTCAGGTTAGCTTCTGTTCTGTGGTTTCACAAAACCATCTTGGGACTATGTTGATTTCAATTTTCAGATTCCTTAAACTCTCTTATATTTTTTACTCAGCAATGTCTAATTTATATAAGATAAATTAATTCCCATGTTGTCTTCCTTCCTATAACTATGGCAAAGAAAGATTTTTCTCTTACAGAATTTTACTTTACATTCATGAATAGTAATTTCTATACATAAAAATTGTCTTTGGATAGTAACTTCCCTGGTGGTAAAGCTGGCAACGGAACTCTATAACAAAATTCAGTGCTTTCTGTGAGTTGTATAACTTCACATAGCTTAGTCAAATGTTATTTATAAAGTTAATCTTAATTTATTACAAAGAATGTTGAGTGTGTCATCAACACAAAAAAAACCAAAAAATATTATTCCGTAAATGTATTTAAAGTCATGTTCTAGTCAATAGTCCTACACCTGAAAAATCTTAGATCTCTTCTCTATGTATGATTTACACTGTATGATTGTAAGGGGTAAACAATAAATTTGCCAGTGTTAGGTTCTAACAAAAGATAATAATACTAGTTTAAATAGTGCATATATATATATATAATATATATATATATTATGCCTTAAATCAGAACAAAGCATATAAAGTGGAATTTTGTTATTTTACATGAGTCTTCTCTTTAGGAAGCTTTAAAAAATACCCTGTCATCAGAAAATTACCAATAGAAAAATCAGAGAATTTTCTTCTTCATAAAGACAAAAATTAGGCTCATTAAAACCTATTGCAATAGGGTTACTGGATTCTAGGGCAGATATCTTATCTTGTTTGTTGTGTTTGCATAATAGAGTTATGATATTAAAGATGTTTCTTGTCTGATTTTGTTTTTGTTTGATAAGTGTTTTTTTCTTTGGTTCCTATTGGCCACACTGGATCTTAGACAATTATGGAAGCTGTAGGGTCCCTGGGACAGAATGTTTATTCAGTTTGTTACTTTATACATAGTAATGGAGATGAACTAAGAGAAAAGCAAAGAGGGACAGTGCAAAATAGATAGGGTGCTGAGGTTCATACAAGAGGAAGAGGAGTCCTCTGGGAATGAAGGTAGGGTCCAAAGAGAATTCCTAAAGCAATATTCAGTAAGATGAAGAAGAAATTTGGAGAGACCAGAATGAGAGTGCTTGGGGGATCCTGGATCCACACCAAAAGATTTAATCCCCAAGCAATTGAGGTGTGTGGGGGTGACAGAAGGTGCTTCTGTAATCAGGTTGCTACAAAACTAAGAATGAGTATGGAGTGAGTTAATGGTTGACAAGAAAGATGATGACAACCACCTCCTTTTTCTCAGATCAGTGTGGTCTTGGGCTTCCTGGTAAAAGTGTTCCTATGAAAGAAGTTGACACAGAGAACTGGGGATGAGCTAGAAGGGAAGGCTGAGACAGTCAGCAGGAAAGACCTAAGAGGACCTTGGATTCATACAAAGAGGTGGAGTCCCCAGAGCATTGTAGTAGACTGGGAGAAGAATTAAAGGTAAATTTGGAAATATCAGAATGGAGGAGAGGAGGGATAAAGAAAATCTTCAATCTGCATGCCAGACAACTGTGGCCATGTGAGTCCTTGACAGAAAGAATACCTGCTGATCAAAAGTTGACTCAAAGGACACAGAAGACAGGAACTTCAAAATGGTAATTATGAATATGTTCAAGGACCCTAAAGAACAAATTCTTATAAAAGGAAGATGACAATGAAGGCTGACTGAGAAGCCAAGGACAATGGCACTAGGTTTTTATTCTACTGCATGTACTGACTTTGTGGGAGCCTGGTTTGTTTGAATGCTCACCTTTATAGACCTGGATGAAGCGGGGAGGACCTTGGACTTCCCACGGGGCAGGGAACCCTGATTGCTCTTAGGGCTAGAGAGGGAGGGGGAGGTGGGGAGAGGGAAGAAAAAGGGAGGCAGGGAGGAGGTGGAAATTTTTAATAAATAAATAAATTAATATAAAAACAGAAGTGACTATTAAGATGCAAGAAGCATAGAAACAGAAAATAGAAGTTAAATGAAATAATGAAAACATTTCAAGACATGAAAGTAGACTTACAATCACAAAATAAAATCTTAACTGCATTAAAACTGGAAACAAAAAATCCTTAGAATTCCAAACAAAATCATCAGAGGTAAGATTATAAGATTAGATGAGAAATTTTATATCTCAAAGATAAAGTAGAAAAAATGGGTGGCTTAGTCAAAGAAAATGTTAAATATAATGAATTTCAAGAGCAAAACATCTAAAAAATTTTGGACACTATGAAAAAGCTAAACCTCCAGACACTATGACTAGATAAAGAAGAGCCCCATATTAATGGTACAGAAAATACTTTTAGTAAAACATAGAAAAAATTGCCCAATCTAATGATTGAGTTTTCAATCAAAATATAAGCATCATACATAATATCAAATATACATTATCAGAAGTTCCCCAGGACACATAATGGCCAAGCTGGTACATGTAAGGAACATTGAAAGGCTGTTAAAGACTCCAAGGAAAAGGACCAAATCGCATATAAAGTGAAGGGAGCAGGCAAAAGCACCCTGGTCTAAGTACTGCCATTTTGAAATCAGGCTCCATTAAGTTTAGGGTGAAATAGTTCAGGTTCCCAAGCCCTAGGGGACCTGAGAACTTTCCAATTGCTGACCAACCTCCATCCTAAACCATAGAAACAGTCATTATGTATTTTTAGTTCTTCAGAACATTATATTCCAACAACAGAAGGAACAAATGAATCTGGTTGGTTGGACTGAAAAGTTTACATTGTATGCCAGTGAACAATGATGGAATCCATAAAGAATTCTGTCATCGCTAAATCCTGATTGCTGAAAAATGAAGCTGTAACATGGTAACAAATGCTTGTGCTGTTATTAATAAACCTCTCTTTTGCCTCTGCTCTGCCCTGACAGGAAGAACAAGATTCCTGAGTCGTTCTCCTGCAGTCTGGATCAATCAGTGACTTGCTTATGTGGTGATTTAATGAACCTAAGTGTTTTCTCTGTTTCCTCATGGCACATAAAGAGGTTAAGTGTAACATTCAGAGGTCCCACTGAGATGCGCTATTAAATAACAGAGACCTCTCATATGGGGAGTTAGTGTCCTCTGGAAGCAGATAACTTTGGCCTACAAGGTTTGGACTCAATAAGGATGTGTGACATAGCAACACTCATGTCTGGGACACCTCTCTTGTCCCAGGAGATCCTGGCTCTGACCCTGTCTCTCCAGTTGTGGGAGAGACTGAGTCTATCCCAGATGGGGCAGTGTCCAGGGATCAGTGTCCCAAGTGGGACAGGATCTTGGGGATTCCCCAGCTTGAACCTGGGTCCTTTGTCATGATATTAAAAGAAGTGCCATTATTGGCTAACATCTTATTCATCTTACTAGTCTGCCCTGTCCATTTATCTTATTGTTGTCTCGTTGTCTAAGCATTTGTCCACCTTGCTGTCTGTCAGTTTCTATCTGCAGTTTCATTTAGTTTCTTGGCTGTTATTTGATGTTTTATATTTGTGAAAATGGGTCAAATTTCATCCGTCAACCACCTGACTTGGTATTAACTCATTTCAGAAACTTAAAAAAATATACTGCTCTTGGAGGACTACACTTTGACTCCTTTAAACTGATACTAGAACCCATAATTTGGAATAAGCAGGCAGCCTCAGTCTCCAAGAAGGAAGTAGGGACTACAACACCACTACAACACCAATTGCATTGGGCACTCCACTTTGAAATTACAGCTGGAGGAAGTAAGGAAAGTTTTGTTTGACTATTTTGAATGCAATAATGTAGCCACTGCATGTCTGTGTCTGACTGGTCTTGAAGGGGTGAGTTTACTGTGTTTAGTGTCTCTTGGTTACAGTTTAGCTGTTACTGTTGCGGCCAGTCACCTGGGCTCAGAATTCATCTCTGGATATTCTAGCCACTGGAACTAATGTAATAAGGATTAAAATGTCTTTTGGGTATGAATAATATTAAAGTTGTTTTCTGATGTTTTATTGATAAACTGGCTCTTGATTGGGTTATGGCTCACCCTTTGCAGACCCAGGTTTGCTTCTAATCTCTCTATGTCTGGTGACAAAAATTGGTAGGCAGAAGAGGCAAGAGCAAGGAAGCTAAGAAATTATTGGTTTATAAATTACTGGATGTGGTTAAAAATCTGTAATACTTGAAAAAGAAAGAGTTAAATTAAAACTTTAACACAGGATTAAAAGTCAGAAGGTTACATAGGAGATATTAAAACAAAGAGCATCAGTGTCTATGGTTCTGGTCAAGTGTTCAAATGTGCTAACTTTGCCTTTTAACCCCTTCATTCTGATTGTGACCACTTTTGTTAACTGAAATATGTCAACCCCAAACGTGAATTTTATGCTTAAATGCTCAGTCTAAGAAAGACTCAAGACTGCATTGGTATCCAAAACACCCAATATAGTCACTGGCCAACTAAAGTTGGATTCACAACTACTAAGCAACAGAAAATGGAATATTTATATTTTCTGATGCAGTAAGACAATGGCCTTAAACAATTTGGCAAAGAACTTAGAGTGGTTTCTCAAACTTCAGGGTCAAATACCTTTTTAGAGAAGTAGTCTTGGTTTGCCTAAATGTTGGATGTTTACATAACAATGCTTTATAAAAATTTGAAAACCATTGGCTTACAAAATATCTCCCTTTTGGTTTACTCAAGCTTACAAAAACTGGTTTAAAGATATATGTCCAATCTCCTTATTTTTGGTAGCATTTTAAAGATGTAGCTTTTCTGGTAAGCTGAGTTCTATAATATACCCAAGAGATGTCCAATCATACTACAAAAGCATTTGTTCAACTATGTTCATAGCAGAACTATTTGTAATAGCCAGAACCTGGAAACAACCTAGGTGCCCCTCAATAGAAGAATGGATAAAGAAGGTGTGGCACTTATACACTTTAGAGTTCTACTCAGTGAAAAAAAAAAAAAACAACACTGACATCTTGAATTTTGCATGAAAATGGATGGAAATAGAAAACACTTTACTGAATGAAATAATCCAGACTCAGAAAGAGGAATATGAACCTTCATCTGGCAATGGATGAAGATAGAGACAGAGACCCACATTGGAGCACTGGAATGAGCTCCCAAGGCTCAGATGAAGACCAGAAGGAGGGAGAAGATGGGCAAGGAAGTCAGGACTGTGAGGCTTGCGTCTACTTACAGAGATAATGAGACTGATCTAAGTGGAGCTCACCAAGGCCAGCTGGATTGGGACTGAACGAACATGTGATCAAACCAGACTCTCTGAATGTGGCTGACAATGAGGGAAAACTGAGAAGCCAATGAGAATGACAACGGATTTTGATTCTACTGCATGTACTGGCTTTTTGGGAGCCTAGTCTGTTTGGATGCACACCTTCCTAGACCTGAATGGAAGGGGGAGCGCTTGGACTTCCCACAGGGCAGGGCACCTGACTTCTTTTAGGACTGGAGAGCGAGGGGGAGGGGGAGGGAAATGGGAGGATGGGAGGGGGTGTAAATTTTTAATAAATAAATAAATAAAAGGATTTGTTATAATCTATAATGGTATACTATGTAAGGATCCGGAAAGTTCCCAGTCTCATTTTTGAGTATCTTTATAAAGTTAAACTCTTATCTCGATACTAGAGCTTCAATTTAGAAATTGTCATTTTAAAGGATAACTCTATAAACTGATAAAGATGATTAACCTTGAAATGTTCAGAACTATCCTTATAAGTCATGCTAAGTACTAATGTAATTAAGTAGAGAAAAACTTACATAGCCTCTTAAATATTTTCAAGGTATAGAGTAAAACAAATGATTAAAATCAAACAAGGATTGCTTGACTTAAGTCCTCCAACTGTCAGAGAGTTGCTGAATATGGCATTTAAGATAGTTAAATTTATATGATAGACAGAGACTTTCAAACCCTAGTAGTAACTCCTAAGATCTCCAAGAAGACGATGGACACAGTAATGGATAACAAACCACTGTGTAAGTCAGCCCCAATGTTTCAGCTGCTGCCAGGGTTTTCCCTAAGTGTGGACAAGAGGAACACTGGAGAACTGATTGTTCCCAGTTTGCCTAGAAAAGGTGAGGTCAGTTCTCCTATGTTCCTCCTCCACAGGTAAATCTATCATCTACTGGGCCTGGCTGCCAAGACCTCTGTCCTGGTACTTTTGCCCCAAATGCTGTGGAAAACACAGGAACCTAGGATATCTTGTCCAGGTATGGACCATAGACTAGATTTTCTCCGACATTAATGGATAAGCTAACTTAGCTTAGCAAAACTGGACAATCAGCTAGATCTTTCCATCAAGGCTGAAACTACCTTATTAGATCATTAGTTAGTTCATTGATTAGTTTAAGCTACGATGTCTTGTCAAGGAATGCTTCCTGTCCCAACCACCCTGCTCCGAGTAACTGAATAAGAGACTAAGTATTACTTATACATGCTCCACCAATGCCTCAAGCATTTATGCTTTGTCATGTACTTTATGACTTTTTACCTTATTTTAATACACCCTGCTGGCTCAGTAGAGGGCTGGCCATTCTTAGTTTGACTTTCCCACCTAACTTCCTGACTAGCTACTTGCTTGCCAGATTATTTTTAACCAATGAGAGTAATACATATTCATAGTGTAGAAAAGGATTGTTCCACAGCATTTTCCCTATTAGCCTAATTAAAAATAAGGGTTTTAACCTTGATGTGCTAACACTATATGCAGCAAAAACAGTTATTAAGAATTACAGCAACAATATCTAATTAATTGGCATTTCAAAGTTAGCAAAAATATTTAATTATCTATTATTATTATTATTATTATTATTTATTATTATTATTATGTAATATTTTGTTTGTGCTCTGACAAACAAAACTTGCCTGGAGATCAGAGGGCAGAGGTAGCCATTAATTAACCATAGAAGTTAGGCAGTGGTGGCACACACCTTTAATCCAGCACTCATGGCTAATGTCTTTAATGCTGTCACTCAGGAAATGGAGACAAGACATGATAAGGTGAGTTGCAGACAGAATCTCACCCTTTTAGATACAGGAAGGAGACAGATGGAAACATTTGGCAGTTGCTCCTAGTTCTCTGATGTTCTAGGTTTCCCCCAATATTTGACTCCCAATTTTTTATTGATATAGATTAATTAGATTAATCCTTCAGTGTAGCTAACCTTTTGTATCTAATTAACTTTCTATTTAAAATGAAAAAGAGCTAAAATTATAACTATTTAGTCTTCAAAAACTCCAGAACAGTGAAATGTTACCTAATGACAGGGACACCATGCTTCCTAGACAGTCATCAAAAGTTCATCTAATAACATTGGGGCATCCAACTCTGACCGACAGGCCAAGAATAGCTACAAACTTTCCTCTGAAGCAGGAAATTTTGAAGGACTGTTATACCTTGTCTTTACAAAGTATGGCAGTTACCTTTCTTGTGTCCTGCTAGTATAGTTTGGATAGTAATTGTCAGCAGCTGAGACAAAGTCAGTTTTTTGCCCACATGGCTAGATTTTGGCATAAAGAAAACAAACTCTATGTGGAGTTTCTTTGATGTCTATCATCCTCTTTGAAGTAATTGGTTATACAGATTAAAAGAAATGGGTTAATTTAAAAATATAAACATTAGGCAGAAATATTGGACAATTAATTTTGTAATTAATATTGCTTCTGTGTGATTATTCAGGTCAGAAAAGCCTGGAAATGAAATAGCAATCTTCAACTACACCTATATTATTTTTTTACTTTTAATATAGATTGAAATGATTCATAACAATAAAAAACAATCCATTATATGTTTTATAAATTAAAAATTTGGAAATATTTTTAAAAATATACTTACAAATACAATGAATGACACCAGTTACCAAAGCCATTACATAAAGGGCCAATTTCCCCATGATACACATGGATCTATTCCAGAATGTAACATCTATACTTATTTCAGATTGTATGTTTTATTCATTTACTTATTTAAGTCTTCAAACAAATAATAGTGGCTTTCTTCTAAACTGTACTATTGACTAAATATTTGAATAAATGGATGATAGTCTAAGGTTCGGAAAAGTAAAGTCTCCATTTTTACAGAGACAAAAATATAGATAAAGGATTTACATGCATAGCTCCTCTTTTAACTAGGTAGGCAAATACAGAAAAGCCAGAAAGTCAAATATTTGTGCGGGAAGCTTTAAGTGGCTACATAAGTTCAGAAAGTGAAGTCAAAAGGTGAATTAGGAGATGGGAAAGTGGGTACCACACTATTGACCATATTACTCAGAGCCAACACTGAATAATGAGGTTTATTATGGTGTCATTTCAATTTATAAGTAGAAATAAATTAAACTCAACCCAAAGAGACATCAGACTGCTATAAAGAACCTTAAAGAGCAACTGAGATTTTCCAAGCAATGGTCATATTTCTCATAATTCCTTTAATACTACTTCTTTGGAGAAATTGTATTATTAATTTTTCAATTAAACTTGAATATCCCTGCACTAAACTGTATTGAGAAATCTTGAACATTTTATCTCTTTCCTTGGTATTAAACTGGCTTATTTACATTTTTCTACTCATACCTAATATTTAGCTGTAATCCACAAAGGGAGAGATATAAATGTTTCCATAATAACATATTTCTCAAATACATTATTTTAACTCTTTTCAAGTGCTCTATTTGCATAATTCCTAAGATTATTTTCTCTAGAAAAAAAACATTTTAAAGCCCTAAAGATTCCACTGTCATAACTCATGAGTTAGCTGATTCCCTAAGCTAGAAGTATGGAGAAGTTAATGATAAATTATATAAAGGACTAAAATTGATCCAGAGATGAGACCAGCAGATGCGGACTTCTAGAGGTGAGCTCTACCTTGTATATATGTGGATTGGTGAATGGAGGCAGTGTTTGTTTAGATAATACGTTTGGCCTATGCTTCAGTCTCAGTGACTCATTATCATTTTTCATCTTTCTGGTTGCAATGCTTCCTCTTTAGTGTTAAATGAAGCTGGGTTCAGCTCCATGAAGAGAGATCCCCTGATTTATTTTTCTCTTTGACATAAAGTAGTTTGATTCAAGGGGAGAAAATGACATTGTGCACAGGATTTAGCTAGATTTTAAACTCTACTCCTGCTTCACACAGAGCAAAATGTGCTGCTAACTGTGAGACAAAAGCAAACATTTGGCTTTCATTGGGTTGGTTGTGCTTTGTATTTATGTAAGTTTCCCTGGAAGATATAGATAAAACTGAAGCAGTATTGAGGTGCTTCTGTTAAAAACAAAAGCAAAAAACAATCTCTGTCATTTCTGTCATTTAATCCATAAACATTAAACTGCACTTCTACCCCAGGTTGCTGTTACGATTTCTCCTGTATGGAGAAAAAGGAGTGGACCAGCTGCCACAACTAAAATGTTTGTCACTTACCTACATGCAGAGTTTTAAAAGTCTCACTGTCATCTTGAAACCAAAATGTATTATGTCACTTAATACTCAAAACAAACATTACAAAGCGTGATATGGTTTTTTGTACAATGTCTTGCTAATAATTTGGTTGTTGTGGTTTAAACCCTATTCAAGAATTGTCTTTACATAATTACAAAGATTCTTTTTATTTTTTGTAGCATAAAACTTGGGCCAAGCACCCACCTACTTACAGTTGCAATGCATTGATTTTCTAAGATAGAGACAGAGAGACAGAGAGAGGAGGGAATTGGGGATAAGGAATAGTAAGAAACAGAGCCAAATTTTATTAACTACAGACACACTGGTAAAATGTGTGATGCTTTACAACTGGAACATGATATCTGTGGATTTTCAAAGATGTTATCCTATACTCACTGAGGAAAATTAATCAAGGAGTTAAAATAAGCAAAGTATGGTTACTAAGATAGAGTTATAGAACCAAATTTAGTTTTGATTTAAAATAACCCAAAAAGCTGAGTTAAACCAAAACCTGTAGCAAAACCAATATAGAACTATTCAGACACTGGTGATTCTGAAGTTCCAAGTTTATAAGTATGGGAAAGGGAAAGATTCATTAAAATAAGTAATATTATTTTGTAATTTCATTTCAGAATTTTTGCTAGTTTTTATACATGTGAACAAAATATGACATAGCAGAACCAAGCAGAGTGAAGCTGTTGGAAGAAAAGAATGATTTCTCCAGTTCCCACCAGAAAAATTGATAATTGTTGGTTTAGATTCTGGCACACATCAAAGACTCTGCCACATAAGTAAAGAAAATTTCTGAGAGGAAGATGCTCAACCCTGGGGCTAGAAATGTAGCCCACTGATAAAGTGCTTATCTGGTATGCCAATGCCTTGAGTTTCATTCCAACACTAAATAAAGAAATAAAAATAAAGATGGAGTGATGAAATATATATAACAAGAAACTAAAAAAATATTTTGAACACTGAGTATTTTAACAGTCTTCATTCTGTAATTGTTATAATTAGCAGAAGATGCATGTCTGTCTGTGCAGGGTTTAGATAGTGAAAACATCATGAAAGTCACAAAATTACAGTTAAAGAGTACCAAATAAACATCAGAGATACACGATTCTTTCAAGTATTTATAGAAAATTCACCAAAATATACTACAAACTGGGCAAAAGGCAAAATTAGTAAATATGAAAGAAAAATCTGGAACAAATGCCAGGCATGGAAGAGCACTTGGGAGGTGGTGGCAAGCAGATCTATGTGAGTTCCAGACTATATGGTCTATAGAGTGAGTTTTAGGACAGCAATATCTAGAGAGAACAAAACGAAAAGGAAGTAATTTTATTTTGTTGTCACATTGGAATTGAAGTGGTAAATAAATATTAAAACAGATTTAGATTAAATATCATGTCACTTGTCAGTGGTTGAGGCATTGTCAGTTCCTTGCCCAAAGGCCAGTTTTGCCAAGAAGAAAAGAAGCTCCAAGTGGAGTGTCTTTGGTGCACAACATTCTCTTGGGAATAGATTGGTGCTGTCAGAAGCAGTCATGTCTCATGTCAACAAACTCTAAGTTATTTAAATGCCGTGTTCTACAGAACCTTGAAGTGGTTGAAGATTACCTTTCTAGACCGAATACAATCTCTGTGTATCTAAAGATCCTAATTGATCTGACATATGTACAACAAACATGAACAACTATTGACTTATAATAATTAATACCTGTATAACTTAAAGACTAAAACTTCATGTCAGAATACTAATTAACCTGTAAACAAATATTCAACAAATGAGGATAATAACCTCAAATGTAAACAATATATAAGTATCTATATATTGTAGAAGTAATATATAATGCAATATGAAAATATATCCTAAAAGTTGTATCAATATATAAAATGTCCTAAACAGAGATAATAACATACATATATACAACCTGACAAAATAACTTTGTATAGGTGTACAAATAAACAAAAGTTAACAGATATAATTTGAACTTATATCAATATACAAAAATTATACCAATGTAAATTATCCATGAATAATAGCTCACAAGTATTCATTCTATTACCCAATATTGCTGTCTGCCCTTTTTTTTTAAAACAACATAGTTTTCACCCCAACCCTCTATCTAATACAAGTAATAATCAACAACCACTAAACAATGTTCCCAACCCTATGGACAAACTTTTTGGGAATGGGGGCATTGTCTTCTAGAATTGCTTCCCACTGTCATGAGGGCGATGTTCTCTTAATGGGATCCTGCTAAATTAAAGTTCAAAATTATTGTTCAGTATAGTTGCAAACAATTTCCAAGCAGTTGATAGATAGGGTTTTTTTCCAAAGTTTTTATTTGGAGTCCTGGCAAGAATGTCATGAAAAGGTGCACCATTTTAGCAACTGGTACTCAAACAAAGAAGTGGTCTACATCACGATGTCATCTCAACTAGGTAGAGTTGTCGCTGTGGGGCCCCATCTTCTTCCTGGAAACTTCAAAGATTAGTGCAGGAAAAGGATCAGTAGGAAAATCTATTGTTCATCAAGAAAAACTTAAACATCATTCATATATACATACATTCAATGAAGAATATGATATAGACAAAAAGCGCAAAAAGTAAGATTTTTTCGTATTGTCTTCTTTCTGTCCCATACCAGATGGCTCCCAATATGAAACAGAAACTCTGAATGTTCCCTTTAACAACACACTTGGATTTAGAGAAGTACAGAGCCATTGTCCAACTTCAAAACCAGCTGAATATATTAATATACATATGCATGTACATGTGTCTGTAAATGTAAGTGTAACCCATACCTGGATTCATAAACCATATTCTGTTTTCTAGATGCTCCTTAGTGGATAGTTGTTTTTTCTTCTGTCAGCATTCAAACATCCAGGGTCTCTTGAATTTTTGATGATGTGTATTTTCCTGCAAAGATAAGAGCAGAACCTTGTCCTAACCCTTATGAGCTTTGCATACCACCTTTATAATTGTCACCATTGTAGATGTGGTATCATTTCTCTTTCTTTAGAGGTTTCTTTTTTTCAAAACAAATCTTTATTAATTTTGAAGGTAACCATAATTTTTCTTCTCCTGTGGAAACAATTGAAACTGTGGAAACAAACCCCTTCCCCAACATAGTACATCTCCTGGTTTCCGTTGTGAGGTCAACAGATCCTTGAAATATACTGGTTGATTCAATTCAGAAGCTTTTTCCATTATCCAGTGCCTCTCTGCCGCTGTTGTTACTTTCTCATTAGCGTTAAGAAAATTCAAGGTTAATAAACCATTATGCAATCTATTTCTGGGGGTATTTTCCATCCCTTTCTGTTTGTTCAGCATATCCTTTACAGTACGACTTGACGTTTCTATAACTGCCTGACCTGTAGGATTATTTGATATACTTGTAATGTTCTTTATATAATAATAAGCAAAAAAAGAGTTTCATTTTCTTAGATACATATGCTGTACCATTGTCTGTTTTTATTTGTGCAAGTATACCCATGATGGCCATAATTTCCAATATGTGATTGTTGAATAAGTCTTTTCTGATCTAAGGGCAGTAGCCCATTGAAAGCCTGAATAGGAGTGTCATATTCTTCCTTAATGATAGAATATGGAGAAGAAAACTGAAACCTAGTAATCAGTAAATTGAGGTATCCCCATAGTCATATAAACCTCACATGATATAATCCATTGTATTAGTAAAGAAAGCAGTAAAAGTTGCAATGGAAATGAAAGCTGCCATATTACCTATTATCCAGCAGTTGATGCTGTTGCCAAGTCATGACTAGAACCCATGCAAAGGTGACAGAAACAGGGTCCTGTTTCAGTGTCTGGCTTAGTATTTGTTAAAGACTGGGAAATACGAGTTGCTCAACAAACTAAATGTAATTAAATGAATTCCATACATGGAACCAGAAACCCAGAATCCAGGGGTAGAGAACAGCAACCTGGAAGTCGCATATGCCTCCACGTGACAAAGAGTTGCCCTGAGGGGTTGCAGCATTCAGCAACTGCTTGTGCTCTGACTTGAGCACTGTGCTGCAAGGGGGATTTAAAACGGCTCAGAAAAGAGGAGACCAGGCAGGCAGAGACTGTCCAGGCCCATGGAGCCTGGGAGGCATGGAATTTAAAGCCACATGGGGAGGCAAACAATAGGGTGCGTGGGGACTTGAAGCCAATCCAAGGTATGTAAAGAGAAAATATAAAGAATTGCAGCAAGAAAAGCTACAGCGCGATATTCTATATTGAACTGCTGGCTCCACGCACAAGCTGCAGCTGAGAGAGAGTTTATGCCAAGCTGAGCTGGCTGCAGGCAGCCAAGCCGGGTTGTTATAAAACCAAACATTAGGCACCAGATGAAGGCGTAAGTCACAAAACAATCCCACACCAGTTTGGAACTATGATTAATAAAAAGGGTTATTTATTTAAAGGGAAAAACTTACAGATCACCGTCCTAGACAACAACCATCTGCATGACCAGGAAAGGAGTCTAGTAGCCGGTAGCAGAGCTGGAAGCAATAGAGCGAGCATGTGGCTACCCCTGCTTTTTAAAGCAAAGGAGACCATGCCCAAGTGGGCTGGTATCTTAATGGCTATTGGCTGAAGGAGCAGAAGGAGTTCTCACAGCAAATACCTCAAAGGTTTATTTCTCTTTCTTGTTGAGTAGTTTTCTATTTCATATATACCATAGTATGTTTAAAATGTTCACATGCTGATATTATTAGGTAATATAAATATGCATGTATAAGGCTTTAACTAAATATATGCTCTTATTAATCTTGGCTAAATACATTTAAATGAAGGAACTGAGTTGTATGCTTAACCTTGAAGAAATTATTGAAATCTGAGGAGGCTCAAGAGGGTAGCCGTTTTCCTGGAGCTGGTATTATATCGTTGCCATGTGGTTTGGGGACCCCCTACTAAAGAAAAATACTGATGCTCTGAATATCTTACCTCCATTCCTAAGGAATCTCTTTTTATCTGGCTTCCACAGGCACTGCATAAACATGGTACACAGACATGGATGTAGCAAAATATTCATACATGTCATATAAAAATAAATAAATCTTTTACATTTAGTCTTAATAATTCTAATGAGCCTATAGCATTATGTCACAGTAGTTTTCAGTGATGAGTACAAGCGCTTCTTATCTTCCTTCCATGTATCTTCTTTATTTTCTGGCTATAGAAACTGTTATAGAGAGCTTGACTTTTTTCTCTTATTTTTATTTTTAAAATTCTTCATATATTCTGCATACAAACCCCTCAACAAATATGGTATTTGTTGTTATTTTCTGCTAATTTTTCTGTTCATTTACTTACCAGTTGTTTTGGAAATATAGATGCAATAAAATGTTTGAAGTTCAACTTAAAATTTCTTTTGCACATCATATTTTTATTGTCATAGTTTGCCTAATATCCCATCATTATTTCCTCCATTTTATGTATAAGGTTAACACTTTTGTGATTTATGGTTAAACATATATTTCACAAGGATTTTAGAGCAAGATAGACTTGTGGATATCCAAAGTCTCAGCTCTATGTACTAAAAAGGGAATTACACTACTGAATGGAATTTACATCTATGTCTATGCCATGTCAATAGGCCTGTGATGACTCATTTTTGATTTGTATCCTAGTCAACTCTTTATCTGGACAACAATATAAGTAGTGCTGGATAATTATCTTTGTCATAATGCTACAGTCAGGCAGTGGAGGCCATTGCAGCTGGTTTTTCTTCCTTTCATGTGTTGCTGTTTTGTTTATTGGTTTTATTTAGGCTATTTGTCTCCTGTTAATTTACATATAAATTCTGCAATCAACTTTTCAATATTCAGAGAAATCCACTAGACTTTAGGCTGTGATTACTATGAATCTTTAAACAGTGTCCAACATTTTGACACATACAAGCTCACACCTGAGATTTGCATCATCAAAAGTTTGTATTTTTTAATTTTGTAGAAAAAACATCTTGACATTTTAAGTAAATTTATACTTTTGCTTTGGGCCATATTTGGAACCATTCTTGATTTCTTACGGTTGATATGATGCAGCCTGGACACACCTCCACAGACACTTTGTATTTCAAAAACAGGGAATGAAGACACACTATTTAGCTACTTTAGGCCTTTTTCACATTCTCTCAGACACATTTCATTACATTTTCTTACACCAGTTTTTTATGTTCTCTTAGCAATATCTGTAAGTACTTCACAGCTGTTCATTAAATTTCAGTATAGGATTTTATGTCTTGGAATCTTGATTTAATCATGTTAGTTCAAATAGTTCCTTTTAATTTTTAAAATATGTTTACTTGTTTGGGCACATGTTATGGTTCATTTGAGGAAGTCAGAGAGTGACTTGTGGTAATCAATTGTAGCCTCCCACCATGTGGATTCTCGGGAATTTTCAGGTTATAAGGCTTGGGAGCAAATATCCTTAAATACTGAACCATCCCACTGTCCTTGAGCAGTTTTTGATACTTCACAGACTTGTCTATGAAGATATTCATTTCATTTCTGAACAAGAAGAAATTTTACTCTTCATTGCTTTTCGTTATCTATTACAAGACTCCACAGTGCCATGGTAGTTGGGTAGAAGTAAGACACTGTGACCGCATTCTTGATCATGGAGAACAGATGAGTCTCACACTATTTATTCTGTTCATTGTAGTGACCTACTGTGGTTAAATCTACTGTCCATAAATTCAGCAGAGACTGTATGGACATATGATCAGACTTTTTCTAGATTGTTAGTATTGTGGGATACAATTACTGACTTGTGAATTATGCTTGAAATGACATCCATTTTGTATAATATATTTTACTCCTCCATGTGGTTGAATTCCATTTTCTAACACTTTGCTCAGTATTTCTACATGTATGTACTTGCACATAGCTCTCCATTGGGTTCTCTACATACAGTCAGAATTTATCTTTAAAGCTTTCTCCCACTATCAGCTCCATCCTGAAATTGTATACTTTCAATCTATCTTAGCTCTTTTTTTCCAATGGTGTGGCCTTGTTGAAGGAGGTATGTCACAGGATGGGGACTTAGAGAGTTTAAAGATCCCAGTAATTTTCAGTTTGCTCTTCCTGTTTTATGCTTGAAGTTTAATATGTGACCTCTAAGCTTCTTCCTCCTGTTGCCATGTTTGCTGCATGCTGCCATGACTCCAGTCCTCCAACATTGATTATTTTCACTATGGAACTATAAACCAAAATAAGCTCTTTCTTTCTTAAGTTGTGTTTGGCTAGGGTGTTTTATCACAGCAATGGAAAAGGAACTGAGACACTTAGGAACATAAAGATGAAAATTTGTCACAGGAGGGTGATTAAGAACAACTGCTGCTCTTGCAAAGAATCAGAGATAGATTTCTAGCACAGGCTTTTCAGGAGCTTCTGTACCTCTACTTCTACATGTTTGGATATGTCCTCTACCAACACTCACATGCATATGCACACACAGACACAAATACACACACACCTACATGCATGTGCTTCTGCACATGCACACACATGTACACACATGCGTACACACATACACACATGCACAAAATAAAATAAAAATCTTAAAATTCTGTCAGGAAAGGTCATTTTAAGAGATAACACAAGATTAAGTCCTTCATGCATGGGCAAATATTCCCACAAAAACCTCTCAGAGGATAGAATGTGGTCACTGAAGCAATTGAAAAGAGTAAAGTGCTCCTTACTACTAATTGAGGAAGGTCAGTGGAGTACCCAATACACTTGGAATCAATACTCAGAAAAACAGCATACGTTGAAGTGACTAACCAGTGCCATTTACACTTCAAGCTTATTGTACAAATACCTAAATGTACATGCAGATTAAACTTCAGGCTGTAGACATATTCAGAAACTCCCTATGAATTTATATGAAATAATGTCATATTCTACAATATGGAATTCTGTAGTAGGAAAAGATATTTAACATAGAAGAACAGACATTAAATGGTATAATGATCCCAATTAAATAAAAATTAAATGCTTAAAAGCAGTTATTAAATGTTTTATGGCCTCTACAAATAAAGTCATATACATTTTATTGGAACACATAGATGCTTTGGTTTGACTGATATAATTAGATAATAAATTAGATTTAAGAACCCAAGAAATCCAGGACTTTACCTGGCCCCTCATTATTAAGTACTTTTCTACCTAATAGAAAAGGTCTAATAAAACAAGAAAGGATGTGCTGATGTATAATTTTTTTGTTAAATTTATGTAAAGTAACTTTAAATTAATGTCTCCACATTTTATTTCAATATTGTAACAGTCAAATTGTGTGTGTGTGTATGTATGTGTGTGTGTGCACATGTGTAATGATTTGATCTGGGGTCTACATGGAGTTGACTGTGTATCAGACATAGGAACTCTGCCTCCTGTCATGATATGCTTGCTTTCTATTGTCTCTTCAATCAGATATAGCAAGAATGATGATACAATTTGACTGTCATGATGACTTACTGAATTAATGAGTTAGGTACACAGTCTTTTCTGTGTTCTTGGTCTTGGCAGTCACATTCCTGCCCACATTCCCCAGTCAGGCTTCCACACATTGTTAATAGAAGGGTCTGGAGAGCAGGTTCTCACACTTGCGTTGTTTGTCAAATTTGACAAGCCGAGCCTGGTACGTGGTCCTATAGGAGTGAACAGACATGCACCTTGCTCAGAACCCTGCCCTGAACCTGGCAAGTGAGCATGACATCTGTTTCCTTCTAAGAGTCTTAAGAGAACGGAAGGTACAGTCAGCCCTGAGGCATTAACCTGGAGACTGTTGTAGAAGGTGATGTAAGTACAGGATTATTGGAGGAGGTTTCTCTGACACCAACTTTCCTCCAGTGGTTCTATTCAGGACATGCTAGTTTAGAGCATCTGTGCTCTTTCTTACTGTGGTCCACATCTTATGGGGATCTCAGACTTCCACAGGAATGAAGGTAAATAAACAATATAGATTTTGAAAGACACCCCAATTCTATACAGCTAGTCTGTAGAATTCATTTCTTCTGTTGAAATTTACCCTTTTTATGGTCAAATCTATGAATGATTCCCAATTGTTTTGTACCTGGTTGTGATCTTAACCTTTGGGATTAGGTTTTTCTAACATTGATTTTAAAGTACCAGTTTACCATGTGTGTTGGCTGCAAAATTCTGAAGAGTCTGTAAAGTGTGACTCAAACTCAACTAATAAATAAAAAGAAATTGCATATATTATACTAACCACCAGTAAACAGAAGCACACAGATTCCTGGAAACAGGATTGAAAATGGAGAGACCTGTAGCAAGAGCTGCAGAGCTGTTAGAAAAACAGAAGACAAGACTGTCAACTAGAACACACTACTGTGGCAAAAAGAGGAGGAAGTCACTGGTGGCTACGTTTGGAGGCATGAGTGTGGAGCCAAATTACAGTATTTTTTTTAAAAAATGTCACATAAAACCAAGTAATTTCAATACAAGAAATATACAATAAAAATGAAGTGCCTAGCTGACTGCACACTGAATGTGGGTTTGACATTGGCCATTGTGTTTGTTTCCTTTAGTCTTGTATTTTGAGTCTCTTTCATTAAAGTTTCATTCTGGTGTAATGAACATCTTCTAGAATTAGATAATGGTAGCAGGGTGGTCAATGACAGCCACATGTTGTTCCAGCATGAAAGAAACTGAGAAAGAGGGTGACTTGAGCCAAGAACTTTGAGCTAAGCATAGAGAACACAGTGTGACCCTTGTACCATGAGGGCCAGCTTGTTGGGGTTTCCTTCCTGCCCAGTTCCCACAGCCGGTAAGCCCCAAAGAAACCACACATTCTACATAAGTTAAAAACTGATTGGCCCATTAGCTCAGGCTTCTTATTAATTTTTATAACTTATATCAACCCATGGTTTTTACCTATGTTAGCCATATGGCTCAGTACCTTTTTTAGCGGAGCAGGTCACATCCTTCTTCTTTGGTAACCTGGGCAGGAATGTGGAGGGAGCTTCCTTCTTTCCAGCATACTCCTGTTCTCATCGCCCACTTCTACTATCAGTCTAGTTGGTTGAGTATACTTCCTGTCTGGCCAATCAACATTTATTTAAAACATGATTGAAAGAATACAGACAATTCTCCCATGTCCCTTAAAGAAGTTACTTGTGGCAGATACCATGCTTCTCCTGCCTGAGATGGACGCTGGTTAGACTCATGCCGGTAAGCCATAGTCAAGTGGCAATACAAATTAATGAAGATGGATTAATCAAGATGTGAGAGTTAGCCAATAAGAGGCTAAAGCTAATGGGCAAGGCAGTGTTTAAATGAATACAGTTTCTGTGTAATTATTTCAGAGCTAAGCAAGCCGTACAGTAGAACGGAACAAAGGTGACCAGTGCTCCTCTCACTACAGACCCTGTCTCAAAGTAAGAAGGGTCTGTGTATTGGAGAGAAGTAATGTAGAGCTTCGCTCCCCTATGCAAGGCCCTGCATTCAGTCACCAGAACTGCAGATCGACAATGATGAGCTATATGATAAAGATAGCACTCAATTCTGAAAATACAATAAACAGGAAATGAACTTCTGACATGGAAATGGTATCACAAGAATACTGTGAAAATTTGGAATGGAGACAATAACTTGTTTATTGAGATTTCTGAGATGCAACATAAAATAATGGGGAAAAAAGAAACATCTGAGAAACTAGGGGATGAATTTTTAACAGCCAGGTACAGATGAGTGAGTCTTTTGGAGATCCTTTTTGAACATTCTGGATTCATTTTCCACATCACACCTGCTTTTCATGATTTGTTAATAGGTGGTAGAAATTGGAATGCATGTGTCAAGAATAGCCTCAAGAGATCTGTTTAGGCAATTGTGGTCACTGCTGTAAGCTTATTATTATTTGTGAACATTCAGCACTGTGGGGCGTGAAGGCTAATGAAAGTCACAGGATCCATCTTTCTTGTCCTGGGACTATAATCCCAACCCCAGATCAAGACAATGTTTGGTCCCACAGAGCTGCAGACTAGTCCCTTGGTTGTTCTCTGTGTATATATTGCCCATTGGTTCCTATCATTCCTGTTCAGACATGTATAAACCAGTGCCCAGGAAGCCCTTTCTGAATATTTTATCCAATGAACATGACACTATACACAATCATATGAATTTTTACTTTTCTCTACTGTGAATCTGATATTTCTCATAGAAAAATGTACCTGGCAGACCTTTTCAGCTCAAACACTTCTGCCTACCATTATTTATTTAAGAAAGATGAGGCAGGTAGGAAGTTGAAGTTCACCAAAAGGAACAAAAGGTGGGCACTAAATTAGAGACTTCAAGCTAAATATAACATAACCATTACTGATAAGACAGTGAAGTTTTCGAAGGTCTATGAAAATGAGTGATGAGGATCATTACTAATTATATTTTACTCTGTAGGTCTATTTTTTATATGTGTGTATACGTGTGTATGTGGTATATGACTACTTGCAAATGCACAGGTTTGTAAGCAGGTGCACACACACAACTAGAAGCCAGATATCCTGTTCAATCACTTTCTACCAGCAGACACAATCTCTCACTGAACTTGTTATTAAGATGGCAGTCAGAAATTCCCAGTGATGATCTTCCTGTCTCTGCTTTCCTCCTCCATAGTGTTGGGCCTACAGGTAAGATGCCCAGATATGTCTATTTTCTCTTTTATAAATGCATTTTAATGTTTTCTGAAATTCTCTCATACAGTACATCCAAACCAAACTTACTGCCCTCATCTCTCCTCTCCCCCATATTCATCCATCACCTGCCACCCTCAACACTGTCTCCCCTGAGAAAAGATCAGAAATTCCACAGACATCATTCAATTATTGAAGGACATATACTATCACATTAAGGCTGGACAAGGTGAGCCAGAGAAAGGAAAAGGGTACCACAAGCAGGCAAAAGAGTCAGAGACAGTATCTGTTCCAACTGTTAGAAAACTAAGCTACTCAGTTATAACTTAAGTCAGATAACCTGATCGCTGTGAGCATATATGAATCCAGGTCAGTTTATTCTGTGAGCTGTGTTCATATATATATATATATATATATATATATATATATATATATATATATATATATATATATATATATATATATGTATATGTATATATATAATATATATATATATAATTTATTAAAAATTTCCACCTCTTCCCCACCTCCCTTTTCCCTCCCCTCCCGTCTTCCCCTCCCGACCTCCCCCTCCCTCTCCAGTCTTAAGAGCAGTCAGGATTCCCTGCCCCGTGGGAAGTCCAAGGTCCTCCCACCTCCATACAGGTCTATAAAGGTGAGCATCGAAACAAATCAGGCTCCCACAAAGTCAGTCCATGAGGTAGAATAAAATTCCAGTGCCATTGTCCTTGACTTCTCAGACAGCAATCATTGCCAGCCACGTTCAGAGTATTCATTTTGATCACATGCTCCATCACTCCAGGTCCAGCTGGCCTTGGTGAGCTCCTATTAGATCAGTCCCACTGTCTCAGTGGGTGTACGCACCCCTCATGATCCTGACTTTCTTGCTCACGTTCTCCCTCCTTCTGCTCCTCATTTGGACCTAGGGAGCTAAGTCCAGTATTCCAATGTGGGTCTCTGTCTTTATCTCCATCCATCGCCAGATGAAGGTTCTATGGTGATATGCAAAATATTCATCAGTATGGCTATGGGACAAGGCCAGTTCAGCTACCCTCTCCTCTGCTGCCCAGGGAACAATCTGGGGATCTCTCCTTGGGTCTGGGAACCCCTATAGAATCAAGTCTCTTGCCAACCCTAAAATGGCTCCCTTAGTTGAGATATTTACTTCCTTGCTCCCATATCCATCCTTCCTCCCTCCCCCCCATCACATTCCCCGAAGCTATCCCGAATCCTCCCCTTCTCCCTTCTCTCTACCCATCTCCCCTTACATCCATCCCCCCCCCCCCCCGTGCACCCAAGTTTGCCTGGCAATCTTGTCTACTTCCAATATCCAGGAGGATAACTATATGTTTTTCTTTAGGTTCACCTTCTTATTTAACTTCTCTAGGATCATGAATTAAAGGCTCAATGTCCTTTAATTATGGCTAGAATCCAAATTTGAAAAATGTTCTATGATTTTGTTAAAGATATTTTCTGGATTTCTAAGCTGGGATTATTTTCCTTCTTTTATTCCTATATTTCTTAGATTTTGTATTTTCATGGTGTCCCAGATTTCCTGGATATTTTGTGTTAGGAGTTTTGATTGATTTAACACTGTCTTTGACTATTTCTTATACTGTAACTTCAGCACCTGAGATTCTCTCTTTCAGCTCTTGTATTCTATTGATGACACGTGTGTCTGTGGTTTCTGATGCTTACCCAGCGTTTCCATTTCCAGAAATTCCCTGATTTTGTGTTTTCTTTATTGCTTACTTTCCTTGTCCAAGTCTTGACCAGTTTTCTTCATTTGTTCACTTTTGTTCATCTGTTTGTTTCTCTTGTTTCTTTCTTGGCTATCTTGACATTCTTTTTTTTTCCTTTTTCTCTTGACATTCTTTAAGGTATTTATTGATTTACTCCAATTTATTGTTTATTTTTACTCAATTTTTAAGGAATGTTTTTCATTTCTTCTTTAAGGACCTCTATCATCTTTCTAAATTTAATTTTATGGTCGTCTTCTTCTGTTTCAACTGCATTGGAACATTCATGGCTTGCTGTAGTAGGATATTTGGATTCTGATCATGATATGTTGACCTTTCTGTTATTGACTTTTATGCACCTGTGTTTTAGGATGATTATACATTTAGGTTGTTGATTTCTGAGTTTGTCTTTGTTGGATGGCTGTTTTGTTCTCTGGTTTCTATTTTCTCTTTAGTCTTCTGGTCTTTGTGGCCTGGATTTCTGGGCTTTGGTGTGACCTCTGATCCTGTGGGTAGTCTCTATCCACTTTGGGGCCAGCACTTCCAGCAGCTTGTTTGGTCTTGGGTGCATGGAGGGGGGCAGTCTGTGCTCTTCTGTGCCATGTGTTCTGCACTTGTTCTCATGACTCTTGTGGTCTGTACCTACACAGCAGAAGTCTGCCAACATTGGGTTTAGAGGTCAGCTGTGGGGTGAGTGGTAGGTGGAGGGTATGAGATGGCTCTCTGTGAAACAACTCTAGGAAGTAGGGCACCTCAGCTGGCAGGCCTGCTCTGACTTATGTGGCCTGCACCTGACCATAGGAGTCATATGTTGGCCCAAATGTAGCTTTTAATGTCTGATCTGAAGACTGTAACTCAGTTCTTCATGCTTTCAGAGCAAGTATTCTTCACCACTGAAAAACTGTCTCACACTCTCATTTCCTTTTGACAATATCCTTTTTTTAAAAAAACTGCCAAATATACAAAAATCATTTAGCACTTACATTAAGAATCACTTCACTGTTTAAACAGAATTCTGTAGACAACTGAGACTTAGTCAACTGTAAGTGCTGCTTCTTACATGCCTCTTATCTCAGGGACATTGTCTCCCACACTCCACATAACTAACCAGTGAAGTCATTTACTGGGACAATACAAATCACGAGTATGCGATTTGAGACACCATGCTAGAAGGAAAAGTGGCTTATACTTTAGACAGCTCATAGGGGGCAAACACAAAGTTTTTCTGTTTTCTCATATATACAGATACGTGCTAGAGCACATTTTGAGATTTTTGTGTAGCTTCAACATTGTGTCTGAGAATGTTGGAATATAAAGTATGAGGTTAAATATATAAAGAATATAAGCTCATGTTCAGAGAGTCTGGTTTGATCACATGCTCCATCAGTCCCAGTCCAGCAGGCCTTGGTGAGTTCCCATTAGATGGGCCCTGCCATCACAGTGGTGGGCGTACCCCTCGTGGTCCCGACTTCCTTGCTCATGTTCTCTCTCCTTCTGCTCCTCATAAGGACCTTGGGAGCTTAGTCCAGTGCTCCAATGTGGGTCTCTGTCTCTCTCTCCATCTATCACCAGATGAGGGTTCATGAATGAGAAGCCAAGGACAAGGACACTGGGTTTTGATTCTACTGAATGTACTGACTTTGGGAGAATCTAGTCTGTTTGGATGTTCAACTTCCTAGAACTGGATGGGGGTGGGGAGGACCTTGGACTTAGCACAGGGTAGGGAACCCTGACTGCTCTTTGGACTGGAGAGGGAAGGGGAGGGGAATGCAGGGATGGGGAGGGAAATGGGAGGAGGTGAACATTTTTAATAATAATAATAATAAACCTGAAAAAAGAATATAAGCTCATATAACATGGTTGAATATTAAATCTCTCTTCCCCATAACCAATAAAGGATCAGTCGGGGATAAGAAGGAGAACAGTTCCATTGTAGAGGTATGTCCTCTGGTCAGTTGCCTGGAAGACCCCACACCCAGTCACTCGCCAGCACCACTATGCTTCCTTTGTTCCAGAGACAGCATTACTTTGGAAATGAACCCCGTGGTATCTTTGCTTGGACAGGCTATAAACCTTTCACTTCCTTTTACTAACCTTGCTGTTGGACTTGCATTTAGTCAGATATGATCCCATCATATTTAGTTACATGGATTCTGCTTCAGCAGGTTCACTCAATGTGGAGACTAGAAATCTGCATTTCTGACATGACACTAGGTAATAGCCATATGAGACATCAAGGAAGCCAAGATTTAGAGACTTCATTTTAATTGTAAGCAAAATGACTGGAGATGTCCTGGGATTAGCCTTTTCTACTGCATCATATTCAGTCTGTGTCTTTCAGTCGATCTAGGCAAATCTAGATCTAGGTCGATCTAGTTCAAGTGTAAGTCAGGAGACCCACCCATGAGAAAAATATATGACTCATGATAGTTGCTCTGTTTCTGGCTAGATAGCCAGCCTCTAGTTGGTACCTGTCTGTGCATAAAGAACAAAAATGGAAATGGATAAAACAAAAGCATCTTTGCTTGGGTGGAGGCAGTCCACTCTTCCAAGTATTATTTTCTGTCTATGTAAAACTGTGGCAGGCAGAATTCAGCTCAGTAAGTGGAACTAAGTCTTTGTAGCAAAACTTTGCTTCCCCTAACAGCCCCATATCAATGACAGTACCTGAGCTGGCTTGTCTATCTCACTGGAATAGAGCAGTGTGTGCTGTTGAGTATTTTCATGGGATCAAGTCTACCAATAGGACAAATTATGCCATATATTAAATGAAATTTAACCAGTTTTGGAAAGAAAAGCCTGCCTTTGTGACAATCCAAATTATTTCTTCAATATTCTTATTGTAGGTTACAGAAAAGGAAATGCCAGAATCCGTTCTCCATTTAGTTTAGGTTAAAACTTTGCAATGATTTGTTTCTAGACAAAAACACCAGTTTTAAAGTAGCAAGTACCACCACACCTCCCCAGCATACCCCAGGCTAGTGACACATGACTCTCCATGAGTGAGAAGCAGCAGCTGCAGCTGTGACAAGGGAAACCAACTCTTCTCTTTCATCCTGACTCTTTAATCCATGGTGTTGGAAGTTTGATCCCGGGCTTAAAGACACAGCATTTTCTCAGATTTTTTGTCCATTTCTAGACTGCACAGTATTTTAAAGAGCTCTGTGTCAGAAAAAAAATCTAGCATGTGTGAAACAAAATTGTAGAAGGGTCTGCTCACTCAGTTTACTATAAATTCCAGCCAGAATATTCATTGCTAAACCCTGACTCTCATTCTTACAGCTACTGTGCTTTTTAAAGAAACAAATAAAAATGTAGTTTTTTCTATATTCATATCCTTGTTTTCTGCTACTGCAAGTTAAAGAAATATTCCAGAAAATTAGATGTTTTAATTAGAGAATTGTCACATATGCAGTTATAATCTACCTAAGTAGAGGTATCACCTAATGTAGACTGGGTGCCATGCAACATTTCCTTGACAACCCAAAGGCTCTTCCTATCACATGGCAGGTGTATGGAAATACTGGCTTAGTAAATCGCACTGTTTTTCCGAGTGCTAAGCCAGTAAGAGCACATAGCTGCTAGATGAATAAAGCACAGCCTGGTACTGGCTCACATAGGTATTTTCCAACATCTGGATGATGCTATTTCTCTCACATAGAAATCATTAGCCTAATGAGATAGGGTTGCTTGACACCTTATATATGGCTCTCATGCAATTCAGCAAATTACCTTGAGGACAAATGAGATGGTTTTCAACACTTGAGCTTCCACTGCTCAGTAGAGCCAAACAATGAATTTTCACCAAGCATGTTGAAGAATTCTGGTGTAGGGAGGGGAGCAGTTTAAGATTTTTCAGACCGTAGGTACTTTTCCCTTGGCATTGCATCCTCACTTCTGTGTCACGGTCACTTATGCCCTCATGTTCCCGGCTAGCCCTTTATGTTCTGCAATAAGGCATTTCTGCAACAGTATAATTGATTTTTAAAATCAGGTTTTGTAGTTCTTTAATGGAAATAGCATTTTATAGCAGTTTTCATTAATAAAAATTTATGAAGCCATAAAATGGAAGTGAACTAACATTTACTGAATGGCCACCATGTGTGCACTTTGGGAAGCACTTTATATGCATGATCTCACTTAATTGCTACCCAAAATCTTCAGGGTGGTTGTTAATTCTACTTTACTGATAAGAAAATAAAGCCTTGGAGAGGGCAGATTCTCTCTGATTCCACAATCAGTCATTAATGGATGCAAATGTTAATTCATAGAGGTGTTATTCTAAGACATTCTGATTACAACACACTCTACTATACTATGGAAAGTTAATTAGATAGTATAATTTAATCAAAAGTAGTTTATTTGCTTGATTTACATTTCTTCATTTGGCGGTTTATGAAAGTAATGTAGTTCATAAAAAAACTCGTAATACAAAGAACCTTACAAAACTCAAGAATCCTTCCACTTATTAAGGATCAATAATAAAAGATGGACTTATAACAACTCAACTCTGATAATTTATTTTTAAAACATCCTTGAACTGAAATACAATGTCTATCTTCTGTATTATTAAAATTTTTCTAAAACATTAATCTTCGTTTTTCCATATATTGAAGACACTGCAATTAAAACATTCTTGTTCTTTCAAATCTCAGTTATTCTTTAAGAACAAAACAGGAAAGCAGTATGAGGCAATGAAAACAACTTGGCACTGGAAATACTGAAAACTGAATTATAGGTTTGTCATTTGCTAGCTCTAAGTCTGGCGGTGGAATCATTTGACCTTTCTGGTATCAATTTCTTTTAAAATGAGAAGAATTAGAATATGTAGCACTTTTCAAAGTTCTAAGACCCTGGAATGGCTGTGTAAGTTCTAAAATTAGGATGCTCAAACAAGGATATATTTGTATATGTGAGTATGTAAGCAGTGATGGAGGGGCATTGCAGATCTCCTGACTGCAGCTTAGAGCTCGGCGACATATGTCACTTCCTTGCATGTTCAGTCTACACCAACGTAGTGGAATTGTGACTGTGGCAAGTATTAATGGGTCATCAGGTAATGTTAAGTATTTCGGCATTTCCATGGATTTTATTACCTAAGACTTAAATATTCAAATTTCAGCCTCTTAAAATGTACACTGTTCTTCTGTGTTGTTCGACATATTTGATGAACTAGCTTATATTTCAGAAAACCTATTTAAACAACTGTATCTGGCTTCAAGACTCTATAGACATATAGTAACCAAGGAGTATTTGTCGTGTAAATGGGACAACTTGTGAGTGCAGATTCTCCTTGCAAATATTTCCCTTTGCATCCTGCAGATATCGACATGCCTTCCAATACTGACGCTAACAGTTGTCATTTCAATGCAGATAGGTTTGTCTAAAGAGCAAAATTTTATTAAACAGTCTGAGCTCACATTTATAGGAATTTCAACATCATTACTACAAAGTGATTTTGAGAAAGACCTTGAGACCTCCATGACTCAAAAGCATTTTTTTCTTGTTAGTTATTTCATTCTTGATTTACTCACCATCTTTCTAGAAATTCTCAATTCTTCTTTTTTCCCTGATAGACAAACTTCATTTTTCTTTTTAATATAAGGAAAAATTTATTAACAAGTGTCAAAAATAAGTAATATAAAAAATAAATGTTTTATATGCTGATGGAAAATTTGTGTAGGGAAAACATGAAATAGGACCAAAACATAACTGAGGTTATTCCAGGGCACGAGAACCATGGTTCACTGCTTCATGAACAGTGCTGGGCATGTGGCTCAGTGTCAGAACTCTTGTCTACCATGTGTGAAGTCATGGGTTCCATTCTCAACACCCTAATAATAAGTGGAAAATAAAAACAGCTCTACTTTATTGAGAAGTCAGTTCACATTATACTGTCAGTTCCTTCTATGTTTTGAATAGATTATTTTATATGGACTATCCTATTTAATCCTTCTTGTTTAGTTTTTGAGATAGGGCCTCACTTTCATTCATTATTATTTGGTTAAATCAGATGCTCATAAAATTGTACATAATGTATCTGTTTTAAGTTATTTTCCCAACAAAAATGAATAATATGGTTATATCAACCCTTACATACAAACACACTATTACAAAGAGACTTTTGAGATAGGTAAAGAAATTAAGCGACTTCTTCAAGGTCTCAAACCTGTAGAAGCTGGGCATAAAATAAAGTGCTTTAGGTTAGTCAAAATCAGTCTCAAAGTCAGTCTAGCATTGTTTGATTTTTCAATGAAATGGATTGAGATTTGGGAACAATGTTAATGTCAATGTTCTAAATTTTTCCCATAAAACTCAATTTTGCACAATTAACAATTATATTTTTTTCAGAACACAGCCAAATGGAGACCTGTTTCCTGTACTCCATGCTTATCTGCTCAGTTTTCATAGTCTTTCTGAGTACGGTATAAAAATCAGGCCATAGTAGATGAATAGAAAATTATAAATTAAGGGATAAGTTTTTATCATTAAATTATAGTGGGAAATATTTTATGCTGTAGAAATTTCTACTGCCAGTAGCCTTTAAGTTACCCGCCCACTTGGGTGTGGCCTCTTATGCTATATATGCTGATGTAAAGCATGTGTCTGGCCTCTTTTTTGGCTGCAGGCTTCAGTTGCTGTTCGCTATTCCAGCAGAGGATTGTGATTTCTGGACCTAATTCTAAATAAATAACCCTCTATTATCCTCAATTCTGAACTAGTGTGCGATTTCTTTTAAGCATCCTTCAATTTTATATTTTATAGAAAGCGTTTCTTTCTAGAAGAGGTTAATAATTCACCTGGAGGTGGTTAAAATTGTACTGAAATGATCCCTGCTAATATGCGAGGAGGAGGTGATTATTGAATTTCTCAAAAGTGAAAAAAACAGAACAACAGGTAAAACAGATCCTCTAGACTTCAGAAATTTGTCAGGAATTAGTGAGAAGGTTTGAAAAGTTTCCAGCTAATTCACCCCACCTTTATTGTTACAGAGAATGGCCATAATACCAACAAAAACTACCCAGGATGTTTTGAAAAATCCTTAAGCACTTGAGAAATTCTCAAGACACTAACATGTAATGTTGTTTCTATGTACAAGCGTAATCCTGTGTGTTTGTGTGTGTGTGCATGCACATGCATGTGCATAGGTGCAAATGAGTTACACTTCCATGACTAGAAACAAGAATTCACAGCTCCTCTTCTGGCTAACCTTCCTAAAGGCTCTGTTATTATGGGAAGCCACTGAGTGTATTGCTAGAGTACTTGCAATTGAGGAGTGTCACAACTGACACACGATTCTGATAATTCTCCTGTCAACAAAGATGATATAAAATTTGGGGAAAGAAAATGGGTGACATCCTAAAACTTGTAAATACAAGAGTTTGTTTTTTATAATTACACATTTACTGAATTCTGGAGAAACCTTCAATGAACACTGTCTTGACAACAGTTAGATTCCTCACGGGCTCCATCTGTTAGTGTGAATAAAATTCAGTGTTTGGGGTTGCTTACATCCCTTCTTGTCTCCCCTTAGTTACTGTCTGTGACTGCAAGTTTGGACAGGTTGATGAGTTTGCCATATGTTGGAAATGGTTCTGGTGGCAGCTAGCTGAAAGTGTCTCTTTCGATCATACATGGAAGCCCCAGGAAGGAGGAGCATACTGCAGCATACTCCAGCACATACTCCCTGCCTCTCTATACCTTCCCTATGAGGGGAGAACACATATGGAAGCCTCAGGAAGGGTGTCCATACTGCAGCACACTCCACCACATACTCACTGCCTTTCTACCTTTTCTGGATTCATCTGTTAGGTCATGCCACATTTAAGTAATCTACAGATCTCTCAAGGCATTGACTTTATTTTTTCTGTGCATGAGTCAAAGAAACAAAGCAGTAATCTAATTGTTCTCCTGCCCACTGTCCAATTTTCTGGAGCACAAAGGGACACTTCTGTCTTGTTTATCATCATATATAGCCTGCAAACTGAAGCCATCTGTTCTACAAGCTTTTAAGAATTGGACCGAGGGAACCTTAAACCAAGAAACCATTTCACCAAATGTCACTCAAAGCACCCGGCATCTGGCAGAACTCTGACAATTCATAATGTGGTCTGTTTTAGATAGCTGTCTTCTCAGAAATGATACCCAGCTCAGTGTAATCTGCAATGCAGTGTAGAAGCTATTTGATCATCACTGTAAAGGTTTAAAATACAAAATTATAAAAATTATTTATAGTGTACTGCATAAAATAACTTCTGGGGCTGTAGAGGTGGCTCAGAGGTTAAGAGCACTGATTGCTCTACCAAAGGTCCTGAGTTCAGTTCCCAGCAACCACATGGTGGCTCACAACCATCTGTAATTAGATCTGGTACCCTCTCCTGGCCTATAGGATATATGTAGGCAGACAACTATATGCATAATAAATAAATAAATCTTAAAAAATAACTTCTGCTATGTGTATAGTTCTCTGTCTTGTTTAATTTTTTATAAAATCATATTGTCATTTTTTTATAATGTGAGTGTTCGATGTGTGTAAATACATTGTGTGTGTTCGTGTTTGTGAGTATGGCCTCACCTTCCACCTTATTTGAGGCAGGGTTTCTTTGTTGTTCTCTATCAGCCTCTCTTGCTCCTAAGCTTTCAGGAGCAAGAATTTCTACTTTTGCCTCCAATCTCATTGTAGGATCCCTGAAATTAGAGATGTGTGCTAGCATGTCTGGTTTATCTTGGTTCTTGGAATAAAAACTGAGATCTTCTAGTCTGCATTGCAAGTGGCCATAACCCTCTAACCATGTCCACCACCAATAGTATCTATACTGTTTGGGAGATTTGTTTCTCATTATATAATTTTTCTTCATTTAAAAAAATTAAAAATCACATTAATCATAAAATGCCTTAATAAACCATTGTGCAAATATTTTATAATTTTAAATCTATTATTTTAGAAAATAATGTGTTTGTGTGGCAATATGCATATCTTAAGTTTATATATACATTTTTCTAAAATTATAACTATGTTAAAGATGGATAAATACCCCTAAGATCCTCAACAGACTGATACCCTGACTTATAAAAGTTGGTCCTATTAATAAGATTGGTTGAGTACCTCTATCTCATTATTGCCCACCAACAGAAGATGCGCCATAAGAGGGAAATATGAGAAATGTCTAAGCATTGTGATCTGCATAAGTTTTGCTAGTGAGATTTAACTTCTTCCTTTTCTTTACACTAAAAGGGAAGATCTAAGTCCTTTGTACAACATGTGCCATGAGTGTCCTGATTCATAGCAGGACTTTCTCTTGGTATCTTCTTCCCATTTCCCACTGTCTAGAATTTCAATGTTTTTTAGAAGACAGGGAGACATCAACACTTGGCAATACCTCCAATCTGATTGCACAAAAAGGCCTGTAGCAGATAGAAGTTCCTTGGTGTTGTCACTGTTTTGTATTTGTCCAGTTTTGCACTAATACTACTCTTCATGACTGTACAATAATTTCACATCTTTTAGGGTCAAGGTAATATTTCAACATCTGCCTATGTCGTGTGCTGGTCAAATCAAGGCTTTAGGATTTCCATGCTTTTTGTTCTGTGTCCAACTTTCAAATTCCCTTTCCTTGGTTCTTCATTTATAGTGTAACAAGTTATTGTCCACAAACCCTGCACTGTGCCATGTGGCACTCAAAATTATCCCTTCTGTGTTTCTACATTCTTAGCCATGCTTCCTGCATACTGCCTCTTCTACCCACTTGGAAACCTTTATGAATTACTCTTTCATGTTTAAATCAATTTGTTTTTACCATCTACATGTGAACAAGAACATAAAATATTCATCTGTATATGGTTTATCTTATGTAATATCTCCCACTTGTACCCATTTATTCACATGTGACACCATTTTATTCTTTTAAAGGACTGAATAACATTCCATGTGTATACAATCCACATTTTCTTATTCATTCTCTGCTGACAGGCATGTGAAACAACACCATGCCTTGGCAAATGTGGAGGGCAACTGTCTCTTCAGCAGAATGATCTTCTTGCCATTGGACATAGACATTGAGGTGGGTTACTGGGTCGTGCAACAATTTACTCCTGGTTCTCTAGGCACACCCATACTATTTTTCCACTGTCCTATATTAATTTACATTACCATAAGAAATATGACTTTGTTTTTCTCTCTTTTTTTTGCTAGAAATCCCTATTGTTTGTGGGCTGTCTTTTCCATAATAATCTAATTGCCCTTAAATACAAAAACTTTCCATATACTCCTCTGTGTTTTTACTATATTTATGGTTTTATCATATTTAGTTCTCCCTTTCATCTTTCAGTTCTGTGTTGTTGTTTTGAGTGATCAGGCCTTTCTCAATTCTCTTATTTCCACCTAAGTCTCTCCTGACACTTCTTAGTATCATCTGCTTAGACTCTAAGTCCCTTATTCTCAGGAATCCCCTCCTCCACAAACATTTACTGAAAGCCATTTCTACACTCAGCTGATCATAATTAACCTCACAGTGTTTTAGGTGATCATCAACATAATATAATAGCTGACAACTGCTTATGAAGTATTTTATTTATCTTAAATATTTCAGGAGATCAATTTTAAAAAGTAGTCTAAGGGAATGAAATGGCTAATCATAGGGAGAAAGTCAAGTTAGATTTAAATCCGTGGATTTCAAAGTCAGTATTTGGTGTTATCTCAGCTACAGTTGATGACTTTCAGAAGACAAATAGACAAACATTTTGCCTTAAAATATAAATCTGAATCCTGAACAAAAATCTGTTTTTCTTGCATTCTCAACTCCACACTTGTTTTATGTTATTTTTTTTCTAAAAGAATATCAAGTCTTGCTCTGTCAGACAGATGATTCTGGCTGAGTGACTCCCTCACTGCTTTCCATTTAGAGACTCACTCACTTGGTTCGTGTCATTACTATAAGGAAACACTATGGCCGTGACAATTTTTATAAAAAAAAACATTTCATTGGGCATATACTTACTGTTTCATAGGTTTAGTCTCTTATCATCATGGTATGGAGGAAAGGAGCATGGTTACAGGGAGTATGGATACAGGCAAGCATGATGCTGGGAAGGCAGCCAAGAGCTCCATCCTGGAACATAAGGAAGGTGGGTGGGGAGAGAAGAAAGAGAAAAAGAGAGGGGCAGAAGGAGAAGCGGAGAGAGATTAGGTCTGGTGTGAGCTTTGTAAACTTCAAAACCCACCCCCAGTCACATACTTCTTCCTACAAGACCAGACCACATTTCCTCCAAAGGGCCACACCTCCAATCATTTTGAATAATCTCACTCTCTGGTGATTAAGCATTCAAACTCATGAGCCTATAGCAGCCATTTATATTCAAAACACAGTACTGAACAAAGAAGAGAACCTACTCTCGCAAACATAGTCCCAAACTGAAATTCACACCCCTTCGGAACAAGAAGAGATGAGACCCTTGGTGGTATATGAAAAAGGTCAGGAAGCCTCATGAGAAGAGAAGCCATATTCTAAGATGAAGACGGAATTCCAGCACTCCATGTCTTTGAGATGAAAATGGTCTTCCAGCATTCCACGCTTTCCTGCTATAGTTGTTCCATTTGCTGTGTTTTGATTGTTGAAAGCATCGTATATCATATGAGAGTGAAGATAAATATATTTATATTATATAAATATATCAAATAAATTTTATTTCACTTGTTACCCTAGATTAACATTTCATTTTTTATCCTAGACACAGCTTTTGCAGCCAAACTCATATTTTAAAAACCTCTAGTTCATTTAAAAAGAATTCATTCTGAGTTAAGTTACAAGGTACAGGTGCAACCTCCAATGAATCACAGTCCTGATTCTCACAGTCACATTTTCTCTTAATCATATGGTGTGCACCTGCTTCTAAGGGATAATATTCCAGGACTTCATTAATTCCTTTGTATGAATTAACATTCTATTAAATGTAGTGAGTTTTATGCACTTGATAGTTTTTGAAACACCACTCCTGAAATATATATCTATCCCTTAATAGAGGTATAGATGCCAATAAAGAGCGAAAATGAAAGAAGACAGCTAAGAAGTTAAGAGTTCAAAAGTGTGGTTCTCAAGCAAAGAGAAGAATGGAAACATTCAAAACCAAGAATAACTTTCCTCTTGGGTTAAGATTTTCTTTCTTCATGTAACACAAAACCTGCCAGTGTTGGCAGGATTCCCTGGGTCTAAAAATGAAACATGAGCATTGTCTTTTGTGATAAGTAATTCATGTCCCATTTCACTAAGCGAGGTAATGACATCTTAAGCACTGAGAGAGAAAAACTAAACTGCCTAAAAGAAAAAAAAATTGCAGACAATAATAGTATATGACCGGATGTCTATACCATCCAATACTAAGGGAGAATAGGGCCATCCATAGTTCTCTTCAGGATAATGACAGGACAAAAACCCAGTTCAAAGGACATTAAGATGTAAAGTGACTTCCATTTCTTAAAGCATAAGAAGCAAATTGGTCCTCAAGAGGCATGACTATAACTGTCATGATGATAGTGATCTGACATCAGCCCATCTTGATACAGAAACAACTGTAAGAATATTCTGATAAGTAGCTGTGTTTGTACAAGTGTCAGTCCATTTAATGTGAAGGATTATCTTGAGATAGTTAGTGAATACAACAAATATGTAAATCAGTATTTTGACTATCAATGCATGACTCAGAATAAGATTACATCTATCACAGTGTATTCAGTCTTAAAGCGGAACAAAATTTTGTCTTTGTTGCTCATTTAGTTGGCTATTATTGTTCACCAGATTTAGCAGGCAAACACGGAACCTAGAAAACTAAACCCAATATACTAAGTTATTACATTTTTATCATCAAGGAATAAAAACAGGGAATGTATATTGAACAAAAATTCAGGAACATCAAAAGACAAAGCATTTCAACTACTAAATTCAAGAATAAGCTCATTCAGAGAAAGAAAACTCTATTCCATTTTCCTTCAGCCAGTTTAGTTCTTCATACAGAAAGACCTCTAAAAGATACGGTCCCAAGAGCTTTGTGAACTTGTTCGCCTCTGTTATTTGCTTTTACTCATTTAGCTATTTTTCAAAGCTATATGTAATTTTTAGATGGAAGGAAACACTAGGACTTAGGAAGTCTTTATATATTCTTGAAGAAGTCAATTGATATCCAGTCACTTTAGTGTTCATCTCAAGCAAAAATAACCCATTTACATCGTTTACAGTTCCTTCCTCCTGCATTGTCATAGTGGTATTAAGTTTAATGGTTTCCTTTACTTTAACTAAAATTCTCACTTGCTAAGGAACGTGAACTTCTTATGTTCACATCTTCTATGTTGCTCATCAAAGCGACTCACTAGAGGCTCATTGCCTCTTTTGATGAGTTTGGATGCATATTTTACAGATACTCTGTTCCTCTGTTAATGTTGGTTCATGAGAAAATACGGTTTTTTCGTATAGCCCCCTTTCAAACAAAAACTAATCCCGTTTGTTTTTTATAAGTATCTATCTAAGTTATATTTTCAAAGACAAACTGACACTTCCTCTTGGCTATTCATTTTCAAAGTGCTCTCTTCCACGTGAAACTTGGGTTTTTTTAGAATAATTTTAGATCTCTGCCCTCAGAGAAGAACAAGGTAGTTATTCCCTTAGACTATAATAAAAGTTTTAATTGTGTTTAGTTTTGTTTTGTACTTCCTGGGGTCTTATTTCTGTCCATTGGGACCATTACAAAAGAAAATTAATTTAAGAAGACCGAAAATAATTTTTTTTATATTTTTCTGAATAGAATATCCCAAATCAAGTACATAGTGTGTCTGATGAAAACTCTCTTCTTCCTTTAACAATGTCTGTCTTCTATCATATCCTTACATAAAGAGATCATATGAAGAAGAAGTAATCTTTCTTCTGAAAATGGCCCTGTCATTTCTAGAGAGGTGGCTCCTTCGCTAATATGACTGGCTGGGAAAGCTTGAGGACTTGAGTTTGAATCTCCAAGACCTGAACAAAAGCAAAACAAAACAAAACAAACAAAAACAGTTATGACTGCACTAGCCCATAACTCCAGCATTACAGGCTCAAGACAGGAGGATACAGCTTGCTAGATTAGTGCCCTGTCATTCAGGTAAATAAGAGAGAGACCTTACCAAGACCAAGAGGTAAAAAGCAATAGCGATAGACACAGTTTCCTCCTTTTGCTTCATATGGGATACATGGGACTCATATTAATGTGTCACACACATATACACCATACACACAACTATAAAATAAAACAAAATAAAATGTTAAAGGGAATTGGTCCCATTCTTGAAGACTCTACCCTATGGCCCAGTTACCTCGACAAGTCTTTTGACATATTATATTAGGAATTATAATTTCATATAATTGATAATATAATTGATTATAATTTCAACATGTAGGACCCAGCCACAACAAACTCAGTAGAGGCCTGAGTTTCAGTAGTTTACCCTGAGGCAATACCCGGTTTCAAGAAAGACCACAAACTGAGACTACTCAGGCACAATCCAGGAATAGACCATCCAAAGGAAATTCCTAATGTTCCAAAAATTGTAGATAGGATCATCTACCAGTAAACACTCATCGCTTTTCACCAGGACAGCTCTAGACAAATGCCAGAAAATCAGACATCCTGAACCTTAGAAATCCTTCACCCTCAACTTTGCTACTATAAAAACCCAGCTCTAATTAGCTCAAGGTTCTCTAAACACTCCAATAGGATGGACACATGGGGAGTCCAAGTTTACAAACTTGTGTAGAATAAAGGCTCTTTACTTTCACATATGGGACTAAGTCTCCTGTTTCATTTTGAAGGGACTCCGTGATCTGGGCATAATACAAGCATATGTTTCATAGTTGACTTAACGGTATTCCAATTTTGACCTTTAATTTTTGCCAACAGTTAAGAAATCACATGGTATTCAGATATGTTGGTACAAGCCCTGTATAGCTTAAAAATAGGAGGATCTGTATTTTGAGAATTATGTTAGGTGATTTTATCAATGTGCAAGCATCATAAACTATTCTTATTACCTAAGGACACTAGCTACCACATTTCACAACTATATATGCCAAACTTTTATACAATTATAGTATCATACTCTTGCTTAAACCTACATGAATATAAAAGTGAGCAATATTTTTTGCTAGAAATAGGATAAGACAGTAGGAATTTTCAACCTAATATTAATCTTATAAGTCTATCTCCTATAGGGTGACAAATACATCATTATAGCTTATATCACTGTATTCTTAATTGAAACTAAAATTCATAGTATTTTAATTAAATCTTATAAACATAAACTTACTTGTCAGGATCGAAGATAGAAAATAAAAGTATTCACAGATTGGCTACCAATATTAAAAGTGCTAAATTTTTCTAAGGAAAAAACTTTTAATTATGCTTGTGATTTAATGAGCCACTTTCCCTCTCAGTCCCAGAGAGTGACAGATGAAGGTGACTTGGCCCAGCTGTCCATAGTGCTCATTGGGGCATGATTGCCAGGTAAGGTGATCTTTGCTATCAAAAATTAGCCACTACAAATTCTGGGCTTCTTACCATTATGACAGACTTCAAAACATACTGTAATTTTTAGTATATGCTCATTGGTGGCAGCAATGTCTAAAAACGGGGTTGTAAATAGTCATGGATATTCAAAAATGGTATCCTGATTTGTTACATATATATCAATCCATAGCTAATTTATGTTCAATGAACCTGCAACTTGCCCTTGTTTCATTTCTTAGTCTCAAAGCACAATCATTACAACCTAATTACACAATTCTATGTTGAAATATGAAAAGACATTTTGGATAATATTACAGAATCATCAAAAAGTAATGAAATGAAACTATGGTGATACAAATACAGCAACCTGAAAATACAATGCTTTAAAATATACTAAATTTCAGAGAACAATATTTAGTTCAAACAAAGTGGGAAAACTGTAAACAATAGCTGTGCAGCCAGATGACTCCATGGGTGAAAGGATTGGCATGAATATCTAACAAATGAGTTTGGTTCCTAAAATCCACATAAAGGTTATAACACAAAGTTGTCCTATGACCTCTACATGCAATGATGAGTCACACATATACATCTCCCTTCATCATATGAACACACAATATTAAGTAGAATTGAACGGGTTTTAATAATAAAGAAAAACTACAAATAATTTTTTTGGAAAAGTACTATTAATAGTACTCTCTAAAAGAGACTCCCTTGCTTTCCTAAAAAAATTAATGTCTTAGTTTAATTGTGTTAAAATGATTTATTTTTGCATGTTAAATTGTGGTAACAACATTATCATTGCTACTGGGGACTAATGTAGGTAATAAACAGGAGACTTAATTAGCATTACAGTTAAAGAGTAGGAAGGGCATAGAGAAAGGAGCTGGCTAAGAGAAAACATCAGGACTAAGGATGACTGGAAGAACCAGTCTAGCCCAAAGTGGACAGTCTGGGAAAGGAGCACAAGGCCCCTCCAATTCCTGCTGCAGGGACTTCTTTGATCCACTGGACCCTACCTCCCCAAGCCTGCCCTATTGTCTGTGAAGTCCTTGGCCCAGGAACAGTTCTTGCTCCTGCATGGAGGAGATCCACCCAGAGAGTCAGTAACAGCAAAGATTGGACCAAGATGCCAAGACTCTTCTGGCTGCATTTGAAGGAAGAGATGGGCAGGCACCAATGCAAGAATTCCCCCAACAACCTGAAAGGCAACATGGCAGCACCAGAATCCAGGGATCACGAAACCAGAAGAATTGAACACCATATTCCAGAAGAAGAAGAAGAAGAAATCGACTTTAAATGTAACATTATGAAAATAATAGAGGACCCTAAACAGGATGCGAAAAACTGCTTTAAGGAAACGGAGAAGACAAACAAAAAGGTAGAGCAAATGAATAAATCTCTCAAAGATACCCAAGAAAAACAAGAAAAAGTAATCAAATAGGTAATGGAAACAGTTCAAAACTTGAAAAATGAAATGGAGGTAATGAAGAAAACACAAACCAAGGGAAGACTGGATATGGAAAATTTGGGTAAATGAACAGGAATAACAGAGACATGTATAAGCAACAGAATATAAGAGATAGAAGAAAGAATATCAGATGCTGAAGATACTATAGAGAAAATAAATTCATTGATTAAAGAAAATAACAAATCCAAAAAATTCTTAAGACAAAACATCCAAAAAATCTGGGACACCATGGGAAGATCAAAGCCTAAGAATAATAGGGGTAGAAGAAGGAGAATTACAGCTCAAAGGCCCCAAAAATATATTCAACAAAATTATAGAAGAAAACTTTTTCCAACATAAAGAAGATTATTCCTATGACAGTACAAGAAACATACAGAACACCAAATAGACTAGATAAAAAAATTCCCTTGCCATATAATAATCAAAACACAAAACATACAGAATAAAGAAAAATATTAAGAGCTACAAGGGAAAAAAAGGAAAATTAACACGTAAAGAGAAACTTATCAGAATTACACTTGACTTCTCAATGGAAACCATGAAAGCCGTAAGGTCTTGGATAGCTGTGCTACAGACACTAAGAGACCATGGCTGCAAGCCGAGGCTACTATACCCAGCAAAGCTTGCATTCACTATTGATGGAGAAAAACAAGATATTCCAGGACAAAAACAGATTTAAACAATATGTCACCACAAACCCAGCCTTACAGAAGATACTAGAAGAAAAACTACAAACCAAAGAAGCCAACAACACCCATAATAACACAAGCATCTAACAACTCTCCATCAGCACAACTCAAAGACACAAACACTACCACCAGAGAAAATAACCAGAGCTAACAACCACCAGTCATTAATACAACTAAATATCAATGGACTCAATTCACCTATAAAAAGGCCCAGGTTTAGAGAATGGATATGAAAATAGTATCCAACATTCTGCTGTTTACAAGAAACACACCTCAACTTCAAAGACAGGTACTACCTCAAAGTAAAGGGTTAGGAAAAGGTTTTCCAATCAAATGGATCAAAGAAACAAGTAGGCGTGGCTATACTAATATCTGACAAAATTGATTTCATACTAAAATCAATCAGAATAGATGGAGAAAGACACTTTATACTCAAAACAGAAACAATTCATCAGGATGAAATCTCAATCCTGAACATCTATACCCCTAACATAAAAACACCCACATATGTAAAAGAAACATTACTAGAACTCAAAACATATATCAAACCACACATTCTAATAGCAGGAGATTTCAACACTCCTCTCTCACCCATGGGCAGGTCAACCAGACAGAAACTTAACAGAGAAATAAAAGAACTATCAGATGTAATGAACCAAATGGACTTAACAGACATTTATAGAACATTCCACACAAACAGAAAAGAATATACCTTCTTCTCAGCATCTCATGGAACCTTCTCAAAAATTGACCACATAATCGGTAACAAAGTAAACATCCACAGGTACAAAAGAAATTGAAGTAACCACCTGTGTACTATTGGATCACCATGGAATAAAGTTAAAACTCAACAACAATTCTAATCCCAGAAAGCCTACAAACTCATGGAAACTGAACACTCAACTGCTGAACCACCCCTGGGTTAAGGAAGAAATAAAGAAAATAATTAAAGTCTACCTTGAATTCAATGAACATAAATACACAACAAACCCAAACCTATGGAACACAGTGAAAGCAGTGCTAAGAGGAAAATTCATAGCACTAAGTGCCCACATAAAGAAAATGAAAAAAGCTCACATTAGAGACTTAACAGCACACTTGAAAGCTCTAGAAAAAAGAAGTAGACTCACCCAGGAGGAGTAAAAGACTGGAAATAATCAACCTAAGGGCTGAAATCAACAAAATAGAAACACAGAAAAGAATTCAAAGAATCAATGAAACAAAAAGTTGGTTCTTGGAGATAATCAACAAGATTGACAAACCCCTATCCAAACTAATCAAACAGCAGAGAGAGAACATGCAAATTAACAAGATCCGAAATGGAAAGGGGGACATAGCCACAGACACAGAGGAAATTCCGAGAATCATTAGATCTTACTACAAAAGTCTGTATGACACAAAAATTGGAAAATGTGGAAGAAATGGACATTTTTAAAATAAGTACCATATATCAAAATTAAATCAAGACCAGGTAAACAATTTAAATAGACCTATAAGTTGTGAGAAATTAGACGCTGTCATCAAAAACCTCCCTCCCCAAAAAAGCCCAGGACCAAAAATTTCAATGAAGAATTCTACCAGAATTTCCAAGAAGAGCTAATATCTATGCTCCTTAATGTGTTTCACAAAATAGAAATAAAAGAGTCATTGACAAATTTCTTTTATAAAGCTACAGTTGCCCTGATACCAAAACCACACAAACACTCAACCAAGAAAGAGAATTACAGACCAATCTCACTCATGAACATTGATGCAAAAATTCTTTAAAAATTACTGGCAAACCAAATCCAAGAACACATCCAAAAAATTATCCATTATGATCAAGTAGGTTTCACCACAGAGATACAGGACTGGTTCAACATACGAAAATCTATCAATGTAATCCATCATATAAATAAACTGAAAGAAGAAAACCATATGATCATTTTATTAGATGCTGAAAAACATTTGACAAAATTCACACCCCTTTATGACAAAGGTCTTGGAGAGATTAGGGATACATGTTTCATACCTAAATAAAAGAAAAGCAATATACAACAAGCTGACAGTTAACATCAAATTAAATGGAGAGAAACTTAAAGCCATACCACTAAAATCAGGAATAAGACAAGGTAGTCCACTCTCTCCATACATCTTTAATATAGTGCTTGAAGTTCTTGTAATAGATATAAGACAACATAAAGAGATCAAGGGGATTCGAATTGAAGAGAAAGAAGTCAAACTTTTGTTTTTTGCAGATGATATGATAGTATATGTAAGTGACCCCAAAAACTCTACCAAAGAACTTCTACAGCTGATAAACACCTTTAGTAATGTGGCAGGATAAAAGATCAACTCCAAAAAATCAGTTGTCCTCCTATACACAAAGTACAAAGAAGCAGAGAGGGAAATCAGAAAAATATCACCTTTCATGATAGCCACAAATAGCATTAAGAATCTTGGGGTAACTCTAATCAAGGAAATAAAAGGTCTTTTTGACAAGAATTTTAAGTCTTTGAAGAATCAAACTGAAGAGTATACCAGAAAATAGAAGGATCTTTCTTGCTTTTGGATTTTGAGGATCAACATAATAAAAATGGCAATTCTACCAAAAGCAATCTATAGATTCCATGCAATCCCCATCAAAATCCCAACAAAATTTTTCACAGACCTTGAGAGAACAGTAATCAACTTTGTATGAAATAACAAAACACCAAGGATAGCCAAAACAATCCTATACAATAAAAGTACTTCCTGGGCACAGAAGACCACCTCCTTCATATAACCCCAGTAGCACAGTCAATAAGAGTAACAATGAATAAATGGGACCTCCTGAAACTGAGAACCTTCAGTAAAGCAAAGGACACTGTCATTAAGACAAAAAGGCAACCTACTGAATGGGAGAAGATCTTCACCAAGCCCACATCAGACAAAGGTCTGATCTCCAAAATATATAAAGAACTCAAGAACCTAGACACTAAAACTCTAATTAACCCAATTTAAAAATGGGGTACTGAACTGAACAGAGAATTCTCCACAGAAGATCAAATGGCCAAAAGACACTTTAGGTCATGCTCAACCTCCTCAGCAATCAGCGAAATGCAAATCAAAACAACTTTGAGATACAATCTTATACTTGTCAGAATGGCTAAAATCAAAAACACCAATGATAGCTTATGCTGGAGAGGATGTGGAGTAAGGGGAACACTCATTCATTGCTGGTGCAAATGCAAACTTGTAAAACCACTTTGAAAATCAGTGTGGCAGTTTTCAGGAAACTGGGAGTCAACCTACCTCAGGATCCAGCAATTCTACTCTTGGGAATATAACCAAATGATGCCCAATCATACTACAAAAGCATTTGTTCAACTTTGTTCATAGCAGCATTGTTTGTAATAGCCAGAACTTGGAAACAACCTAGGTGCCCCTCAATGGAAAAAAATGGATAAAGAAAGTGCGGCACATATACACATTAGAGTACTACTCAGCAGTACAAAGCAATGACATCTTGAATTTTGCATGCAAATGGATGGAAATAGAAAACACTTTACTGAGATAACGTAGACCCAAAAGATGAATATGGTATGTACTCACTCATAAGTGGATTCTAGCCATAAACAAAGGACATTGAGCCTATAATTTGTGATCCTAGAGAAGCTAAATAAAAAGGTGAACCCAAAGAAAATCATTTATTTATCCTCCTGGATATTGGAAGTAGACAAAATCACCGGGCAAAAGTTGGGAGCCCGGGGGTATGGGTGGGATGGGGGGAAGAGAGATGGAGAGAGAGAAGGGAGAAGGGGAGGATTGGGGAGAGCTTGGGGGAAAGGGATTGCTGAGATGGATGAAGGGTGGATATGGGAGCAGGGTAGAAGATATATTATTTAAGGGAGCCATTTTAGGGTTGGCAAGAGACTTGGCCCTAGAGGGGTTCCCAGGTGTCCAAGGAGATGTCCCCAGCTAGGTCCTTGGGCAACAGAGAAGAGGGTGCCTGAACTGGCCCGGTCCCATAGCCACACTGATGAATATTTTGCATATCACCATAGAACCTTCATCTGACAATGGATGAAGATAGGGACAGAGACCCACATTAGAGCACTGGAATAAGTTCACAAGGTCCAGATAAAGAGCAGAAGGAGGGAGAACACGAGCAAGGAAGTCAGGCCTGTGAGGGGTTCTTCCACTCACAAAGACCATGGGACTGATCTTATGGGACCTCACCAAGGCCAGCTAGACTGGGACTGAATGAGCATGTGATCAAAACGGACTCTCTGAACATGCCTGACAATGAGAACTGACTAAGAAGCCAGTGATAATGGCACTGGGTTTTGATTTTACTGCATGTACTGGCATTTTGGGAGCTTAGTCTGTTTAGATGCACACCTTCCTATACCTGAATGGAGCGGGGGGGGGGGGGGGGGGGGGAGGGCCTTGGCCTTCCCACAGGGTAGGACACCCTGACTTCTCTTGGGACTGGAGAGGGAGAGTGGAGGTGGAGTGAGGGGAGTGGGAGGAAAATGGGAGGAGGTGGAAATTTTTAATAAATAATTACATTAAAAAAATAACCAGTCTAGCAGAATTCTTGTTGAACAGAGGCTGGAGTGATCAGATATTACCTAAAAAAAACAGAATATTTATCAATCATAATCAGAAATCTGATACATTAGCCAAAGTTCTCTAAAAGTATAGCACTGATAGAATGAGTGTGTGTTTGTTCATATATAACCAGCACATGCATATATATGTCTATATGTGTGTTTATTTACACATATATATGAATACACACATGTATACAAAGAACACACATACATTTGTTTGTGGTTGTTTGAATTAGCATGGCCTCCATAAATGTGTATAGTTGAATACTTGGTCACCAGTTGGTGAAACAAATTAGGAAAAATTAGGAAGTATGGTCTTATAGGAGAAGGTGTTTCACTCAAGGCTTCAATATTATTGAAAATTATTGCAGTAATAATAAGGAAATGCTAATGAGAGTAGGAAAGCAGACAAAAAGCAGTTTCTATCTTCCTGTTCTTTGATGGGGGCTACCACTAGAAGGTGTGGCCCAGATTGAATGGAAATCTTATTTCAAATAATCTGGTTAAGAAAATCCTTCAGAGGAAAGCCCAGCATTGTAGGTTTTAGCTGAATCCAACTGTAGTCAAATTAAAAATCAAATAGATCATCACATCAGAAATGAGACAGTCCTGACTGAAATGACTTAATAGAGACTAGTGGAATTTAATTTTACAAGGAAGTACACACATTAGCCTCAACAAGGTTGAAAAAACTGGCTAAAAGTTTACTCAAGGAAAGAATCTTTGTCAATAGCAGCATGCTTTCAAATGAACACTCCTGACATTTCTGACTGGGCATTCCTTTGTGGGGGTGGGGGGCGGCATCATGTCTATGGTCAGATGTTTAGTACAGTCCAGTTCTCCATTAACTTTGATGTCATCTCCCCTAATCTGGCATCTATGAGAATCAAAACATCTATAGCCATTATCAAATATATTCTGAGAGATAAATGCCTCCATCTACTGAAAACCTTAACTGAAGAATTCTTGTGTAGACTTGGTCAAAACTGAACAAATTTAAAATACTCAAATGTTGAGGCATTGAAGACAATAATGTTTAATATGAAAATCTGGTCCATTTCTTATTAGTTGTTTCAAATATGAGTTTACAGAATACTGTGCACAGAACTTGCTTGCCTCAATGCTAATTGATTTCAGTAGGGATAATTGCCCATTAAATGAGAAAATAGAGAAACATAATGGTATGCATGGGAAAATTTATTTATTTTTCCTATAAATATTTATTCACAGGAGTAAAGTTAGATGCTCTTAGAACATATTCTTTAAACTCCTGAATATTGAACATTAGTTTGGACACAATGTATTTCTGACAGATTATTGAAGGTCTACCCATTAGCAGAAAATGATTAAGCAAGAACAGCTTGTACAGCAGCTGTTACTACAACTGTGAGCAGTGGTGATGACTGATACTGTCAACTTGACAGGACTTAGAATCACCTCAGAGATAAGCTTCTGGGTATACCTGAAAGTGAGGACCAATTGTGACTGTAAGTGGCATCATTCCATGGCCGAGACCCTATACTGAATAAGATAGAGAAAGAATTATGAACACAAGTGTTTAGAGTTCTCTGCTCATAAACTGTAGATTCAATATCTCCAGCTGCTTTCTCTCCCTGCCATCAAACCTTCCCTGCCCTATGATGGACTATGTCCTCCTGAACTAAAAGCCAAAATAACTTTTTATATAGTTATATTCGTCAGCATGTCTGTAGTCCCAGTATTCAGGATTTAAAAACAGGAGCATTGAGAGTTCTAGGTCGTCCTTGAGTACTTGGAATTCAAGGTTAACCTGGGCTACGTGAGACCCTGTCTCAAAAGTAAAAGCAAAAGCATTTAAATAAGAGGCCCATTAAATGAGAAGATAGAGAAACACAACGGTATGCATGGGAAAATTTATTTATTTTTCCTATAAATATTTATTCATAGGAGTAAAGTAAAAAAAAAAAGAAAAAATAGAAATAAAAACTCCATTAACTTACCTAGATAAATGGTTCAGTAGGAACATTGTAAAAGAAGCATTTAGCATCACCAAAATTGAACAGAAATATTAGAGGATAAAACTTGTCCAACATGGATATTTCTGCTAGTTTCAAATAGTAAATAGCAAAGACATTCCAACTTTTAATCTAAGACTGCCTCAGAGACAAGGGGAAAGGAAAATGGATGGGGACCAGAAGGAGAAAGCAAAACACTTGAGCAAATCCTATATAAGAGTGTCTCAGACACTCAACTAACTCAGTATGAAGCAGATATCCCTGCTACCCTGCTTTCAGAAACACAGAGAAACTCTGCTCACAAAGATGGCAGAGGAGAATTTCGGCCTAAGAAGTGAAAAAGGCAAGAAAAGCATACCTGAACCAGGGTTTCCTAAAACAAAAGTTTGTGGATAATTAACTATTTTTTTATTTTTAAAAAATATATTAAAATTAGTTAAATTCTTGAGGCAAAAATAAAACCTTTAATTATACTGCTGTCTCTGAATTATATTTTGTATTCAGTCAGGATCATTGTTTTTCTTCCACTGCCCGCTTCACACTTGTCTGGACACTATAAGAGCCTGGTCCCACGTAATCTCTCCTTCCTAATTATAAAATATGAGATAGAATTAAGAAGCTGAAGCTGAAATATTGCCTTTCAATAGAATCCCAAGTTCACAAGTCTTGTCTCTATGTCCACAGTTCCAAATATGACAGGGCACAAAAGAATTAGTCAGTACCCAACAAAGAGTCACTTGTAGAGGAAAAAGAGTAGACACAAAGAAAAAATTCCACACCTGCCATTACTGTCATAGAAAATACGATTCATTAAAAAAGAAGACTTTTCTCAAAATTACTGTGGAACTTCAGAAGTCATCACTGTGGTAGTGATATGACAACGGACAGTATAACAGAACTGGGAGTCACAAAGGAACCCTTATAATCAGCATCGATCTACCTTCAGCAGGTTCCATGATATTTTTCACAAATGACTTAAGACTGAATATATTTTTACAAAAAAAGGACAATTGCTAACCCTTATCTCATTCATGAACAGAATATAACTGCAAAACTTTCAGAAGCAAATGCAAGAAACAACCTTTTTGATCTTGGCCACATAGATATAAAATTAATTCACTGTAAATCACATTACCAATAAATAATATTTTTACATTTCTAAAAAGACAAGAAAATACAAAGTCAGTACACAAATTGAGAGAAGATATTTTAAAAATACAAATATGTAACAAAAGTCATCCAGGGAAAATATACTAATAACTAATAATAATAAGAAGAAGAAATTATTCAATAAAAATAAAAAATTAATTAAATGCCTGAAATAAATTGCTAAGGTTTTCCAACATTATTAATAATTTTGCAAATGCACATTAAAATAAAATCAAATAGAAATTTATACTAACTTGAATGTCTATGTATAGAAAATAGACAACAAAAGAGTAAAATTTATCTAGGATTAGGAGAAGTCTGATGTTACTCATGAGAAATAGTTATAAAATGTTACTAAATGGAACATGTTACTAAATGTAACCAAAATGGAACATCCAGTTAGGAAAATAATTTGCTAGTTCCTTAAAAAGTTAAGCATAATCTACTAATATTTTATTGAGATAACTATCCTAGAAAGAAAAGCTGTCCATATCAGGACCTATACATCACTGCTTATGGAGTATCACGCATGATAGCCCAATCTGGAGACAATTCAAGTAATCAACTCAAGAATGGATAAATAAACTATAATATACCTACTGAGGTAAATAATGTTTGGTAGTATAAAAAATACCCTGTGTGTACAGATGATAATATTAATAAAGTAAAAGGAGTAAGGGGAAAACTGGAGGAAAAAAGGTTTATTTAGTGATGGAAATGAGCATAGGGGAGAATACAGGAGTGAAAGAGAGGGTTATTCCAAAAGAAAAGGACACTCAAGACCTGTGGAGGTCTACTATCTCAAAGCTCAACTTAATAGATAGATGGATAGAGAGATAGATAGATAGATAGATAGATAGATAGATAGATAGATAGATAGATAGATAGATAGATAGACAGACAGACTGACAGATTGACAGACAGGTAGACAGACGGAAAGCTAGGTATAGTAGAACACATGTAGCATGAAAGGGAGTAGTGAGGATAAAAATGAAGCAGGGATGGGTAGAAAGAAAAGAAGAAAAGATGGTAGAGGTAGTTTAATGAGAACTAAAAGCCTTTGAATAGGTCTTATGGAAATACAATACTTAGAAATCTAATTTCAAAATACAGCTTTTAAAAAGAAAGATGTTCAAATGGAATTATCTCACTAGATGAACAACGTTGATCACAGATCACATAGATATTAAATAAAAGTCATAATAAAAGATACTGGATACTTTTTACGAGTTATTGGTCAGGGTGACCCCAAGGGGCTCTACAACAGCACAGGCTATTGACATTGTCCCTTGCTAGCCACCATTTCCATATGATAAGACTGAAGCTACAATCCACACTTTGGCTATAGGACATAGAGAAATCAATCTCAAACTGACAGGGAAGTTTTGTCCTTGCTGGCTATTTTCTATAGTGACATAAGGATGTTCTGAAGACTGCTGGGATAGAAAATTTATTTCTGTGCTTGACTGTGTGATGCAAAATGAACCTGCCTGGCAAGACATGCCTACTGAAATAATACTGGCACAGCAGTTAATACATAGGTAACCATTTTATTATTGGATTTGAGGCCTGCTATACAAGAGGGTTATTCATGCCTTAAAATATAATTATGGCAAAAGCCATGGGTAGGTCATAAATTTTAGGACAGAGCATGTTATTGTTATTTTGCTAAATTGCCTTCTGAATCCTTGTGCTTATAAGCCTGTGCTTCTCTGAATCTTGCTCAGAAAAGCTTCTTTATGCAACAGATAGCTGTCAGTGGAAGACACACAACTGTGGGAATGCTGAGAGTAAGAGAATGAGTGCTCATCATTAAATGGAATGTATGTTAACCCCACTATCCCAAGACTCAGAGACGCAGAAGGAAGCAGAAAGAATGCAAGCACCAAAGGATGGAGAGTATTGTGAAACCTGTGTTTCAGGCAGGACATGGATATTAAAACCAGCTTACAACAGTTGTGGTTACCTGCATAAGTCAGCAAAATTTCTAACATAGATGGAGTATATGCTGTCCATGCCCATCCCTTAGTGAAGAGTTACTAACAACAGACAGCTGCCAAGGAGACAGAGAACCACTATTTGGGGGGAGTGTACTGCCTGTAGGTTTTCTATGCTCCCATGGATGGTACTATGTTATGCATGTATGGGCAGTACTAACTAGACTTCAAGGGTTATCAAAAAAGAAAGATATGAATTTGAGAGAATTTTTTGGTAGTAGGACATAAGAGGAGTCAAGGGGAGAAATGATGAGTATATATGATCATATGTCATAATACACAAGTATAAAATTGGGAAAGTAAAGAAAAAAAGTTCCTTAAAATTTATTAAGAAAACTCAAAAATTAAAAGTAATTGGATGGAAGGCAGAAAGAATATAGCCAAAATATATAAAAAGTAAAAATAAATAAAGATTCAAAAAAAGAACAAAAGTATTATTCTCAGCAAAAGAAGTCAAACACAAAGTATACATGGTATATAATTTCATTTCATTAGAACTTATAGAGACAGATATTCAATAAGTGATTGACTGGCTCTTGAAGAAATGAGATTGTCAAAATATTTGTTCCAGGGGACGGGAATAATGGAAATGAAAGGGTTTCTTTGAAATTTACAGTTCCAGTTCACATGTATTGTTCTAAAAGTTAAAGAGCGTATATATACAACCAGGCTAGACCCTCTGAATGTGGGTGGCAGCTGTATGGCTGGGGCAGACTGCGGGGTCACTGGCAGTGGCACCAGGATTTATCCCTACTGCTTGTGGGGGATTTTTGAAATCCATCCTCTTTGGATGAATAACTTGCTCAGTATAGATATAGTAGTGAGGGCTTTGGTCCTTCCTCAAAACAGTGTGCATTACCCTCTCTGAAGAGTAGATGGGGGGAGGGGCGCGGAGGAAATGCAGAGGGAATGAGAGGAGGGTAAGAAGTGGGAACTAGAATTTGTAAGAAAAATGAAAAACAGATAGTTTTTTTTCTTTTTTTAAAAGTGGAAAATAACAACAATAACAAAAAAGAAGCTTGCACACATTTTGATAAAAATACAAAGTATGAAGTAACTGATATCTGCTCAAAAGTATTGTGTGGAAACTAAGGCAAATGTCTTTGCAATGAGAATTCTGATAAACGCTACCAGATAAGGAGTAGTTAGTGAAATGAATTTACTGCAAGCTGCCGAGGTCCCAAAAGCAGCCAATCCCAAACAGGGACAATGCACAAGACCACGTGGCAGGTCCCCAAACGAAGGTGGCTGGTCCCTGACAGCATCCTCAGTGGCTAGCCATGTGGTGGTGGCAGGCAAGACAGGCAGATAGACACACCATGCTGAATGGAATTGGACATTTATTAGCTGGGTTATGGAGGGGAAGAAAAAAGGGGAGAAGGGGGAGAGAGAGAGAGAGAGAGAGAGAGAGAGAGAGAGAGAGAGAGAGAGCCTGGGGCTGAGGCTGCAAACAGGAAGGGAGTGGGCGTGGCTTGTCTCTTAAAGAGACAGAGCATTACCGTTAGTATCACAGCGAGGATAGTGTTGGCAGATCATTTTGACCTAATCTGATGATAATAGCACTCCTAACTGTACTCTTCCTCCTCAAAACCTAAAATGTCAACATAACCTTGAGAAACATCAGTCATTCAAACAGAAGAACACTCTACAAACAGTCCAATAATTAATCCACAAAAGTGTCATGGCTAAAATAGCAAAGTCTGAGAACCTGTCAATGACCAGAGAAGGCTGAGAATATATTATGACTAAAGATGATTAGGCACCTATAATAGCATTTCAATTGTATTTTAATGAATAAAGACTGACTGAAGACATGAGAGTAAAATAGTCCCACTGGTCAGCCTTACAAACCAGGATATGGTAATGCACAACTTTAATCCCACTAGCTACACTAGTTGCCATAAAAACCAGTGCATGCTTTTAATCCTGTGGGAGTCAGCCATGATAAGCTAAGTATGGGCAGGTCACCCAAAGGAAGTACTTTACTTCCAACCATTATCACCTTCCAGAGCAGGACTATGGCCTTTGATGAATTTAAATGGAGGCCTGAGTTTCAGTAGTTTACTCTGAAGCAATATCTGGTTGCAAGAAGAACCACAAGCTGAAATTACCCAACCTCTACTTAAGAACAGACCATTCAAAGGCAATGCCTAACATTCCAATCACTATAGATAGGACCACCAGCCAGAGCACACTCATCAGGACACCCCTAGACAAATGCCAGCCAATCAGGGGTCCTAAAACCTCAGAAACCCCTCACTGCCACTTTTACTACTAGAATTGAGCTTCTAATTGAGCTCATGGCTCTCTGTTCATTCCAAAATGTTGGACATGTGGAGAGACCAAGTTTGAAAACTTGATCAAAATAAAGGCTCTTTGCTTTTACATATGGGACTCGGTCTTCTTGTTGGCTTTGCGGGGACTTCACAGATTTGGGCATAACAAATTCCAGCCTTAGAGAGGATTATTAAAACGGGAGGAACCAGCTTTCAATACACAGTCTCATTAAGAGATTTCAGGAGGCTGGATCACCATTTCAGATTAAGGTCGAGGTAAGAGCCAGTGAGTGGCTGTTTTGCTTTTTGGATCTTCAGGTTGAACCCCAGTTTCTCATCCTGAGTTTTTCTTATCCATGGTTCAGGCACTAAGTATTAAGTCATGGGAAAAAAAAGAAATAAGGAATAAATGGTGAAACCAACATGAACAAAGTGCCAAAGGATAGTAACTAGCAATATACCAGGCACCCTAATTTGGACCTTAGTAATTAGGGATGCACCAGGAACCCCTAGTTGGACCTTAGTAACTAGGGATGCACCAGGAACCCATAGTTGGACCTTAGTAATTAGGGATGCATCAGGAACCCTTAGCTGGAGCTTAGTAACTAGGGATGCACCAGGCACCCTAAGTTGGACCTTAGTAAGTAGGGATGCACCAGGAACCCCTAGTTGGACCTTAGTAACTAGGGATGCACCAGGAACCTGTAGTTGGACCTTAATAATTAGGGATGCATCAGGAACCCTTAGATGGAGCTTAGTAACTAGGGATGCACCAGGAACCCGTAGTTGGAGATTAGTAATTAGTGATGAACCAGGAACACTTAGTTGAACCTTGGTGAAAATGTTGACTGTCAACTTGACAGTATCTAAAATTACCTAGGTGGTGACAACTTTTGGATATGTCTATGGGGGAAGATTCTAGATCAGGTCAGTTGAGGTAGGAGCACCTGCCCTGACTATGGCCAACATCATTCAATGGGCTGATTTTAACTGTGTAAGAAATCATGCAAACTTAATACCTAACCTTGAGTATCCATCTCTAAAGGGCTTTATGAACTGGCACCAATGGATTTGGTTTCTACTGAGCTCCAAGCAGTGGGGTAGGACAGGGTGAGTTTCACATGCCTTGCCTTAATTTTGACAAGTATCTTCCTCCTCATTTTCTTCCTAGTCCTGGTAACACAAAGATAAAGAAGCAGCACAAGAAACCTAAGCTGGGAACCTCCAGGTCACTTTCAGTGTCCAACATTCTATAACACAACCATTCCCAACATGAAAGAGAGAGAAAAAACACCTTCCACTTTTTTCAGAAGTTAGTACAGTAAAGTCACACCACAAAAGTCATAAATGCATATTTGTAATACAGACCCACCCCCCGAGAGGTTAGGTGTGGGCTAACCTCAGAGCTACAATTTACTGAGAAGAAAACAAGGTTTCCACACAACACATTTCAGCGGAGCATTCAACTCCGATTCTGGGAAGTGCAGCAAAGGGACGTGAGTCATCTGCTCACTTCAGAGAGTTGACTCCCCTATATTTTCCTGTGATATTCTGGATAAATATTCAAATTATCCCATCGTCCTCATCACAGAGATTGAGAACTGTAGAAAGGGCATAGACACTGAGCCATCATGGCCCTTTCCAGCAATGTTCCTCTCTTTGATTTTTCCACAAAATTTGGCTAGAATTTTCATCTCAAACAGGAGGATAAACTCTCTAAAAAGTTGATACACCAATAAAACCCACTCCCAATTATTTCTGATCAGGCTACCATGTTAAAAGCAGAGACTATCTCTTAGCCTCGGTTTCCTACTCCATAGAATGGAGCCTTTAGTATGTTCATCTTATCTCAAATGTGTGCTTGATAAACTGCATTAATTCACTCGCTTGTATATTGAGATCTCAAAATCACAATGTGCACCACTAAAACATATACATATTTAATGAAAAGTTAAGTTGGGACACTCTATTCATTCTGGAAATTATTACAAGTATTTGGTGGTCTTCCTGCACGATTAAAGATGGGGTAGATTTTTTTTTCTTCTCATGTCAAACATGCTAAACTGCAGAAGTCTATCTCGTCTATTTCTTTTGCCTTTTTCTGACAGTTAACAGCATTGGCAGACATCTAACATAACAAATTTTTAGGCTTTGTCCAAAGGCAGTTTGCAGTGTTATTCAGACAATAAATTATTCAGCTTCCAGTCAGTTGCTGCAGAAATTAATGCACAGCTGTGGTGAGGGAGGTTCTTCAGTCTATGTGTTGCTTTTATTGGCTAGTGAATAAAGAACTGCTTTGGGCCTATGAGAAGGACTGAATAGAACTAGGTGGGAAAAGCTAAGCCGAATGCTGGAAGGAAGAAGGGCAAAGTCAGAGAGACACCCTGGAGCCATCACCAGAGTCACACATGCTGAAACTTTGCTCATAAGCCACTGTCATGTGGCAATATACAGATTAATAGAAATGGGTAAAATTAATATAAGAGCTAGCCAATAAGAAGCTAGAGTTTATGGGCAAAGCAGTGATTTATTTAATACAGTTTCTCTGTGATTATTTAGGGTCTAAGCTAACCTGGCAGTTGGGAACCAATAAGCAGTAGCTCTTTCCAATACAGCTACACATTGCTAACTACTTATTTTAATATGCTATTGCTTCACACCTAATTTTATGATTTTATTTATTAATAGGATTTTTTTTACATTTTAAATAAAGAAATAGCTAATGTCCTTTAGTTTTATTATTCATTATCCACTAACTGTTGGTTAAACCAAAGGCTAAATATGACAGGTATAAAACTCTTCTAAATAATCATGATGTGAGGAAAACATTACACTAACGTCAAAGAACTGTCTAGAAATCTGATGTAAATTGAAGTCTCATTATGTGACTGCACCACACATTTTTGCTCTGTATAAAAGTTTTGGTTTTAATTAAATAAAGAAGCTACTATCCATGTTTTATTTATGTATTTTCACAATAATATAAAGTAAAAATAAGTTTCTGAATCAATAAAAATATATAAAAACTTCCTTCATCTACAACTTACATATTGCTGAGTGTAATATAAAATGCATCAATATTTTTAATGTACAAATAACAATGCATAATTATTTGATCATTTTAATGGCACTGTAGTAAATAGAACTATTCATGGGAAATATAATAGTATATGTAGCGGCATTTCAGTTGTATTTTAATAAATAAAGCTTGCCTGATTATCAGAAAAGTCAAAAAGCCACCCTAGTCAACCTTACAGACCAGGCAACAATAGCACACACCTTTATCCCAATATCCACACTAGTTTACCACAGAAACCAGGCAGTAGTGGTGCATTTTCTTAATCCCAGAACTAGAGAAGATTATAAAACAAGATGAGACAAAATATGGGAGTTCCCTCTGTGTGCTGTAACTGTTATTAATGAATAAAGAAACTGCTTTGGACTTATTGCAAGCCAGAATTTTGGTAGGCAGGGAAAACTAAGCTGAATGCTAGGAAAAAAGGGCAGAGTCAGAGAGAAGCCATGGATCTTCCTCCTGATACAGACACTGGGAACATTGCCTGGTAAGCCACTGCCATGTGGCGATACACAGATTAATAGAAATGGGTTAGTTTCAGGATATGAATTAACCAAAAATACACTTAAGTTATTAGCCAAGCGGTATTGCAAATAATACAGTTTCTGTGTGATTATTTTGGGGTTAAGCAGCCTGGAACTAACTTGTGGACTCCCTCCATACAACAGATACAACTCTCATTATCAGTCTCATTATGAGGGTGCCTAAGGGCAGGATCACAATTTTCAGACTAAAGTAGAGGTTAAGAGCCAGTAGCTAACTGCTTTGTTTTTCTGGTCTTCAGGTTGAATCCCAATATCTGTCTCTGCTTTTTTTATTAATCGTGCTATAACCATATAATTGTATGGTGGGCATTATGCAAAATCAATCATGTATTACTGACATACATGATATGGAAAATGACAGGAACTGTTTGAAATTTGCAAGAGAGAAAAATAATAAAAATGACCTTTTCCCAAAGGGTATTAACTTTCAGTAGGTGGAGCCTTTAAAATGGTCTCCATTGTTAAAACAGAGCAATTTTTAAAAATGGTAGAGATGTAAAACAAAACAGAACAAAAGACCTGAATGAAGAAGGTCGGCCCATTGGGATGGTAGAGAGCTCAATCAGACAGGTTTGTCACAACTCTTGCCACTGTTTTAATAGGCAGCTGACACCAAGCCACAAAATAAAGCAATTGAGCCATTATTGCAGTCTGTATGTCTATTTCAAATTTTTTTCTAGTTCTTAAAAAGAAGTGCCTACCAGGAAAATATAAAGACACAAGGTTAAAACTTGTATAGAAGAGAGAAGCTGAAAACTAAGGCCCAAGTGTCAGGAAACTGGATAGACCAATTCCCCCTGTGGCTTGTAGGTATGATGTCTCAGTGTTCTACCCTCTACTCAGAAGCACTTGTTAGTTGACAGTATCACTATGGATTATTGCATAGATTAAAAGAGAAAACACATTACAGCAATTAGGATAGAAATATGCCAAATGTCCTTAGTTTAACACATGATTGATTTAAGTTTCCTCATCTCCAGATAATTCAAATCTCAAAATGTCTCATAGGCATACACATCAGTGGTCAAAATAATGTTCTGATAATGTCTATGATGCACATTAGCCAGTTGTCAAACAAAGGTTTTCACTTTGAAATGTGAGGATTCTTTTTTAATTTTTTATATTCAATGAGCTCTTACCAATATTTGTTTGTGTTTTGATTCAGTACACAAGTACACAAGCTGTCATCATTTTACCAATTTTGGGTTCACTTTGATTCCTTAAAAAGTAGAATATGCTGTGCTCTCCCTTGTACCCATGACAACAAACGCCAAAATATTAAAACCTTGTGTGTGTGTAATGTATGTATGTTTTGGCCAAATCACTAACATTGACAATCCACATGCAGGAGTTCATAAAATTAGAAGGCAATTACGAAATCTGAAAATTCATATTAGTTCATCAAGAAGTTGCTACTGCTGGTCTTTGTCCTTTTCGATTTAGATGATGGAGATGAATTGAGCCAATTTCAGGCTTGGAAAATAGAACTGTGACCATTAAACAGTGAGTTATCCTTGAATATTCCTGATGTATTACACATTGATCCATCTCTGTGAGCTTTTCTTTTGCAATCATTGGGATTACTGCCTGGATTTCAAAATTGCAATTTGATTTATGCTATTCAATTCATTTAATCCCTGAATTATACGTGTGAATTGTAATTCCCACCTGGCTATACACAAACCACCAGCCTGGAGTTTGGAGCAGACAAGTAACGTCATTTAGCAGCTGTTAAATAGGGTAATCCATAGATAGCTTTCACTCATATGTTAACTGGCAGTGCTTTGCTCATAAAACCACTGAAGTCAGCTTCTTTGAGCTACATTGCAGAGAAATATAAAAGTAAGATAAGTTACAGACATCCTGGCAAGAGGAAAGAGAGATTCATTCCTGGAACTAAATGTTCCTGAGCCCCTGAAGCCAATACCAGTATGGAAATGAAATAGGGATGAATGCTTGTAGGACTGTTGGTGTTTTCACAGACAGCAAGAATTTGAAGAACGATTCTTAAGGACTAAGGTGAGAGAGTAAACACTTGCAAATGCTAATTGTAAAGAAGCTGGGTAAAGTCACCTGGAAAATTATCAAAGTGTAGAGCAGCATTGAGCCAGAATGGAAGTATTCTGTTGTCAGTTGCTTTGGAAAATCTGAGCAAATGGACACTAGATTTGCAACTAAGCAATTAGCATGGTGATTTTATGGAAGCCAGCTGTTTTGAATATTGCACCGACAGCGATCACTTTGTATGTACATGGTGCCTCAGCCCAGGGCCTAGAAGGCGTGCTGGATTGTCTTCAAAAACAAACAAACAAACATAAGGCAACTGTTCTGAGAAACAAGAAACAGGAGGGATGAAAAATGGCTTGGTTAAGTTTCAAGCAGCAGGCAATTTGGAATGGACTAACTTTGCAAAAGTAGTCAAGCAGTAGAAATCATACTTTAGATTCTGAACTTTGATTTTTATTCTTGAATACAAACACTTGGTACCTTCTATGATCTCTATGCCCTGCAGCAGGTAGTCAAAACTCTTAGTTCACCACAAGACCACAGGAGAACTGTCCCACCTCTACAATGTACTATGTTACCAAACTGTGCTTCTCAGCACATGAGGGGTATTTAGTGCCTTCAAGATGTGCTCTATTCCCAAACTTGCACTAGGTTTATGCCTATGTAACTGTACTGTAAGTCAAGGAGCATTATAAGTGTGTCTCTGAAGTCCTATCATGGCTTCTCAGTACTCGACTAGCTGGCATCGCTGAAAACACAGGAACCAACTCTTCTTTTCAGATATGCCAAAAATATTCAGTTATCACTTCATAGACTAAGAAAGCTCATACATTGTCCTCAAAGATATCAGACTTGAGAAAGCAGGCCCATCGGAGTGTCTAGGAAATAAGCTACCTGGTCTCCCAGTTCTTCATTTTCTATTGTTCACTTGGGTAAACTGTCAAATTTATGTGTTGATTCCTTCAACTGAACTTATTAATCATTAAGTAATATATTTATATGTTATAAATATATTATGATCATTAAATATTTATATTATATTATGTGTCCCAGTCACTGTCCTCACCCTATATATCTGCCCTCACTCTTGAATGAAACTGAGCTGTAACATTGAAGCAGTCTCCTAGAAGGTTATTTCATCATACCACAGGACAACACGGCCTCACTTGTTGCTTCTGCCCTTTCGGTCCTTGTGGCCCAGTGGCCCATGGACCACAAAGCAAGAATAAACTCACCCCTGGTGACCCGAGTTCAATACCTGTATCCTGAAGTTGACAAAAAAGAATTAACACCTGAAATCTGTTCTGAACTCCATATGTAGACCTTTAGACATGTACACACACACAAACACACACACATAATGATAAAAAGAAAGAAAGAAAGATAGATAGATAGATAGATGATAGATTGATAGATAGATAGATAGATAGATAGATAGATAGATAGATAGATAGACAGATAGATAGACAGATAAAAATTTAAAGGCAGTTGTTTCCAGGTATTTTCCTCCCTTTTCAGCACACAACTCTGCCTACTATATAGCCATAGTGGTTAGTTCGGGGTTCCCATTAAATTTTCTATAGTTATCCTGGACCTAGAAACAGAAAATGTATCCATTAGTTTTGAAACAAAATGTTTCCATAATGACAATTGAATTTAATATATGATGTTGGCTGATAAAAACTCAGCCTTCACAGACATAAATTACAGTCAATAAACCTCCACATTCTGTGATTTTTAAAATATTTTATTCATATGAAGGTAACAAACATACAAAAAGAAATTGCACATGCAATTTGTTTCTTTAAAATATATATATGTAATGTTGTTGACTGTATCCTTTGATTCACAGAAGCTTTTCAGTTTCAGGAGGTCCCATTTATTAATTATTTCTCTCAGTGTCTGGGTTTTGGGTTATATTTAGGAAGTAGTCTCCTGTGCCAATGCGTTCAAGTATACTTCCCATTTTCTCTTCTATGAGGTTCAGTGTGGCTTGCATTATGTTGAAGTCTTTAATCCATTAGGACTTGAGTTTTGTGCATGGTGATAGATATAGATTAATTTTCATTCTTCTACACTTGATATCCAGTTTTGCCAGCACCATTTGTTTAAATACACTTTCTTTTTTACATTTTATATGTCTTGCTTCTTTGTCAAAAATCAGATGTTAGTAGGTGTGTGGATTAAAATCCGGGTCTTCGATTCAGTTCCATTGTTTCTCCTATCTGTTTTTATGTCAATATCAGACTGTTTTCAGTACTGCAGCTCTGTAGTAGAGTTGGAAGTCAGGGATTTTGATGGTTCCAGAAGTTCTTTTATTGTACAAGATTGTTTTGGCTATCCTTGGTTTTTTTGCTTTTCCAGTTTTTTTGAGGTCTGTGAAGAATTTTGCTGGGATTTTTATGGGTTTTGCATTGAATTTGTAGATTGTTTTTGGTAAGATTGCCACAAGACAAAATGGCAATCTACAGAATGGAAAAAGTTCTTCCCCAACCCCACAACGGACAGAGGTCTGATCTCCAAAGTATATAAAGAACTCAAAAAATTGGTCATCAAAAGTACAAATAATCCAATACAAAATGGAGTAGAGATCTAAGCGGAGAACACTCAACAGAGGAATTTAAAATGACAAAAGACACTAAGAAAATGACCAACATCTTTAGCCATCAGAGAAATGCAAATCAAAACAACTTTGAGAAATCATCTTACACCTGTAATAATGACTGTGATCCAGTTGTAAGGCATTTTCTCAATTAGTGATCAATAGGAGATGGGCCAGTTCATGGTGAGTCGTGCCATTCCTGGATACTATAAGAAAGCAAACCAAGAGAAGCAAACCAGTAACAGTTCCCCTCAATGGCCTCTGCATCAGCTCCTGACTCTGAGATCCTGTGCTGTTTGTGTTCCAGTCCTGACATCCCTCAGAGATGAACAGCGATGTTGAAGTATAAGTTAAATAAACCGTTTCTTCACCAACTTGCTTTCTGGTCTTGGTGTTTTGTCATGGAAACAGAAACTTGAAGACAACTAGTATGTGAAGAGATTTTTGTGAAAAGAACTCTCAGGTCATGCTTTCTCAAGTGAGAAGACTTATAACTGGGTCCATAGAGGTAGGCTGGAGTGAGGGCTAATATGATGCTCTTGTCAGTATCTGACCACTGTCCTAACCATGAAGGGCTGCTTCATACCATCTCACAAAGCCTCTTCCAACAGGGTTAAAAACCATGTAAATGGGCCTCTGGAAATCTGTCCCAGCGTGATATAAGCTTGAATTCTAACTGAATTAATTCACCATATCCTCATTCATATGATTATCACTCATAAAGCAATATGTTCAAAACATATAAGGTACATACGTGGATGTGGCAAGGTATTCCCCTTAAGGAACCTGGAAAGTAACTGAGGGTAACAAATGCATACAAGCCAAGAGAGATGAATCGATGGACAAAAACCTTTCTATTCAAGCATTAGGACCTGAGTTCTAATTTCCACAACTCTGATAAAGCAGGAGACAGTGTCAGGTGTCTATAATTGAAACACTAACACTTCTATGGCAGAATGGGAAGCAGATACAGGAGGACCCATGGAAGCATACAGACAGTTATCTTGAAGTATGCAACAATGAGTGATAAAGAGATCCTTTCTCAAACAAAGTGGAAGGGGAAGACTTGCCCCCAAGGTTGTCCACTGACCTCTGCATACCTGAGCTCCCATACATCACACAAACACACACATACATACACACATCAAATGCACACAGAAATATGTAAAAATGCATGTATTGCATTAAAAAATAAGCAGAAACGTTGATAGCTCAAGGTCAGGCTTGAGTAACTACTAAAACAAGTTTCCAAGCAAACAATAATTTTAAAAGGCAGATGTGGCATATGATTAAAAAATAGAAAACATCTGCAAAAGAAGTTATTATTAATCTAAGCTTTGCAGAACATCTAAGATTAGGCAGAAAGGTTAATGAAGGAGTTACATTAAGAAAATTGAAAAGCTAGCAAATGTTTTCATTTGAACTATTGAATAGTTACTCATTGCTTTTGTCCTAACCCTGACTGCATAAAGTTTCAGCATGTTCAGTATGCCATTCAGTAGTCCAAAGGTAATGTTATATCCACTACTTCCTTTTCACTGTAACACTAGTGTGCATGGTGCTAATATTAAACAATGAAAGAACATGTTCTATTTCTCTTTGGGCAGATTTAAGTTTTGAAGGATGTGTAGGAAAGGCTGGTGATTGACCTAAATGGCATGAAAGTTAATTCTACTGCTGTCTGTGCTTGGTGGATATTGTTGTGTTGAAGATCTTACTATTACTTAAAAGCTTTTCTCTCTGAGAGAAAACTTAAAATCAGTAATTTCCTAGTATCCTTTCTCCACTAAATTCTAATTGTTTCCTGAACAACAGTAGGTTGATTTGGATCTGATTGATACACTGCCTAAAATCTTTGGTTTGTAAAAACAAATAATTTGATGAAGATGAGCAATGAGGACTAATTTTTTTAAGAGAAATTTTAGTGAATTTCACACAAATCACCATAGAACATTTTGTCCCATTTTTTTTTTTGTTTTTTGGTTTTTTTTTTTTTGTCCCATTTTGATATTACTGTTTCCCATCATTTTCCATTTGAACTCAGTTTCTTGTTGACAGTTAAAAGTAAACAACAGTTCTAACTCACAAAGAAAATGTTTTTCATTTCAATAGTGCTGTATCAACTCAAAATGTTTGCAGATGTGGCCACAAAAATAACTCCTTTTATATTGTGCAGTAAAAGATAAGCATTCTTTGAGAGGTTGCTGAGACACTCTGACCTTTGTCTCTTAGGAGAATTCTGTTGTCCCTAATGAAAGAAAATAATAAGTAAATACAGATTGCCCACAGTGAGTAGAGGGAGGGAAAATGAGTGGAGAAGGTACCTGGAACATAGCTTTTCTTCTGGGGACTCATTAGTTTACACTGTAGCCATCCTCGGAGGGCATGGTGCTTCTCTTTAATGGGGCCCTCCTTCTGCACTGCTAAGGCAGACAGGAGAACTTAAACAGGACCCACTAAAGATGCAGAGTATTGAAAGAACAGCAAATGAAACATGCTGGCTCAAGATAACATAAATTGTAAAAACATTCACATTGGCTATTTTTCCTGTTGTCGCAAATAAATTCTTGACAAGACACAAATCAAAGAAAAGAGAGTTAATAGTTGGAAAGAATGCACTCTATCATGATAAGGAAGATATCGAGACTAATGCCTGGGATGCTGGGCACAGTGCACCTTCAGTCAGAAAGCACTGATGGAGCTGGAATTGGCACTGGGATGTAAATCCCCAAGACCTGACTGCCTTCTCCAACTAGGCTCCACCTTCTAGATATTCCACAGCCTTCCCAAGAAGCACCTCCAGTTGTAGCAAAGAGTCTAAATCATAAGTCCTGGGGACACCTCAAATTCCAACCACAACATCACTAACTCTGTGTTCTCACACCATGTGTGTCTTTGCAGGACTTCAAGAAAAGAGGTGCTGATCTAAAGCTCTCTCTTACCAGTGACATGGAAAATATATACTAGAACAATAAATAACATTCTCTGATGGTCAGATGACTTAAATTCTAACTGGTGGGATATATTCTTTGCTTTGAAAAATTCTATCCTTATAAATAACTCTGTCTTTTACATTTTGTTATAGTAACAGGAGTGGTGTAGGAGGTCCTGCAGTTTATGTGTTGCCTTGATTGGTTGAATAAAGAAACTGTCTTGGCCTTTTGATAGGGCAAAACTTAGGTAGGCAGAGTAAACAGAACTGAATTCTGGGAGGAAGAAAGCAGAGACAGAGATCTGCCATAGAGATGCCAAGTCAGACATGCTAAATCTTTCCCAGTAAGCCAGGACCTCATGGTGAACAAAGATTTAATAGAAATGGGTTAAATCAAGATTTGAGAATTAGCCAATAAGAAGCTAGAGATAATGAGCCAAACAGTAATTTAATTAATACAATTTCTGTGTGATTGTTTTGGGTGTAAGTAAGCCAACAGCTGAATGAAATGCAGGCCCTCCCTCCATCAATACAAAAGATAAATGAAGACACTATGTTTAATTACCTGCTCTTACCAACTTATGCAGTGGTCCTACAAATCTATAAACCTGATGTAAATATAAGTGAATGTGAGAATTAGCACACTCTTTGCAGAAAGTTTTATTTTGTAGCACTAGCACGTTAGCCAAGAATATATATTATAATAGATGTCCACAGAAATCTTAATTCCATTTTCTTAGACAACCCATCATAGAATTATAACTGGAGAATTCATGGTTTAGATTTTCAAATATGTTTTAGTTATTGCCCTGTGAATGACTTCCACAGAAAGCCAAGTTTTTCTGTAGGCTAAGAGTGGGGCTATAGCTTCAAAAGACTACACAAAACAAAAGTGGTTTTATAAACTGTAATTCCACTGTATGTCTATGCCAGGGTCTTCTGCAGAGAGCCTGTTGCTTATAATCTTGGGAAAGATCCTTATCTGCACTTACATCAGATTTTTTTATAGTATACTAGAAGACTTAATTCAGGTTTTATAGTATATTAATTCCTTCCAACAGTCAACAAATTGTGCCTATAATGTGCTCAGCATTAGTGTGGTGTAATTTCCACTGCTTTTTAAAATCTGTATCCTTTACAATGTGAAAAGTCCACCTTTCCACATGGGTGTAAATAGAGTTTACATTCTAGTGAGGAAAATCACTGCCAAAACATTCTTATGGCTTCAGAGACATGTTAGTATAACTATATTAGGTATTATCACAATATCTTCTACGTTGTTTTGGAAGCTAGTGAGTGGATGATGTCAGTGTGCCTTAGACTTCTCCTTAATTAAAGAGAGTAGTCAATGTTCATTAAAAAAAGTGAGACTCAGGTACAACTCTGGGATTTTCAGAGATCCAAAGTGCACTGTGTGGAAATCATGACACTAGATATTCTCCAAGAATCTATTCAGAAATTTCTTAAATACCAACAAAGTCAGATTTTAAGATTAGAACTAATAAAAAATGGCTAAATTAGGAGGGAGGGGGAGGGAGCTGGAGCTTCCCACAGGGCAGGAAACCCTGACTGCCCTGGGGGACGGAGGGGAAGGAGGGGGGGAGTGGGGGGAGTGGGAGGGTGTTGGGAGGGGGGGCGGAAATGGAAACTTTTATAATTTAATAAAATTTACTAAAAAAAAAAAAGAAAGAACTTTTTAAAATTTTGTTGATTTTTATTGAACTCTACATTTTTCTCTGCTCCCCTCCCTGCCTCTCTCCTCCTTTTTAGCCCTCCCCCAAAGTCCCTATGCTCCCAAAGAGAATGATCTGGTTTCCTCATTTCTGCTTTTAAAGTGTGAAAGTCATGCTAATAATACAAGGAAATTCTTAAGTGGCAAACCACTTTAGCTGAACGAAGAGTTTTTGTGGCAGAAATACATGTCATCTTGAGGCTAACTTGTTTTTGCGTCATCTCTGTGCAACCTGGTGCGCTCTTAAGAATGTTTTGTGCCTATAAACCAATCTAATTGCATTACCGAATTCAAAGTAGAAGTCTGAGAGCCTCTCTGATTTTCATTACTATTTATCGGAACCTGAGGAGTCAACTGACCCAATGTCATCTTCCTTACAATTTGCTTTGTCTCTACATGGAGGAAACATTGTGTGTGTGTGTGTGTGTGTGTGTGTGCGTGTGCGTGTGTGTGTGTGTGTGTGTGTGTGTGTGTGTGTGTGTGTGTGTGTGTAAAAGATAGATGTTTGATCAGCCTGAGAATAAAACTTAAAAAAGTTATTCAGTTTATCCAAAGAGTCCATTAGCTGTATTTGAATTTTTGGGGGTATCAGACCTTAAGCAGAACAAGAGGATAGAACTGATCAGTTTTAGCTTGTGCATCAGAATTAGGTGACTCGAGGACTCGTGAGCACAAGTCCCTCACTGTGCAGCTCCAGGTTCCTACCATCATGGGCACATCATGGATGCAGCTCGACATTGCCCTGAATGAAGGAAAGAAGAATAATTAAATAACAAATAATAAGTAAAAGAATAAAATAATAATTGACAATAAATAATTCCTTTTCTTTCATCGTGGATAAACATGAATGTCCTCTCCTGCTCCAAGCTCTTCCATCCTGGGATTTGGGGGTAATAAATAGGGAACTCCCCGACTTCTAAGGTCTCTGTCTCATTCCCAGTGCAAGTCTTCTCTGCAAGGAATCCCGTTTAGTATTTCTCTACACACAAATAGGGGGCTCTTGATTTTTCCTTCCTACTAAACTGAAGGTCTATTTAATTAATGGCAATTCAGAGGACACTAATAAATAAAGGGGCATTGAAATACAAAAGGAACATTCAGTCTTAAGCCCTAGGTGGTAGGTCCTAAAATGCAGTGAGAGAGAAAAATATTTACATAAATACTTAAACAAACTGTCAGTAAATGTTACAGGAAAAGTGCAGGCAAAGCATTATGAGCAGAAACTAGATCAGCGTGAGTACCTCAGTTGGATTTCCACACAGACCCAGAGAAATGCTGGAAATTGGAGCATATTCAGCACCCAACTTCACATCCTTGTGTGTGAGTCCCCACCAACTTCAAGAGTCCATAGCTGATTTACATTTTATCTTTATAATTTACATTTAAATTTTTATAATTTAATTCTAATGCACAAAGATTTAATTAACTATCTGTACCTAAAATTACAGAATCATAGTATGATAATCTGCAATCTCATTAAAAACAGAAAAAAAAAAGAATCTGTGTAACTATTTACATAAGTGTAAAAAAGTTTTTTAGTATTTGAGATTTCTGCTTAAAAATGAGTATGATGCAGAACAGTTTATTTTCTGCTGCTACATGCACAGGTATTCTTGTACATCTAGATAGAACACACCTCAGCCTTGATTTCTTTTTAAGACTTTTGTAATCAACAGAAGTTTTAAATTTTAAGAGAACTTCTTTGCAATGTTCAAAATAGAAATAATAATTTTATCTTCAGTTCAGTTAGGGACTAAATTATTCTCCCTGTTATCTATCACCTGAAGTTTTAGAGGGGGAGATGTCAATCCCAAATCTACTAGAAACAAAAAGCAAAGCCAACACTGAAAACAACAAATGTAAAAGAAAAAAGAGACAAAAACACAAAAAGGATAAATTATATTTAATTTAAGAAACGGAACTGAAGATTTGAATATGGTGCAATCAGAAAAAGAAAAAAATGTCTGATACAACTTTCTGGGTGATTTTCAAAGATAATGTGTTTACTTTTCATGACTGCTGGAAATAAAGTTTATTCCCAAGTCTACATGGCATGACTAAATTCTCTGCCTAAGCGGATTTGCAATTTTCTGTTGTCTTGGTAATTCGTTGAGAGGCAAATAGTCATACAAACTGTGTGGTAAGTCAATTTGTTCATGGAGGAGATATGAAATCCTGGTTCCACTGTGCTTCTCTACACTTTTTGCAATTTCCTAGCTGTTAGGAATTCATGTCCAGTATATGGCTGGAGGGGAGGATTTAGATTTTACACTGCAATTACCATCCAGTATCAGGAGCTTCAGCTGTTTACAGCAAGACTCTCCAGGTGCTGGCAGAAGGTCAGATTATAAAGAAGGACAAATATTTGAAAGATAACAAGGCCAGAGGCTTGCAGGCAATATTTAGTTGGACAAATAATTATTTCCTTTTGTGATCCAGCAGTCATTAGTTAAAAATTGAAAGATACAAGGGATAAGATATTTAATGCTAAACTGTGGTTCTAGCTAAACTGGTAGAGGGCTTGTGTGGTGGGGCACATAAACCAGGCATTGTAGTGCAGATCTGTAAGGCCAGCATTGGCGAGGTGGAGGAAGGAGGAACAAGGGTCCCAGGTCATTATCAACTTTATAGCAAGTTAGAGGCTAGTCTAAAATATATGATGTACTCTGTCTCAACAAAATCAAAATAAATTTGTTTTTATTTATTTATTTTATTGATTTTTTTATTGAGCTTTACATTTGTCTCTGCTCCCTTCCCTGCCTCTTCCCTCCTCCCTTCAACCCTCCTCCAAGGTCCCTATGCTCCCAATTTACTCAGGAGATCTTGTCTTTTTCTACTTTCTACTTCCCATGTATATTATATCTATGTAAGTCTCTCTCAATATCCTGATTGTTGTCTAAACTATCTGGGATTGTGGTTTGTAGGCTGGTTTTCTTTGATTTATGTTTAAAAACCACTTATGAATGAGTATATGTGATAATTGTCTTTCTGCGTCTAGGTTACCTCACTCAAAATAATGTTTTCTAGCTCCATCCATTTTCCTACGAAATTCAAGATGCTATTTTTTTCTGCTGTGTAATATTCCATTGTGTAAATATACCACATTTTCCTTATCCATTCTTCGGTCAAGGGGCATTTAGGTTGTTTCCAGGTTCTGGCTATGACAAACAATGCTGCTATGAACATAGTTGAGCACATGTCCTTGTGGTACGATTGAGCATCCTTTGGATACATACCCAAAAGTGGAATTACTGGGTCTTGAGGAAGGTTGTTTCCTAACTTTCTGAAAAATCGCCACACTGACATCTAAATGGGTTGGACCAGCTTGCATTTACACCAGCAATGCAGAAGTGTTCCCTTTTCCCCACAACCTCTCCAGCATGATTTATCATCAGTGTTTTTGATCTTGACCATTCTTACAGGTGTAAGATAGAGTATCAGAGTTGTTTTGATTTGCATTTCTCTGATGACTAAGTATGTTTAACATTTCCTCAAGTGTCTTTCAGGCCTTTTAGATTCCTCTGTTGAGAGTTTTCTGTTTAGATGTGTACTCCATTTTTTACTGGATTATGTGTTCTTTTGGTGTCCAATTTCTTGAGTTCTCTGTTTTATTTTGAAATTGTTATTATATTTTTATTTCTGTACAATATTTGTGAGCATGGAAAGAGAGAATATGCTCCCATAAATGGTATACCATGGGTTAGTAGCATCCTGTTCTGTCACTATACATCTTCCTTCTTTAGGCAGGTTCTCACTGAACCCAGAGTTGGCCTGGCTTTCCACAAGCCTCACTCATCCCTCTCCTTCTACACCACCCCCAGCCCTGTGAAGCAACATCCAGCTTTATATGGGGGTTCCATGGGTTTGAACTCAGATTTTAACACGTGTGCAACAAGAGGTATTACTCCCTAAGTTATCTCCCCAGTCCCTTAATACTACCTTACCTTTTCAAATGTCTTCATGGAATCTACTTCTGGCTGCTAAATCATTCCCTTCAGGGCTGACTCCCAACACTAAGTCTTCACAGTAAAATAGGATGTCTTTCATTCTGCCCAAATTTTTGGCAATTGACCCCCATCCTCTTGGATTAAACATGACCCTCAAAAAGGCAAGTAAAGTTCAGTTATCCTGCCCTGTAAGCCACATCCTATGCCTGGCACTCTCCTTTTTGGTCTGCTTGCCAGTCAACCACGCAGTTGTTGGGTTCCTTGCACTTGCTTTATGATCTCTTTAAGTATATGCAACTAGTCAGATCTTCAGAGAAGTGCTCTGCAGATGACAGACTGCCTGCTCCCACTGCCTCATTAACTCCTACTCACGCAGTGAAGCCTTCCACATAAGCTAAGTCCTTCTAACAAATTCACACATATCTGTGCCTCTCTGTCTTTATGACTAGAATTGTTCATCTCTAGATAACCCACAAGCCAGACTCTGCTCCATGTATTTCCGTTTACTGCTTTTCCCATGACTAAGAAACATACCAGATGCACTGTGGCCTGGAGCAGCTTAGAAAATGCACAAGCAGATGAGAAAGGAACTTCAGGCGTCCTGGATTGTGTGAGTCACATTGTGCACTATTATGTCACCTCACTCCGTTAAGAAAACAAATATCTAATAATCTACATAAGGTTTTCACAGGAAGGCATAAAAGTAAGTCCAAGAAATAAAAGTAGAGTCATACAAAAAGAATCGTGGTGATTTTGCTGTTGTAAAAAAATAATTTTAAAAAATTTTTCGTCTTGATCAGGGTGAATAGGCTAAATGCAGAGACGAGGAATTTCACTTCTCCTGTCATAAAAAGATCTTCCAGGGAACACAACATAAAATGTCTTCACAGAGTCCCTGAGAAGCAACAGCTATTTCAAGTTTCAACTGATGTAGGGAAGGAGTAATACAAATAACCGACCTTAGTCCTAGAGAGCTGTGTGAGCAAACAAAGGAGTGCAAAATTCCAGCAACCAGATGTAACCACAGTATACAACTCCATTCTACTCACTTTGTTGTTTTTTTGTTTGTTTGTTTTTAGAAGACAATTTTAAAGATTTTTATTGTTGTTGTTTTAAGCTTGGAGAAAATATAACCCACATGCTTTCTGTTCCTCAAGGTGATACTTTAAAGACTGGAAAGTATTTGCAGAATAATTTTCGAAGTCGCCGTTTGCTTTTTCTTTCTTGCTATGAACTTAGTACATTAAGGGAAATCAGCACAGCACATTCTGTCATATTAGATGGCCCTCAGAACCCCTGGTACAGTCACCTGTGTGTTGAGTTCACTGATTAGGAGGTGGTAATGATCCTGGTCTCTTAAGATCAAGATGACTCTGTCACTTAAGCTCTGGATACTTCTGGCCTTCCAAAAACTATTCTGAGCTATTCTTTTTTTTATTAATTTATAAAAATTTCCACTTCCGCCCCTCCTCCCATTACCCTCCCACTCCCCCCACTCCCTCTCCTCCTCTCCTCCTCCCTCTCCAGTCCTAAGAGCAGTCAGGGTTTCCTGCCCTGTGGGAAGTTCAAGTTCCTCCCCCCTCCCTCCAGGTCTAGGAAGGTGAGCATTCAAACAGACTAGGATCCCAAAAAAGCCAGTACATGCAGAGGAAACAAGTCCCAGTGCCATTATCAATGGCTTCTCACATAGTCCTGGTGTCAACCACATTCAGAGAATCCGGTTTGATCACATGCTCGTTCAGTTCCAGTCCAGCAGGCCTTGGTGAGCTCTCATTAGATCAGTCCCCTTGTATCAGTGGGTGAATGCACCCCTAATGGTCCTGATTTCCTTGTTCATGTTCTGCCTCCTTCTGCTCCTCATTTGGACCTTGGGGGCTCAGTCCAGTGCTCCAATGTGGGTCTCTGTCTCTATCTCCATCCATCGCCAGATGAAGGTTCCCTCTGATCCTGACTTCCTTGATCACGTTCTCCCTCCTTCTGCTTCTCATTTGGACCTAAGGAGTTAAGTCCAGTGTTCCAATGTGGGTCTCTGTCTCTATCTCCATCCATCGCCAGATGAAGGTTTTATGGTGATATGCAAAATATTCGTCAGTATGATTATGGGCCAAGGCCAGTTCAGGCACCCTCTTCTCTGATGTCCAGGGAACAATCTGGGGATCTCTCCTTGTACCTGGGAACCCCTCTAGAATCAAGTCTCTTACAAACCATAAAATGGCTCCCTTAGTTGAGATATATACTTCCCTGCTCCCATATCCATCCTTCCTCCCTCCCCCCATCACATTCCCCCAAGCTTTCCCCAATCCTCCCCTACTCTCTTCTCTCTAACCATCTCCCCTTCCTTCCACCCCCCCACCTCCCACCACCATCCGTGCACCCAAAGTTGCCTGGCAATCTTGTCTACTTCCAATATCCAGGAGGATAACTATATGATTTTCTTCAGGTTCACCTTCTTATTTAGCTTCTCTAGGATCACGTATTATTGGCTCATAGACCTTTAATTATGGCTAGAATCCACTTATGAGTGAGCACATACCATATTTCTCTTTTTGTGTCTGGGTTACCTCACTCAGTAAAGCATTTTCTATTTCCATCCATTTGCATGCAAAATTCAAGATGTCATTGTCTTTTACCGCTGAGTAAAACTCTAATGTGTATATGTTCCACACCTTCTTTAACCAGTCTTCTAGTCACTTAGTAAAGAGAAAACAAGATGAGCACTGCAAACTAAAATACATGTTCATACTCAGTCACATCTCTAGTGAGAGCCAACACCAGGCTTAGAAGGCAGAGAGGACACTTAAACATCTCTGACCACAATCTGTACATTTAATTTTCTTGATTCTACAGGGAACTGAATTCAAAAGATGCATTATAAAAGATTATTTTATAAGTACAAATGCCAATAATTGCATAAGAACCAATTTTAATTCCAACACTATTTTTAATCAAACAAAAAAGAAATAAAATTATAGCATTTATATTTGGTGGTCTTTTTTCCTGGTTCTGAGACAGGTCTGCACTATAATGCCTGGTTTATTTGATACTAGCCCCACCACACATGCACTCCACCAGTTTAGCTACAGCCCCAGTTCAGCATGAAATATCTTTTACCTCAATTTTAACTGTCCTGGAACTAACTCTTGTAGACCAAGCTGGCCTCTAACTCACACAGATCCATCTACCTCTACCTGCAGAGTGCTGGGATTAAAGTTATGCACCACCACCACCTGGTATGGTGGTCATAATTATAATAATAATAATAATTTAAGTATTCTGTTTTAGAGATGTAAAGGTGGGTGGGAAGGCTGGTTCCACAATGCAGTGGGTGACTCAAGGCCTCAGCGAGTCCACTGAGGCCTTGGCAGGTATGAGACTGCAGCAGGTGAGAGACAGATACAACATACAAAGAGAGTTTGGGTATTCAGTTTATTTAGTGGGTTATGGAAGGAAAAGGAAAGGGGGAAGGGGAGATGGGGGAAGAAGAGAAAGAGGCAGTGGGGAAAAGGGAATAGAGAGAGAGCAGAAGTTACCTCTTCAGGAGAGAGATGGAAAGAGAGAGAGCACAGGCTGGAGGAGGTGGGAGATCAGCTTGCCTAGGCAGAAGGGGGGGTTGAGAGTGGGCAGGGCTTTTCTCTTAAAGGGACAGGGTACCCAGGTGACAGACCAGACCAGCAGATTATAACACTATTAACTTAACTAAATAATGTCATTGCTGCCTTTGGGACCATAGGAAAAGAATAGATATCTATAATGTACAAGCCCAATAAAAGCAGTAGAGTTATCTTCTGAAGATAAGCACATATAAGTAGACAAGAACTTTAAAGCGTTTCCCTTGAGAAGCAGGGATGAATAGAGATGGGTGAGAGTTGCTCTGCTGGCCTCTTTGCACTCTCGGCAGAAGCCACAGGCTATATTCAACAGAGGAGCATCATATAAAAATATACTAAATGGAACAGGGATTTTAACTAGTTGGCATTTGTTACCAAAAGGTAAAGAGGACTTTTAAGACAGTAAAAATAGTCTTTAACTATATATAAAGTTTGATGTGTTTTGAGACAAAGTATCAGTACATACTCTATACTGGCCTTGCCCTTATAATTCTTTTCAACATTGTAGGGCTTTATTTTAGCTGTGTACCTCCACATCTGGCTTTAAATAACAGATATAGAAAGCGTCCACTATTCTAAGCTGTGGTCAAAGATCCAGTGAAGGAAGAATCTGAAAAATACCTGTAGTTCTGTGTTGTATTCCCTGGGGTGTTTTAGAGGGCTGCACTGTGGTGTACTGCCATGATGTGGAAGTTAGTTAAGGTGCTGAATTGGTGAGACTCACCATGAAAACAGTTTCTGAGAAGCTAGGTCAGAAGCCTTCAGAAAGATGCTATAGATGTACCACTCATGAGAGAGCCACAAGTTGTACAGGTGTACCAGCCAAAATTACATTTGAAGTTTTAATTGTTATGCCTTAAAGATCCATGAAACAAAACAAAACACAGAAACGCCTTTGATCTACAAGCCCCTTGCCCAAGGACAGAGAGTTCCTGAAATGCTTCAGGCTATTGTAACACACCACATACTGTTACTACCCTAAGCAAGTTTGTTTGACCCATGTGCACCTGCTGTGCTTGATCAGTGGCAGGAAATATGTCAGGATCACCCTGATTGGGTGTAGACTGGAGGTATGTTAGATACGCTGACAGGAAATATGTCAGGATCACCCTGATTGGGTGTAGACTGGAGGTATGTCAGATACACTGACAGGAAATATGTCAGGATCACTCTGATTGGGTGTAGACTGGAGGTATGTCAGATACACTGGCCGCCGATTGAGCCTGATGGGATGCACTTAAGTTGCTGCAAAATTTGATTCAGGGCTGTTTTTCTTTTATAGCAGGGAGGTAACCAGAGATGTCCCTGATCAGTATTTAATTAAAACTTGCTTTCAATTTGGCTTTAAATACTGATAGTGGTCTTCCTCTTGCCTACTGCGGGGTTGGAAAGGTGTTTAACAGTCACAGGAGAAAGCATAATCTTCTTATCTCAACTGCATTCTTTTCATAATTGTTCCCAAAGACTGATTTTGCTTTACCCCAGTATAATCCTCGTTTTTATTTGTTTGGTTTTGGTTTTTGAGACAGGGTTTCTCTGTAGCTTTGGTGCATCCAGGAACTCACTGTGTAGAGCAGGATGGCCTTGAACTCACAGAGATCTACCTGGCTTTGCCTCCTGAGTGAGTGCCACTACCACCTGGTCAGTTTACATCCTTTAACAAGAAAAAAGAAATTACTATGTGAGGAATCAAGCAATCTCTGGACTCCAGGGCCTTTGTCACTGGTGGATATATCATGAGCTAGAGATCTGCGAGATGGCTTGGTTAGAAAAGAATTTAAGAACCCAAGTTCAATCTCCAGAGCCCACGTGAAAATTCCAGGTACACTGGGACAGAACATGAGTGAAGACCGTATGTAATGCCTGAGAGTTTGTGAGAAAACTCTAACAAAAAAGACCAGAGATTTGTATCCTCCTGTCCTCCATAACATGGATTTTTGTTCTTAGAATGTGCTTTTTTGCCCCTCCCAGGTACAAAGATAGGAGTGGGTTTTGATTCAGATTAACATCAATTTCCCCATTATTATTCAGAATCCTGTTTCCAAGACAAGTTGTCCTTGTGGTCACCTGCATCCTAAACTCATGTGACCTCATCCTTATAACTGGTTAAAATTTGAACTTAAGTGAACTTTGCTCACATGACCTTACTTAACCCATAGAATGCTCTCAGAGTATAAATTGTCTGGTTCCCTGAATAAAATTGGCTACTGCCTGAGACGTTATTCCACCTCATGTTTAGGTTCCACTCTCCAAGGTTCATGCCTGCAAACAGAGCAGCAGCTCAGGGACAGTGACAGAGTCATTTTAACAAGCTCCAGAGAAGGGAAAGCAGGTGGATTTCACTGGGACTCAGTGCCCAGTCAGTCTAGTCAATCTGGCGAGTTCTATGCCAGTGAGAGTCAGTTTGTGTACGGAATCCTGAGGAACTCGGTGGAATTGTCTTCTGGCACACACACACACACACACACACACACACACACACACACACACACACACAGAAAGAGAGAGAGACAGAGACAGAGACAGAGATGTAATGATCTGTCCTGTCCCTTTAAGAGACAAGCCCCACCTATTCCCTCCCCCAACTGCTGAGGAAAGTGGATCTTCCTTCTGCTTCCAGCCTGAGTCTTTTCCTTTTCCATCTCTCCCACAAAGAGGCAGCTTCTGCCTTGCTCCATTTTCCCCACTTCTTCCCTTCCCCCCTTCTGTCTCTCCTTTCTCTCTCTCTCTCTCTCTCTCTCTCTCTCTCTTCCTCTCCCTCCCTCCCTCTCTCTCTCTCTCTCTCTCTCTCTCTCTCTCTTCCTCTCCCTCTCTCTCTCTCTGCCTCTGTGCTCTTCTCTCCTTTTCCCTTCCCCCTCCATAACCTACTAAATAAATATCCAACCTCACTCTGCATGGTGTGCCTATCCATGTCTCTGTCTCTTGCCCGCCAGGTGGCTCCTTGCCAAGGATCAGCCACTTTTGGAGACTTGCGGTGTGGTCTTGTGTGCTGGCCCTGCCTGGGGCTGGCTGCCCCTGCTCGGAGACCTGCGTCATGGTCTCATGACCCGCTGCCTACTGCAGCCACTCAGGATCCACAGCATTTTTACTTTTACCATTACAAGAAACATAAGCATGCTTACACATTACATGCCCATAGCACCACATGTGCATGGTATACCTCTGCTATCCTGATCTATCACCTGGGTATCCTGTCCCTTTAAGAGACAAGCCCTGGCCACTCCCAAACACCCCCCCTTCTTCTGAAGAGGCAGCTTCTGCTTCTCCTCTCTCTTCTCTTCTCTTTTCCCTTATCCCCTTTTCCCCTTCCCTCTCTCTTTTCCCCTCCACCCCTCCATAGCCCACTAAATAAATTCTATACTCAAGCTCTCTCTGCATGATGTATCTATCTGTCTGTCTCCTGCTGAGGCCCCAGGCCACCCACCAGGGGACCCGCTGAGGCCGCCGGTGACCCACCCCGCCCCTTGTGGGATCCCCCGCCACCTTTTTATAAGTAACATTCTGCATGGTATGGCCACACAGATGCAATTCTGTTTTAAATATATATTCTACATGACCCCTTTATAATGATAACATTGATATGTGACTCCGTCAGGCTCTCTCCACATTCAGTCCCACCTGTGGGTTGGCCAGCTAAAGACACATTCAGATTCAGAACCTGGATTCAGATCACTTCTATTCAACATCTTGTGCCTGCTCCATTGCTTTAAATGTTAAGGTTCCCTTCTCTGAGTCAGGCTTTTGCTGACATTAATCTCTGGTTATTCCCCACAGCTAAGGACTGAGATTTGGTTCCTCACTAATCAAACTTTTGTCCTTTCTTGGGCCACTGAAAGTGGTCCTTTCCAGTCCCCAGTTCCTGTACCAGCAGGTCTCTAATTGGCTTGGCCTAGTCATCAAACCTCGCATTATCTGGAAGACATTCTGGTTAAGATTCCATGGGCTCTCACCTTGCTCACATTCTTGCCTTGGGAAATACTCCTAAAACTATTTGTCCAACCTCCCCACTGGTATGTCTTTTAGAGACTCTAAAGCCTCTGCCTTAATTATAGATTCCTAATCTTACCCACATTTGCACTAACAAATGGCCTATGTACCCCTTAAATAACAGCCTAAAGTGGGAGCTTTCTAATTTCTACCAGAAAACAGGCAGAGCAAAAAGTTCCTCTCCAGTTACTCTCCACACTGTTGCTGCCCCGCAGGCATCTCACACCCATCTGCCTTTCCTTTTGCTGGGCAGTCCCACTCCCACCTGCCTGTAAATGCTCTTCTTCTTACTCCTTTTCCTTTTCTTGCTCTATTCTGTCTCTGTGACTACTACAGCTTCTGGTCCCATAGTAACTGGCAAAACTGACCAGACCTAAGGTCTGCTCCCAGTCCTCAATCTCCACAACAGCTGGTGACTTGGCGGCTAGCAACACTAAGTAATTTTCCTTACTACTTCATGTATGAAAGAATGTGTGAATGTTGTGGCCACACAGATATAATTCTATTTTAAATGTATGTTCTATATGGCCTCCATGTCTCTCTTGTCATTTGTATCTGTTTAAAATTCCCACCAAGTTTTGAAAACATGGTGTCTCCATACAACACATGATTGCCACCATTTTGACTAAGGGCAGATCAGATGACCTCACCATCATTTTGACTAACGTCAGAAAATTACTGTATATGCAATTCAACCCTGCTTTAAAATATTTTAAGCTGTTAACCACTATTGTCAGTTCTACCATTAAGCTTCTATTGCAAACAGTTTTCTTCTTTGTCTTTTACAAGTATAAATCTTACCTATTAAAAACCAGTACAGTCAAGCTCAGACCCAGCTCTCCAGGGAGATTTTATACTGTAGGCATAATTTATCTATACTCAATAAACAGTTCTCAAGTGCTCAGAGATCTGGGGAATCTGGCATTTAAATGTTTAATTATTAAAAGCCTTTTCATAACAGAGAAACAAGTTGGCTCCCAACAGCGGCACTCTATTTCCTCCAAAGAAGACAGAAGACAGGTGGGCACACAACAATGCCCATCCTCAATTTGCTTCATCAAGTGAAATCACTAACCATTGGGAAAAACTGCCTTTCATCTAAACTGACGATCTCCAGGCAGTGGACAGAACCACTGGAGCCTAGCTGCTCAGATCAAGGTAGGCTTGTCTTCCTACAGATTCCCTACCCCATGGGATCTTCTGGAGCCTGGCAGGCCCTGCTTCTAACAACAGAAGACAAATACAGTCCTGATTCCCTGTCCTTGATAACCATGGAGGACCCCGAGGAGTGGGTTCTAGGTGGCCAATAGAGTAAGTTCTCTGTCATTTTTTAATCAATAACTCACGTAAAATTTTATCCTTCTCAAAGATCTCTGATGCAGCTTGACAGTTTAAAAGGACAAATCACCAAACAAAATTCAGTATGATTTCTTTATATGTTCTAAATAAAAGTTTTTTAAGATATACAAATGCAAATTATTAAGGTATGTACCTGCAAAGTTATAAAGGTGTGAGGACAAATACAAGTTACCAAATTTATCTCCTATGTGCCTTTCATAGTCTTAAAAATACTTTTCATTGTGCAAAAACATCTATCACAGCCATTCTGACATAAATTTGCTATTTATATAATATACATGTCTAAAACTTATGTTTTCAGAAACTCAGAGAATTCATGTGAGTTCCAAGGAGTCAAATTGAAGAATTCACCTTAAATAGGTCAGATACACCCCTCTCAATTTCCTGGTCCTGAAATTTTTTCTTCCTAAACCTAACTTTGTTATTTGCTCTGCCAACACCTTGCCAGGTCCAAGAGACACCAGAAAGTTCCACACCATAAATCCTGGACAGGAGTAAAGAGACTAGCTATCCCAGGATGTGGCCAGTACCCAGTTGTCTCAGGCCCCTCAAGAAAGATTTTGATGCCCACATATACACAGGAAGTAGTCTTGAGAATCCACCATCCCAATTTCTTTTACCTGCTATGTCAAATTTCCTGCCTTTTATTAAAAGAAAAATATGGATATGTGTAATCTGCTGGCCTGCTCTGCCATCTGGGCACCCTGCCCCTTTAAGAGACAAGCCCCACACACTCCTAACCTCCCCCCATCTTTCTCTGCTCTTCTTCTGAAGAGGCAGCTTTACCTCTCTCTCTTTTGCCTCCTCTCTCACTTTTCCCCTTCTCCCTCTTTCCTCTTTATTTTCCCCTCTATAACCCACTAAATAAACTCTATATCCAAACTCTCTCTGCATGGCATATCTACCTATGTATCCATCTGTCTCCTGCTGAGACCTCAGGCCACCTGCCAAGGGATTCGTTAAGACCTTGGCTACCCACTGCCACCCCACAACCCCACCTCTTTGTAAATGATAACAATGCGCATACACACACTCATGATTACACACACACACACACACACACACACACACACACACACACATGTACACACACACAAAGGAAAAAAAAAATAAAATACAACTCCCTAGCTAGATTCAGTCAACATTTCTCTTTGATGTCATGTGTAGTATTGAATGTTTTGGTAGAATGTTCTGAAGAGTCATAGCAGAAGAGTTCCCAAGAGCATGCCTTGTCTCTATCTGTGGACAGGTATTTACAACTTTCTTCAGAGTTTCCTGGCAAATATTACTGCTGTTACTTCTCTTGTATTTTCTATTTTTTTCATAGACCTGGCAGTGCCCATGAGCCACATCTGTGGCCAGCTCCCTATCTCTCCACTGTATGGCTTCACAGAGAGTCATGATGGATGTCAACTCCCATCAAACGAGTCTTTACAACACTCCCCTCAGGTGGTTGCTAATTAAGATCTGATGTACCTTTGTTAATCCCACTAATAGAGAATAAGACCACAACTGCACATCTAATTTCAAGCAAGCTTTATTTAAATACTGGCCAGGTGGAGGGGCTCTGGCCAGATCCATACCCATGTTCCTGGGAAATGGCCCAGAATCATAGTTTGTAGTGGCTTAAGAAGGGAAACCCATAATTCATTGCATTTCCCATCTAGTCCAATCAGGAGAAAGCATATATCCTGACATACTACCATCCTATATGTGGTCAAGCACATTAGTACAGATGGGTCAAACAACCTTTTTGTGGTGATGTGGGAGTCCCCTCTGTATGCTGTGATTACAATTAGTGATTAAAGAAACTGCTTTGTACTTAAAGCAGGGTAGAATTTAGCTAGGTGTTGAAAACTAAAATTAATGTTGGGAGAAAGAAGGAGGGGTCAGGAGAAGCCTTGTAGCCCTGCCAGAGACAGACACTGGGAACTTTATCCGGTAAGCCACATCCATGTGGCAATATAGAGACTACTAGAAATGGGTTCAATTAAAATATAAGTGTTAGCCAATAAGAAGCTAGATCTAATGGGCCAAGCAGTGATTTAAATAAATACTTTATGTGTGATTATTTCAACTCTGAGCTGCTGAGCAGCCAGGAACAAAACAAGTGACCTTCCCCCAACAAATTGCCATGCCAACACAGGTAACTACATCCACATAAAATCCTGAGAAAGCTTAAAAACAAATTTTAGACACAAAAGAACAGACTTAAACATGGCTTTTGGTAGCCACAATTATTTTTCTAGATATGCTCATGGTGAGCAGGGCACTGTGATTACTTTAAGAGAGGAGCAGTAAAAACTGCACAGCATCCTTAAGAAAAAGCATAGCATGTTTAAGAAAAAGCAGCTTACTGGCTCACCAGCACAAATGGCTCTAACTCTTTTTCAGGAGGTCTGATTATGGAGCATTTAAATGGAGTTTTGTGAGCAGACGGCTACAAACTGCTTAATGGCAACATAAACCCGCTGTTTACCTAAAAAAGGGGCAATGTACTACAGCTCTTGAATACAGCAAAAAGCTGCACTGGGTGGGGCAAGCAGGTAGTGCCATATTTCCCCTAGCAATGCTGCCACTTAAGTTCACAAGAAGGCTTTAGCATTTTAAGAAGTGCTCCTTGACAGTAAAGAATTACAGATACACAGTAGGACATAAAAGACCTCTAAATGGGTCACAGTGTTGGATAAATATACATAGGCTTGGGAGAGAGAAGACAAAGAATATAGACAGTTATAAAAAGAAGTAAATAGTATTTAAAAAAGGTAAAGACTTTAGAAAGACAGTATAGTCAGTCATAGACTAAAGGAATAAAAAAGTAATAAGCCATGTAAAAATGGAATTTATACAGAGAGCCTGGATTATGTATATTATTATGTTTTCTTTGAATTATTGACTCTGAAGGAGCTAAGTAACCAACACATATACTTTAAAGATATCTTGATTTCAGAATTTGAGTCTAAGGACATGTTGCTTTGGAAAAGAACATCTTTGTCTACACAGAAGATGAGAATCTGTGGATCGCTTCCAGACTAATGTGGTTTGATGGACCAAGAACCCCTGAAATGTCACCTTGAATACTCCTTAGAAAATTACTAAACCCAACCAAAAGCAGGAAGAAGTTTGGAGAGAACTATACCCTTATTTCCAAATACTATTTATAAATGTTTGTTTCCATTTAAAGGTAGATATGCTATAGAAATTTGCATTGTTATGAATCTTGGTTTATTGGTTCAAATTTAAGATAAATTTTGTTATATGTATATTTCTGCTCTTGATTAAGGTATTGTGCTTGTGAAAATCATTTAAAAATGTATAATTACAAAATATGGGTTAATAGATAGTCAGCTATAATAGTCAAGCTTGTAGTCATGTTAGTTAGATTTTCTAGATATACAGAGATATATTTCAAATGGATAGGCATTCATCAAACCATTCAAAGACTTCAGAATATAGCATTTATAATGTTTTAGGAACATAGGACTTTTCATGACAATAAGACACATCTGCTTTTGGCAGCATCAAACTACTTCAAGAGGATGATGGGCATCAAAGAGGCTCCTTAAGAAGTTTACTAGCCATTTGGGCAAGAAACTTCTCTTTCCTGGACTGCTTGATGAACTGATCATGTGGGACCTGCAGAATGACTGCTGATCTTGCCTAATGATGAGATGATCCTTCAGACTTCCTCCTTCATGAAAGAGTATGCTAGACATTCTGCTGGACACAGAAATTTTCTGTTTCATGGAAAAGTCTGATGGACATTATGGGCCTGTAGGCTGAAGATGGATGCCCCAATGTTACAGTAGAACTTTGGGTGACTGTCCAGGTACCTAGATGTCTCTATCAATTCTAGAGTTTTGGAAGTTGCTTACAATGCACTTTCTGTTTTCTTATGTAATAGATCCTTTTGGAATCTTTGATGGAGTTAAAGAATAAGATAGTTATAGTTTTCCTTAGTTATGATAAAAGATAAAGTAGATATAAATATTGTAAATTTAATTCTTGCTTAATATCTGTTTTGTTATATGTAATTTTACTATGTTAAAGTTAAAGCCTTTCTTTTTGTTTAAACAGAAAAAGAGAGGTGATATGGGAGTCCCCCTTGTATGCTGTGATTACCATTAATGAATAAAGAAACTGCTTTGGGCCTAATGCAGGACAGAATTTAGCTAGGCGGCAAAAACTAAACTGAATGTGGGGAGACAGAGGAGGGGCCAGAAGAAGACATGTAGCCCTACCAGAGCCAGACAGAACTTTACCCAGTAAGCCACTGCCATATGGTGATACACAGACTAAAAGAAATTGGTTAAATTAAGATGTAAGAGTTAACCAATAAGAAGCTAGAGCTAATGGGCCAAGCAGTGATTTAATTAATGCTGTATCTCTGTGGTTATTTTGTGTCTAAACTGCCAGGCACCTGGAAAATGAACAAGTGGCCTCCTTACAACATTAGTGGAATGAAAAGCATATGGCTTATTATCTCCCATAAACAATAGCCTCCAGCATTTCAGAAACTATCTGTCTTTGGGCAAGGGGCTTGCAGATCAAAGGCTTTTTGTTTCGTAGATACTATGCCTAAGCATAGTAATTGAAGCTTAAAATATAACTTTGGCTCTCACAGTGATAATAAGAAGTATGTTAATCACCTTACTTCCTTTATATGTCAGTATCTTTAGAGACTTGATTTCTCATGTGTGTGTTCAATCCATACCTTCAGCCTACTTTCTATTTCTTCTGTGCTTGAATCTGTGATCTTAAATAGATTTTATCTTTGTTTGACAGTACATTTGGAATGTAGGCTCCATAGGTACTAATAAATAGACAGAGGCTCAGCTTTCTAAAAGTTATTATCTGGCTAAAGTCATAAAATAAATTCACTTAATAATTAGGATAGGAGAAAATAGAGAATACTATTAAGTTATAAATTTCACAGGACAAAACTTGATGTAGTAGGAGTTCCTTGAAGAAAAATATCCAAATTGTAAATGTCAGCAAGAACACCCTGAGGATTTAAAATGACCTTTAAAATAAGAAACTAAGTTTCTCCAGCTCAGTAGAAGTGAAAGCAGACCAGGATAGAGATCCCTATGTCCCTCAGGGAGTTCCAGGCATGGTGAAGGTCACATACTGATAAAATAGCACTGATGGTTTGAAACACGGCTCTCTTAACCACCTTACAACCCTGCTTGATGTTGATCCTTTACTACTTTCACGTTGATTGACTAATGTTTTGCACTGAACATGTGGTATTTCTATCAGTTGATCCAATGTCTTGGTTTGAAACATGCCCTCTTCTCATGAGTTTCTTCTCTGAAACTCTGCCCATCACATGTCTTGGTCTGAAACTCTGTCCATCATCCAGAATTAAGTATCATGGCCTAGAGGGCTTCCATCTCCTTCTAAATTTCTATTGTATTAATTCAGTAACTCATTGGAAAGTCACTTTATGGTGTATTCAAGTAGAATACTGGAACGTACACGATGTATGTACACACAAATGTGTTCATGCGTATACATTTGAAGGCTAAAAGTCAATGTTAGGTTGTTTCCTTCATCACTCTTGTGTTAGTTGGAATGTGATTGTCACACATAAGTTCATAGGGAGTGGCACTATTAGGAGATGTGGCCTTTCTGCAGTAGCTGTGACCTTGATGGAAGAAGTGTGTCACTGTGGGGGTGGGTTTTAAGGTCTCTTATGATCAAGTCAGGCCTAATGCGGTCTATTTCCTATTGCCTACAAGTCAAGATGTAGGAGTCAACTGCTTCTCCAGCACCATGTCTGCCTGCATGCCACCATGTCCCACCATGATGATAATGGACTAAACCTCTGAAAATGTAAGTCACTCAATTAAATGTTTTGCTTTATAAGAGTTGTCATGGTCATGATATACCTTTGCAGCTACAAAAACCCTAGCTAGGACAAATCTTGACCCATTTTTTTTAAAGCTAGATCTCTTGCTGTACCTAGAGTTCTGGCTAATCGATCCTCTGGGAATCTTTTGTCTCTGTCTCTCAAGCACTAGTATTCCAGGTACATATTCCCATAAGTGGATTTTTATGTGGATTCTTGGATTTGAACTCAAATCTTAAAGTTGTGTGGCATTCACTCAGGAATATACTCAGGCAGTCATCATCATAACCAGAAAACATGGGTCAGAAATCTTGTTGAACGTCTCAACTTCTTTCTCTTACAAGGGTAGACACTATAATTTTGGGCCAGTGATATGTGTTTTCTAGAGGTGTCATGAGTATTGAATGTTATAATGAATATGCCTGGAAATTTTGTAAGTATTTCTCTGAATAAAGGACAAATAACCATGACTATGTGCATATTAAAATGCCATATATTATTATATTTTTTGAAAGTAATTTTATTAAATTATAAAAGTTTCCATTTATGCCCCTCTTCCCAACACCCTTCCACTCCCACCACTCCCTCTCCTCCTCCCTCTTCGTCCCTAAGGGCAGTCAGGGTTTCCTGCCCTGTGGGAAGTTCAAGTTCCTCCCCCCTCCCTCCAGGTCCAGGAAGGTGAGTATCCAAACAGACTGGATCCCCAAAATCCAGTATATGCACAGGAAACAAGTCCGAGTGTCATTGTCAATGGCTTTTCAGAAAGACTCCGGGCCAGCCACATTCAGAGAGTCCGGCCACATTCAGAGAATTTGGTTGGATCACTTCCTCGTTCAGTCGAAGTCCAACTGGCCTTGGTAAACTCTCATTAAATCCGTCCCCTTGTGTCAGTGGGTGATAGCATCCCTCGCAGTCCTTATTTGCTTTTTCATTTTCTTTGTCCTTCTGCTCCTCATATGGACCTTGGGGGGCTCAGTCCGGTGCTCCAATGTGGGTCTCCATCTGTATCGCCACCCATCACCAGATGAAGGATCCATGGTGATAAGCAAAATATTCATCAGTATGGTTATGGGCCAAGGCCAGTTCAGGCACCATCTTCTCTGTCCAGAGAACAATCTGGGAATCTCTCCTTGAACCTGGGATCCCATATATAATCAAGTCTCCTGTAAACCCTAAAATGACTCCCTTAGTTGAAATATATTCTTCCCTGATCCCATATTCATCCTTCCTTCATCCACCCCATCCCGGTCAACCAAGCTTTCCCCATTCCTCCCCTACTCCCTTCTCTCTAACCCTCTCCCCTTCCAACAACCCTCCCAACCCCCCCATGCACCAGAGGTTACCTGGGACTCTTGACTATTTCCTACCTCCTGGCGGATAGCTAAATAATCTTCATCAGGTTCATCTTCTTATTTAGCTTCTCTAGGATCTCGAATAATGGGCTCAAAGACCTTTAATTATGTCTAGAATCCACTTATGAGTGAACATATCATGTTCCTCTTTTTGGGTCTGGCTTACCTCACTCAGTAAAGCGTTTTCTATTTCCATCCATTTGCATGCAAAATTCAAGATGTCATTGTTTTTTACCGCTGAGTAAAACTATAATGTGTATATGTTCCACACCTTTTTTAACCATTCTTCTATTGAGGGACACCTAGGCTGTTTCCAGGTTCTGGCTATTACAAATAGTGCTGCTATGAACATAGTTGAACAAATGCTTTTGTGGTATGTTAGGGAATCTCTAGGGTATATTCCCAAGAGTGGAATTGCTGGGTCCTGAGGGAGGTTGACTCCCAGTTTCCTGAGAAACCGCCACACTGATTTCCACAGTGGCTGCACAAGTTTGCATTCCCACCAACAATGGATGAGGGTTCCCCTCTCTCCACATCCTCTCCAGCATAGGCTATCGTTGGTGTTTTTGACTTTAGCTATTCTGAAAGGTGAAAGATGGTATCTCAAAGTGGTTTTGATTTGCATTTCCCTGATCGCTAAGGAGGTTGAGCATGACCTTAAGTATCTTCTGGCCATTCGAAGTTCATCTGCTGTGAATTCTCTGTTAAGTTCAGTACCCCATTTTTTAATTGGGTTAATTAGAGTTTTAGTGTCTAGTTTCTTGAGTTCTTTGTATATTTTGGAGATCAGACCTTTGTCTGATGAGGGGTTGGTGAAGATCTTCTCCCAGACAGAAGGCAGCCTTTTTGTCTTACTGACAGTGTCCTTTGCTTTACAGAAGCTTCTCAGTTTCAGTAGATCCCATTTATTCATTGTTTCTCTTATTGTCTGTGCTACTGGGGTCCTACTTAGGAAGAGACCTCCTGTGCCTATATCTTGTAGATTACTTCCCACTTTCTCTTCTATCAGGTTCAAAGTGGATGGATTAATGTTGATGTCTTTAATCCATTTGGACCTGAGTTTTGTGCATGGTGATAGATAAGGATCTACTTTCATCCTTCTACAGGTTGACATCCAGTTATGCCAGCACCATTTGTTAAAGATGCTTTCCTTCTTCCATTGTATACATTTAGCTCCCTTGTCAAAAATTAGGTGCTCATAGGTTTGTGGGTTAATATCCGGGTCTTCTATTCTATTCCAAAGGTCGATTTCTCTGTTCTTATGCCAATACCAAGCTGTTTTCAATACTGTGGCTGTGTAATAGAGTTTGAAGTCAGGGATGGTAATGCCTCCTGAAGTTCCTTTATTGTATAAGATTGTTTTGGCTATCCTGTGTTTTTTGTTTTTCCATATAAACTTGATTATTGTTCTCTCAAGGTCTGTGAAGAAGTTTGATGGGATTTTGATGGGGATTGCATTGAATCTATAGATTGCTTTTGGTAGAATTGCCATTTTTACTATGTTGATTCTCCCAATCCAAGAGCAGGGGAGGTCTTTCCATTTTCTGGTATCCTCCTCAGTTTCTTTCTTCAAAGACTTAAAGTTCTTGTCAAATAGATCTTTCACTTCCTTGGTCAGAGTAATCCCAAGATATTTTATGCTATTTGTGTCTATCGTGAAAGGTGATGTTTCTCTGATTTCCCTTTCTGCTTCTTTATCTTTTGTGTATAGGAGGGCCACTGATTTTTTGGAGTTGATCTTGTATCCTGCCATGTTACTAAAGGTGTTTATCAGCTGTAGGAGTTCTTTGGTAGAGTTTTTGGGGTCACATATGTACACTATCATATCGTCTGCAAATAACGAAAGTTTAACTTCTTCCTTTCCAATTCGAATCCCCTTGATCTCCTTATGTTGTCTTATTGCTATTGCTAGAACTTCAAGCACTATATTAAAGAGGTATGGAGAGAGTGGACAGCCTTGTCGTGTGCCTGATTTTAGTGGAAAGGCTTTGAGTTTCTCTCCATTCAATTTGATGCTAGCTGTCGGCTTGCTGTATATTGCTTTTATTATATTTACGTATGATCCTTGTATCCCCAATCTCTCCAACACCTTTATCATAAATGGGTGTTGAATTTTGTCAAATGCTTTTTCAGCATCCAATGAAATGATCATATGGTTTTTTTTCTTTCAGTTTATTTATATGATGGATTACATTGATAGATTTGTGTATGTTAAACCAGCCCTGCATATCTGGGATGAAGCCTACTTGATCATAATGGATAATTTTTCTAATGTGTTCCTGGATTCGGTTTGCCAGGATTTTAATGAGAATTTTCGCGTCGATGTTCATGAGTGAGATTGGCCTGTAATTCTCTTTCTTGGTTGTGTCTTTGTGTGGTTTTGGTATTAGGGTAACTGTAGCTTCATAAAAGGAGTTTGGCAATGACTCTTCTCTTTCTATATTGTGAAATACATTAAGGAGTATAGGTATTAGCTCTTCCTGGAAGTTCTGGTAGAATTCTGCATTGAAACCATCTGGTCCTGGGCTTTTTTTGGTAGGGAGATTGCTGATAACAGCTTCTAATTCTTCACGACTAACAGGTCTATTTAGATTGTTCACCTGTTCTTGGTTCAACTTTGGTATATGGTACTTATCTAAAAAAATGTCCATTTCTTTTACATTTTCCAACTTTGTGGCATATAAACTTTCGTAGTAAGATCTAAGGATTCTCTGAATTTCCTCTGTGTCTATAGTTATGTCCCCCTTTTCATTTCTGATCCTATTAATTTGTATGTTCTCTCTCTGCCGTTTGATTAGTTTGGATAGGGGTTTGTCAATCTTGTTGATTTTCTCTAAGAACCAGCTTTTTAATTCATTGATTCTTTGGATTGTTTTCTGTGTTTCTATTTTGTTGATTTCAGCCCTCAGTTTGATTATTTCCAGTCTTCTACTCCTCTTGGGTGAATCAACTTCTTTTTTTTTCTAGAGCTTTCAAGTGTGATGTTAAGTCTCCAATGTTTGCTTTCTCTGTTTTCTTTATTTGGGCACCTATTGCTATGAACTTTCCTCTTAGCACTGCTTTCATAGTGTCCCATAGGTTTGAGTATGTTGTGTCTTTGTTTTCATTAAATTCAATGAAGACTTTAATTTCTTTCTTAATTTCTTCCTTGACCCAGGGGTGATTTAGTAGTTGACTGTTCAACTTCCATGAGTTTGTTGACTTCCTGGGGGTAGCATTGTTGTTGAATTCTAATTTTAATCTATTGTGGTCTGACAAGACACAGGTGGTAACTAATATTTTTTTGTATCTGTGGAAGTGTGCTTTGTTACCGAATATGTGGTCAGTCTTCGAGAAGGTTCCATGAACTGCAGAGAAGAAGGTATATTATTTCCTATTTGGGTGGAGTGTTCTATAGATGTCTGTTAAGTCCATTTGATTCAATACCTCCAATAAATCTCCTAATTCTCTGTTTGGTTTCTGTCTGATTGACCTGTCCATTGGTGAGAGAGGAGTGTTGAAGTCTCCTACTATTAGCGTGTGTGGTTCGATGACTGCCTTGAGTTCTAGAAGTGTTTCTTTTACATATGTGGGTGCCTTTATATTAGGGGCATAGATATTCAGGATTGAGACTTCTTCCTGATGAGTTGTTCCTGTTATGAGTATGAAATGTTCATCTCCATCTCTTCTGATTGATTTTAGTTTGAAGTCAATTTTGTTAGATATTAGAATGGCCACACCCGCTTGTTTCTTAGGTCCATTTGCTTGGAAAACCTTTTCCCAACCCTTTACTCTGAGTAGGTGTCTGTCTTTGTGGTTGAGGTGTGTTTCTTGTAAACAGCAGAATGTTGGGTCCTGTTTTCGTATCCAATCTCTAAGTCTGTGCCTCTTTATAGGTGAATTGAGTCCATTGATATTAAGAGATATTAATGACCAGTGGTTGTTGACTCCGGTCATTTTTTTTTTTTGGGTAGTAGAGTGTATGTGTTTTCCTTCTTTGGGTTGTGCTAGTGAAGGGTTGCTAGATGTCTGAGTTATTGTAGGCAATGTTGGCAATGTTGGATTCCTTGGGATGTAATTTTCCTTCTAACATTCTCTGTAAGGCTGGATTAGTAGTTACGTATTGTTTAAATTTGTTTTTATCCTGGAATATTTTGTTTTCTCCGTTGATAGTGAATGAAAGCTTGGCTGGGTATAGTAGTCTGGGCTTGCATCCATGGTCCCTTAGTTTCTGCAGTACCTCTATCCAGGACCTTCTGGTTTTCATGGTTTCCATAGAGAAGTCTGGTGTAAGTCTGATAGGTTTACCTTTATAGGTTACTTGACCTTTTTCCTTTGCAGCTCTTAATAACCTTTCTTTAATCTGAATGCTTTGTGTTTTGATTACTATATGGCGAGGGGATGTTTTTTTCTGATCCAGTCTATTCGGTGTTCTGTATGCTTCTTGCACCTTCATAGGAATATCACTCTTTAGGATGGGAAAGTTTTCTTCTATAATTTTGTTGAATATATTTTCTGGACCTTTGATCTGCAATTCTTCTCCTTCTTCTACTCCTATTATTCTCAGATTTGGTTTTTTTTATTATGTCCCATATTTCCTGAATGTTTTGTGATGAGAATTTGTTGGATTTGCTGTTTCTTTGGTCAGGGTGTTTATTTTCTCTATGGTGTCTTCATAATCTGAGATTCGTTCTTCTATCTCTTGTATTCTATTGGTTATGCTTGTTCCTGAAGTCTCTGTTTGTTTACCTAGATTTTCCATATCCAGCCGGCCCTCGGTTTGTGTTTTCTTCACTGCCTCCATTTCAGTTTTCAATTCTTGAACTGATTCCATTACCTGTTTGATTGGTTTTTCTTGGTTTCCCAGGGTATCATTTACGAATTTACTCATTTCTTCAAACTTTTTGTTATATTTGTCTTCCATTTCTTTACTCATTTCTTTCATTTTTGTTTTATTTCTCTTCTATTTCTTTAAGTGAGTTATTCATACCCTGTTTAAGAGACTCTATTGCTTTCATAATGACACTGTTTTCCACTTCTTCCAGAATAGGGTGTTCAAGTTCTTCTGTTGTAAGATCCCTGGGATCTGGTGTTTTCATGTTGTTTTTCAGATTATTGGAGGAATTCTTGCCTTGGCGCCTGCCCATCTCTTCCTTCAGATGCTCTCCAATGGCTCTTCCCTCCCCTGGGTCTTCTTCTACTGGATTAGTGCCCCTTGCTATCCAGGAATCACTTTGCCTGCCACCTTAACTTGCTGCAGGCAGGCTATTAGAACAAAGGGACTGCCGTCCCTTTGCACTCACCGCCTGTCCGGCCCGCGGTGCCCACCCAGGCTGAGATGGAGGAATTTAAGCCCCGAAAAAGGGAGAGGGGAAGGGTAGAGGTTCCAGGCAGAAAGCTGGGATGGCGTAGCAGGAGAGAGGGTTTAACTGGGGGAAGCTGCTCCTTTGGAGTAGCCAGGGAGATAAGGATGGCGGGAATATTGTGTGTTCCCTAAACGGACTTGTGTGGCTGTCAGGAACAACACACTTACCCCTCCATTGTATCTTCTGATACAGGATCAGAGCCTCTCGCTGGTCAGAAGTCTCCCTGCCTGCAGTCTTAGCTTGCTGCAGACCGGCTATTAGAACAAAGGGACTGCCGTCCTTTTGCACTCACCACCTGTCCGGCCCGCGGTGCCCACCCCGGCTGAGATGGAGGAATTTAAGCCCCAAAAAAGGGAGAGGGGAAGGGTAGAGGTTCCAGGCAGAAAGCTGGGATCACAATGCCATATATTATACAAATAAATGGAATGTAAAGCCTTTCTATTGTGCTTAGCACCTGTTCTGATGCTCAGCATATAAAAGGCACTGTGTAAAACCTAAGTAGATAATTAAAACCAAATTACTTTCTGTAAAACTATAAAAGGATCCATCTTTACTGCATTTCCTTTGTTTATTTTTCTATCTGTTCTAATGCATACAAGTTACAATATTAGACCTTAAAGAATTTAAAGATGAGAAGCAATTTGAACTGGTTATGTATCTTTGTTCTATCAATCCCCGTGTTTATGAAATCTTATGAACTATAGGAGCAGGGCGGGTTACAGATTGTGACTGCTGAGAAGAGTTTTCACCATGTGGAGTCAAGGTACAAGCATTACTAGCAATGCTAATCACATATCAGGATTCCTCAATTGCTCTCCAACTTTAGATTTTGAAGCAAAGTCTCTCACTGATCCCCAGTTCCATGATTGGTTAGATTAGGTAGCTAATGAGCTACAGTGATCTTCCTTTCTCCACTATCCCCTCCTCACCAGTTCTGGGTTAACAGGCATATGCCACAAAGCTTGATTCTTTGTATGTGCATGATAGGAATTTTAAATACATGCACACATGTATACACAGTAAGTACATTATCAACTGTGTTATCACCCCCACTAAAATTTCTGATTTTTTCTTTGGAATATTATATCAGTTCAGGAGATTCTAAACAAACCATTACTGAGGGAACAGTCCTGAATATAGTTTGGAAAGGGCCAGTTTGCAAGAAGGTGGGGGAATGTTGCTTCTTTAAAAAGGAGAAATTTTAGAGTTAGTCTCATTAGGGAAAAAAATGTCAGCTCCATCACTTCACAGTACCTTGGCCACAGTCCTTCTTTAAATATGTGTGTGCTTCTATGACAATTAATCAGTTGCAGTTATAATTGAAAGAAAGTGTCTCACTCACCTAGCATAAGACATGTGATAACTTAGGTGTGAACATTCAGGATGAAGGCTCTAAGAAATTACAAAATACTTGACATTGTACCTGAAAGCTTTTTCTATTCCAGCGTAGACTTTGAACCACCTGTGTGTTGGCCATAACACATACTCGTAGCCCCATACTTCATTAAGGTCTTGCCCAAGGTGATAGATCAAGTTAATATTTCATGGAAACCATGGTCTACTGCATAAAAGACAACTTTTGGGATTGCTTTACTTACCGAAATACACCTCCTCCTTCATCCATGCTCAACCCATTATAAATATTACATGTCACCCACAGAATTAGCAACAATGTATTTGACACTGTCTGATGAATTCAGTTATAATTAGTCAGGGTACCTGCTTTAAGGGGAATTACAGTCTCTTCATTGTGCTCAATGGAATACTAAGGTAAAGACCGTAACTGAATTAGATGATACTTGACACTGAATCTTAGCCTCTATGAAAGTTTTTTTTTTTTAAAGGAGTTGTGAAGGTTAAGTGAAATTAGGTTCAGGAGGCCTCAGTCAGTCTCACAGTGATGAGAGTCAGAACAGCAGCAACACTACAGAACATGGTTCGTGTGCTGAAAGGACCAAGGAACTGCGGAAATATCAGCCACAGACTTATATAAAGAATGATGTGCAACTTTTTAAATAGATAATTTTTAGATGTAATAATGAAAGAAATGAGCCGAGTGCAGTCAGCTACTAGGAGCTAATTCTGTGTCCTTAAAGTCAAAGACAGGGTGGGAAAGCTGAGTTCAATCCATTGCTGTGCTGTTGCCTTGTGTGTAGAACCTTGATCAGATTAATTAACATCCATAAGACAGTTTCCTCTGTAAGAAATCTGGTGTGTGAATTTGGTTGTTCACAGATATGTTGACTATGTGTCCTGAACATGAACACCATGGTACAGGGATCAAGGTCTAAGGTATGAAAAGTAGACACAGAAATAGAAGAATCTTATAATTAAGGTTGAAACTAGAAATGTTGAGAAGAATAAGCAAGCAATATACTTTGAGGCATGACATTTTAAATGTCTGCCACCGACGGTGTGATATATTTTCTGAAACAGAGTTCCAATAGCAAGTTGACAATAATTTGATATTCTCTGTTTCCTGACACTCTAAATTCTTATTTCCTAAGTTACCATGGAGCTCTCTCTAGCAAATGTCACTCAGTGAGTTTTGACTGTGTTTGCTTATTTTGATGCTGATTTTACTTGAAACTGGTTCACTCTCCATCCCTTCAAATTAGATGTTCTTTTACTCTCGAAAATAAAACATACCTGATGCTAGACAAGTCTTTAGCTTAGTCAATTACCAGACAGAAAGGCCTTCTATTTCTGTCTGCCAAGGACATGGGATTTTTCTTTATCATCTTGGAACAAAGCATGCCAGTTGTAGGAGGGAGCACAGATAGAGTGAAGAAGCTGAAATCTCCAGTCAGAATGGAGCAGTTTTCCTCTCTGAAAAGAGAAATATAATGTGTGAATACGCAGAATCTTTTGGTAAATAGAAAGAACTAGATACTGATGTATTGTGGGAGCTCCATGCATTTAGCCAGTGACATTTGGGAATGATTTGCTATGGGCATGGTTTTTCTCTGGAGACTTGACCAGATTAAAGGGAGGCTTATTCAGAAAGCCCTCTGCTTATCTGTAGAACCCAGTGACTAATAAAGTAGAAGATTCTAGGTCAAAGAATGGTTGGTTCCCTGCTTTAATATCTTCAGCTATCAGTTTAACTGGAATAACTTCTTGGAATGAAACAATCTAAAGCAAAAAGAACCCTGTATATCTTTAAACTGGCCAAACAGATTAAACTGAATGGAACTGAATTGGCATCATCTAAATGTGTCAGAAGCACAATGACAGGCATAGCCTAGTGTCATAAATACCAAGACTTCTCATCTTGATTTTAATACTGTTCTATACTATCATCCTGGTTTTGAAAATTGAATTTTTTATATCTCTCCTATTAAATACAAAAACAATAATGATGACCTTACAAAATAGTAAAAAGATTAAACAGACAATTCATAGGACCAAAATATTTATGTTCTATAGAGTTTATGTACAAATGTGTAGATAGTAATTTCATAGATAAAGAAGTTGGAAAGAAATGGCTGTTACATACCAAGACCACATAGTTATTTTATTAGCTATTTTCCCTGTTGCTGTGATAAAAATATCCTAACAAAAGCAACTTTATGGACAAAAAAGTTTATTTTGTCTTATTATTTCAGAAGGAAGCAGTTTGTCATGGGGAATACAAACTATCATGCTAGAAAGACAGGAGAACAGGCAGGAAAGTGTTGGTGGTAGGAACAGGGACATACTGGTCACATAGATACCAGACTCAGGTAGTTAAGAGCAAAGAAGTGGAACTAGTCTCAAGGATATTCCAGTGATTATTTTCTCCAGAAAGTACCCTTCCCATAAATGTTTCACAACTTTCCTAAACAGAGAAGTCAGCTAGAGACCAAGGATCAAATAACATGAGCCTATGTGAACATTTCATATTCAGCACCAATAGCTATTTAGTTATTTGCTAAGAGACTTTGGTTTTTCACCTTCTGAATTTTATTAGAATTTATTTTCCAAGACAGGGTTTCTCTGTACTTTTGGAGCCTATCGCCTGTCTTGGAACTATCTCTAGTAGACCAGACAGGTCTCAAACTCAGAGATTTTTTGAGTACTGGGATTAAAGGTGTGCAATGCCACCTTTAATTAGTTTATTAAGCTAATTAGTCCCACTTATTAGTCCCACATCAACTTATTAGTCCCACATCAACTCCAATGCATAATTTCTGTTAGCAAGACTATGAACCAAAACTGTAGCATGAATACGAAGTGTGTAAACCACAATATCTGGTTTACTCACATACTGCCACCCACACATACTGCCTGCATTCTCAACAATTATACATGCTTCTTCTACCCTTTGCTTGAAAGAATCTTGAATCAGTTCAGTCAAATCATTTTCCTCCATTTTAACCCTGAGTCGGAGTTAAAAGTGTATTGCCTCACATTTTAAAACAAGCATTCAAATTCCTACAGCCACATATAGTTATTCTCAAACTATTCATTTCAATATTTATTTATTTATTTTTCCTTAAAATTAAATCTGGAACTCCTGATCCTGAGATCATTATGGGTAAATGTTTCAAAAAACATTACTAAACCATCATACAAACTGCAATATTCATCACAGGTGAAACCCAATTATTATGACAAATTGTAATGAAACCATAGTTTGGTTGTATTATGACAGAGTTGGGTCATAGTGAGCCAGTAACAGAAATTAGATCCAGGTGTAAGGCATCTATCTGGGAAGCATCCTCTGAGAAGTGAATTGGGCAGCAAAAGAGAAACTTTGGTCTATGGACTCAATGTTCAATGGGGCTGTAGGAAGGGTGGCCTATGAAACTTTGAGGTGTTACTACAGGGTGTTCTATCTGTAGAACATGGACTAAGAGTGAGTTAGAAGCCAATAGAACATGAGCAAAAGAAGAACAAGAAACTGGCTGTGACATTTGGAAAAAAATATAAGAGAGAGACAAATTGGAGGGATACCAGTTCAATTCCAGTAACAACCAAGGACATTATGCATGTTATACAATGATTCTACCACTGAACTACACCCTAGTTGAAATAATCTAAATCTTTTTAAAGTCAAAAATATAAATTGTACTCAATGCCATATGTATTATATAGTATACAAAAATATAATACTAATATGATTCATTTGCATATGTGACATGATTTATGATCAATGCAAGTTTTAAGTGCAAGCATGCTATTATCCATGTGTATTTGCTTTTTAAACTATTGAAAGACAATTCTGTTTGATTCTAAATCATGATTTTTCTATAAATAGGATGCATACTGCTAGTACAAGCATTAAAAATGAGAATCTTGTAACCCCATGTTCCCTGCATTTGTTCTCGTAAATTAAAACAGCATACATCTAATTTAGAGCAGTTTCTTCTAAACAAGCATCAGTTACCAGTGTTGGAGTTCCCTTCTCTGTTTTTCTTTACATGCTCAGATTACTATCTGCCATTCCATTTTCCTTCAAGTTCTTGGCTTTTGAAATCAATCTTCCACTCATATTTGTCTCCCCTGAGAATCTTCAGTTCCACGTCTACATTGTTGAATGGTTTTCTTTTTTAAGGTCTATTTATTCATTATGTATTGTGTTCTGTCTGTGTGTATGTCTGCAAGCCAGACGAGAGAATCAGGTCTTGTTACAGATGGTTGTGAGCTGGTGCAGGAGTATTGTCTGTATTCTTTCAATCATGTTTTAAATAAACGCTGATTGGCCAGGCAGGAAGTATAGGTGGATCAAACAGCAGTAAGTAGAGGTAGGGCAATGAGAACAAGAGTATTCTGGGAAGAAGGAAGCTCTCTCTCCATTCCTGCCCAGATCACCAAAGAAGCAAGATATGACCTGCTCCACTGAGAAAGGTACCGAGCCATGTGGCTAACATAAATAAGAATAATGGGGTTGATATAAGTTATAAAAGTTAGCAAGAAGCCTGAGCTAATGGACCAATCAGTTTATAACCTAATGTAGACTGTCTGTGTGATTTTCTTTGGGACTTACTGGCTGTGAGGTACTGGGCAGGACAGAAACTCCAACAAGCCGGCCCTCATGTTACAGTGAGCCACCATGTGATTGCTGAGAATTGAATCAGGAACTCTAGAAGAGGTCTGAGATATCTCTCCAGCCCTACTGATTTTTTCTTTTTTAAATTTTTCTCTACTTTGTTTCCTAAGACTAGGCTCCAATTGGTGGACCAATCAGAACAACTTCCCTGTATTCAGAAGGCATATAAAACCATCTCTGAAAATAAATTAGAGGTTCAGTGATTGAAATCAAGATACTAGTCGAGGCTATAAATAAAAGATAGTACTATCAGCTGAAGTAGTCCTTTTCCCTACAATTTATTCAGCAGAATGTCATCATTCCATCTCCTTCACATATCTTTTCATTATATTTCATTTTAATGTCCAATATCATACCCCACATTTAATGCTCTAACTGCCTTTGGACACTTTATTGTGTATTCTATCTCTTTCTCCAAGGAACTATTAGTTTATATGATGTATTTTTTTAGATTATATTAGGCAGTAAATCAGTGACTCCAGGATCCACAAATGCATACCAACCCCCTATTATGAAAGAATAAAGTGCGATTTCAAAAAATAGAAGGCAATTCCAGGAAGAAATTATGCAAGTATTATGTTGATTATGTTGATTATGATGTCACAGTTGGACTTTAGGTTAACATCCCTCACCAAGGATCTACTGAAACACTTTTTATGTTACTGTTGCTCTTGGGTGATCTACTTTAAATACTTGACATCAACACTGAAGATCCATCTAGTCTATTTTTACATGAGATCAGTTTTCTTGTTTTGACTGAGTAGTATAAATTTGCTTTGTGGTTGTTAGTAAATTGCAAGATACTTGATTATTGTCATTTTGTATTAATTTCACAATTCTTGAATTCTCAACCAGTATTGTTTCATAATTAGGCTTGTCATGAAAGCTCAATCTAATTATTATATTCATAGTTTTCAAAAAAGCACAGAAAATTAATCTGTTACAAATAACTCTTTTTTAGTGTTTTCTATGTCAGAAGCCTCTTTAATATAAAAAACATTTGGATCATATTCACCTTGTTACCTAAAAGCTAAGTAAAAAATGAAATTTCTGTTGTGTCCAAGTAGAAAGAAAATTGCTCACAATAAAAGTTCCTATTTCTATTCTCTTTTCCATTATATGTGTTATTATGAAGTCCCCTTATTTTCCTCTTCCTCCTGGCAAGTATGAATAACAATTAAATACAATAATTACAATCAAAATTCTATGATGCATAACAAACACTTACAGAATGCTACTGTAGGCCTTATATTCCTCTAAGTATATAACAAACCTTAGCATATTTTATCTTCACTCTAATACTGCAAGGGAAGTACAGACATTATTTTAATTTTATAGGTGAAATAACTTGGACCAGTCATAACACTAGAAGTGGTAAAGTTGTGAGATGAATACAGAGAAACAATCACTGTGTTTCTCTATGCAACATCAGTCCCGCCTCCTACCATATCCCTCCCTAGTAAGTATGTGTTGCTCCAGTTTAAGAGGCAGGGATGTTGTCATGTTTTAGGAGTAAAATCTACAGAAAACATTGATGCTATCACAAACATTAGTGTAGATATTCATTTGCTTTTAAGGTGGGGACTTTGGTTGAGGTCAGAATTCTTGAAAACCTTAGCTGGGCATTCTTTGAGGCACAGATATTTGGAGGCTATATTACTTAAGGTCTTCATTGCTCTCACCAAAAGCCTGACAAGAACTTGAAATAGGGTTGCTTTTGACTTATAGTTCAAGGAGATGCTATCCATCATGGCAACGGAAAGATCAGTCTCATTGTAACTGTAGGCAGGACACAGGCAGTGAAAGGAAGCATAGGGTTGGGCTAGAAAAATCAAATGCCCACCCGCAGTGACACACTCCAAAAAGTAAAGCCTCCCGCCTAAAGGTTTCATGACCTTTCCAAATAATAACCCTAACTGTGGACCACGTGTTCAAAACCATGAACTTATGGGAGCAAATGAAGCAGTTCACCTTCAAATCACAACACAAGGCTGAGGCAAAGCATCACTGGAGTCCAAATGTTCAAGCACAGCCTGTTCCACTTGGTAAACCCAGGCTCAAGGGAGCTCTGACTCTTCGGTTTTACTATGTTGTTGGTAATAAGCGCAGCAACAGTTCCTAGTAGCAATAACAAAAACTAAATTGTTCTGAAACATAAGACAATTGGGCTGGCTAGTTTTGTTTGTCAACTTGACACAAGCTACAGTTATCAGAGAGGAAGGGGCTTCAGCTGAGGAAATTCTTCCAGGAGATCCAGTTGTAAGGCAATGTCTTAGTTTGGGTTTGAATTGCTGTGACGAGACATCATGATTACAACAGCTCTTATAAAGAAAAGGTGTAATTGGAGTGGCTCACTAATAGTTTCAGAGGGTTAGTATATTATCAGCATGATGTGGAGCACGGCAGTGTGCAGGAAGACGTGGTGTTGGGGCCGAGAGTGTACCCATACCTCTCGCAGGCAACAGAAGTCAACCTATTATCACACTGAGGGGAGTTTGAGCAAAAGAGACCTCAAAGTTCACCCCCATAGTGACATACTTCCTCTAACAAGACCACCCCTCCTAATGGTGTCACTCCCTTTGGGGGCCATTTTCTTTCAAACTACCACAGGCATTTTCTCATTTAGCCACAAACGCAGGCGAGGCCAGTCCACGGTGAGTGGTGCCATCTTTGGACTGCTAGTCCTGGGTTCTAAAAGAAAACAGGTTGAGCAAGCCATGAGGAACAAGCCACTAAGCAGCTCCGTTCCATGACCTCTACATCAGCTTTTGCCACTAGGATCCTGTCCTGCTTGGGTTCCTATCTTGATTTCCTTCAACAATGAACAGTAACGTTGAAGTGTAAGCCAAGTAATCACTTTCATCTTTAATTTGCCTTTTGGTCATGGTGTTTCATCACAGCAATAGAAACCCTAACTAAGACAATAATTATACAGAAATTTCCATATACTTCCCAAGTAGAAGAGAAAAATATTTAGATTACCAAGTCAATATAAATTTGTACACAAATTTCACAGAAACATTCTAAATTCAGACTGGCATTGCTTGTATTAAGTTTATAAGGGCAGAGAGGCACGGTTTACATCTTAAGATATAGGACCAAAGCACTGCAGAAAGAAAAGAAAAATTTTATCAATAGATATTAGGTGGAAGCCAATAGGAGCTAATGATGACCTGCACTATTGGACTCAGCTATACTTGGTTTTAAAAATATCAGACTGATCACTTAACATGGGAAATTATGTTTAGGAATTACACTGACCAGTCTATGAATTCATTAAAGGCCAAAAGTACTCTCTCTCAGAAGACTGATCATTTATTTGATCATTTTCATCGTAAAAACACTGAGGTCCCTGAGATTTAAGCCATACAATGTATATGGTCCTGTTTGACACTAGGAGGTTTGCACAAGGTCCTTTCTACCTGTGTGCCCACCTTTTTCTGCACCCACTCAAAACACATCCAGCGACTGACCCAGTTGCATCTCCTTTTAATTCTTTCAGATCATCAGATGCCTGCTCCCATCATCCCAGCTTGACCTGTGACTGATCCCAGGTTACCAACTTGGATCTGTCAAGTGCTTCTCCCCTCTGAACCTCACCTGACCCACATCCAGGCTGCACACCTGGGTGTGTTTTCTGCTGGGCCCTTTGCTTGGGGTCACTTGCAGTTTCACTGCTTTTCACACCCACCTCTCCTTCTACCTCCCTGGACTATGGGAGTGTACATAAATGAGAATTCACTTGTTGATACCCGTGGACACTTCACATACACACACACACACACACACACACACACACACACACACACACACACACACATTATTCCATTTTTTATTCCAGGAAATAAATAAAATGTGCTTAAAGGGGTAATCCTTACAATCTTATATAGTTGAAATTGATTGATTTAATAAGGGATAAGCTCTCTGTCTTTATTTGAGATATTAAAGCTTAAAGCTTTAGAAGAACTAATAAGTACGATGTTATTCAAATCACCACAGGCAATCCAAAGGACACTGTGTAAAACTTGGTTTATAAATCTCTGATCAGTTAATTAGCATAGTCATATGAGCAATGAGCAGCTTTTAAAGCCTTTCTCAGGCAAATACCATAATCAAAAAGAAATTACAGTGTAGAGCCTGGACTGCATGGTTTACAAAGTACCCCTCTGCCAATCAGCAGGAAAACACAACCCTTTTATCTGGTCCATTACTTAGGGACCATCTAGTGACTTAGACCTCCTTTGGCTGCTGTGTGTAAAGATTGGCAGTCACTGGGCCTTTGTTCTCAGGAAGCTGTTTAACTTTTGAGGGACTGAAGAGAAGACCAACATCTAGCCTCAGCCAAAGAAGGCTCTTAGTGCTCCATGTCACAGCAGACAAGAAATTCTTCAGTTTCAGCACCAGAATACAATCCCCAGGTTCTTAAAAGAAAAGTATACACTTATATAGTTTTACTACAGGTGATTGTAATTAAAAACCAATCAAACAAACAAAAAATCAGAGGAGCTGACACCTATATTAAAGGCGCTTGTAAAAAAAATAAAAAATAAAATCCTTGTTTTTGTTTTTTTTTTCTGGTAAATTTATATAAATCTGATGAAATCAGGTAAAATGCATGTATTGTTGTAATATAAGTTTTGGATTTATATATTGTGAAGAACAAGGACACTGCAATTGAAAGACTAATTCTTAGATGCTATAGATGAAAATACAGGAATCTAGACTTACTAAATTTTCAGTACAATGTGCAATTGAAGCTTATGATACCTAGTGAGGTCGCAGGTCGAGGAAGACAAATACCATGCTAGTCTACCTGTGAGGATCCTAGTTTGAGCTTGTAGTTTTGGTTTAAGTGGGAGTGGGTGTCCACAGAGGTCAGGCAGGAGCCACGAGGGTGTGGTAGTGGGGCCTGCAGGGAGGGAAGATGAAACGTGTGCTATAAAGGGAGAGGGGAGAACAGGAGAGCTGGGGAGGTTAATAGAGAATGAGGGTGGGTGGAGACTGCACAAAGTATTAACCATAACTGAGGATATAGAAAAAAAGTACAGAAACCAAGTTTACATGTTACTAAAGTCTGGAATTTATATTCTCTAAGTTTGAACAGAAGGAGCATACATGCATAGATAATGCTGTATTCAGAAGCTGTGTGTTTTCAGACAATATCTTCAAAAGATGTGCCAGCCAGGAAGCACCCAGAGGATCCCACAACAACAGAGGCTCCTGTCAAAGCTCTTGATTACTTACAAGAGCTAGGAGGAATGGCAGGAGGGGAAATGTGCTCAGATGTAATGTAGGAGAGAAGAATAAATGAATAAATATTTTAGAATGAACTATAAAGAACTCTGTAGTAAGACACAATTGGTGATGATCACAAACTTGGGATGCAAAACACAGAGCAATCAGAATGGAGTTGAGCTAGAAGCCACACTGGGTAGCATCAATAGTGTTCAAAGGTGATATGTAGGCTGTGAGATGAGAAAGTCTCAGAGGACTTACCCAGTAGTGGATTATGCATACTAAAATATTCACATTATCAGGCAAAATGGTCCTGCAGCTTCTATAGTAGCCAGATTGATATTAACCTCCACGTTTTGATTGAATTTGAGGCCTGATCCAAAGATAGAATTATATGCCTGGTATTGTAAACATGAACAAAAAGACATACTGGGATGCCACAGGGTTGGGTAGGAGGAACTTTTTACTGATATTTAGATAAATGTGTATATACCGAACTGCCTTCTGAATGTTTATATTTACACCCATATCTTGGTGCGATGGATATTAGTTAATTCAGGACCTCTAACTTCTCAAGGTGTTAGAAAAACTGACTGTTGAGTGTTCAGCTCTAAACAGTATATCTATATCTGTTCCTATAAGGTTCAAGGAAAATCACAAAATGTTTGTCACATTAACAGATGATGCCATAAAACAATGCCACACCAGTTCAGAATTATTGATTATAAAAAGAGTTATTTATTTAAGGGGTAAACTTTCAGATCATCGTGCAAAACAATAGTCCTCTGAGTGCAAATAAGCAACAGCGTCTAGTAGCTGGAACAGAAGCCAGAAGTACGAAAGCAGGCACACTGTTCCTGCTGCTTTTTAAACTTTAAGAGACAACAAACAAGTGGGCTAGTATCTTAAAAGCTGTTGACTGTAAGTTCAGAATGTACTCCCACAGCAACTCCCCATTTTGTTAAATAAGAGAGTTCCAAACCCAATACAAAACTGTATACACTAGGAACAGATATCAAGCATAATTAAAATTACAACCAGCATAAACAATATTAATCAAGGAACATATAGCAATGTTTTAATAAACATTCTAGCCTATGGAGTCTAAGTCTTGTTAGGATATGGCTTCACTAGATCATAAGAGTACTGTAACTACGACTATCTAATCTTCAACCCCATCTAAGGCCTGAGAAGGGAGATAATATTACTTGAGAAGGCAGGAACTATGATGAAGTAGTTTCCAAAGCGAGCAATATTTGACAGAGACAATTAGCTACCTGAACAATCTCCCAAAGTCTCATTTTTCAACATTGAAGCAACCAACTTTGGCTAAGGCCTGGTGTAACTGACAGACCACTTTCAGAGGCAGGAAATTTTTCAAAACTATTTTACCCTGTTTTGGCAAGATTTGGCAGTCCTGCTTATCCTTTTCCGGATACTGTATTACTCGTCAGTGGTTGAGGCATTGTCAGTTTCTTGATCAAAGGTCAGTTTTGCCAAGAAGGAAACAATCTCCAAGCGGAATGTCTTTGGTGCTCAACACTCTCTCGGGAATAGATTGCTGCTGTTAGAAGCAGTCATGTCTCAAGTCAACAGAACCCTAAACTATTCAAATGCCATGTTCCACAGATTTTTGAAGTGGTTGAAGAACACCTATCTAGACAGAATACAATCTCTACGTATCCAAAGAAACTAATTGATCTGACTATGTACAACAAGCACGAATAACTCTTGACCTATAATAATTAAAACCTGTATCTTGATCAGAGGTAGAAGTAATATATGATGTAAAATGAAAATACACCGTAAAAGTTGTATCAATATACAAAATGTCCTTAACTGAGGTAGAAACATGCATATTTACAATCTGACGAAATAACTTTGTATATATGTACAAACAATGTAAACAAAAGTAACAAATATAATTTGAACTTGTATCAATATACAAAAACTATACCAATGTAAATTATCCATAAATAATAGCTCACAAGTATTCACTCTATTACCCACTAATACTATCCCCCTTTTTTTGAACAAACATAGTTTTCTCCCCAAGCCTCTATCTAGAACAAGTAATAATTAACAACCCCTAAATAGTATTCCCCAACCTATGGACAAATTTTTTGGGATGGGAGCGTTGCCTTTTAGAATTGTTTCCCACTGTCACGAGGGCAATGTTCTCTTAGTGGGATGCTGCAAAAATTAAATGGTGGTTAAGTTCCAAAATTACTGTCTGGTATAGTTGCAAACAATTTCAGAACAGTTGATAGTTTTTTTTTTCTCAAAGTTCTTATTTGGAGTTCTGGCCAGAATATGAGAAGGTAAATCATTTCAGCAGCTGGTACCCAAAATGAACTTATAGTAGCACTGTCTACATCATGATGTCATCTCAATTAGGTGGAATGGTTACTGTGAGGCCCCATCTTTTTCCTGGAAACTTCAAAGATTACTTCAGGAAAAGGATGCATAGGGAAATCTGTTGTTCATACTAACATCCTTTCTAAAGTATCTGTATTTGAATCAGATAACAAAATGTTATCCATGTAATGGTAGATTATAGACTTAGGAAATTGCTTTTGTATTTTTTCCAATGGATAACTTACAAAGTATTTGCACAGGGTGGAATTTGAGTATTTCCTGTGGGAGTATAGCCCATTGATATCTTCTAGTATGCTGAGAATTATTAAAAGTAATCGCTGTGAAGGCAAACTTTTCAGTATCCTTTTCTTGTAAAGGTATAGTGAAAAAACAACCCTTTAAATCAATAACTATGAGAAGCCATCCCTTTGGTAAGAGAGAAGGCAGAGGAATTCCAGATTGTAGAGGGCCCATAGATTGAATAACCTTGCTGATAACCCTTAGATCTATCATCATTCTCCATTTTCTAGATTTCTTTTTAACAACAGATACAGGAGAATTCCAAGGGCTGGTAGATTCTTCTATTTGCTCTTGTACCAACTGTTCTAAAGCCTGCAACTTTTCCTCAGCTAGAGGCCATTGCTTAACCCATATTGGTTTCTCAGTTAACAATTTTAAAGGTCGGGATGTGGGTACCTCTGAAAGCTTATCAATTACCTTTTGTTCTTGCACAGCCCAAATGGCTGATGTTGATTGTCTGTAATGTCTTCTAATATTTTCCTCAGAAACACAAGTTTTGGGGGGATGCAGGTATTCCATTGCTTCAGTGGTCACAACCCCACAAATTCCCTGCAATATTGGTTATGTATGGCCTTAGTCTTCCTATTTGCCCTTCTGGACCTATGCATTCAATCCGTCTCGTGCTTTGTTTTACCTGAGATAGGGTTCCAATTCCCAGGAACTCAACATCTACCTCTTGAAGAGGCCAATTCAAATGCCAACATTTTGGAGTAATGATACTTAAATCTGCACCTGTGTCTAATAAGCCTTCAATAAAAATACCATTTATACAAACTCTTAGCTTTGGTCTTTGATTATTTATAGAAGTCTGCCAAAATATACATTTCCTTTGTCCTACTGGAGTTTTTGACTCATCCTCCACATTTAACCCATCCTTCAGACCAGTATTGCTTTTTAGAGTAGGCACTGGATTTTTAAATTTACCTGGAAAGACACGTTCTCCACAGTAACGGGGAATGACTGGACCACACTCATCATGGGGGCCTGCAAGAGGCCTCCCATGGCATTTCCTGATGGTATTGGGTTGCCTTGTCTATCTGTCATTGACCTACATTCAATGGTCCAATGTCGACCTTTGCCACACTTCCTACATATACCTGAAGGCTGAGTCCTCCTATTTCTGCCATTCCCAGAAGAGGCATTATTCTTAAAAATCCATTGTCTACCATCTCTTTTCAGATGTCCCTTTCTACTACAATTAAAACATTTCATATTCTGATGTTTTCTCATAGCATTGGAAATTGCTTATCCTACCCATGCTTCAGTACTATAGTCAAGTGTCTTGACATTTATTGTATTCAAGACCAATTCATCCATGGGTGCTGATATGATCTTTGAAGGCCCAAGGATCCATTTGTACTCAATAAATTGTCTTTATTGAGTTGTCTTTCTCATAAGCCAAAAATTCAATTATTATGCATCTAGTTTTTGGGTCAGTTGCCCCTATCTGTACAGCCCTAGTTAGTCTTTGCAAAAAGTCACTAAAAGTATCTCTCTGACCCTGTTTAACCCTAAGATATGATTAACTCTCTTTCCTAGTTCCTGAATCCTGTCCCAACCCTTTAAAGCTGCTGTGGTCCATAGGGACAAGGTGTGGTCCTCATAAAGAGGTTGATCCTGAGAATCAGAGTAAAGTCCTTCACCTAGAATTTGATCAAGAGAAATCTCAAGTCCTTTTGCTTTTTCTTGTCGCTCTAAAGCTCTTCTTTTAAAAAGCACCTCCAAAGCAATTGTGGTCTACATTCTAGGCCTGCTGAGATTAACTGAGGCCAATCAATTAACTGAGATGTTGCTTTGCTACTGAAAACCCATGTTTTGACCATTCCCCTAACAAAGAATAAATGTAGTCTGTAAGCTACAAATGCTTGTTTAATTTCTTTTTTTCAATTTACTATCATTCTGTACCATTTCCAAAAGTATCTCAGTTGACCGAGTTCTGTTAGTAAAATTGGTCATATCCTTTTTCAGATTTCCAACTTCTTTCCTGAGAAGTGTGGTTTCAATCTGAAAAGACTGTACCATTTCTAAAGATGCCTCATTCCTAGCCCTATTGTCAAAGCATGTTTTTAGGAAAAAAATATTGATTACAAGACTAATCCCCCAAAACAAAAACAGTGATATAGAAGGGCCATCATATAAGTCTTGTAAAAACTCACACATGGTATAAGTAAAGATGCTATTGAAACCTTGGATGGTTAAATTATCTAACATATTGCCCCTTTAAATTAGCAATTTATGATCTATATTTAGGATATTAAATCTTACTTGAGGTTCAATTAGCTGGATTAGGTGCAATAACCGTAATCTGCCAGTAGGTGTTGTGGGCCACCTACAAAACTAACCGAGCGGGGCATAACAATATATGTGTATTCACATGGCCAGTCTCAAATCTGAGTTCCGAGTGAAGTGCTGAAAGATAAATCACAGACTGTGTGCTCTGAGGATGTCTAGAGCAATGGAATAGACAAATACAAACAAATCGTTAGAAAGTCGCAGAACAGCTGACTCTGACGGAGAAACCCATGTCTCACCCAAATGTCTGTGGTACACACTGGTGGGAGGCAAACGGAAAGGTGCATGGATACTTGAAGCCAATCCGAGGCATGTACCGAGGAAAGAACTGCCACTGATGCGTAGAAAAGCCACTGCACGAGATTCTATATGAACTGGTGGCTCTATGCACAGGCCGCAGTCTGCTGAGGGAGAACTCCCGCCAAGCTGGGCACACTCCAAGCTGGTGGCAGGCAGTAGAGCCAGGGGTTCTAAAGCCAAACTTTGGGCACCATAGGATGCCATAAAATAATCCCACACCAGTTCAGAATTAATGATTATAAAAAGGGTTATTTATCTAAGGGGGAAACTTTCAGATCACCATCCTAAACAACAGTGCTCTGAGCGCAAACAGGAAACAGAGTCTAACAGCCAGAATGGGAGCCAGAAGCAAGAGAATAGGCACCAGGTTCCCCCTGCTTTTTAAACTACAAGAGATCGCTCCCAAGTGTGCTGGGATCTTAAAGGCTATTAGCTGAAGAAGCAGAATGTGCTCCCACAGAAAACAGATGATGGGGACAGAAAGATTCAAAGAGCTGGAAGATGGTGAGTAGTACTATGAAATGCTATCTTCTGGGTATGATGGGGCTGGTTAACATGAATAGACAGCAGCTGTACCCATCTACACAAATCCTGAACAAATACGGCATGACAGTATGAGGCTGGCATCGGGAAAAACAGAACCAACAGGCATGTGAAGGCGACAACATGGGATAGCAAGGAAGAGGAATATATTCATATTACATTGTATATATGTATTAAATTATCAACACATACATATGTATATATGGATTATGAGTTAAAAACTGCATCAGGTATGGAGACAGACTCAGATCTTACAGCTCTTCCTACCACACTATAGTCTGAATGGTTTACTCTTTAGATGTATTTTCGTACCCACTGAACATAGTCACTGTGGGTAGTGCATTGACTATGTTAATTAGACAACATTTTTAATGTAATTCTGGCTCCAACGTTACCTACACAGCTTGCCTTTTGTATCCTGTTTGCCTGAGTTTACATTTTTTAAAAGAAGGAGTTGTTTGCTGATAATTGTTTCTCTCTTCATTCCCTTATGAAAGAAGAGGAAATGAAAGATGTCCTGGATGCTGAAACAGAGGCGATATGAATGGAGAGGAAAGAAAAGCCCATCTCTTCACAGGGAGTCATATCCAGAGGCACAGCTGCTTGGTTGCAGCTACAAGCCATACTCGAATGATTACTCAGTCCTAGTCACCAGCACAAACTTCATTTTGGATGGAATCTGCATTGTAAAACTACAGTTCCTTTATGACTTAGAACAGTAATTTGTTGAGAAAATCCACTTTTTCCTCAACAGCAAATGGCATTCAGTATTCCAGTTTATAACACTTTCTAGAAGTCTACGAGTTTTTATTCCGCAAGATAAAATCATTGATATACATTAAGTGTGTGTTTAAGATAAAAAAGCAGGGAAATCAAAATGGTTTTCTTATGTCCCTGAGGAAAAGACTTTGTAATGAACCCCAGCCTTTCAATGGTGGACCTTTCAATCATTTGGTTGGTAGAAAACCAAAAGTGGCATGCCTTTGACATCCTGAAGGGAAGCCAGGAAGTCAATATTAAGTTCACAGAAAGAATATGATGAATTTGCATGATTGTCTGGTCTCATTATATTCTTTGTCACAAAAATGAGTTATCACAGGATTATAATGTCTAGTGTGTTCTTCTTTATAATACATTCTTATTCACATGACAAGAATTACGACAAGAGGAGAAAATGGACAAAATTAATCCACTCTCATGACAGAAAATACTACATCAAATTAACTTGTGACAGGCAAGTATTTTTGTGATGGCATTTATTGATGGCATCTGTCTGATTAGTCCACCTACATCAGTTCTTTATGTGCCTCATCAAGGATCCATCATGAGTACAGCCCTGAGAGAAACACCCTCTGAAGATAGTTCAGACTAAGAGGAGAGAAACAGGGTCATTTTGTATGAGATCTCCGGAGAAATTCCCTGACTAAAAGCACTCCTTCGGAATGTATTTCAGCTTGCTTTTAATGAAAAATCCTACCCCTGGATCTGGTAAAAACTTATTTGTAGATTTAATTTTCCATTTTAAAATAGGAAAGAGAAATATTTCCAACACAAGTAAATTTGTAGCCTATGTAGCTTTGGCACTCACCTTTGAATTTAAGACATAGGTGATGTGGAACATCCTTACAATCATAGATGCATGCCTACTAGTCAGTCAGGTTAACTTAGCTGACTGTAGGAAAACCAAACCCTCACTTCATGCAGGAAGGCAAGACTGTTGCAGTCCCTGACAATGGAAAAATGCCATTTACATCTGTTTACTCCTAAACCATCCAGAGATGAGTCAGCTAGACCAAAGAACATTGAGATTTCAAGGGAAAATATGCATAGACATGTGATACAGCAAAGTCCAAATTTTTATTTTCAAAGCATTTTTCCCTAAGAAAGGCTTACTCTGGAAACTGACCAATGCCTAGGGTTGAGATGGCAAGTTTGGGAAATCAGATGCTTACTATATAAGGAAGACTACCTGAGGTGTGTGTGTGTGTGTGTGTGTGTGTGTGTTTGCTAAAAATTACCATCATTTTCAATAACTGTCAAAAAAAGATAACATATAAATTATTTTAATGAATTCAGAAAACTAAATTGAGAATACATTCTTCTTGTCAAAGGAAAAATAGTTTATGAGCTTGTTTCTGTGGGGTGAGGTAGCTTCGCTAAGAAAGCTCGACAGTTTCCAGCATGTGCTCCCATTAATTTCATTTGCATATGGATCTCTAAATTGGATGATAAATGAAGAAAGACATTCACAGAGCTAATCAGACCCACAGTGATTTGGCTCACTGCACGCTCAGCAGAACACAAGCTCATGGAGCAGGTTCTTATTGACTCGGGCTGAGACTATCCTCCTGGTTTTCCCAAGGAAATATAATTTAGCAATGTGTTATAGTTTCACATCAGATTCCACACTCACCTGATTTCCACCCAAGAGGAACACAAGCAGAATTTAGCTCCAGGGCCACTTCTGCAGGAATATATGAAGCAGGCATGACACATGTATACAAGAAGAAAATGTCAGATTTTGAAAATACATGAATTGAAGTTAAAATCTTGATTTCAACAGTTATTCTAGTACCAGCAAGCACACTGTAAGTTGTCCTTTCTCCCAGGAAGATTCAAACCAGTGGACACTTACCACTGCAATTACAGTTTCTCCTGTATTACCACACTAATTATCTAACCTAAATTTAGAAAGAAGCTTGAGGGCTGGAATCATTATTCTGAAGAGTCTTGTCTGCGCTTAAATGAAAAACTATAATGAACTAGTCAAACCAAATTGAATTGAAGTGTTTTGGGAATTGCTTAATATTTTTAACCAGTAAAACAATACATCTTCTAAAGCACATGGTATCTTCATTGTAAACAATTAAACTTTGGAGACTGACTTATTGTAGGGGCCTATGCTCTGTTAAAATAATTTAAGACTAACTTTCAAAGAAAAAAAAAGTATCTTGTAAATATATGGTCCACTTGTCCAAATCACTGCCTTAGAGTGTTATGAGAAATTTAGTAATATTTTTCATCATCAAAAATAATAAAGTCTACCATGGTACTTATTCCAAATATCACAAATGCTACAGAACCACGTTAAACAATTCTACTCTGAGGAAAATTAATTCTAAGTCAAAGAATTAGATGAGTTTAATTTTTTAGAAATCCCACAATCTCATAAGCCTGCTATAATGAAACACTTTGTGTCTAAGGGGAAGAAAAAGAAATGCCTTAATTAAATCTTTGAATATCAAATCTTTTACAAATGCACAAATGTTGACCTTCTCCAGCAAGCCTTTGCCTCTGTAAGTCTGTGTTGCTTAGCTGAAAAAATAATGTAGGTTACCTTGATTAATCAGTGTACTGCTACAATTTCTCTTTGAATAATCTTTTCAGTATCTGCAAACCGTCTGACTATGATACCAATGGTAGTGACTTTTTAACAGTGCAAGAAAATCATTTTCATATTGTCTAAATTTACTTGCAGTCCTTAGTTTGGGCTTAGAAGGGGAGTTCATGATATCTTCATCTTAGCAGAGCACACAGCTTTTTCTCTCATTCCCTCATACCCACACACGGGTGGTGCCCTTTTAAAGGAGTCTGACTCCAGTTCGAGAGTGGAACAACCAGCGCTTTGCTACTTTCTGTGTTATTCACATCTTCACCACAACACCCATTTTATCACCTCTGGGAGGCTCCAAAGTAGGAAACGAGATCCCTTCCAATTCCTAGGCCTGCCACTTCTGGTAAATACTCAGGATGTGCTGGGTTTCACAAGGATTTGCTAGTTCATTGTATCTTTATTCTACTCAGTCTTTCCTGGGAACAACATGGAAAATCCTTCCAATGTAACAACCTAAACCTGGGACTAATACACTCCAGAGGTCTTGGTCTCTAACAAAGCTTTTATGTTCTTCTAAGCTTCTTAAAAGGAAGCCCAATGAGACCACTCCTTGTAATCCATCACTAGTAGCTTCCTGCACACCTTTATTAGGTTCAATGAACACTTGGAAGCTGCCACAAACTAGAGGATTTAGACCAGAGTAGTCCTGACATTAATTTACACATTTATTTACCATTCAATCTAGACCAGTCATTCTCAACCTTCCTAATGTGTGACCCTTTAATACAGTTCCTCATGTTTTAGAGACCCCCCAACCATAAAGTTATTTTTGTTGCTACTTCATAAGTGTAATTTTGCTCCTTTATGAATCATAATCTAAATACCTAAGTTTTCTCATGATTTTAAGTGACACTTGTGAAAAAGTCATTAAACCCCCAAAGGGTCATGACCCACAGATTAAGAACTGCTGATCTAAGTAAAGTTCTCAGTTTCTTAGCTTATTGATCCAGAAAATGAATCATATAATTAAATTAAATCACAAATGAGCTATGAGAAAGGAACTGAGAGAATAAGAAAGAAATTATTCCTAGCAATGCTAACTTCTGTCTATTATATATTTAAAACTTTGGTCAGGCAATAGTCATATGTTGTTTATACCTATGAAAAGAACAAAAGTGGAACCTGTTCATCTTTGGAAAGTGAGACATTATTCAAGTATTCCAGTCAAACATCTTGATAAGTCGACCTTATAAACTAAACACAGAAAGATCAATTACATGGGCAGAGGCAGACTGGAAGACCCAATGTTAAACTCTCACTCTCTCTACTGTGACAGATGCAACCAGAGTGTCTCACAGCCTGGATACTGAAATATTTCTATCAGCAACACATTAAATGATTTAATTCTTGAATTTGGAATGGGAAATAATATTAGTGGATAAAATGTTTGATGTATCAACATGAGGATCTAATTTGGGATACCTAGCAAACACCAAATATCTCAGGCATGATGGTATATTCTTATAATCTCAGTGCCGGGAAAGCAGAGACAAAGATTTCTGGAGTTTACATGCCCATGAATTTTGTGGAATCTGTGAACTCCAGGTAAAATAAATGACCCTATCTCAAAAAGTAAAGTAGAGGGATGGTAAAATTGCTCAGTGGTTACACTGCTTACTGTAAAAGCAAAGGGACACAAGTTTTGATACTTATAACTCAAGCAAAAGTACTGTGTAAATCAAGACTTAACCTGTAATTTCAGCTCCAGAACTCAAAGATCTCAAGGCAAACTGACTACTAGCACTAGATACATTGAGAAGCTCTAAATTTGTTTTAAAAACCTTGCCTCAAATAATAAGGTGTGGTGGTTTGGAAGAAAATGACCCCGATAGGAAATGGCACTAATAGGATGTGTGGCTTCATCGGAGTAGATATGACCTTCTTGGAGTAGATGTGTTACTGCAGTAATGGGTTTAGAGGTCTCCTCTAAACTTCTCAAGATAGTAAGTACCAAGTGTCTAAATTCACTTCCTGTTGCCTTTGCATCAAGATGTAGAAATCTCCAGCACCATGTTTGCTTGCATATCAACATACTCCCAGCCACCATGCTCCCCACCATGACAACAAAGGACAAAACCTCTGAAACTGTAAGCTGTCATCTCAATTAAGTGTTTTTCTTTATAAGAGCTGCTTTGGTCATGGTGTCTCTTCACAACAATAGGAACCATAACTAAGACATAAGGTGAAAGAGAAACCAAGGAAGCTTCAGTTCCTGGCATCAGCCTCAGGCTTCCACATGTAGATATACACATGTGTCCATGCATCTCCCATACATCATATATACTCCCTACAAACACACGGAAACAGGAAGTAGAACTATTGAAAAAGACAACTCATATCCCTCTGAACTTCCTATACACTCTCCACAAACACACAGCACACTCATAAACACATGAATATATAATTGTATGCACATGTGTGGAAACATGGACATATGCATCCATCATATGCACACAAGTGAAAATAGCAGATCCTGAACTTGAACTATATTTGATCATATACAAAACACTTTAAATACATTATATTTACACTATTTTGATTTCCTGAAGTATTCATTATGGAATTCAACTATATTGAATATACTTACATAAAATTTCATATACTTGAGTCTCCAGAAAATATTTCAAGAGTTACAGATCTAGAAAATACATAGGTATTTTCATTTCTTTCTTTCATTTCCAAGCTAAGGAAACTGAGAAATGTCATACTTACATTGCAAGGCCCTAAGTGTGACTCAACAATCTTGATTGCTAGATGGCAGAATTCATGTTTATTTTTTATCTATGTCAGTGATTTTTAACACTAGCTTTACATTAGTATTGAGAAGGGAGTGTTTTTGAAATAACTATACATATATGTCACCCTACAGATTCTGATAAAATTTTTCTGCAGTGGTTCTTGTCATTTACATTTGTTTTTGAACTGCTCAAGTGATTCTCTTATATAGCAACAGTGGAGAACCTCCTGTCTCTTTCTGTGTGTAGAGGAGCTCTTTATCCTTAACCTCACAGTTCTGGATATAGAAGGCAGGAAGTCAATGCACTGTGGCTTTCACCACATTGACCCTAGGAGTGTAGTCTCTAGTTGACTTGCTCTCAGATGAGCTCTCTGTTAGATCTATTGAACTACCCATCACCAAAATCATTGTGTTGTATTCCGCTCAAGTCAGTGAACACTAGGCTGGTATAAAAAATAGAATCTCTCTCTCTCTCTCTCTCTCTCTCTCTCTCTGTGTGTGTGTGTGTGTGTGTGTGTGTGTGTCTCTGTGTGTCTCTCTGTGTGTGTGTGTATACACACACACATTTATACACAAGCATGCATGTACATGTGGGCATGTATAGTCCAGAGGTTATCTTTGGGTTCCTTAGAGTGACATCCACCTTCGTTTTTGACACTGAGTTTTCCACTTTTATTGGAATTTTCCTATAAAAGTAGACTAGCTATCCAGCATGGCCCAAGGATTTATCAGCTTGTGTCCCCTGTCCTGTAATTAAAGTGCGCACCATTACTCTGCACTTTTTACATTGTTTGAGTGGATTGACCCCGGTCCTCATGCTTGCACAGCAAGAGTGCATCCACTGTGCTCTTGATTTGGACTCCTAGTCTCGTATTTTCTTTAAATCTATGATGGATGTGAATTCAGCTTTCTCCAGTTGAATTGCAGTAGGTATATCAACCACTCCAGGACAGCTCTCATGTTCAGGAGTAGCTGACCAAAAAAATAATGTACCCCACGGGGATTTTCTTGGTTTATTTGCTTTTATTTTTTCATTTTGTTCTGCTTTGTTTTGTGTGTGCATTTGTTTATTTGGTTGCAATTTGAACATTTTATTTTATTCCTTTTGGGCTTTCTAGATTTTTGGGTTGTTTTTGCAAAAGAATGTAAAGTTGGGTGGGTTAGGAAGGATGAGAGTATCTGGGCAACTTGAGGAGGGAATATGATCTAAATACATTAAAATTTAAAAATTGTTTCAAATAATAAAAAATAAATTGATAAGAACACAAGACATCATTAAATAAATTAAATCTACCATGAAAGCTAGGGAAAATGCAAAAAGCCATTGATTGTGTGAGTTCTGCACCAGTTTTCCAGCTGTCCCTTGTGAAGACACCTCAATTTTCCCTCTTTTAAATTTCCCCAGCTTTATTCTATTCACTTTATCTGTCGCTCAAAATTCTGCTTTAGTTGAGATTTTATTTATTTATTTATTATGTATACAATGTTCTGTCTGAGTGTATGCCTGCAGGTCAGAAGAGGGCACCAAACCTCATTACAAATGGTTGTGAGCCACCATGTGATTACTGGGAATTGAATTCAGGACCTTCGGAAGAACAGGCAATGTTCTTAACCGCTGAGCCATCTCTCCAGCCCTTTAGTTGAGATTTTTAAAGTTGAAAAAAAAGTAAAACAAACAATGGAAAAGCATGTACACAGCTCAAGAGTTAAGAATGAAAACAACTGTTGGTTGCGTAAAAGCACTGGAATTTAAATACAGGACACAAAGGACATAAAAAGGTAACCCTGTAATCAGCTGTTACAACCCAGAGACTTCATGTATCTTAGGGCTTCCTTCTTCTTATCTAGTCTGCTTCTCAGGCTAACATTATCTGGTTATGCCCTCAGCCACCAGGAGTGCCAGTATAGTCCTTAATCTGCCCTACCTTCTAGGTGACAGTTCTAAATGTTTCATGTAATCTGAAGTTCTTTTGTATTATCTATTTTTAAAACTTCTTGTTTTAATAATGTCTAGCTCCTAAAATTATACAAAACTCTAATTTAATGGTTGGAACTAAAGTTCTACAACCTAGTCCTAATTTGAATCACAACCCTTTGTTGTCACTTGGAGGAGAATGAAGTCAAAGTCCCAGCAGTGAGAGTGTGGAACAGGAAATTGATGTTGGAATGGGCTAAAACCAATTTGGACCAATCAGAGCCTTTCCCAGTATATTGTTACCCAAAATTATAATTTGAGTTGTTGTTAACTGTTTTTCATAATGTAGAATTATCTACAACCAAAATGAGCCATGATCTTAACATAGAGATAAAGACGAAGACCACAGACATTCAAGTCCAGGCCTGTGTTTATATTGTAACTGGTTTGGGTTTTCCACCTTACTGCTCTTCATCATTCAGTGTATTTTGAAGAAATGTCGTGTTTTGTTTAAACCTCTTACACTTGAAATATTGCTATTTAAAATCCAAACAGACATAATTCATGCCTTCACTCTCAGGCATGAGGGGTTGGAAGTGAGAGAACAGATGGAATCTGCATAAAACAGAACAGTGGGAATCCAAGATTTCAAACTGAGGAGATGGTGGTCTGTGTTAGACAGGCAACAAAGTTGACTAAACTGACAGTCTATTGGAAGCAGGAGAGATGCTCAGAAAATCTAAAGAACTGAGAACAAGGACTCAAATGAGAAGACAGAAGCGTTTTGGCTAATTCATACACTGATGCAAAGAAGTCAGCAGCCCATCATTAGTTTGTCTATGGGTGAAGGAATGTCTTTTTAAAAACTAGGTTTATCCATGTGTTGAAGTAGGATGGCATTGTTGAGCTGGCCCTGCCTCTCACTGGCCTGGGGAAAGCCACTCCAACGCTTATAGCAAATCTGGCCCTTGGGATGGTTATTTCCATCCCTCACCACTGGCTTGGGAAAGATGAGTCCACCACTTACCTGATGGGTGTGGTCCCAGAGGCAAAGACTGACCAACTCAGCTACCGCCTAGGCACATTATTTTGTTAACTTCAGAAGGGGAATTTTCCGGCACAGGACTGAATTTGAAACTCAAGGCCTGACTTGTATGCAAAGTGCTTTATTGTGACCTTACAGAGTAGGTGATATTCCAGCAGAAAGACACTAAACAAAGACAGTTAGTCAAACTGCAAAAAGAAAAATTTCATATTCAGTTCCAGGAAGAGTCTTGTGTGAGCAAGGCCAGCATTACCCAAGAGAGTAAGGATATGGAGGCAATCAGAGATACATAATTGGGGCAGCCAGTTCTCAGTGACTGCTCAATAGTATCTGGCTTCCTTCATCTTGGCTTCCACTTTTCTCTTTCTGTAAACAAATTTAACTGTATACTGACTACTTGGTAGCATTGTTGTAGTTCCTCTTGGTTCTGAAATAATATATGACCTGATCTTGTTCATGACAAATCTTAATAGTAAAAGACATTCTGACAAAACCTCATTAATTTTATTTTTTTTGAGATTCATCCATTCGCATACAAATTTCAAGACTTCATTATCTTTTACCTCTGGGTAGTATTCTATATGTAAATTATCACATTCTCTTCCTTCATTCTTTAGTTGAGGGGCATCTAGTTGTTTCCAGGTTTTGGTTATTAAGAATAATTCTGCTGTTAACATAGTTGAGCACATGTCCTTGTGGTATGATGAAGCAACCTTTGGGTATATACCCAAAAGTGGTGTTGCTGGGTTTTAAGGTAGATTGCTTCCTAATTTTTCTGAGAAGTTACTATACTGATTTCTAAAGAAGCTATAGAAGTTTGTACTCCCACCAGAAATGGAGGAGTGTTCCCCTCATCCCATATCCTCTTTAGCATAAGCTGTTATCAGTGTATTGGATCTCGGCCATTTTTACAGGTGTAAGATGGAATCTCAAAGCTGTTTTGATTTGCATTTCTCTGATGGCTAAGGATGTTAAACATTTCCTTAAGTGTGTTTCAGCCATTTTAGAGCTCTCTGTTTAGGTTTGTATTCTACTTTTTCATTTGAATTTTTTGTTCTTTGCTGTCAAGTTTCTTGAGTTCTTTTATATTTTAGAGAGCAGCCTTCTGTCTGATATTTGCTTGGTGAAGATCTTTTCTCATTCTGTAGACTGTCATTTTGTCTTGTTGATCATGTCCTTTGCTTTATAGAAACTTCTCAGTTCCCATTTATTAGTTGTTTCTCTCAGTGTCTGTACTGCTGGGGCTATATTTAGGATGTGGTCTTCTGTGCCAATGCATTCAAGTGTACTTTCCACTTTCTCTTCTGTGAGGTTCAGTATGGTTGCTTTTATGTTGAGGTTTTTGATCTGTTTGGACTTGAATTTTGTCCAAGACAAAAGATATGGATCTGGATCAGGATGCAAGATTAACTGAAAAAAATCAGTAGCCCTCCTTTATACAGATGATAAAGACACTGAGTAAGATATCAGAGAAACATCACCCTTCACAATAACCATAAATAACATAAAGTATCTTGGGGTAACTCTAACCAAATAAGTGAAAGACCGGTATGGCAAGAACTTTAAATATTTGAAGAAAGAAATCGATGAAGGTGCTAGAAAACGAAAATATATCCCATGCTCTTGGGTAGGTAGAATTAGTATAGTAAAAATGGCAATCATACCAAAGGCAATCTACAGATTCAATTATTGCCCATTAAAATCCTAGCAAATTTCTTTCCAGACATCAAAAGAACAATACTCAACTTCATATGAAAAACAAAATATCTAAGATAGCCAAAACAGTCCTGTACAATAAAGGAATTTCTGGAGGCTTCACAATCCCTGACTTCAAATTTTACTGTAGATCTACAGTAGCAAAAACAGTCTGGCATTGTCATAAAAACAGACAGGAGGACTGATGGAACTGAACTGAAGACCCGGATATCAATTCATATACCTATGAACACCTGATTTTTAAGAAAGAAGCTAAAGTTATCAAGTGGAAAATTGAAAACATCTTCAACAAATGGTGCTGGCATAGCTGAATACCATTTTCTTCTTATGCAGTCTGAAATGCAAGGAGAGAGAATGGTTCCAGGCACATAAAGGTTAGGTGTTTTCACCTTTGTTAAATGGTCAAGGTAAAATCCTTTATAGGCATGCCCTGAAGCTTATCTAATAGACAATTTGAGATCCTCCTATGTTTGATATCAATAGGAATTATTGCACATAATTATATACATACATTTACTTATTTGCTTATTTGCAATTTTGGGATTGTAATCCAGCATTAACTCTATTTTCACTGCTTAATTAGAAGAAATCATCACATGTAACTAATTTCTATTGTAAAATACTGTGTAAGACCATGTATATGGAGAGAATTTCCATCATCTGAAGTGTACCCTTGAATACTACAGTTTGGAATTTTCTTTATTTACAGTGATCTAGCAAGTACAAGGTTTAGGGAAGTGACTTCAAATCTTACCAAAATAGCTACTTCTCTCCCCAGGTTATAAAGAACATAGACAGAATTTGTGTGTGTGTGTGTGTGTGTGTGTGTGTGTGTGTGTGTGTGTGTGTACATGTGTGTGTGTTACTTACACATGAGTGTTTAATGTATATATCACCACACAAACCCATATTGAGGTCAGAGAAGCACATTGCCAATGTTGCCTTTATTTGCAGATGAAAGTTTTTGTCCTGCCTCATCCCACAGCCATTCAGTACCAAAGAAACACACATAGGCTTATACTAATTATAAGCTTTTTGGCCTATTGTCTCAGGTTCATTATTACCTTGCTCTTAAAACTTAAAATAACCCATGATTCTTGTCTATGTTTAGTCACGTGGCTTGATACCTTTTCTCAGGCAGTATTTTCATCTTGTTTCCTCTGCATCTGAGTGGTGACTGCAGACTGAGCCTTTTCTCTTCCCAGAATTCTCCTAGTCTGGTCACACCCCCTATACTTCCTGTCTGGCTACTGGCCAATCAGTGCTTTATTAAACCGTATGAGTGACAAATCTTTACAGGGTACAAGAGCATTATCCCATAGCACTTTTATTATCTCCATAGGACTCCTAACTGAACAAGGAGCTTGCCATTTCAGCTAGAATGCCTGACTAGAGATACTCTGGATTCTGTAGTCTCTACATCCCGATGTTGAGATTATAAGAAAGTGCAGTAATGCCCATCATTTTTTGGGTCCTGGGAATTCAAATTCAGGCCCTGATGCTTACAAGGTAAGCATTCTTATCTAATGAACCACCTCCAAGTCCAAGACATATTTTTAAAGGACAATAAAGCCATGGGAGAAATCTGTAAGAAAATATTGAAACTGGTAATACCAATAGCCAATCATCATCAAGACAAGGGTATTACACGTTTGATCATATTCCAGTATTATGCCAATATGCTAAGATATTTTTTTAGCATGTTTTTAATTTAAGCTTCTAAATGCAACAAAATGGGAAACTCAAGTTATAGTGTCTTCACTCAAATGTAGTAATGTAAAGGTAATGTAAAGTAATGCAACACAATGTAACATAAAGGTCAGAGCATTCAATGCTGGAAAGGGAATTGAATTAAAAGTCAAATACAGCACTGATCATTTTTTTCCTTTTTCCTGTGCTCTTCAAAACACAACAAAACTCCAGGAGTATCTGCCATTGGTGGTCAAGGGAGGAAGGAAGTGAGCACCATGTAACAAAGTATTTAGACAGGTGTACACCTAGAACAGCCAATTGCTGCCCTTAATAGTTGCTTTTACTAGGGACTGGGAAGAAGATTAAACACATAAAGTGCTTGCTGCTGTAAACATGAGGACATAAGTTCAGATCCCTAGCCCCCAAGTAAAGGCCAGGCGCCTTTACTTGTATACATGTAATCACAGCACTGGAGATGGGGTGGGATTCAGAATTGGGAAGATAAGAAAGAAGAGAGACAGAGAAAGGTAGGGGGGAAAGTGAGGGGTGAAGAACAAACAGCTGTAGAAAATGGAAACTAACACATTTGAGTAACTGTTATTTGAGTTGTACGCTTTATCCCCACCCACCCTTTACTCTGGCATCAGGCACGATTCTCTACATGTAAGTGTGGTCTAAATACTGATATTATGTAAAAAGCACAGTAAAACTTTATTGAGAAACATCCAAATCCATGTACCCAGTCATTTCTTTCCCCAGAGCCATGTCTTTGGTTTTGCTTAAGCTCAACTTTTTAATCTGACAAGCTGACCAAGAGACTGCAGCATCATCATGTACTTGATTAAAGATGCATCTCTCTTTATAGCACATTTCCAGTAAGATAAAATATTCAGTACTGTGATTTCTATACAATAAATTTTCCATGGTATGACTTATAGCTGGCTCATCAACCACAAAAGCTGAATAATAACAGAGTCACCCTCCATATTTCTGCAATGAAGACACTAGTATTTCCAGTCTTAATTTTTTGTCTGACATTGGTTAAAGTGGGCAAACACCCTGCATTTTACAATGTCATCAATATTGCAAATAAATGAATAACACAATGAAAATATTTATATGTGATACCACCATACAGGAAGATATAGTTGGGGGAAATATGGCAAAGTGTAAGTAACTGTGACAAATTAAGCTTCACTGAAATTCTTCCCAGACCTTGATCAGAAACATGATTCACATATCTTAACACCAAATACAAATGAAGAACAGTTATTAACTTGGCCTTTTTCTTTCTTTGCTATCTAGAGTATTAGTCCTTCATAATGAAGCACCATGTAAGTCACTTTCTCGCTCCATTGTGACATCACTTGAATGTTATAAAATATCTAATTTATCTTCATCCAAATAACTATAACCAAAGATATGCCCTTTGTTGATAAACAGTGCATCTGGGTTTTGGAATAATCATAATCAGGCAAGACATGATTCATTGGTTTTGAAAGTTAATGTCAAGCCAGGCTGTGGTGGCTCACACCTATAAATCCAGCACTCGAGAGGCAGAGGCAGGTGGATCTCTGTGAGTTGGAGGCCATCCTGATCTACAAAAGCTAGTTCCAGGACAGACTTCAAAGATACAGAAAAACCCTGTCTCAAAAAAATAAAAGAAAAGTTAATGTCATCTGGAAAGTATTAATGCAGATCAGACCAATCCATTAGTAAAATATGTTCTTCTCTGACAGATGCCGACTACCTATGGGAAAAAATTATTAATAACCAGATAAAAATCAAATTTTATTTCTAAGTCAAAAAACACAGTTATTCTTTAATAAAATAAGTGAATAAATGGATGAATACAATAAGAATCAGTGAACTTAGAACTTATCCTAAAGCTGTATCATTAAAAGTCAGAACACTCTGTTGGGAGTCAACTTTTAAAAAGAAAGAAATGAATAGTTTGACCTGGCTGACTTCTGAAAGGGTATTTGATTCATTTCATTCTAAAATAACAGCCGATGTTCTCATTTCTTTAATTTGTAACTATTAGTTTGTAAAACCAAATTTTTATCATCCTTTAACCTGCTATTAAAAAACATCCAAAGAAAAATTTGAAAGTCTTCAAGGCAGGGAACAAAAACCAAAGGGTTTAAAGGATACCAGGGAAATACAACATGAAAAATGAAGTAATATGTAAAAATAGGGGGTAAAAGGTGATAAACAAAAGGTTACGAGGTGAAGAAGTTCTGTGACACTGTGTGATCTGGGATTCCCCTCTGTATACTGTGAATACCATTGGTTAATAAAGAAGCAGTTTTGGGCCTGTGATGGAGCAAAGCATAGCTAGGCAGGGAAAGCTAAACAGAATTCTGGGACAAAGGAGATGGAGTCAAGAAGCCATGAAGCCACCACCAGAGACAGCAAGGCAGAACATTGCTGATAGGCCACGAGCCTTGTGGTAAAATATAAAATAATGGAAATGGGTTAAATTAAAAATGTGAAAGCTAACCAACAAGAAGTTAGAGCTAAAAGGCCAATCAGTGATTTAATTAATACTGTTTTTGTGTGGTTATTTTGGGAGTCTGGATGGCCAAGAAACAAACAATCACCCTTCCTACTACAACTGTGCATGCAGAAGATGAAAAATGTAGGAAATGTATGAGACTAGGCAGCAACTAAATACCAAGAAAGACTTAGGTGGAAATTATGAAGAATCCTGGCTTTCAAAATGCAGTGTGAGTGTGTGTGTGTGTGTGTGTGTGTGTGTGTGTGTGTGTGTGTGTGTACGTGCACACACATGAATGTAGGAGCCTGTGCAAGCCAAAAGTCAAACTTAGGTGTAATTTTCAGGAGCCATTTTGATTTTCCACACAAGGTCTTTAAATAGTTAACTGCCTTCTTGGCCATTAAACATTAGAGATGTCCATTCGATATCCATTCCTACCTTCCTGGTGCAATGATGGCAAGTGGATGTCACTGGCCCAGCATTCTCCATGGACTTTAGGTATTGAACCTGGATCCTCAAGTTTGCATAGAAAGCTCCTTAGTAACTGATCTACCTACCCAGTCCAAAGAATCTTTTCTGATTTGCTTATAATTTACCTTAGGACCCCAGGCACACTAAGCAAGAGCTCTGCCATACAGTCTTATTATCATTCATACATTTCTTAAAAGCTGCAAAATACTGAAACATGTAGTACTCCTCTTGTTAATATTGCTTATAGCTATACCGTTGGAATTTTCAGAATTCCCCTGGATTTACATGATGTGAACATGAAGTAAACAGAATGGACATAAAATTGGTAACAATAATAAAGAAAAGAATGACCCACATTATAACTCCTAAATGACCTCAATCAAGCACTGTAAGGTAATTGTAAAAAATTATCAAAAAATCTTGGATGAAATGTGATAATTTGAATTCATTAATATAATAATTTAATATCAGATAAATTATCAATATGGATAATGGAGCAAGTTAGAGAAGAATAAAATTATATGCAGAAGAAATAAGCTCCAAAAATTGGTTTATGACTTAAAAATCGAACATGCTCACAAAATTGCAGTTGTACAAACTCATTAGTTAAGGAAATTTAAGAAAGAGAGAACATAAAAGGAAGACATAGATGATCACATCACTGAGGGAAAAGTTGACTATCTATATAATACTCAGAATGTTCACAGACCTCTTTTTTATATTTTATTTATTTTTGAGCTTATAATTGCATCATTTTCCCTTTTCTTTTTACCCTTCCAATAAAAGAACTCTTTTTTTTAAGTAAATTTTATTAAATTATAAAAGTTTCCATTTCCGCCCCTCTTCCCAACCCCCTCTCACTCCCCCCACTCCCTCTCCTCCTCCCTCTTCGACCCTTAGGGCAGTCAGGGTTTCCTTCCCTGTGGGAAGTTCAAGTTCCTCCCCCCTCCCTCCAGGTCCAGTAGGTGAGTGTCCAAACTGACTTGATCCCCAAAATCCAGTATATGTAGAGGAAACAAGTCCCAGTGTCATAGTCAATGGCTTTTCAGAAAGACTTCAGGCCAGCCACATTCAGAGAATCCGGTCAAATTCCGAGAATCTGGTAAGATCACTTCCTCTTTCAGTCCCAGTCCAACTGGCCTTGGTAAACTCTCATTAGATCCGTTCCATTGTATCAGTGGGTGATAGCATCCCTCGCAGTACTGATTTCGTTTTTTATGTTCTTCCTCCTTCTGTTCCTCATTTGGACCTCGGGGGGCTCAGTCCGGTGCTCCAATGTGGGTCTCCGACTTTATCCCCGTCCTTCGCCGGATGAAGGATCTATGGTGACAAGCAAAATATACATCAGTATGGTTATGAACCACGGCCGATTCAGGCACCCTCTCCTCTGTCCAGAGAACAATCTGGGGGATCACTCCTTGGACCTGGGATCCCATATATAATCAAGTCTCCTGTAAACCCTAAAATGACTCCCTTAGTTGAAATATATTCTTCCCTGCTCCCATATTCATCCTCCCTCCCTCCCCCCCCATCCCAGGCCACCGAGCTTTCCCCATTCCTCCCCTACTCCCTTCTCTCTAACCCTCTCCCCTTCCATCAACCCTCCCACCCCCCCATGCACCCGAGGTTACCTGGGACTCTTGACTATTTCCTACCTCCTGGCGGATAGCTAAATAATCTTCATCAGGTTCATCTTCTTATTTAGCTTCTCTAGGATCACGAATAATAGGCTCAAAGACCTTTAATTATGGTTAGAATCCACTAATGAGTGAATACATACCGTGTTCCTCTTTTTGGGTCTGGCTCACCTCACTCAGTAAAGCGTTTTCTATTTCCATCCATTTGCATGCAAAATTCAAGATGTCATTGTTTTTTACCGCTGAGTAAAACTCTAATGTGTATATGTTCCACACCTTTTTTAACCATTCTTCTATTGAGGGGCACCTAGGCTGTTTCCAGGTTCTGGCTATTACAAATAGTGCTGCTATGAACATAGTAGAACAAATGCTTTTGTAGTATGTTAGGGAATCTTTAGGGTATATTCCCAAGAGTGGAATTGCTGGGTCCTGAGGGAGGTGACTCCCAGTTTCCTGAGAAACCGCCACACTGATTTCCACAGTGGCTGCACGAGTTTGCATTCCCACCAACAATGGATGAGTGTTCCCCTCACCCCACATCCTCTCCAGAATAGGCTATCATTGGTGTTTTTGACTTTAGCTATTCTGACAGGTGTAAGATGGTATCTCAAAGTGGTTTTGATTTGCATTTCCCTGATCGCTAAGGAGGTTGAGCATGACCTTAAGTGTTTTCTGGCCATTCGAAGTTCATCTGTTGTGAATTCTCTGTTAAGTTCAGTACCCCATTTTTTAATTGGGTTAATTAGAGATTTAGTGCCTAGTTTCTTGAGTTCTTTGTATATTTTGGAGATCAGTCCTTTGTCTGATGAGGGTTTGGTGAAGATCTTCTCCCAGTCAGAAGGCAGCCTTTTTGTCCTACTGACAGTGTCCTTTGCTTTACAGAAGCTTCTCAGTTTCAGTAGATCCCATTTATTCATTGTTTCTCTTATTGTCTGTGCTACTGGGGTCCTACTTAGGAAGAGACCTCCTGTGCCTATATCTTGTAGACTACTTCCCACTTTCTCTTCTATCAGGTTCAAAGTGGACGGATTAATGTTGATGTCTTTAATCCATTTGGACTTGATTTTTGTGCATGGTGATAGATATGGATCTACTTTCATTTTTTTACAGGTTGACATCCAGTTATGCCAGCACCATTTGTTAAAGATGCTTTCCTTCTTCCATTGTATACCTTTAGCTCCCTTGTCAAAAATTAGGTGCTCATAGGTTTGTGGGTTAATATCCGGGTCTTCTATTCGATTCCAAAGGTCGATTTCTCTGTTCTTATGCCAATACCAAGCTGTTTTCAATACTGTAGCTCTATAATAGAGTTTGAAGTCAGGGATGGTAATGCCTCCTGAAGTTCCTTTATTGTATAAGATTGTTTTGGCTATCCTGGGTTTTTTGTTTTGCCATATAAACTTGATTATTGTTCTCTCAAGGTCTGTGAAGAAGTTTGATGGGATTTTGATGGGGATTGCATTGAATCTATAGATTGCTTTTGGTAGAACTGCCATTTTTACTATGTTGATTCTCCCAATCCAAGAGCAGGGGAGGTCTTTCCATTTTCTGGTATCCTCCTCAATTTCTTTCTTCAAAGACTTAAAGTTTTTGTCAAATAGGTCTTTCACTTCCTTGGTTAGAGTAACCCCAAGATATTTTATGCTATTTGTGGCTATCATGAAAGGTGATGTTTCTCTGATTTCCCTCTCTGCTTCTTTATCCTTTGTATATAGGAAGTCCACTGATTTTTTGGAGTTGATCTTGTATCCTGCCACGTTACTAAACGTGTTTATCAGCTGTAGGAGTTCTTTGGTAGAGTTTTTGGGGTCACTTATGTAAACTATCATATCGTCAGCAAATAACGAAAGTTTGACTTCATCCTTTCCAATACAAATCCCCTTGATCTCCTTATGTTGTCTTATTGCTATTGCTAGAACTTCAAGCACTATAATGAAAAGGTATGGAGAGAGTGGACAGCCTTGTCGCGTTCCTGATTTTAGTGGAAAGGCTTTGAGTTTCTCTCCATTCAGTTTGATGTTAGCTGTCGGCTTGCTGTATATTGCTTTTATTATATTTAGGTATGATCCTTGTATCCCCAGTCTCTCCAACACCTTTATCATAAATGGGTGATGAATTTTGTCAAATGCTTTTTCAGCATCTAGTGAGATGATCATATGGTTTTTTTCTTTCAGTTTATTTATATGATGGATTACATTGATAGATTTGCGAATGTTGAACCAGCCCTGCATCTCTGGAATGAAGCCGACTTGATCATAATGGATAATTTTTCTAATGTGCTCTTGGATACGGTTTGCCAGTATTTTATTGAGAATTTTCGCGTCGATGTTCATGAGTGAGATTGGCCTGTAATTCTCTTTCTTGGTTGTGTCTTTGTGTGGTTTTGGTATTAGGGTAACTGTAGCTTCATAAAAGGAGTTAGGCAATGAATCTTCTGTTTCTATATTGTGGAATACGTTAAGGAGTATAGGTATTAGCTCTTCCTGGAAGTTCTGGTAGAATTCTGCATTGAAACCATCTGGTCCTGGGCTTTTTTTGGTAGGGAGATTGCTGATAACAGCTTCTAATTCTTCGCGACTAACAGGTCTATTTAGATTGTTCACCTGTTCTTGGTTCAACTTTGGTATATGGTACTTATCTAAAAAAATGTCCATTTCTTTTACATTTTCCAACTTTGTGGCATATAAACTTTCGTAGTAAGATCTAATGATTCTCTGAATTTCCTCTGTGTCTGTGGTTATGTCCCCCTTTTCATTTCTGATCCTATTAATTTGCATGTTCTCTCTCTGCCGTTTGATTAGTTTGGATAGGGGTTTGTCAATCTTGTTGATTTTCTCCAAGAACCAGCTTTTTGATTCATTGATTCTTTGGATTGTTTTCTCTGTTTCTATTTTGTTGATTTCAGCCCTCAGTTTGATTATTTCCAGTCTTCTACTCCTCCTGGGTGAATCAGCTTCTTTTTTTTCTAGAGCTTTCAAGTGTGCTGTTAGGTCTCCAATGTGTGCTTTCTCCGTTTTCTTTATTTGGGCACCTATTGCTATGAACTTTCCTCTTAGCACTGCTTTCATAGTGTCCCATAGGTTTGAGTATGTTGTGTCTTTGTTTTCATTAAATTCAAGGAAGTCTTTAATTTCTTTCTTAATTTCGTCCTTGACCCAGGGGTGATTTAGTAGTTGACTGTTCAACTTCCATGAGTTTGTTGACTTCCTGGGGTTAGCATTGTTGTTGAATTCTAATTTTAATCCATGGTGATCTGACAAGACACAGGTGGTTACTAATATTTTTTTGTATCTGTGGAAGTTTGCTTTGTTACCGAGTATGTGGTCAATCTTCGAGAAGGTTCCATGAACTGCAGAGAAGAAGGTATATTCTTTCCTATTTGGGTGGAGTGTTCTATAGATGTCTGTTAAGTCCATTTGATTCAATACCTCCAATAAATCTCTTAATTCTCTGTTTGGTTTCTGTCTGATTGACCTGTCCATTGGTGAGAGAGGAGTGTTGAAGTCTCCTACTATTAGCGTGTGTGGTTTGATGACTGCCTTGAGTTCTAGAAGAGTTTCTTTTACATAAGTGGGTGCCTTTATATTAGGGGCATAGATATTCAGGATTGAGACTTCTTCCTGATGAGATGTTCCTGTTATGAGTATGAAATGTCCATCTCCATCTCTTCTGATTGATTTTAGTTTGAAGTCGATTTTGTTAGATATTAGAATGGCCACACCCGCTTGTTTCTTAGGTCCATTTGCTTGGAAAACCTTTTCCCAACCCTTTACTCTGAGTAGGTGTCTGTCTTTGTGGTTGAGGTGTATTTCTTGTAAACAGCAGAATGTTGGATTCTGTTTTCGTATCCAGTCTCTAAGTCTGTGCCTCTTTATAGGTGAATTGAGTCCATTGATATTAAGAGATATTAATGACCAGTGGTTGTTGACTCGAGTCATTTTTTTTCTTTTTTGGGTAGTAGAGTGCATGTGTTTTCCTTCTTTGAGTTGTGCTAGTGAAGGGTCACTAGATGTCTGAGTTATTGTAGTCAGTGTTGGCAATGTTGGATTCCTTGGGATGTAATTTTCCTTCTAATATTCTCTGTAAGGCTGGATTAGTAGTTACGTATTGTTTAAATTTGTTTTTATCCTGGAATATTTTGTTTTCTCCGTTGATAGTGAGTGAAAGCTTGGCTGGGTATATTAATCTGGGCTTGCATCCATGGTCCCATAGTTTCTGCAGTACCTCTATCCAGGACCTTCTGGCTTTCATGGTTTCTATAGAGAAGTCTGGTGTAAGTCTGATAGGTTTACCTTTATAGGTTACTTGACCTTTTTCCTTTGCAGCTCTTAATATCCTTTCTTTAATCTGAATGCTTTGTGTTTTGATTATTATATGGCGAGGGGATGTTTTTTTTCTGATCCAGTCTATTCGGTGTTCTGTATGCTTCTTGCACCTTCATAGGAATATCACTCTTTAGGATGGGAAAGTTTTCTTCTATAATTTTGTTGAATATATTTTCTGGACCTTTGGTCTGCAATTCTTCTCCTTCTTCTACTCCTATTATTCTTAGATTTGGTTTTTTTATTATGTCCCATATTTCCTGAATGTTTTGTGATGAGAATTTGTTGGATTTGCTGTTTTCTTTGGTCAGGGTGTTTATTTTCTCTATGGTGTCTTCATAATCTGAGATTCGTTCTTCTATCTCTTGTATTCTATTGGTTATGCTTGTTCCTGAAGTCTCTGTTTGTTTACCTAGATTTTCCATATCCTGCCGGTCCTCGGTTTGTGTTTTCTTCACTGCCTCCATTTCAGTTTTCAATTCTTGAACTGATTCCATTACCTGTTTGATTGTTTTTTCTTGGTTTCCCAGGGTATCATTTACGAATTTACTTATTTCTTCAAACTTTTTGTTATATTTGTCTTCCATTTCTTTACTCATTTCTTCCATCTTTTTGTTATATTTCTCTTCTATTTCTTTAAGTGAGTTATTCATACCCTGTTTAAGAGACTCTATTGCTTTTATAATGACACTGTTTTCCACTTCTTCCGGTATAGGGTGTTCAAGTCCTTCTGTCATAAGATCGCTGGGATCTGGTGTTTTCGTGTTGTTTTTCAGATTGTTGGAGGAATTCTTGCCTTGGCGCCTGCCCATCTCTTCCTTTAGATGCTCTCCAATGGCTCTTCCCTCCGCTGGGTCTTTTGCTACTGGATTAGTGCCCCTTGCTATCCAGGAATCACTTTGCCTGCAGCCTTAGCTTGCTGCAGGCAGACTATTAGAACAAAGGGATTTTCGTCCCTTTGCACTCACCGCCTGTACGTCCTGCGGTGCCCACCCCGGCTGAGATGGAGGAATTTAAGCCCCGAAAAAGGGAGAGGGGAGGGTATGGGTTCCAGGCAGAAAGCTGGGATGGCGTAGCAGGAGAGAGGGATTAGCTGGGGGAAGCTGCCCTTTTGGAGTAGCCAGGGAGATAAGGGTGGCGGGAATATTGTGTGTTCCCTAACCGGCCTTGTGTGGCGGTCAGGAACAATACACTTACCCCTCCACAGGATCAGAGCCCCTCGCTGGTCAGAGGTGCCCCTGCCTGCAGTCTTGGCTTGCTGCAGGCCGGCTATCGGAACAAAGGGACTCCAGTCCCTTTGCACTCACCACCTAACCTGGCCCGCGGTGCCCACCCCGGCTGAGATGGAGGAATTTAAGCCCCGAAAAAAGGAGAGGGGAGGGTATGGGTTCCAGGCAGAAGGCTGGGATGGCGTAGCAGGAGGGAGGGATTAGCTGGGGGAAGCTGCCCCTTTGGAGTAGCCAGGGAGATAAGGATAGCGGGAATATTGTGTGTTCCCTAACCGGCCTTGTGTGGCGGTCAGGAACAATACACTTACCCCTCCACAGGATCAGAGCCCCTCGCTGGTCAGAGGTGCCCCTGCCTGCAGTCTTAGCTTGCTGCAGGCCAGCTCTCAGAACAAAGGGACTCCAGTCCCTTTGCACTCACCGCCTAACCTGGTCCGCGGTGCCCACCCCGGCTGAGATGGAGGAATTTAAGCCCCGAAAAAAGGAGAGAGGAGGGTATGGGTTCCAGGCAGAAAGCTGGGATGGCGTAGCAGGAGAGAGGGATTAGCTGGGGAAGCTGCCCCTCTGGAGTAGTCAGGGAGATAAGGGTGGCGGGAATATTGTGTGTTCCCTAACCGGCCTTGTGTGGCGGTCAGGAACCAAAAGAACTCTTAAAGATTATTAAAGGCATCATTCCAAACCACAAATTTTACCTCAAAGGGGATTGGCATAGTTTATTCTGTGGAGTCAGATATGAGTGACCATCACCTAAGAATGCAAATTTAGATTACCTCAATTTGATGTCCTGATGCTGAAGCCTTTTAATAAAGAATTTATAGTAACATAACAAAAAATGTCATAAACAAAACACTTCTTAAATATATTGATATAAACATTAAGTAGGTGGGTTGAAACCAAAGGCAATTGTATATGTCTCGGATGCTGTCTGATGACTCAGCTTTTTGGTTGGCTGAAAACTTCCTACATGTATATTTTAAAAGTTTACATTGTAGTTACAAGAATGTTACATCAAACACAATGAAGGACAGAATAAATGACTATTAAGGGGTAAAGATGCCCCAAGATAATTTGGTTCTAGACTTCTAACATACAATCACTAAAGTTTTAATCAGTTAACCAGCTTGCCAAGGGTTTAGTAGGAGGTATCGCTCCTTTCTGAGAAATTTTGTTCCAAAAAATAAACAATTATGAATTGATTCATTCACTAACACTCTAATGTCTCCAGAAACACTATCAGTAAGGTAAAATTTATAAAATATTTTTCACAGTACACTTTAGTACCGGCATTTTCTGTCAAACTTCAAGCAACAAAAGGCTATCACTAACGAACATAACCTTGCCTGCTATAAAGACTAATGATAGTGTTGTTTCAGCTGCACACAAAAATAGGTGAAAACTCTTTCAGAAAGCAAAGGAGAAAATCTACAATTCAGTCCAAGGGTGGGAGCATTGCCCTGCAGCTACTGAGATATTTGTCACAAGCACTGAGCATTTATGAATCCCAAGTGCCTTCCATTGTTCTCAGAACTCGCAACATCCAATGTAGTTTCCTGCGGTGCAACATATGTACGCTGGTGAAATCAGCTCTTGACATGGCTTCAGCTTTTAACTGGAGGCTATATGAGAGCTAGCAGATGACAGAACCCATTCAGCTCTGTCAGTGTATGTTTAGCAGAAGGTGCTCATATGTTCTCTTGGACCCAGCTGGGCTGAAACATTGCCTAGAAGAGAAATACACAGCCCTCAGCTCCATGGTGAGGAGTCAAAAGTGCAGCTACTTGGACTGTGTCTTGCTGCTTTTTTTCTTTCTTAAAGGTCAAGCATGCAGTCAGAAGCCTTACCTGACTGTTACCCAGACCTAGGAAAACTGAAACTCACTGATGCACCTTTCAACTGTGCTCAAGGCGAAGCCTCTCTGAGTCTCTCATCTCTGAAGGACTTAAAATTTCCTACTCTAAGACCAGAGTTCAGGGATTATGTATAGGTCAATTAGAATAGTGCTTCTGCTACATGCCTGAGGCCAACCCCCAAAATCTACATTTAACAACAGCAGCAACAACAACAAAACCCAGCAAGTAATCTTACTGTTGTGATGGTAGAAATGAGTGGATGAATCCCTTGGCCTTAGGGACCAGCCAATACAGCATAATTGGTGAGTTCCAAGGCCAGGAAAGACTTTCCCTTTTTTTTAAAAAAAGTAGCAACAAAAAGACAGAGCATATCAGAAGAAGACACACAAGGGTGGCATCTGGTCTTCACAGATATACACAGATACCTACCCACATATACCCCCACACAGAAAAACAACTGAGTTCAGCATTCTAATACCTTTAAATGATGTTCAGACTCAGTAGACAGGACATGGTTTCAATAATATTAAGAAGAGAGCAATGCCAAAATCCAGAAAGGAAAAAAAATTCAAAAAAGAAAACACAAAAATCAGTCAGTCCAGTAAACAATTTTGAAACCAAACTTTGCAATCAATATAGAATGATTATGCAACCCTTAGCATTTGAGGGTAAGGGTACCCAAGCCTAGTTCCCTCCTTTCCTGCAACACTTTCTGCATATGCACTGTCATCATTCCAGCTAGATTGGTCACAATGTTCTTCTGGCCTGATCTGCTCCACTTGGTTCTTTCCCTTAAGCTGACTGCTCTCTCTGGAAAGGTTTTTCTTTTCTAATACATTAATAGGATGCTAGCAAGCTTAGAATAATGGAGGGTTGAGGTGGAAGTAAAAAACGAGCTTGAACTTCATGCCTGCATCAATTACTTTTTTCCTGACCGTGACAAAAGCACCTGACAAAATAAATTTATGTAGGATGATAGGAAAGAGTTTGTCTTGGCTTACAGCTTGTGAGTGCAGTTCATGTGACACGGAAGGCATAGTGTCTGACTCATGCTGTGACAGGTTACCTTGTGTCCATAATTGGGAAGAAAGAGACATGAATGCTCATCTTTTTTCTCCGTGTTATTTGGTGTAGGAGATGGAGCCACTCATACTTTGAGCAGGTCTTACCTCTTCAGATAAACTTCTCTGGAAGAAGGTTCAAAGACATATCCAGAGGTGAGTTTTGTAAGTGGTTCTTATCCCACCAGGTTCACAATTAAGACTGTCACTATCCTCTAAGCCAGTGTTTTATAAAGTGTTCAGAGATCATCTGCATCTATCAAAGCACATTTCTGAAAAGCTTAATTTTGATCTATACATATTAAATCTTTAAGCATGAGGCTACAAAATAAGGTGGCTGATTGGACTTCAACATTAAAATTTAGTTTGAAGGAATGCATGTCATAGACACCTAACAACGGAAAGACTAGGGATATCACAGATCCATGCTTTCAGAAAGATCACTCTGAAAGCACAGTGGGATTAAGGAACTGTAAGGAAGAAGACTCAAAGTTAAGAGACTACTTAGGAAATTGTTGAAGCTACCACTGTTAGCCTTTGTCTCTTCTGAAACCCCCTTCTTCCTTAGTTTCTCCGAGCTCTTGATTCTTGTGTCATAGCTCTAACTAAACTCCTAAGTCACACACTTGTCCTCTTCTCCCATCCATTCAATAGAAACCGTCCCTCCAGGTTCTGTCTGCAGCCATATTTTCATGTAGAATCTCCATACAGCCCACATAGGTACTGTCTAGACTGGTGCCCCATAAATTCATACCTTAATAATGTAAGCATCTATTCCCAACCCCTGATTTTATGTTGTGTCTACTATTTCAAGAGTAAACCCTAAATCATACTTTTTCTGCCTCTATATCTACTGTTCTTTCCATGGTTCTTATATTTCATTTAGTAGGGTTAAAAAATTCACTGAATACCTCAGGAAGGGTGCCTGAGACTCTTAAAGTCTATCCTTCATGGCGCCTCTACTGTTGGTATCTTGTCCTATCCTCTAGCAACAAATGCAGCTCCAACTCACAACTTCCTCACATCTGTTTTTTAGCCCATGGTACAAATTCCAGCTTCTTTCAAGAGTCCGTGTGTTTATTCCTTTCTTGTTATTACAACAAACTACCCAAGAAGAATCATCATGAAGAAAGAGCTTTATCTTGTTGCTACTACAAACTACCCAAGAGGAAGCATCATGAAGAAAGAGCTTTATTTTAGCTAGCATTTCAGTCTGAAGATACAATCCGTCATGGTAGTCAAAGCATAACAACAGGAGAGCGAAGTCTGCAGGCAGGAAGCAGAAAAGGATAAATATTGGTAATCAGCTTGCTTTCTTTTTTTATTTAGTACAGGACTCCAACTGAAGATATGGTACTGCCCAAAGATAGACTGTGTCTTCCCATTTGGATTAATTCACAAACTCCCTCCCAGATATTCCAAAAGGTTTGCTCTATGTGTTTCTAAATTCTGTCAAGTGACAATTGAAATGAATCATCATAGCATTAGAACACATTATTTCTCTAAACTAAAGAAAAGAACAACATCATGTGAAAGATAAACATCTGCCATCCCCATCTGTCATCTGAACATCCCCAAGCCAAAGGTAAGTAAGCCTTTAGATACTCAGTACATACTTGCCAAAATGTGAATGATTTTTCTCTGTCCAGATTCTTGTACTATAGTAAAAATAAAGTGTTAATCGAGTATTCTGAAGTTGTTAGTGTCAATGAATGATACCATTTGCACCACTACTCATTCAGGCCAGTTTCTTCCACTTTGCTGATACCACAGAACAGATGTGAGGTAAAGGAGCAGACAGTAGGCATGAACATAAAAAATAAAAGCAACTGTGCCTTTTCCTTCTTTCTCTTGAAAGGTAAGTAAATAATAGTGATAGATTTCAATGTGGCTTGGGGTTCTACAATCTCAGTTGAAGATATCCCAGAGTGTGCAGATTAAATGAAGGATGCTGATAATATGTAAATATCTCTGCTGGTATTGCTGGAGGATGATGGAGAACACTGATCTTTGAAAGTCTGCTGACTTCCGGAGAGCCTTGGCTTTGGAAGAGAGCTAACCTTGAGAAAGTCCTGATCTTGAGAGATCTCTGACTAGGAGAATGTTGACATTGAGAGAAAACATTGACCTGGATGAGCACTTGTATGATGAACACTCTGTGACAGAGAGGTCATAAGAGAGCTGTTATCCTAATTTTCTATGTTGTTAAAGAAGCAGCCCTATATAGTCTATTCCATAGAGAGCTTCAGGTACTGTATGGTGATTATAGTCATGACTCTGGTCCAGACACTAACTGATCTCTCTTTGGCTACAAATATCCTCATATTTTGCACAAGATATGCCATGTAGTGTTCTTAGAGACATCTGCAGTAGGTGTTATTTCTGATGTGAATGTGAAGAATGGACTCAGAGATATTAAAACATTTTCTAAAAGCCACAAAGCTGCAAAGTTAAACCTGATGTTGAAATGCATGTAAATAGAAAGCCCTCTTTCCATCGGTGACACTACTCTTGCTGTGTTTTATGGCCTATTCGTTGTTATGCTCTGAGAACTTTGGGATATAAATGTTAACAAGTTTCCATAGTGTGTTACTTATGTTTAAAATACTCTGGGAGAACAGGGTGGATAGAGGGTAGATGTGACATCAAAAGCAATACTCCTTGAAATCAATATCCTGTAAGATTCACAGAAGAATCCATTTAAATAAAGGTCACACCTTTGATGATTTGAATCAGACAATTAGTGATAATTAAAAACTTACTAATCAGTTTATTAAGTTATTCTCTAAGGTAGCGGCAAGTTGAGCTCTAAGATGCAGCTAGGCTATACACTATTGACTTTAAAAGAAGAATAACTCTTTTTTATACTGTGAACCTTGCCTTTAGTGGCTGAGTCATTTCCATAGCCCAACAGACACAGAGACCCACTGTCTAACATTAGGCAGTCAGGGAATCCTGCTGAAGAGACAGAGGAAGGATTGTCAGAGTCAGAGGGGTTAAGAACATCATGAGAAAACTCATCAAAATGACGTATCTGGGCTCATAGGCGCTCACAGTGTCAGAACTAACAACCAGGGAGCCTGCATGAGACTCACCTAGGTCCACAGCATATAGACAGTTGCATACCTTGATGTTCTTATGGGACTCCTAACAGTGGGAGCAAGGACCTTCTCTGACTCTTTGACTGTCTTTTGGTACCCTATTTCTACTTCCGGGTTGTCTTGCCCAGAATTATATTCACTATACAGGCCCAGGTGCTTAGTTTTACTGCAGTTTGATATGCCCAATTTTGTTGATATCATTGGGATGTATTCCCTTTTCTGAACAGAAATGGAGGAGGAATAGATGGGGGGATAGGGTCAGAAAGGGGAGAGGGGCCGGGAGAAGAGGAGAGAGGGGAAACTGCCTTGGGAATGTAAAACAAACAAACAAATATTTAATTTTATAGCAATAAAAAATCAAAAAGGATTACATGGGAGAGTATGGAGGAGGGAAGGAGAGGGTGAAACGGAGTAATTATAGTCTCAAAAACAAATTTCTTACAAGGTTAACAAAAGAGCTCTTTAAACAATTATAAATCACAAATTCTAACCAATTGTACATTTCATAGGTGCTGTCCTTCATCAAAATAATTGTCATTATGCTATAGTTTGTTACTCAACTTCTATTTGCTTAGATTTTTATGTTTGAGAGATAGCCCACACAGGATCAACAGTTTTACTTGCAACTTTCTGTTAATATTTATGAAAAGATTTGCTCTGTTAGTGTGACTCTCTACTGAAAGAGCAAAATGCATTTGTAACTTCAACATTCTTTCCTTCCAGGGGACAGTATGCTTATCATGTCTGCCTGTGTTCAGGTATTCGGGCAGGAGAGTTGGCTCTGCAGTTAGGGGCAGTACTGCTCTTGTTCAGGGTATGAGTTTGGGTTCAGGTATCCACATCTGGTAGCTCATACTCAATCTCACATTTACCAATACTCAAACCCCAGAGGGGCTCTGATGCCTCTGTTGTCTTCAGACTGTGTTTACCTAACTCGCTTAGCACATGTACGCACACACACACACACACACACACACACACACACACACACACACACACCGCACACTCACAGAGAGAGGGGGATGTAAAATTAGTAAATCTTTTGAAAAAACAGACTGGTGTGTCGTTAGGAATGATGGAGTAAGGATCTCCAAAACTAATGCATTTCATAAAAGCATATAGATAATGAGAAAATAAACAAATAGTTAAAATTAACCTCGTAAAACTCTGGAAATTCAAAAGCTGCAACATTTCAAAGAGCCAGCCTAAAGAAAAACTACCGAGTGTCAGTGAGACCCTGAGCTTGCTGTCATTTTTTACTACCTTAATTTCCATCTGCCTCTCTGCCTCTCTCTGGGAGCCTCTAAAGCTAACCTTCCAAAACTGCACTGTACAGTAGCAGCATAGCTGCCAGAAAGTGTCAGTGTGAGGTTGGCTCTCTTTCACAGCCTGGTTCTCAGAGAGCTGTCATGAGTTGACCTGTCTGACAGTTCCCTGAAAACCTGCTCTCCAGACTCTCTTCGTTTGACCCCAGAAGCTCATCCGGTGAAGCAGTCTTTTTCATGGGGGCGTTTGTCAAAACAACCCATGGTGCTGTCTGCCAGTACATCTGCTGAGGTGGGGAGAAGAGCTGAGACCAAAAACAAGCTATTCAAGGATTTAAAACAGACAGCTGGGTCGGATTGTGGCCCAAATATGGGGAATGATGCCAACACTTTGAAACCTATTTGGGCAATTTGTTAAAAGGTTAAACATACTCCAAGTTCATATGGACTTTAAGAATTCCTTGGTGTGTTCCACTCTTCTTCTTGTCCCTGAGCTTGTGAAAATAAAGGGAATTGCTGAGACATTCTATTTAGGACAGAGTGTTCCATGGTCTCTCTCTCTCTCTCTCTCTCTCTCTCTCTCTCTCTCTCTCTCTCTCTCTCTCTCTCTCAGTGTGTGTTTGTGTGTGTGTGTGTGTGTGTGTGTGTGTGTGTGTGTGTGTGTGTACCTTATCCAGGTGTGGGTCTCTATTTATTCCCATTAACCACTGGAGAAAGCGTCTCTGATGATGGATGAGCAAGACACTGACCTATGAGTATAGCAGGATGTTGTTAAGAGTCACTATGTGGCTGCATCCTTCAGCAGAAGAGTAGCATTTGTTTTTACCATATGTCCCTGACTTATCTAGTCTCAGATTCTTGGACACCCAAGCAGTGTCAGAAACAGGTTCTATCTCACAGAATGTGCCTTAAATCCAGTTAGATGTTGGTTAATCGATACTGCAAGCAATGTGATACTATTGCACTAGTGCATCTTGTACAGAGGTCACCATGATAGATCAAAAAGTTGGTAGCTGGTCTGGAAAAGCACTTACCACTACCAGTCCGTAGGGGTGAAGGTTTTATGTAGGAAGGCACCAGTTCAACTTGCCGGTGTTTAATGAGTTGTGTAGGTGTTGTTTGCAACAATAGGGCTTGGATAGGTTGAAGGAAAACCAGTAGTCTGGGTTGTTTGAGGGTGTTGGCATTCATAGGGCATGCACAGGTCTGGACCTTGTGCGGCCCCAATGCTGAGAATGGAAGTAGAGATAAGTCCACATCCCTAAACCATATGGTACATCCGGTAGAAAGCTGCCCAGTTTTTTTTTTCCAACAGAGTTTCATTGGCATACAAACTCCATACCCAGCAGTAGATGGCCAAAGGAAAATGAATTGAATGGCATTTTTTGAAAGGTTTCTTTTTCTTTCTTGCCCCATAATGCTTTGTCTAAGCGTTTTCCCCTTTACTTCACAGTTATTTTGCAAATGTATCATGGTTTCTGATCTTGTGTTTTTAGGGGACTTTATGTTTGCCAGTGTGTTTCTCAGTCTGTATGTACTTCTTGTGCATTTTCATTTTTTTCTATTTTGTCTCTTTGTTTTTCTGTCCATGTTTGTTTTGTTTTTATTTTATCCTATTTTTTGATGCTTGTTTATTTTCTTTATTGATTAAATGCATAGTTTGCTAATAAATAACCTGACACCATAGATGGGTAGTATAAGATGTGTTCATCTGGAAGGCCATGATGCTTGAGGCTGTAACAGATAGACCCTACTGTCCCAACACCTTCGCACAGGAAAGCGTTTTCGCCTTACAGTCTAAAGTTAGTCAGTCATGGAAGGGGACTTCTCTTTAAGTTCTGTCTAAGGACCATAGACTTTTTATCATTTAATTTGGCAAAAGTACTATATTGTTTACCTGGAGGGAAAAAAGACAGTGTGAAAGGGTGTGCTTGAAAGGGAATGACTGACAGTTGATGCCTGTTTGTTTTATAAAGAGCAAGAAAAAATGTGGATTTGTGTGAGAGGAGAGGATCCAGGAAGAGTTTGGGGAAGAGGAGCTGTAATCAGAATATATTGCATAAAAAATTATATTTTCAATAAAAATTAAACATAAGATTACTGGTTGTGGGGTGGTTCCATTCATTTTCAAATACCAGAAAGTTGAAAATCATGTCCATAAATTTCATACAAATGTTCCTAGTAACTAAAATGCATGCAACCCAGATATTTGGCAACTGATAAACATGAGGTAATATGTCTGGGTTACAGAATGGGATTCATACAAGCAAAGAAATAATGGATTGACATGAGGTGTGCTATAGATGACTCCTGAAAATATTACAAGTGATTGAAACCACATAAAATTATATATAATGTGTAGTTTGATTAATATGAGAAGACCATACAGACAGAGAGACAAGTTTATTCTATTAATCAGAAGCTCCTAGTTAACAGGAGCCGACCGAAACTGTTGATTGATACAGTTTTTATTGGGGTAGGAAATGATCTAGAATGGAATGGTGGAACAGCTGTACAATACTTCAAACACTGGAAGCCACCAATAAATAATTAAAAACTAAATAAATTTTATAGTATATAATTATTACCATAAAACAAATGGTTAAAAAAATAACAAGTTGGTATATGTGACAAAATTTTACTATACAGTGATTAAGAACAGGCAATGATGCCCAGTGACAGATTTTCATAATGCCACTATTTAGTACCAATCTACCAGTCTGTGTCAAGTTGCTAAAGCATTAATTTTCCTTCAACACAAGATGAAGTTCTGATTGTGTGGTTCTTTCTCATTATGTCCTACACAGCCCTAAAATTCTGTAACTTTATGCATTTAATTATTGTTATCATAATAAAATCCTCTTATTGAAACACAAACCATTTCTGATTTAAAAACAAATAATAATGTGTGCTAAACTAGACATCACCATTGATAGATGGGATACATTACTAAGTATGCAAAGAGCATTGTCCTTGAGGAATGACATTCATTAAGTGTAAGCCTCCTTATTTCCTGTTCTCACTCAAAATTGCTACCTATGTGTAGTAAAAACAACTTTGAAAGTTTTAATTTTAATAATCATAATTATTTTATCTTTCTAAATAAATATTGCAAAGATAACTTGCAAAAGACAGTTATCCAGAAGATAAGTCAACGATAGGTATTAGATTAAATTAACCAATGATAGAACACTCTCATGTTTAATCTACAGTAATACAGTTTTGATAGCATACAGAGTACATTCCTGTATCAAAGATGCTGAAATGTAGTGGTAAAGGTTTTATGTAGCAGGCACCAGCCTGACATCCCCACGTACAATGAATTATGTAGGTGATATCCTCAGTGGGGCTTTGCTATCAGTTTGTGGAGACCTACCTGGAGTATTGGCAGCAATCTGAGTTGTTTGAGGATTCCTGTGAGTCCCCTTTGGGCCAGAACACAATTAGACATAATCCAATCCAAGCACTGGGAATTTCATTTGATGACAAGAGATGGAAAATGTTTCTTGGCAGTTTAAATTTCCTCTATTGAGAATTCTCTGTTAGATCTATACCATATTTTAATTGAGTTATTTGTTTTATTGATATCTAGTTTCTTGACTTCTTTATATGTTCTTATATTAGCTCTCTTTTGGATTATGAAAGAATGAGGAATAAGAGATGTATGAGAAATGAAAATTTTATGCTGTTGCATGCCTGTGCTTATGGCATCTGTGATCTGTGATTTCCTGTACAAGATGTTCCATTAGTAGAGTGTAAGGCCCACAAAAGGTCCTACATTCCTCAAGGATTTATATGTACATAGCTAATGGTTTGGAGAAGGATATTTTCTTTGGTGGTATAGCCCCTGGTATGGAGTTCATGATTCTGTAAGAAAACTTTGACCCATGCTCCCGAAAGTAGGTATAGAAACTCAATGGTGAATCTTAAGAAAAAAATACTGGAAAGTTTGAAAAAGACTAAGTGGGGAAAAGAAAATGATCTAACAGGATAGGACAGGGAACTGGTGGTGAATATGATGAAAATACAATATACATGCATGAAAACCTGTTGCAAAAAACTGTACATAATTAATGTATATTAATAACAAAACACAAAGGACAGTTTTTAGAGTCACTGAGGAATATACACAAATCAAAAACTGAAATGTAAGCAAATAAATTAGAAATTCCTAAGCTAAAAATTATAATTCTCAGAAAATATATTTGTAGCAGGAAAGAGTTTATGTAGCTGCTAACCTCATTGTTATAAAATGTTATGCAAAGTTTTTAATTCCTAATGGAATAAAATACATTTTATTTCTATTTATTACAGGAATTTTACAAGTATAATAATTCTGAAATTTACACAGATGTTGAGCCATGGGAATTTTCAAATAAATGCAAATTCTTCTATTTGGAAGAAGATTTTGCTCCCTCTCTACAAAGTTCAAATAAGTAATTCACTAGTAGAAATACAATATAGAAGATTTTTGTTTGTGATTGCAAGACATGTATAGGAAAAATTTAAGAAGAGTTTATAGCTTGTCTCTATAAAGAATTGGAAGCATCCTAATTGTCAATCAAAGACAATGAAATAAATAATCATTCTTACAATAGTTAGACTGAAGATAGAGATTTATTCAGTATCTGAATGAAGTGTTCAATATGGCATGTGTAGACCATATGATTTTTTTTTTGCACATTTGTAATGTGTTTTGAGCCACAAGCATTACAGAGCAAAAGTACAATTGACAGATCACTAGACAAATTCATGGGAGTGGTGAAGAACCTGATTTCGGAACTTCGGAAATACCTCTCTTTTGTATAGTCACTGTCAATTCTGTAGAAAGCTTGGGAACCCATAGATCTTCTCTCTTCCATAATAGATTCACCCCAAAATATTAAATCAGTGCAAAAATTATTCACTGAGAGAACTTCTTCTTGTACAGGCAACTGAATGACACACCATGGGGTCCTGGTGTGAAAGCATTCACTCAGACAAACCTTTGTTCTCATAGTTGAATCTACATAAAACATCATCATCCTTATTGACAGGACTTATTGACAAGAAAGGAGCCCTGAGCAGGAGGCACTGAACAGGAGAAACAGTGTGTCTGCTCTTACTGATGATAAACAGATCTGGGTGGACCTGAATTCTCTAACAGCCAACTCAGGAGAGTATAACCTACTGATTTTACTCTACCCAAACAAGCTATTAATATTCTGTACTTGCCTTCACCTTTCATTTGACACAAGGTCTTAACCTGGGAAAATTAACTCTTTTTTGTATATTTAAGACTCATTAAATATACAAGAAAAAACTTGGGTCACTAAACCAGCCCCAGAGAAAGAAATTCCTTCTCACTTGGGTGCCAGAAGATACAGCAACATAATGTGTTGCCCAGGGAGATGGGCAAGCTCCAACCTAATCTTTCAGGTATCTGCTATGAAGCTTCACAGCCACACCCCTTCTGAGACATAAGGCACCTGCTTTGTCAGCCTTTTATCCATCTTATTAGCCCTAAGATATGAATGCTTGCTTCCATTATTAACACCAATGGAATTGCTAAATATGTCCGTGTGGGTATATAAATTGAAAATCTTGTGGGATGGGATGAACAGGAAGGAATATCAAAGGAGGAACATTGAGGAGAAACATCGAAAGGGAAACACCAAGAAAGCATTAGGGAGAGCATAGAAACAATAAATGGGACATGACAAAAAGACTTATACGAGCTAATTTCTTTCATTTACCCTCAGACCTTATTAGTGAGGTTTTCATATGCTATAGTGATCCTTCTGAATCCTGAGAGGTTTATTGGGGCTTTATGCTAACATAAACCTTGATAGTAATGTAGCAAGTCTGGAGTAAGGACACTGTGAATGAAAACATCCCTTAGATTTTCATATTAGAAAAGGATATAATTGTAATTGATTGTCATCTGTGCGTTTTCACGTATATTCCAAATGCCTTTACCATTTCATTTTATTTTTGTTATAATTTTAAAATATTTATAAAATATATTTCGATCATAATCCTTTTGCTCCCACATCTTTTCAGATCCCCCCTACCTCTCTTCCCCACTACCTTACTAGCTACCTAACTTCTATGGATATTTTAAATGAAACACATACATCTAAAAGAAAGCTAAAATAGACACATAAGAGATAACATGCAAAGTTTGTCTTTCTATGTCTGAGTTACCTCACTCAGGACGACTGTTAGTAGGTACAACCATTTACCAACAGGTTTCATGATTTCAATTAAAAATTTTTAGAATTGAATTAAAATGAAAGCACAACATATCCAAACCTACGGGGTACAGCACAATGACAGTGGTTTTAACTGTCGACTTCAAAAACTAGAAAGATCTCATATTGTTTTTTATTTATTTATTTTACACCAGAACATAATATCTCCTTCCTCCTCTCCTCCCAGGCCCTTCCCTACCTCCTCTCTCCCCCTCCACTCTCTGCTCCTCCATTTCTATTCAGAAAAGAGCAGGCCTCCCAGTGGATATCAACAAAAGACTAAGCGCCTTCCCTTATATTAAGACAGGGCAGGGAAACCCAATGTGAAAAATAGGATCTCAAAGGCCATCAAAAGAATCAAAAATAGCCTGTTCTCCAACTGTACGAGTCCCACAAAAAGATCAAACTACACAACTGTCACATATATGTAGAGGGCCTAGGTCAGTCCCATGCAGGCTCCCTGGTTGTTAGTTTAATATCTCTGAGACCCAGTGATCCCAAGCTAGTTGATTCTGTGAGTTTTCTTGTGGTGTACTTGGTCACTCTGAGTCCTACAATCCTTCTACCCCCCTTTTCAGCAGCACTCTCTGTGCTCAACCTAATGTTTGATTGTGGGTCTCTGCATCTGTTTCCATCAGTTGTTGATGAAGCCTCCCTGACGATAACTGAGCTAGGCACCAAACTATGAATACCGTGAAATATCATCCGGCCTGATTACATTGACATTTTTGTCTCCAGTCATATTTGGTTCTGTCCTAGGTCTCTGGGTCATCCAGCTGCTGGGTCCTGGTACTCCAATGTCAAGAGAAGGCTTATTTTCAGAGTATGGCCTGACATTGGAACAGTCATTGCTTAGCCAATCCTAACCCCAGCACAGCTTAAAGGCAAGGAAACTGAAAGTAAAGGATTATGAGGCTGGGTTGGTGTCCCAGTCACTGGACTAGAAGTCTATATGTTGTTGCTTTTAAGGTAGTTTTCTCATGTTTCAGCTGTGTAAAAATAGTCAGGGATTGCTCTAGTGGGATGGGTGGGATTTGGTGGTGAAATATTGTCCTGGCAATTACTGTTTGTTCTTACACATATGTTTAGACATCTGGATTTAGAGTTATGGGTTTGTTATTGTTGGTTGGGTGTTTTCTTCCTTGGTTTCTGTTTTCTCTCTGGACAAGTTTGGGGTTGGAGTTCTGGCTATGTGTGCAGTCTCTTATCTGGGCTATGGGTTTTCTGAGGTTTAGAATCTTGACCTTGCTTCTGGTGAGATATGAAGCTTCTGCCTGGTTTCCATGGGGTTGGCCTGTCTCTAGGGTTTAGGATGCTGATCTGGCCTTTGGGGTTCAGGATGCTGGCTTGGCTTCTGATGAGGTAGAAGGCTTCCACCAGAGTTGTGGGCCAGGATAATGTGGCAGGGAAAGGAGGGGCAGTTGGGGTTAAGCTGGAGGGAGCACAGGTAAAGAAGGGGAGTCAGGGGTGACTTACCTGGTATTTTGGAATTTGCCCTGGCCTCCTCTGGGGTTAAAGGCTTAGAGGTTGTCTGGAATATGTGTGGTTCAGGATGCTAGCCTCAAGATCTCACATTGTTAATGTAATGACACTGTTAGAATCTTAAGAAAAACAATATGAAATAGCATTCAAAAAGGGTAGATGGGAAGAAATAAAGAAACTCAGGACAGAAATTAATGAAGCTCTATCTGCATGGTTCTAAATCACAGTGATACATGTGTTCAAACTCATATGTAAATTGGTAAATGTTTTTTCCATTTCTCACTTTTATTTTTAAAGTTTTGCTTCCCGTAGCAAAAATAAATATAGAGGAAAATTTTTAGAAAAGTGCTTAATCTTCATATCAAAATATTACACTGAATATATGAGATCTATGTTTTATGTATGGTAAATGACAAAAATATAGCTATCCTGGATTATATAACTTAATACATTTAGTATGTATTAAATAGTAGTAGGTACAGGACACATTTCAGTGGCAATAATATTTTTTTAATTTCTATCTGTACATATTTAACCATTATTTGGGAAGTAAATGTCTGCAAACCCAGAGCATTGCTTAGAAATGTGTTGACAGAAAGGAAAGTGAGAAGATGGGTATTCAACACATGCTAAAAATACCCAATAGCTGATGTGTCCCTGGCAAGCAACTGCTTCAGCTGTGTCCCCTGAGTCTGGCTGACATGGAAGAGTACACCAGAGTCAACACTGGCCCTGCTACCAAGCTCTGCAATAACATTCTCCATAATACTCTGGTTTTCTGAAACAAATTTCAGATCCCATCCTCACACCCTAAAGGAAGGGGACATGTTCACCTCTGCTAAACACAAAATGGGAAGTCGCCTCCTGGTCTCTCTGCCTAACTGCACCTCATAAAATACAAAATAAACGACAATATATGTTTAGACATGTTAGGAGGTTTGTACACAATCTGGTTAAATAAATCCTTAATTATGCAATGTCTTTTTCACACTGATCAGTAAAAATAGAATGTACTTTATTTGCTTATGATGACACCTCTTTCTAAAATGCTGGTAATAATCATTGTTACACCTGGAACTGGTAATAAAATCATTTTTAGCTTATAAATAAATGAAACTTTCAAAGATAAAGATCAACTGAATCACAAAAAGAACAATAATCAAGACAGTAAAGTGCAATGCACCATAAAACACAGGGACAGATGCAGTTGCTCCACACAAGGAGAGATCACACATATTAGACTGTGTGCTGTATAGTTGCTGCTGCAGTAACTTAAGTGTGCTGCTACAGCTTTATATTGGCAATACACTGGCAATGAATGAGTGGGGCTGTGAACTATATTTACAAAATAAGCATCAGAACAGATCTATCCCATTAACTACAATTTGACAACTTCTCTATATCAAATTCAGTGACTTTGAAGTTGGTTTCAAGACTATATTTTTAAAAGAGGTAAGATAGTTTTAAATAATATATATATACACATATATATATATATATATCTCAGATGTTTCATCAAAATTAATTTCTTTTTAGCAAATAATAACCTTATAGCATATGACTCAGAAATTTTGAGTTACATTTATTACCTTGTACATATCATCCTAGATATATTTTCTGCCTTTAAATCAAGTCAAAAAAAAAAAAAACAGTATGATGACATTGGCCAGAAGGTGAAGTGGTAGCAATTTGCTGAATGGATTGTAGTCTCCATATCTATTATGTAACAGGCAAATTAATTATTACGACAAATCAGCCTGATGTCGTGATCAGATTTCTCATGCCTGGCTGTGTTTGTTATGCCACGAAAAAAGCCAATCTGTTTCTAATTCCCTCTGTGAATGTCAAAGGCAAATCTATTTTCTTCTGTATTCAGGAAGGCAGCAGAATCCTGAACAAACAGCTGCTGATCACTTCAGGAGCTTTTGAGCCAAAAACCAAGGCAGATGAATATTTCGGATCAATCAACACAAAAAACAAATTTCTTCATTGTGGATTCTATACCTCTCTTTCAAAGCCTGAGACTTCTCAGTGAAACCAAACAATAGCAAACATAATGGACAAGATGTTTTCTGTCATTTCTGTATTGTGACTTCTATCCTGAGAGTATAATTTATGCCTAAATATTGAATAAATTTCATTTTAGTAACCAAAGCTGTGTTTATTTTAGAAAGAACTATAACATGGTATAGCCTGATTTTTCCTTTTTCCTTCCTGACCCACTCTCTGTCCGTACAGTGTCTGGCAGGAGGCAAATGTTAATTCTACCAAAACAAAGGAGAGTAGGGACATGTAGATCATATAGTCTCTATTGGACACAATTTTTCTGGAAGGAAGAATTGTCAGCATATGTCACCCATGTGAGCTGATGATATTTTCTACCCAGTAAGCCAGGACAGCCCATAAAGCCATCAGAAATATGGAACACTACTTTGAGGAAGAAGTGTGCCAGTATACTTCTAAGAAGCAATGTGTTATTCACATTGGAAGGGATTTTCATAGACTATTCTGACTAGACACCAATCCTATGTAAAGTACCAGAAAGGTATTTCTGTATGACTTCCATGTAACCAGGAAACTCATTCCCGAAAGAATCCAGTAGCCTCGGAGTAGAAATAAGGAAATTCTGTACATATTTTTTGGACCTAAAGAGATGGTTCAGAAGTTAAGAGTACTTGCTGCTCTTTCAAAGAACCAGGTTCAGTTTGTAACACCTACATGCGGGCTCACAGGAGCCTGCAATTCCAGTTCCAGCAGATCTAGTGTCCTTTTATGGCCTCCATAGACCTTAGGTATCTGCATGGTACACATACATATATCTTTCATATACATAAATTACAAATAAATAAATATAATTTACAAAAGAGCTGATGAGGTCAAGGTTTTTTTCCAGCAGAGTTTTGTGAAGGAACTACAGAGATGGGGCAGGAGAAGTCTCATGCACCCAAACTAAAGCAGAGAACTTATACAGCCTGTAGGTGAAGGTGATGATGTGTCTGTCACCAACTGGAGGTGCAGAACAGTTTTCTTTTTGTAAATACAGTGGTAGGTGTCAAGCAAGAAGCGTCTGAAGAAAACATCAACATTTAAACAATTAATAAAGCATGTTGTTCAGAAAGTAGTGCTAACCCATGGCCAGTTTTGAATCAATGTCTGTCTGTTTCAGTTATTTTTCTCACTGATGCCACAAATGTCAGACACAAGCAACATCAGAGAATCAGGATTGATTTTGGTTTGGTGTGTATTAGTTACTTTTACATTGCTGGGATAAAATGCCCCTACGACAGCTACTTGGGGATAAGTGTTTTATTTTGGTTTATGGTTATGGAGGAATAGAGTCCATCACAGTGAGTTGACATGAAAACAGCCAGGGAAATCATAAAAGAAGGCGCAAGAAGCTTACTGAGCATATTTCATCCACATACAGGAGCAGAAAGGAAATTATCAGGAGCTGAGACAGCAATAGTGTATCTCCTCAAGGTTTGATAACCTTTCCAAATAGCACTGGACTGAGGATCAAATACATGAGCCTATGGAAGACATTTCTCATTCAAATCACACAGGTGAAGTAAGGGTGCTGTCCCTCATGTGAAAAAATATGGGAGCAGGAGCCGGAGGTAGCTGATCACACTGCACCTGCAATCCAAAAGCAAAAAAATTAATTAATATTGATGTTCAGTTTCATTTTCCTTTATACTCAGCTCAGGACCCCAGTGCATGGGATGGTGCCACCCACATTCAGCCTGAGTCGTCCCTCATTCATTGTACCTCTCTGGTTACTTCACATCAGGGAAACCCAGCAATGTCTCTCCTGGATGATTCGAAATTCAATCAAGTTGAAAACAATCATTCACTATGTGTGGTTGTTTGACTAAAGATAACCCCCATAGATGGAGAGGGAAGAGGAGAGGGAGTGGGGGGAGTGGGAGGGTGTTGGGAGGAGGGGCGAAAATGGAAACTTTTATAAGTTAATAAACTTTAAAAAAAAAGATAACCCCCATAGATTTGAATGCTTTGTCACCAGGAAATGGCACTGTTTGAAGTGATTAAGAGGTGTGGCCTTGTTGGTGTACATATGGTATTGTTGGAGAAAGTGTGTCTTTGGGGGTGGTCTTTGAGGTTTCAAGGGCCCAATAGTTCTTTCTCCTTCTGATTCCTGTGGATCTGGATGTAGAAGTCTCAGCTCCAAGTGTGGTCAAGATCATGATTGGGAAAACCACAGAGACAGCTGACCCAAGCTAGTGGGTGTAACATGAAGGGCCCTGCTTGTTTGTGGGTTTCTGTCCCTGCCTGGTACCCCACAGTCGGCAGGCCCCAGAGAAAATCAACCACACTGAGATCTCTATAAGTTATAATGCTGATTGTCCCATTAGGTCAGGCTACTTATTAGTGAACTCTCACATCTTGATTAACCCATTATTCTGATCTATTTTAGCCATGTGGTTCAGTACCTTTTTCAGTGGGGCAGCTTACATCCTGTTGCTTCGGTGGTCTGGGCAGGAGTGGGAAGAATCAACTTCCTCCTCCCCAGAATTCTCCTGCTCTCCTTACATCATTTCCACTTCCTGTCTGGTTTTCCTGCCTACACCTCCTGCCTGGCCAATTAGCATTTATTTAAAACATGATTGACAGAATACAGACAATTCTCCCACACCAAGTGGGAGCTCACAGACTTTGGACTGACAGGGAACCTACATAGGACCAAACTAGGCCCTCTGAATGTGGGTAACAGTTATGTGTCTTGATCTGTTGGGTGGTGTGCTGACAATGGGACCAAGACTTATCCTGGTTGCATGAACTGGCATTTTAGAGCCCATTCTCCATGGTGGGATATCTTGCTCAGCCTTAATATAGGGGGAGGGGCTTGGTCCTGTCTCAACTTGGTATGCCAGACTTTGTTGATTCCCTATGCAAAGCCTTGCCTCCTCTGAGAAATGAATGGAAGGTTGGATGGGGGGATATGGGGTGTAGGAAAAGGGGAGTAAGGGAGAACTGGGGCTGGTATGTAAAATTAAAAAATATGCCCCAATTAAGTGTTTCCTTTATAAGAGGTGCCATGGTCATGGTGTCTTTTTATAGCATAGAATGCTGACTAAAATTAGTTGCATCAGGAACAGGTTATTACTGTTACAGGCTTGACCATGTTTTTTGTTTGAATAAGATACCACCACAATCTCCACACAACTTCCAGAAGTAACACTATGATATTGCAACAAATTAATCCATCTTAGTTCAGTTTTTCTAATATTACGTGAAAGAGAAATTCAGATTGTGAGTGATGCAGAGTGAACATCAAACACTTCAATGACTAAGCAAAACACTAGTGAGAAGTTGGTGTAGGAGGGTCTTCATTCTATGTGTTGCTTGCATTGGTTAAATAAAGAGACTTCCATGACCTTTTAATAGGACAGCAGCTTAGATATTCAGAATAGACAGAACATAATGCTGGGAGAAAGAAAGCAGAGTCAGGCAGGCACCATGGCTCTTCTCTCTGAGACAGACAGTGGTTAGACTCATGCTGGTAAGCCACAGTCAAATGGCGATACAGATTATTAGAAATGAGTTAATTAAGATGTGAGAGTTAGCCAATATGAGGCTAGAAATAATGGACCAGGCAGTGTTTACATGAATACAGCTTCTGTGTAATTATTTCGGATATAAACTAGCTGGGAGCTGGGTGGCGGGAAGTGGCCTGCTGCTCCTTCTTACAGCAAGAAATATAAGAAAAAATGGCTGCAGTGATGACAGTCAACATGAAATTGAAATAAGTGAAAACAAAAAGGGTTCAGTCTATTTTGGGTGTTAAAATTTTTACAATGCAGATCACAGAAGAATGGTTAATGCAGGATCCAGAAGGCATAGCCTTTTTTGCCTTCCAATTCTCAGATCAGCCATGCTCTTCACCTGAGGAATAGGGGTTTGAAATGCAAAATGAAGAATTCTATATTCCAACGTCTTGATCAACTCAGCAAACTGACATTTATAAAAGAAATATATGCTAAGATGTACTATCTTTCTTACTTACTGCTCCAAAAACTTCTTTAGAAGTAGGTACTTATATTAGGTATTCCATAAGCTGCTCCATAGATAAGGTATAGGCAAAATATAAGAGTCTCTCATTAACCATGTGATCACTATGCTATTGTTAGGATTTCTGTATTCAACAAATAATTATATAGTAAGTTTCTCTTCCCTATTACTATGTTCTGATAAAATAATCTTTATTCAAATTTGATAGGCTAGCACAAGAATCCGTGACTATCCAGGAAAGAATCTGAATAATAACTAGTTACTTATCAAGAACAACACAGTTTATATAAGGGATAAAATACTAATTATTTGAAATCAAATTATAATTTCTGTTGACGTCTTCTATCCATAATTACCTATAGAATCAATCCATTATGCAGTATGTCTCACTGATTAAAGATCTTAATACCCAGAACAGTAAAAACTGATATGTCAAAACTAACCATTTATTCCTTGAATAATTGTTCCTAAGAAACAATTGATAATCAAGTATTTTGCAACTAATTTTATATTGAAAAATGGAAATCATTCTGTCTAAATAGGTGAATAAAGTATTTTAGAAACAGAAGTTTCTTCAAGTAACTCCTATATCAACAAGTCTCAGAAGGATCTAGATAGCAATTAATATGTAATTCTGCCTTATCCTAAAAAATGGATGCCCTTTGCTCCTAAATGGAAGTAAAAATCCAAAGTTTTTATTTTAAACTCTTATTCTCTAAGGGCAAGGGGAAAGTTATATATTAAGAGATGAAATCCTGGCTTGTATATTTACCCAGAAGCCACCTTGCTACTTCAAAGAGGTAATCTATAAGGGAGCCTCCTGGCAGACCAATATTTCCCTCAAATTGGATTTCTCTAATCCCTGAACTGTGACCAGAAAAGACTTCAGCCTGGAAAATTGATTTCTCCACTGTACTTACTGAGGACTCACCATGGCCACAGAGTAAAAGAAACAATAATTCTTCTTTGTCCACTGCACTGACAAAGTGAATTCACATGACATTTTATAGCCCCAAACACAAGTGATAAACGATCTTGCCATTAGTTACCTCTTCATAGTTAACACTGTGTTCACCAGCTGCTTTAATGTAACATGTGGACTGGTATTGTGTTCATTGTGAGTTCTTCTAGTTCTGTTCAGTAAATATTGAACAATTAGACCCTAGATCCTTCAAAAGAAAGAGAAAGGGAAAGTGAAAATATATATGGTCTCAGTCTGACTCTGTAATAGTTACATGAAGAACAAGTTCAATTTCCAGTGAACCATAACACTCACAGTATCTTCTGAGTGATTCTGTGTCAATAGGTTAACATTTATGCTATCATATATTACCTTGTGTAAGCAGACAGACACTCAACTCTACATAAGGACAATACTGTTGACTCACACCAATCTCAGTGTAATCCCACAAACCTACATAAAGGTAGAAGAAAAAAACTTAGCCCTCTGACTTCCACTTGTATACCACAACACAGACATGTACACCACATCCACTGATAAAGACACACACATATACATACATGTATAAAAATAAAAGTAAAATATTTTTAAATATGTAAGCTTAGACCATATATAATGAAGCAGCTCCTACTCAGCTTTAATTTCCTAATTAATATCTTATGTTTTAGGATAAATTGTAATGCACCAATAACAGATTGAAAATCTCTGGGTGATGATGGTGCACATCTTTAATCCCTGGAGGTAGAGGCAAGTGGATCTCTGCATTGAAGGCTATTGTGTTCTACAGAGTGAGGTTCAGCACAGCCAAGGCTACTCAAAGAAACCCTGTAAATAAATAAATAAATAAATAAATAAATAGACTTAAAAAATTTCCTATCTACATGCGCTCTATTCTATCAAATCCAGCATTTTTCGACTGGTGAGAAGGCTGAGTGAGTCAAAGTACTTGTTGTACAAGCCTGACAGCATGAGTTCACAAACATCTAAGAAAATCTAAAAAGAGATCACACAATCACAGATCACACAAAGTTGCCTTCATGTCTCCACAAGTATGCCATGACAAATATATCATGTACACAATAATAAAATTAATGATAGTAAAAATTTTAATTAACATCTCTTACAAGAAAATGGATTCATATTTCTTTAGTAATTCTAGAAGCAAAAGACATTATTTTCTTTAATCATCTCTTGGATTTTTTCTAGTCCTTCCAGCTTTTTATCTCTAGACAATTCAACAGTAGGCAATTTCATTAAGAATATAGATACATGGAATTTGAAACTAATAATCAATATGTATATTATATTAATATATATATAATATATACATGTGTGTATATATATACACATTTATCTCCCTCACATATTCTTCAGTCTCAGAAACTTTTGTTAGTTACTTTTAATTTTTGTATTAGACTTTTCTTTCTTGTCAAAAAACTAATATCTCTGCACCTCATATAGTACAGCATTATTACTAACTTCCTGGTTATGGTGAAGATTAAAAGATTGTTTTGATATTGAGCTACTCATCATAGTACTGGGTACTAAGTAATTAATAAAGTTTTAGCTTTTTATGAAGTTTAGAAGATGCTTATAGACTATATATAAGATTTCTGTAAAATGTACTGTTTCAATAAGACTTAGTAGAACAAATTTATCTTCATACATGATGTCATTGCTTGTTTCTTTCACACTTAAAATATATTTGTGTTACATTCTACTATATATAATTTTACCATTATACTTAAGAAATTCTCATGCAGCAGGTTGGCCTATGATTTATTACACAACTCTAGAAAACCTTGAATTCTGATCCTCCTACTTCTACTTCCCAATGGCTAAGGTTAGAAGTTGTCTAGTCATGGTTTCTATTTCTATTTTATAACATCATAACCAAAAGAAGGTTTGGGGGAGAATGTTTATTTGGCTTATACTTCCATTTTACTGTCATCTAAAGAAGGCAGGAAAGGAACTCAAATAGAGCTATAACCTGGAGGAACATGCTGAAGGAACTATGGAGTGGTGTTGCCTACTGGCTAGCTCTCATGACTTGCTCAACGTGATCACTTATAGAACCAAGGAAGGGCTGGGCTCTCCCTCAACAATCACTAATTTTTAAAAAAGGCTTACAGATGGATCTTAAAGATGACTCTAGTTCAGATGACTTCAGTTTGTGTCAAATTGACAGAAAACTAGTCAGGACCCAAATGTTCACCATACATAGTTTATGTGAAACTGGAGATCAAACCAATGACCTTATGCATGTTAGGTTAATACCCTACCAACTGAATCACATCCCCAATCTTAGAAATCACTAATTACTCCTTGATTTGTACATTTCTTATATTAGACTTTTTAATATTTAATATTGAGTTCTTCTGTACTCTTTATCTCATTTCAATGTATTAATATTTTATTTGATAAACAATAAATATATACATTTTTAGAGCACTCAGTGACTTTTCCATGTATGTATATGATGCATGATAACAAGATTAGAGTAACTCAAAAGCCATAATCTCAGGCTTGTACAACTTTTTTTCTGTTAGGAATTTACAAAATCCTTTGTAGTGGCAGTTTAAAAATATTCTTTCAAGTGCTGTTAAGCCCTATTTATGCTAAAGTGATGTAGAATATTAGAGACATCATTCCTTCTGTCAACCAAGTCAGTGTAGCTAATACTCATTCTTTCTCCAGTCTTCTTTCCCTCTGGTGATTGCTGAGCTCCAGTAGCAAGTACTCACTCCTCTTCTGGACCTAATCCTTGCTTTGAGTTATTCTCTGCCTCTCACATAAGAGTGAGATTATGTAGTATTTGCCTTTTTTGCTGTAGTATGAGGCTGCTTGCTCATCTCAGCCACACAGAACAAAAATAACCACATAGAAACTATGTTATTTAAATCACTGCTTGGCCCATTAGCTTTAGATTCTTAATGGAAAATTCTTACATATTAATTTAACCCATTTCTATTAATGTGTGTATCACCATATAGCTGTGGCTGGCAAGATTCCAACATGTGACTGTCTCTAGAGGGTCTATGACTTCTCTCTGACTCTGCCCTCTTTCTCCCAGAATACAGCCTACATTTTCCTGCCGAGTTTTGTGCTGCCCTTTCCATAGACTCAAAGAAGTTCTTTATTCATTAACCAATAAAAGCAACACATAGAGAGAAGAATCTCCCACACCAGTTCCCATTTTCTGTTTAAACAAAAAAGAAGGCTTTAACTTTAAAATAGTAAAATTACATATAACAAAACATATATCAAGCAAGAATTACAGTTACAATATTTATATCTACTTTATCTCTTATCAAAACTAAGAAAAACTATAACTATTTTTCAACTCCATCAAAGACTTCAGAAGAATATAATATTACTTAAGTAAACAGGAAGTGCATTGCAAGCAACTTCCAAAATTCTAGAATTGACAGAGACATCTTGCTGACTGGACACTCACCCAAAGTTCTTCTGTATTGTTTTGGCATCTGTTTTCAGCCTACAGGCCCATAGTATCCTGTAGACTGTTCCATGAAGCAGGAAATATCAAAGACAGTTCTACCTATACTGACAGTTTATCTGTCATATTTGTCTGTGTCCTGAAGAATGTCTAGCAGCCTCTTTCATGAAGCAGGAATCACAAAGGATCATCTCACCCTTTGGCAATGTTAGCAGTCATTTGTCTGTGGAGCCTACATGTCCAGCTTATCAAGCAGTCTAGGCAAGAGCAGTTTCTTGCCAAATTGTCAACCGACTCCATAAGGAGCCTCTTCAATGTCCATCTTCCTTTTGAAGTAGCTTGTTGCTAATAGGAACAGATGTGTCTCACTGCCCTGAAAAGTCCCAAGTTCTTAAAACATTATAAATGACATATTCTTTGAAAGATTTGAAGAATCCCTATCCATCTAAAACACATCTCTTTACATCTAGAAAATATAAATAACATGACTACAGGCTTGACTACTGTAGATGTTTATCTATTAACCTATATTTCTTAATTATACATCACATTTTTAAACAAACTACACAGTCACAATACATTAACCAAGAGCAGAAATATCAATAAACCAAGATCCATACCAATGTAAATCACTATAGCATATCCCCCTTTAAATGTAAACAAACATTTATAGACAATATTTGGGCAGTTCTGTCCAACCTTCTTCCTGCTATTTATATTGTGAAGTAATTTTTTGAGAGTTGTTCAAGAAACCTTTCAGGTGGTCTTGGTCCATCAAACCACATTAGCCTGGAATGGATCCACAGATATTCATCATCTGTGGAAACAAAAGAAGAACCTCTTTCCAAAACAACATATCCTTAGATCCATATTTTGAAATTAAGATACCTATAAAGAATATATGTTGGTTTATCTTAGCAATCCCAGAATCAAACATCTCTCTGCAGTTAAAAAGTCAAAGAAAACAGAAAAATATACACAATCCAGATTCTCTGTGAATTTTCAATTTTTGTGATTTAATTATTTTTACTCTATTAATTTTTAATTTTTACTTTATTAATTTTACTCCTTTAATCTATGACTGTCTATACTCTGTCTCTTTAATAACTTTACCTTTTTAAAAACCATTTACTTCTGTTTATAATTATCTATATTCGTTTTCTTCTCTCTCCCAAGCCTACGTACATTTACCCAGCACTGTAACCCATTTATAGGTCTTTTTAATCTAAATTCATCTTTATTGCATTTCCACAATTATTATCTGACCAGAAGCACTTCTTAAAATGCTAAGCACTTCAGAATCTAACCTGCAACATTGCTAGGGGAATTGCATTTCTTCCTGCTTGCCTTGTGCATTCCAACATGGTGGAGTTGCTCAGCACTTCCTAGAGTCATGCACACCATCCCTCTTCCAGGCACACAGCTGGTCCACATTGTCACCAAACAAGCTGCAGCACACTTCTCACAAACTCCATTCAAATGCTCAGTCTCCCGAAAAAACTAGAGGTCATGCTGGCATCAAAGTCCAAAAAGCCTACATTTCAAAATGACATGGTCTTTCCCTGCTACTGCTGAATAGGAAAACCCCCTTTAAAGGAACTGCAGAACACCACCAGCAACCAACAAGAAGCTGTGTTAAATTCTAAATTTTTATTTCTAGAATTTCTTTTCAAACTCTCTCAGGATTTAAGTGGATTTTAGTTGGCCATGTGAGTGCCAATTTGTAGTCTGAGGCTGCTTATTCATTCCAGCCACCCAAAAACCAAATAACCACACAGAAACTATGTTAAATCACTGGTTGGCCCTTTAGCTCTAGCTTTCTATTGGCTAATTCTTATATATTAATTTAACGTATTCCTATTAATCTGTATATTGCCACATTGTGGCAGGGTTCTGTTCTTCCCTTTGTAGGAAAATTCTCATCATCAAAAAAGTCAAGAGATCCTGGACATCTAGATGCATAAAGAGGAAAAGATAATATCCCGATATAATCACCAAACAAAGAGAATTATGACTTCTGAAGATATGTCATCTGAGGGTAAGAATCTCAATACACAAACTGAAATAATAATTATGATTCACTTAAAAATCAAAGCTATCTTTGTAGTTGCACACTACCTCTGTCCTTCTCTAAACCCAAGCATATTGTTAAAATAAAATTTCAGAGTTTCTCTCTCATATCAGAAGCTATGATATGGGACAGAAAGAAAAAGGAAAAAAGTTACTTTAATGCATACCTATTTTTGTCTCTATAATACCTTTCATTGAGTATATATGTCTTCCATGTCTGTATAAATAATGTTTAAGTTTTCCACAATGAACAAGGAATTTTCCTGCAGTAATCTTTGAAGTTTACGGGAAAAAAATGGGGCTCTACAACAACAACTCCACTTGGTTGATATGATTTCATAATGCTGAAAGTGTTATTATAAGATCTGTTTTGGGGTACTAGCTGCTCAAGATGGTTCCAACTTGGCTAACTGAAATGGTGCATTTATTTTACAACTTTCTCGACAGAACTTCAAATAAGAACCTCAGAAAAACCCTACTGAATACTCAGAGACTATTTGCATTTATACCAGATAGTAATCTTGGAATTTAAACATCATTTTACTTTCACAGGGTCCCATAGAAAAAGCATTACCCCATGACAGCTGGAAGTAATTCTAGAAGACGACATTCCCTCTCCCAACAAAGTTTGCCCTCAGGGTTAGGGACATCATTTAGGGGTTGATTATAATTGGTATAGGGTTGGGGTTTGGAGGAAAGTTATATAAGCTAAGGGATCTCTTTGGGAAAAAAGGAGGTAATTGGATGGGATCATAGATTAGTATGAGCTTACTCACACTAATAGTAATAGTGAGTAATAGAGTGAATACTTGTGAGCTACTATTTATAGACTATTTATATTGGTATAGATTCTTCTATATTGATTCAAACTTAAATTATATCGAATATGTTCCTATAGTTCTCTACAACATTTGTACATCTAGGCAAAATTATTTTGTCATATTGTATGTATGCATGCTTCTACCTCTGCTTAAGACATTTTGTATGTTGATACAGTTTTAAGATATAATTATCATATTGCAATGTACATTTCTACCTCTGATCAAAATACTTATACACTGCTTACATTTTGAGGTAATTATCCTCATTTGTTGCACAATTGTTTATTATAAAATGCTCTAATATGAAGTCTTAGTTTTTAAGATATATAAGTATTAAGAAATATAGATCAATAGACATCTGTTTGTCATACTTATAGTTAGAGTAATCAGGTTTTTTAGATACATAAACATTGTATTCTGCTTAGATTGGTAATCTTCAACCACTTCAAAGAGCTCTAGAATGTGTTGTTTAAATAGTTTAGGGTTTTGTTGAAGTGAGACATGATTGATCCTGGCAGCACTGATCTATTCCTGAGAGAATGTTGAACACTGAAGACACTCCACTTGGAGCTTGTTTTCTTTTGGGCATAACTGGCCTTTGGGCAAGGAACTGCCCATGCATTGTTCACAGACAAAATTCATGATGTCTGGACAGGACAAGCAGGATACAAGAAAAAAGACTGTCAAATCTTGCCAAGACAGGGTAAGACGGTTGGAAAAATTTTCTGCCTCTGAAAATGATCTATCAGTTACTCTAGGCCTAAGGCAAAGTTGGTTGCTCCAACATTGCAAACGAGACTTTGAGTGATTGCCCAGGTAGCCAGCTGTCTCTGTCATTTGTTCCACATTTTAGAAATTGCTTGATTACACTTGCTGCTTACTCAAGTAATATTATTTCCCTTCTTGGATTTTCAATGGGGTTGAAGACTAGATAGTTGTAGTTACTTTCCTCTCATGACTTGGACAAGTTGTTTATTATATACAGACTTACACTCATTAGGATAGGATAATTATTAAAACATTTAATTACATGTTTATTGCTTGGTATAATTGTCCTTATTGTATATAATTCTGTATTAAGCTTAGAACTCTTTTATTTAAACAAAAAGGGAAGGTATTATAGGAATTCCTGCAGCCAGTAGCCTTTAAGTTACATGCCTACTTCGGTGGGACCTCATATACTATACATGCTGATGTAAAGCTTGTGTCCTCTCTCTTCTGGCTGTGGTATGTGGTTGCTCTTCACTGTTTGAGCAGCGCATTATGATCTGTGAATCTAGCCCTAAATAAATAACCCTCTATTCCATGCAATTCGAAGCTAGTATGGGATTTCTTTTAAGCATCTTTCTTTATTCTGTGGTTGATTTTATTTCACAAAGAAAAATAATCCTCTGATACTATCCAGGTTTCTGAATTCTGTTCCTTTCATATCCAACTATATTCAATTGCCCACATGAACTATTTTATCTCTATATGTCCATCTGCTTCATGAATGCCTCTGGTGATTCTGGATCTTGTCTGTTATGAACAGCACAGAAAGAAATAAGAAAGTCCAGCTGCTTCTTCACTGTGCTCAATTAATTCATGTTAGACATAAACCTGAATTCTAAGTAGGATGGAAATTCAATTTCTACTCTTTGCTGAAATGGATACATTCCTTTCCATTTCCCGGACAATGAATGAGGGCTCCTCTTTTCTACATTGTTCATGGCATTTGTCTTTTGTATCTTTGTCTTTTTTGATAGTATCCAGTCTAACAGGGATAGTGATTTCGAGCTTTTCATTAGTAGTTTCCTCAACTGTTCCATAAGAACTACTGAGATTTCAATTCAGGCAAAAATTCCATTCATCTGAAGTTTTTTAGTCTTTTTAAGTTTCTTGAAACATTAAACCTTTGGTTGTGAAATGAAGCTTCCTCAGACAAGATTTATACCTCTTGCTCAAATGTCTCAGAATGCTCAGAAGTAAAAGGTCCATGAAAATTTAACACATAAGTTAAGATTTCAGTACAGCCTCCAAACAGGTGCCTCCTCAAAAACTTTGTAAGGACAACAGACTTTCCCAAGAAGACACAGTGTTGTGTTTGTAGAAGTGACTTTACAAAATGAATGTTCTAAAGGTAGAATAGAATCAATGGTCATTATTTGCCAAGAGACAGATCCAAGCTCAATATGTCAAGACACTTTTAACAGTCAGAGTTTTCCAATACATGGATTGACTCTTGATGGGAGTATTGGGTTAGGCTCACCAGGGAATTAACCTAGAATACAACTGACAACTTGACATTAATGAGAAAGTGTAGTAAAAGATCTCAAATGTACTCTCACATACTGAAGTGCAAAGTTTTACACCTCAGTCAATATTTGTTTTTAAATAAGAGTCTTTCTATGAATAAGATGTGATAATAGATAGAAAAGCCTTTTCAAAATCAATTTTTATAACTCTAAGATATTTAGAGACTTGTAGAGGTCAAAAGCTTGCAGAGGTTTCAAAGGTACTCTTTCTTTTGTCTTAAAATGAATAAGTACCTGAAAGAATGTATTTCTTTAATCTTGGTTTGTACTGTTTGACTCCAGAGAAAAAATTACATGCAATAGGCAAAAGGGGGCTGGTAGATTCCATGGACAGATAAGAGTACTGTGACTCCTCATAGCTATTGTCAGTCATATAGGAAGTTACTGTAGGGCAGATGCACTAAAGTCAGAGAGAGGATATACCTTTAGCTGTTCAAGTTGCTAGTGTCTTAGAAGCAATTATTTTGTGGGTACAGAGCAGTTTGAAGAAACGTCATATCACCTGACAAGGCATTCCAAATAAATAAAACACATTATGAGCGTGGCCCCTTATTTATATGCTCCTACCTCTGTGTCATTTAGAAGAATTTATATTTTAAAAATCTTAAAGCATGGAGCAATTTCTTCATGTCCCATAAATAATGATGCTATATTTATTGGTTCTTCAGACATTCCAAATCATTTCAGTTTCTGGCCTGCTGAGACTTAAAAATAGCTTTGCTTAAATAAGAACTGGACTCTGCTGTGGCCAAAACAGAAAGAACTGCTGAAAACTATTATTCAATATGCCAGACAATCACATGAAGAACAGAACTTAGGATAGAGCTGAGGTCTGGACAGGGAATGGTTATCAGCAGAGAATTAGACACCGTATGTCATGTTTCCTCACTCTAGAGTGTCTTGATACAAAAGGTATGCCTACTGAAATGGGAGACTAAAGACCGGAGCCCAAGAGATTATACAACCCATCTTGACTATCTTGCCATTTAAAATATTAGAACTTACAACCCTAAGATTGGCAAGTTCAGTAACATTGTCAGCATGACTAATTGAATATTTAGAGAAATCAAACAGTTTTCCTATAGCATAGAACTTTTTTTAAAAGTATATTAAAAACATGATATCAGCTAACAGGTGGGTTCATTTTCTCTGTCAAATTTTAAAATATGTGGAAAGAAGTCAACACAAAGTAGAGCTTTACCACTGAGCACTACAGATTTCAAAAGTGAGAAATCATTCCCCATAGTCCACATTGAAGAAGTTTGACTTTTTACTTGTGTTTAGTCCCACCCCATGATCTTTCTCCATTCCTCAGCTGGTCTTACACTGTGTGCTATTCCAATCTATAGCAGAGATTGGGTTTTTGTCTCTACACATGGGCTTATTGCTGTGGGAGGTACTTCTGTTTATGTGTTGCTTTCATTGGTTAATGAATCAAGAAACAACTTAAACCTGATAGGATAGAACAAAACTTACATAGACTGGGAAAACTAAGCTAAATCCTGGGAGAATGGAGGCAGAGTCAGAGAGAAGGCATATGTCCCTGCCAGAGCTGAATGTAACTTTAGCCAGGAAGCCACAGCCACATGGTGATACACAGATTAATAGAAATGGATTAAATTAATATGTAAAAGTCATTCAATAAGAAGCTAGATCCAATGGACCAAGCAGTGATTTAATTAATATGGTTTCTGTGTGATTATTTTGGTTTTGGATGGCTGGGACAAACGAGTGGCCTCTTTATCACAAATTGGCACCCTTGTGGCTGACTAAAATCTACTTAAAACCTGAGAGTTTGAAAAGCATTTATGTTGTTTCAATTTCCTGACTATTGTGAATAAAATAGCAATGAACACTGCTGACTGTCTGTCGATTTTGCTATAGATTGGAATAAAAACAAGCCACATAAAAATGGAATATACTCAGAGAGTCAAGATTATGAATATTATTCTGTATTCTTTGATTTTTTGACAGTAAAGGGGCTAAGTACAGAGACACATTTCATTGTATGGGCTGCTAAATTAAACAACATTAAGGTATCTTGACTTCATAATTTGAGTCTAAGGATATGTTGCTTTGGAAAGAGGTTCTTCTTTTCTTTCCACAGAAAAGGAGGACATGTGGATTTCTTCAAGACTAATGTGGTTTAATGGACCAAGACCTCCTGAAAAGTTGTGATGAACACCCCTCAAAAATTACTTTGTCCAATAAATAGCAGTAAGTAGTTTGAAGAACTACTATGCCCTTATTTCCAAATATATTGTTTATAAATGTTGGTTTACATTTAAAGGAGAATATACCATAGAGATTAGCATTAGTACCAATCTTGGTTTATTGATACAAATTTAAGGTCAATTTTGTTATACTTTGTATATGTATTTCTACTCTTCTTCAACATTTGTGCAGCTCATTTAAAAATGAAATGTATAAAATTAAGAAATATAGGTGAATAGAGAGTCATCTAAAATAGTCAAACTTGTGTCATGTTAGTTAGATTTTCTAGATGTACAGAGATGTATTCCAGATGGATAAGGTTTCTTCAAAACTTTCAAAGACTACACAATATGGCATTTAAAGTGTTTTAAGAATTTAAGACTTTTCATAACAATAAGATACATCTTCTCCTGGCAGCACCAATTACTTCAAGAGGAAGATGGGCATCAAAGAGTTTACTTATAGAGTTGATTAGCCATTTGGGCAAGAAACTTGTCTTTCTTCAACTGCTTGATGAAATGGACATACAGGACCCACAGAGAAATGAATCTTGAAATTGCCTAAAGGTGTTCCTGTTTCATGAAAGAGTCTGTTAGACATTCTGCATGACACAGAAAAATGTGACTGAAAACTGCCAATATAGAAAGAACTGTCTTTGAAATTTCATGCTTTGTGGAAAAGTCTGCTAGATACTATGGGCCTGTAGGCTGAAGATATCCCAATGGTTCAAAATAACTTTGGGTGACTGTCCAGGCAGTGAGATGTCTCTGATAATTCTAGAATTTTGGATGTTATTTTTTGTTTTCTTAGGTAATATTATATCATTCTGGAGTCTTTGATGGAATTGAAGAATTGATAGTTACCCTTTTTCTTAGTTATAATAAAACATAAAATAGATATAAATATTGTAACTATAATTATTGCTTGATACCTCTTTTGTTATGTATAATTTTATTCTGTTAAAGTTAAAGCTATCCTAATTGTTTAAACAGAAAAAGGCAAATGGTGTGTGAGGTCCTTTGGTCTATGTGTTGCTTTCATTGTGTACTGAATAAAGAAACATGCTTGGCCTGATAGGGTAGTACAGAACTTAAGTAGACAGGGAAAATAATCTGAGTGTTGGGAGAAAGGAGGTAGAGTCAGAGAGAAGCCATTTAGTCCTGCTGGAGCAAGATGGCACATTAGTCAATAACTCACAATCATGTGGTGATACACAAATTAATTGAAATGGGTTAAATTAATATGCAAGAGTTATACAATAGGAAGCTAGAACTAATGGGTCAAGCATTGATTTAATTAATATGCTTTTTGTGTGATTACTTTGGTTCTGGGTGGCCAGGACAAACAAGTAGCCACCTTACTACAGCTTATCAATAATTTATGTTTTGATTGGCTAGAAGAAAAGTATGCTCTAACTTTCTTGGCTCTTGGTGTGAAAGAGAGAGAGCCTAACCACATATAGGGAAAATATACTGTTTCAGATACATGAAAATTTTACTGCTAGGAACAAAATTCCACAAGGAACTCAAAATTTACTGCCTCTTTCTGGAGAAAAAAATTAAGCCATTTTACAAAATATAATCAGGGCTCTCCTAACGCCCCTTCCTTCCATCTTAAGGGTTCATAGCCTCAAACTGAATAAAACATAAACACAATGAGAATTTTTCAAGTAAAGCTAAAAGCTTTCTTAGGCCTAAAAGACACATTTTCCAATTTAAAAATGCCACAGATAAGACAAAAGATAAGGCACTACTGGGGTCTAAATCAGTGACAGGGAAGATCAAGTGTGAAAAACATCACATTATCTTGGTCTAGAGACAAACAGATGATAGTACTAAGGGACAATAGCATGTGAGAATTAAAGATGGAGCCAAAAGACTTAGTGTAAGACTATTATTAGCTCCAGAGGAAAAATAAGAGCAGATGGAGGAGAAACAAAATCAAACAAACAAAAATGAAGGAGAGGCTTCTATTACTATGTAGAGGCCTTAATCTGCAAATTTGTAGTCTGACTGGGGGCTATATTAATGAAAATGATAAAACACTGAAGCATTGAGCAAACTTTTGTTACTTGTTCTATTTGAAAAGAAAATGTTGCATCACCAAGTAAAATATTAATTTAGCTAAAATTGAAACCACAGCTATATTATTATGAGAAGTCTCACCTTCAGTGTGGAGTAACAGTCAGGCAATGCACACACACACACACACACACACACACAGAGAGAGAGAGAGAGAGAGAGAGAGAGAGAGAGAGAGAGAAACACACACATACACACATAACATATTAAAAGAACTCTCTTATCTCTTGACAGGTGCCCTGACCTACTGTTGGAGGAAAATAGAAACATGCTTCAGAATGTGTTCCCATATTCTGTACTCCTTCCTGTTATGATTGCTGGAACTTGCATGCATCTTCCCACTATATTATTTCCTTTTCCATGTATGGTGGATATAGAGACAGGAACTGTTGATATGAATGCATACTGCTCGGTAAGATACTTGCTGAGATTTGTAATTCCTTGCTTTCCAGTGGAAGAGGTTCCTGTTGTTTTCAAATTTTCACAATAATCTAAATTCTATTTCAGCAGAAATTTTGAACCCATAAGAGCTGGAAGTCAGCTGTGAGATAACTTTTTCTGACTCCTTGTATAACTGATACCTGGTATCACATGCTTTCTCCATCTAATGGAAAAGTTAGCAGCAGGAGTTGGGCATGTGGCACATGCCTGTTTTCTATGCATTAAGGAGGTAGAGGCAAGATGATCTGCAGTTCAAGGTCATCTTTAGCTGTATAGTGAATTCTAGGCCAGCCTGAGTGAGATCCTATCAAAAAAGAAAGAATAAAAGAAGGAAGGAAAGAAGAAAGAAAGGAAGGAAGGAAGGAAGGAAGGAAGGAAGGAAGGAAAGAAGGAAGGAAGGAAGAAGAAAGAGAAAGAAAGAACAACAAGAAGGTAACAGCAGGAGAGTATTTTCCTGAAGGGAGATTTAATGTGGAATCCTCTCAGCAATAATCATAAATAAGGGAAGTATAACTGTCTTTTTCACATGAATCAACCATGAAGCAACCATGATTGCTGCATTGTGGGGATATTTGTGCACAGCTGATACCAGCATTCTGCAGACAACAGAAGCACCGAAGACCTGATGACCTGATCTGCATAAAATATGGCCTATCTGTGTGCAAACATTCACTCTATGCTAGTTCTTTCTCAATAATATTTATCAATATATTGTTATATTGATAATAACATCAATATTGTACATATACACTGTGCTAAACACTTCCCCATCCTAGCTTTCTATTCTCCAAAGTGACAGCATTATAACCACTTTGCAAATAACAACAGTAAAAGTAGGTGAAACAACTGAGTAAAGAGACTGAGCTATTATTTAAATCTAAATTCCTTTGGTCTCTTGACTGAGATAGCTCCATAATATCAAGGCCACTCACAGTGGGCCTTCCTCTTGTTTGTTAAATAAATGGTGCATTTTAAAGAGTAAAAGCTGTGCACACACTTTTTCCTGGGTGTCCATGTGTTCCCCCAAATATCTTCACAAATACATAAATTAAATAATGCAAATGACACATTTAAGAAATTGGCACAGGAGTAGACTTTCTATGAATAGTGAGAAAAAAGACCCCAGGGTGAAAACTTTAAGTTGCTCACACTTGCTTCAGTGAGAAATGTTACCATGGTTGAAAGGGATCAATACTAAGAACAACAAGCAAGAATTATGGCACTGAGGAAAGGTAGTTCTGTGGCTGATATGGCACAACACAGCTAGGCAGATAAAAGAGAGGGCAGGACTCTGGACCAATGCCAGCAAGCCAGCTGCCTCCATCTGAAGGCCTTGAGATGTATATAAAATCACCATTATCATTTCTTGTATTCTTATTTCTAATTGCAACAGACTGAATAGTAAACAAGTATGGTTTCTAATAGGAATGCTATATTTCTTTCAGGGAACAGAACATCCCATAGACAGTGAAATAATTAAGAACAGATGCAGCTAGTTCTTGGTAACTATAAGAGGTTAGAGGTAACAAAAAAAGTCAAAATGGCAATCCTGCCTTCGAAAATCTCAGAATGAGACTGTGACTAAGAGCTATCTCCTCCCATTTTATAATCCTCTCTGGGGCTGGGATTAAAGGCATACACCATTGACTTTAAAGGCATGCACTGCCCGGTTTCTATGGTAAACCAGTAGGGCTACTGTGATTTAAGATGTCTGTTATCACTGATGTGTCTGTACGACTGACCAGTGGGCCTGTTTTACTCTGATCTTCATGCAAGCTTTATTACTTTAAAATACAAATGAAATGCCACTACATTTCCCCTTTTAGTCTAAAATTAAAAATGCTATAGCTAATATAAGAAAAACTATATAAAAAATTACAATAAATATATATTATATGTACATGCAAAAAAACTCAACAATATCTAGTCCATTTTCATTGGACAAATTCAGAGAAGATACTCCTTTTCTATCCTTCCTTGGTGAGTTCAAAGTCTTATACCTAATTTACATTCTATTATAACTTGCTTTTTGAGTCAGTTAAACAAGGAAAACTACAACTGTGACAATCTAGTCTTTAAATCCTTGAGAGACCCCCCCCAAAAAAAAAAACCAATATTAACTGAGTAAGCAGGAAGTAGAAGCAAGCAACTTCAAAAAAAAATGAGTAATGACAGAAACAACGGGCTGTTTGGATAGTCAACCAAAATTTTTCTGCAATGTTGGGGCACCCACCTTCAGCCTACAGGCCCAGCATATCTGACAGACTTTTCTGTGAATGTGGCTATTCTGAAGGGCTGTCTCTCCTTTTCTTGACAATGTTTGTGCCCTACTTGTGTAATTAGGGCAGCATATTGTCAACAATTGAGGCAAAGGCATTTTCTTGCTCAGTGTTTACTTTTGTCACAAAGAAAGTAAACTCCATGTAGAATTTTTTTTGATGCCCATTCTCTTCTCTGAATTGCATTGGTGCTGTCAGAACAGACACATTTAATTGTCATAAAAGAGAAGAAAAACATAGGTTATTAAAACATCTTAAATGCCATGTTCTGTAGATCTCTGAAGTGTTTGAAGATGACCTATCTATCTAAAATATATCTTTGTTTGACCTTGAAAGCATAAATAATGTGACTACAAGCTTTAATTTAATAGGTGACTAATTACTAACCTTTATTTCCTTATTATCATAAACAGTTGGTAATAATAATTTGCGTTACATTGTTAAATGAGCTGTATAGGTATTACCTTCAAAAAGATTAGAAAAGTATATACAGCATGTTTTAGCAAATTAATCTCAAATTTGTATAAAAATACAAAATTTGTATACATTATACAAAAGTCTAATCCAATGTAAAATATTTAAAACTAGTGGTTGCTTTTTAAAAGTAGAGTCAATAATCTACCATTTCATCTTACTACATCAATATCCTCTTTCTTTTCAGAGCAGATTCAATAATCTACCCTTTTATCCTATTATATTTATAATATTCACAATTCATTGAACAAACAAAAACCACCCACCTCACCCCTTGGGAACATGGGCATTGTGTTCTTACATTTACTTCCTATTGTCTGGGGGCAATGACATCTTTAAGGCATCCTGAAAGAAAAATTGAACTAAGTATCAGGCTCTGGGAGAGGTAACTGAACCATTTTTTTGTTCAGTTTATGTATAATGGGAAAATGTAGGGCTTGTCTCGAGTCCTGGCTTGAGTCGTCTGTGAGACTGGATCATCTCAGCTATCACACCAAAACTGTTTTGAGCTGTTTGTAGTCCAATGTCAATCTTTAAGTGGTGCTATCAGTTGAATGGCATCATATGAGCCAGGTGGATTTGTTGTTGCAGGGTCCCATATTTTTCCTGGAGACTTCAACAATTACTCTAGGAAAATTTATCTTTCACTGTGGGAAATTTAACATTATTTAAATTAAAAGAGAAAGTTTGAATTTCAATAGACATATATTAAAAGAAAGGTACCATTGAGATGAAAATAGCTATGGGGAGAAGTCAAATTTTGAAACCAGAATTTTGACAACCATGGTCTCTAGATTTTATCTTTCTTCTGTCCCACACCATAAAGCTCCTCTTTTGAGACAGAAACTCTGAATTTTTCTTCTAACAGCTTGCTTGGATTTAGATAAGGAGAGCCATTGTCCAACTCCAAAGTCAGATTTGATTTTTAAGTGTGTCACAACTACTATTATACTGAGAAGTAGAGAGATATATATGTATAGGTACTGTGATTTTACCCTGCAGAGAAAATTGGTATCACAAGTAAGACTTCTCATTGCTTGGTGATTCTTTCTGGAGAGCTAACTTTTCTTGTTTAGGCAGGTAGATTATCAAGGCCTCTTGACTTTTCAAAGACGAGTATTTTATTGCAGTGACAAGAACAGAAGCCTGGCCAACCATTATGAGGTTTCCTTACAACCTATAGGATTGTCACCTCTATGAATGATCTGTCATTTCTCTTAATCAAGAGGTTTTTCTTTTTCGAACTGAATCTTGATTAATTTTGATGGTATTCACAGCTTTTCTTCTCCTGTGGAAAAGAAGAGTAAAAGCTTTTCCCCAATATAACACATCATCTGGTTTCTATTCTGAGGTCAACACATCCTTGAAATATACTGGCTGTTTTAATTCAGAAGTTTTTTTTTTTCTATTATCTAATTTCTCTCTGCAGCCATTTTTTCTTTCTCACTATCTTAAGAAAATTCAAGGATAATAAAGCTTTATGCAATCAATTTCTGGGAGTATTCATCATCTCTTTCTGTTTGTTTAGCATATTCTTTATAATAACTTGATCTTTTTATAACTACCTGATTTGTAGTATTGTGTTATATACCTGTAATATGTTTTATATTAAAATAAGCAAAAAAAGTTCATTTTCTTAAAGACATATGCTGGGCATAATCTGTCTTTATTTGTGCAGGTATACCCATGACGGCCATAAGTTCTAGTAAATGTGTGCTTACCGAATCGGCCTTTTCCAAACTCAAAGCAGTTGCCCTTTGAAAACTTGAATAGATATCAATGGTATGGTGTACATATTTCAATTTGCCAAATTCTTCAAAATGGAACCCATTCGTCTGCCAAATTTCATTCCTTTGAGTACTCTTTGGGCTACTTCCTATAGGTAGTGCTGTTTGGTTGTATAAAGAACAAGTAGGATATTTCCCTATAATCTTTTTGACTTCTTGCCATGTGAAAAGAAAGCCCTTTAAAAAAAATTTTCTATTGACATAAGGTGTTTTAAGAACATTTCCAATCAATAATCGATTGATTTCTGCATTACCTTTTGCTAGAAGGCCTGGCAGACCCATATGGGATCAGTGTGTTATGTATCTGAGATAAAGCCTGTTCCTGATTATGTCTTGAACCTGAATAAATAATGAAGTTAAGTCTGTATCATCTGGCATAAACTCAGCAGTTTCAATATGCAAAACAATTCTTTTTACATATTGCAGATCAGTAACTGTGTTGAGAGGTTCTTTAAAATCACTTAGTACCATAAGAATAATATATAATTCTGAATTTTTGGACAGAAGTATAAAGACTTTTTTCCACTTTACTTAAATCTTCTGATTTGTAATGTGCCCTTCCAATTTATTTGCATCAGTATAGACAGCATATCCATGTTCCAGTTATTGCTTTGTCCTTTACAATGTAAGGAAGGATTCAATTAGCTCTCTTTATAAGTCAAATTTTCTTCCTTTTGGGATAGTTGTTATTTAATCTCTCCCCCAAAATTAGTACAAGCCCCTTGTCAGACTTCACTGTCTTCCCATAATTTGTTAATTTCATCATTAATAAAAGGTACTATGAAGGTATAAGTAAAAAAAAATCTCATACCAGTTTAGAATTATGATTAATAAAAAGATAATCTATCACTGTCTGAGAAAACAGTCCTCTGTGTGAAAAGGAGCAGAGTCTAGCAGCCGGATGTGGGAGCTAGAAGCAAGAGAGAAAGAGCACAGCTACTGCTGCTTTTTAAAGCAAAAGAGAACATGCCCAAGTGGTATGGTATCTTAAAGGCTATTGGCTGAAGGAGCAGAATGTGCTCCCACAGCACCTCCCACTTTTGTTTAAATAAGAGAATTCTAAACCCAATACAAAACTATATAAACTAAAAACAAATATCAAGTGTGATTAGAATTACAACCAGCATGAACAATATTAAGCAAGGAACAAATGCTAAATGTTTTAATAAACATTCTATTCTATGGAGTCTAAGTCTTATATATGAAATGGCTTTGGCTTGCATAAGAGTACAGTAACTATGACTATCTTCTCTTCAACCCCATTGAAGGCCTGAGAAAGGAGATAATATTACTTGAGCAGGCAGGAAGTACAATTAAGTAGCTTCCAAAGTGAGCAATATATGACAGAGTCAATTAGTTACCTGAGAAACCACCCAAAGTCTCATTTGTGCAACATTGAAGTAACCAACTTTGACTAAGGCCTAACATAACCAACAGACCATTTTCAGAGGCAGGAAATTTTTCAAAACCATCTTACCCTATCTTGGCAAGATTTTACAGTCCTGCTTCTCCATTTCCAGATACTGTGTAACTTGTCAGTGGTTGAGGTATTGTCAGCTCCTTGCCCAAAAGTCAGTTTTGCCAAGAAGAAAACAAGCTCCAGTTAGAGTATCTTCAGTGTTCAACATTCTCTCAGGAATAGATTGGTGCTGTCAGAAGCAATCATGTCTCATGTAAACAGGACCCTAAGACATTTAAATGCCATGTTCCACCCATCCTTGAAGTGGTTGAAGATTACCTATCTAGACAGAATATAATCTCTATGTATTTAAAGATTCTAATTGATCTGACTGTTTGTACAACAAACATGAGCAACTATTGACCTATAATAATTAATACCTGTATAACTTAAAGACTAAAACTTCATGTCAGAATAGTAAATAATCTTTAAAAATGTGCAACAAATGAGGACAATGACCTCCAAATGTAAATAATCAATAAGGATTTTGTTCAGAGGTAGGAATAATATATAATGCAATATGAAAAGATATCCTAAAAGTGGTTTCAATATACAAAATGTCCTCAACAGTGATAAGAACTTACATATATACAATCTGACAGAATAACCTTGCATAGGTGTACAAATAATGTAAACAAAATTAACAAATATAATTTGAACTTGTATCAATATACAAAACTATACCAATGTAAATTATCCATGAATAATAGCTCACAACTATTCACTCTATTACCCACTATTACTATTCTGCTCTTTTTTATGGTTAATAAAATGGTTATTTATTTAAGGGGAAAACATACAGATCACTGTCTTAGACAATAGTCCTCTGAACAATGAGGAACAAAGTCTAGCAGCCAGAAGAGGGAGCCAGAAGCAAGAGAGTGAGCACACGGCTACTGCTGCTTTTTAAAGCAAAAGAGATCATGCCCAAGTGTGCTGGTATCTTAAAGACTATTGGTTACAGGAGCAGAATGTGTTCCCATTGCAGTACTATAATTTCTACTTGGTTTGTTCCTGCTAATTAACAGAGTCTTAATTTTATTTTTATAATTAATTCAAAGACATTTTTTCACATAAGATTTTAATTTTGTCTATTTGTCTATAGACAAGAGTCCCAGATCCTTCGTCTGGCGAAGGACGGCTATGCAGTCAGAGGCCCACATTGGAGCAACGGATTGAGCCCCCCGAGGTCCGGAGGGGGAGCGGAAGGAGGAGGAACATGAAAGACGAAATCAGTACTGCGAGGGATGCTATCACCCACTGATACAAGGGAACGGATCTGATGAGAATTTACCAGGGCCAGTCGGACTGGGACTGAACGAGGACGTGATCTAGCCAGATTCTCGGAATTTGGCCGGATTCTCTGACTGTGGCTGGCCCGGGGTCTTTCTGAAAAGCCATTGACTATGACACTGGGACCTGTTTCCTCTGCATATGCTGGATTTTGGGGATCCAGTCTGTTTGGACGCTCGCCTTCCTGGACCTGGAGGGAGGGGGAGGGAGCTGGAGCTTCCCACAGGGCAGGAAACCCTGACTGCCCTGGGGGACGGAGGGGAAGGAGGGGGGGGAGTGGGGGGAGTGGCAGGGTGTTGGGAGGGGGGGCGGAAATGGAAACTTTTATAATTTAATAAAATTTACTAAAAAAAAAGATTTTAATTTTGTACGCGGTTTAGGTGGTAAAAAGATCAATTCTAAGATAATATCTTCCATCTGTATTAAAATTCCTGAATGGGAATATTTGCAGAGTAATATGACCAGAATGTAGTTAAGATTCAGACCCACACAATCTACACATACCTCCTGTAATTTCTTTTCAGTCAAAGTCAGTTCTTTCTCAGCTTCAGTGGATCATTCACTAGAACCATTTAAGTCTATGTCACCACCTACATTTTGTTTAAATTATTTGATCAGGTTTTATCCCAGTAGTGGGCCATCAGAAATAGCTCCTTGCAATCTTTGCAAGTCTTTAATAGTCTACAATCAATCTCTCCTAATTTGCATTTTTTGTGCTTTAATTTTTTGTAAACCTATTTTGTAACCTAGATAATTGATGAAAAGTTCTCTTTGTATTTTTTTCAGGAGCAATTTGTAATCCCCAACTAGGCAAAACTTTCTTTACTTCAAACATTCTTTCTGATGTGTCTATATTTGAATCTGATAACAAATTGTCATCCATATAATGGTAAACTAGAGATCTGGGAAATTGTTTACATATCATTTCCAATGTCTGACTTATATAATATTGATATAGGGTGGGAATATTAAACACTCTCTATGGAATAATCTTCCATTGATGTCTTTTATCAGGCTGAAAATTATTATAAGTAGCATTGTAAAAGCAATTTTTTGTCATTTTCTTGTAAAAGCATAGTGAAGAAACAATCTTTTAAATCAATAATAACAAGATACCAATCTTTAGGCAATAGGGAAGACAAAGCAATTCCTGATTGTAGAGGGCCCATTGGTTGAATCACCTTGTTAACAGCTCTTAGATCTCTTACCATTCTCCATTTTCCAAATTTCTTTTTAACAAGTACAGGAGAATTCCAAGGGCTGGTAGATTTTTAGTGTGCTGAGCATCCAGTTACTCCTGTGTCATCTCTCTAAAGTCTATAATTTCTCTATTGTCAAAAGCCACTGCTTAACCCATATAGGTTTTTCTGTCAATCATTTTAAAGGTAGGGCTAATGATACCTCTGGGAGTTTTTCAGTTGTTATTCTCTGTTTTTGTACAGCTTGAATGGTCAGTGTCTGTTTTCTATAGTACCTTATAATATCATGAGTTGATTTACAGTCTGTTTCTGAGACTATAGAAATGTTTATCTGAGTATTCCATTGTTGAAACAGATCACAACACCATAGTTTCACTACTATATTAGACACATATGGCATCAGCCTTCTTCTCTATCCTTCTGGCTTTGTGCATTCAACCCATCTCATGCTTTGTTTCATCTGAAATAGGGTTCCAATTCCTAAGAACTGAACATCTGCTTCCTGAAGAGGCCAATTTGGATGCCATGATTCTAGAGTAATAATAGTCACATATACACCTGTGTCTAATAATTTTTCCATTATAATGTTATTTATTTGTCCTCCCAGCTTTGGTCTTTTTATTTACAGAAGTCAGTCAAAATATATATTTTCTATATTTTTCGACTGGTTTTATTCACCCTCCATAGTTATTATATAATACAAAGCAGTACTGTTTTTTTGTAACAGACATTGAATTTTCTAATTTTGCTAAAGACATGTGTCCTCCACAATGTCTGGGAATGACTGGACTATGTTAGGCCTGGGGGCCTGCTAGAGGCCCCTCAAGAAGTTTCCCAACAATAATAGGTTGCTTTGCTTGTCTTTTTTGCTCTACATTCATTGGCCCACTGTCTGCTTTTGTTGCATCTTCTGAATAACCAAGAAAGTTGGAATCTTCTATTTGGGTGATTCCCAAATGACAAGAATGCCTTGTCTACAGTCCCTTCTCTGATGGTCTATTCTACCACAATTAATCCATTTGATATTCTGATATCTCTTCATACCTGTGGACATTGTTTCTCCTACTCAAGCCTCAGTGTTATAGTCAAAAGACTCATTATTAACTGTGTGTAGGATCCATTCACCCATGGTGCTGATCTGATTTTATGGGCCCAAGTATATTTTTGCATTCTAAGTTAGCATTTTCAAAAGCCAAGGATTCAATGAGTACTTGTCTAGCTTCTGGATCTGCTACCCCTATTTGCACAGCTTTAGTTAATCTTGGCAAAAAGTCACTAAATGGTTCTCTTGGGCCTTGAATAAACTTTGTATATGATTCAATTCTTTTTGAAGGTTCTTGAATCTTGTCCCAAGCATTTAAGTCTGCTGGTATAGAAACAATATGTATTCATTGTATGTAGTCTGATTATCCAGGTCTGCATTAGGGTCCTCACCAAGAATTTGACCTTGGGAGGCCTCAAAACCTCTGATTTTACTTTGATGTTCAAGGACCTTAGGTTCTTTTCTCCAAAAACTACTTCATTGAAGTGTGGACCATGGTCTACTACAGCTGAGATGAGTTGAAACCAATCATGTGAAGTAACATTATTTTATTTTTATTTATTATTATTATTATTAAAATTTCCACCTCCTCCCCTCCTTCCACTTCCCTCCCCTTCCCCCACTCTCACTCCCCCTCCTTCTCCAGGCCAAAGAGCAGTCAGGGTTCCCTACCCTATGGGAAGTCCAAGGTCCTCCCCATTCCCCCCAGGTCCAGGAGGGTGGGCATCCAAACAGACAAGACTCCCTCAAAGCCCATCCATGCAGTAGTATCAAAGCCCAACGCCATTGTCCTTGGCTTCTCAGTCAGCCTCCACCATCAGTCACATTCAGAGAGTCTGGTTTGATCACATGCTCCATCAGTCCGAGTCCAGCTGGCCTTGGTTAGCTCCCATTAGATCAGTCCCACCATCTCAGTGGGTGGACGCACCCCTTGCATTCCTGACTTCCTTGCTCATGTTCTCCCTCCTTCTGCTCCTCATTTGGACCTGGGGAGCTAAGTCCAATGCTCCAGTGTGGATCTCTGTCTCTATCTCCATCCATCACCAGATGAAGGTTCCCTCGTAGTACTGACTTCCTTGCTCATGTTCTCCCTCTTTCTGCTCCTCATTTGGACCTTGGGAGCTAAGGCCAGTGCTCCAATGTGGGTCTCTGTCTCTATCTCCATCCATCGCCAGATGAAGGTTCTATGGTGATATGCAAGATATTGATCAGTGTGGCTATGGGATAAGGCCAGTTCAGGCACACTCTCCTCTGCTGCCCAAGGAACAATTTGGGGACCTCCCCTTGTACCTGGGAACTCCTCTAGAATCAAGTCTCTTGCAAAACCCTAAAATGGCTCCCTTAATTAAGATATTTATTTCCCTGTTCCCATATTCACCCTTCCTCCATCCCACCCATCCCTTTCCCCCAAGTTTTCCCAAATCCTCCCCTTCTCCCTTCTCTCTCCCCATATCTCCTTACAACCCCCCCCCGCCCCCGTGCACCCAAGTTTTGCCTGGCAATCTTGTCTAATTCCAATATTCCGGAGGATAGCTATATAATTTTCTTTAGGTTTATCTTCTTATTTAGCTTCTCTAGGGTCAGAAATTATAGGCTCAAAGTCCTTTAATTAAGGCTAGAATCCATTTATGAGAGTATATACCATATTCCTCCTTTTGGCTCTGAGTTTCCTCACTCAGTAAAGCATTTTCTGTTTCCATCCATTTGCATGCAAAATTCAAGATGTCATTGTTTTTTATCACTAAGTAAAACTCCAATGTGTATATGTTCCACACCTTCTTTAACCATTCTTCTATTGAGGGGCACCTAAGTTGCTTCCAGGTTCTGGCTATTACAAATAGTGCTGCTATGAACATAGTTGAACAAATGCTTTTTAGTATGATAGGGCATCTCTTGGGTATATTTTCACTCTTGGGAGAAATCTTATTTTTTGAAGCCCATGTCTTTTCCAACTTCCACATATATGATACATGCATGACATAAGATATTACTACTTGCTTAATATCTTTTAGATCTTTCAAATGTAGGTCCCCATTTAAATTCTGTGTAGCCTTATGGATATTGAGTATTTGCTGTCTTTTCATAGGTAGTAATAGGATAAGTAGCTAAACATTTGGTAAGTCATCTCTGACTCTGAGAGGTACTGGAGATGATAAATCTTTACTATTGTCTTTTACCTGTAACTCTGCTCCTTATTTATCAGTTCTGACAATTTTCTCAGTTGGTTCAAGTCTCAATGACATTGTCTTCTTTGAAGTCTGAACCTCTTGACCTGTGAATATTTCTAATGATTTCATCAAATCAATCAATTTCTGGTTCTCATTCTACACATGTGATTCTAAGGTTTTAAATTGTCCCATTGATGATATCTTCTCATCCTGAGAGATTATTTGGAAGCCATGCCTTCCAAGATGTTTGTTCTATTAGCTTGTCATAACTTTAAAAAGAGATTTTAATTGTCAATTTCAGTAGTATAAATCCTTTCAGATAATCTCTCAGTACCATTCTGTACAGTTTCATAATCCATGAAGTGAATTTGTTCTGTCAAATTATGGTTATCATTTTCAATAGCATGAATCCTTTCAGCCAACTTCTCATTACTAGTCTGTAAAGTCTGTATCATTTCTAAATTTTTTCATTTTTGACTCTATTATCAAATCATTTCTTTAGAGATATAATATGAATTATCAAACTGTTAATGGCTAAAAATGTATAAGTCTCAGGTAGGTCAGATATCTCTCCTAGAATTCCATCCATAATAAAATTGGAAAGGTATTATTATCAAATCATTTCTTTAGAGATATAATATGAATTATCAAACTGTTAGTGGCTGAAAATGTATAAGTCTCCGGTAGGTCAGATACCTCTCCTAGAATTCCATCCATAATAGAATTGAAAAAGTTTTAAATTATTTAATGGAAATATCTGGAATTATCTTAGGAATGGTTTACAAGTTGAAAAAAATATAGTTAAAGAGGTATAGTTACCTCTGTTAAAATTCTGATTTAGTTGACTCTTTTAAGGTATAATAATGATGTAGGCCAGAAAAACCTGTGGATTTTCTAAGCAGAACACAAAACCAAACTGAACGGAATTTTCTTAAAGAGAAGCCAGTCAGGGCAGCCATGCAGAAGTTGTGCAAAGCTTGTAGGAGTCAGGGGAAGCTACGGTAGCCTTGTAGGAGCTGCACGCTTATAGGGGCTGTGGGTAAGCTGTGGGACCAAAGGAGCCACAGTAAGCTGACGGGGTGGGGCACAGGAAGCCATGTGAGTGCCTCTTGGGTGACAGCAAAGATGGGCACAGCAGGAGAGGAAGCTAAGACAGGACGGATTGAAGCTTGGGGCTTCTCCTGAACCCAGGTGTCTAGGTTTGGGTTTCAGTTCCTAGAGCTGTAATTCCAAGCCCAGCTCTGACCTGAGCTGTTGACTAAAAAGCCTCAAAAAAAAGCCTTTAAATAAATTTATGCTCCCAAAATTTGGGCTCCAAATGAATCACAATTAATAAAAACTCAGAGACCCAAACTGTCATTCAACCTGAAGGTCCTTAAAGCAAAACTGCCAGGCACTGTCTCTTACCTCTACGTCAGTTCGAAGTTAACATCCTACCTCCAGGTATCTCAGAACGAGACTCTGTCTGTGGGCTGTCTCCTCCCATCATACACTCATCTCTAGTGCTGGGATTAACGGCACACACCACTGAGATTAAAGGCATGCACTTCTGTTTTTATGGCAAATTATTGTGGCTAGTGGGATTAAAGGTGTGTGTTCCCATTGCTTGGTCTGTAAAACTGACCAGTGCAGTTGTTTTACTCTCTGATCTTCAGACAATCTTTATTTCTTAAAATACAAATGGAATGCAAATACAATCCAGAATCAAGTCACAGACACCCAACCACATCATAGCCTCTATTTGCTGGTCCTTCACATTTTTAATGGCTTCTCTGTGGGGACTCAATCAGGACCTTTAAACCTGTACCAGTTTATCTACAACTCACTTAAAAAGCTACACAAAACAGTAAAGATGGTTCAGTTAACTTCTTAGCACATCTAGTCTTCAGGGTACTGATTACAACTTTGGTTGTCACTTTTGGCTACAATGCCACTTGAAATTATAATAATGGAAAACTAACTCTATACCTTTTATATTACTAGAATTTTCTAAACATACTAAAACTGATGTTTATTCTCACTGATGAACATGATACAGAAAATCACTTCAGAACAGTGTGGAACAGGGAAATGTATCAATAAAATAATACGGCACATGCTAGAGTATTTCATATTTTACTCTTAATCTAGATTTTTGTAGACTGATTTGATCCTACTTCAGAAAGAACTAAGTTCCTCTTAAGGAATGCACTCTATAGTAATTGTTATGAAGTGCTTTAATCACTTGTGATTATTTTTGAGGCTTTGCTAAGTCTCATGCGAAAGAAATCAACTATGATTCAAAAAGCAGAAGAAAGCATTGAGAAAACAGTCCCCACACAAGTGTGAAATGAGTAGGAGTACCCTCAGAGCATAGATAAACAATAAGAGGCATTAGTCTTTAAAACATTTATGTTTAGGAGGTTATTCTAATTTCCAGAAATATCACTGCTAATACAAAAGTTTCCTAGTGTTTATTGACACGCACTGAATTGGAAAAATATATTACATTGAGAAGGAAAGTGGAAACAGCTGATTGAATTTCACGGCCATGTATATCACTCACAGTTAACCAGGTTTCATGCAGAAAACCTGATTGGTAAGGAAGCCCCTCTCTAATCCCTTAGAACGCAACATAAAATATTTTAAAAAACAAATGATCTTGAATTGCAATTACTCAACCCAATTTTAACTTTCCTCTGCAACATAAATCTTTATTCTACAAATTCAAACTCAAACATTAGATTTTGCCTGTGAGGCAGCCATACATTTATGTTTTTTATTTTTTTATTGTCAAATCTTTCTTGGTGATTGACTCATATTAGAAATTCAAAAAAAATCGAGCTGATAAGAAAGAGGAATGCATTCTATGTAAAAAAAAACCCAAAGTTATTATTTTGAACATTGTACTATAGTCAATTTTAAATAACAAAGTAGTTTTATTTTAAGAGACAGTTGGGAACGTTCTCACATACTAGATACATTAAAAAAGTTTATATAAATTTTCTCCTGGAAATTTACCGAGATTTTTAGAGCCTTTAAATAAAGATTTTAAAGTGAAAAGAGAGGCTGTTGGGTAAAAGGAAGAAGTTAAATGTGAGTGGGAGGAGAATGAGAGAGGGTAATGGGGGAATACGATCAAGATGCATTATATAAATATATGTATTTGTGAAATTATGAAAGAATAAAAATTATAATTGCTTTTTTTACAAAAGTGCAGATAATTTATTCTAACATTCTCACATTTAGGAATCAATACCAAAAAAATTGTGTGTACACAAAGATTTATATGTGTTTCTAATAACAGTAACAAATAAGAAACTCTAGAAGTCATCTTGCAATTATATAAATAATTAGTCAAATGAAATACAGAAAAATCACAGAATAGGACTTTTATGGTTATTTCTGATGCAGTAAATTAATTTTCTTCTTTCTTTCATATGTATTCTGGAATTCTTCAACAGTTGACTTCTTTTGTCATTGATCTATGGAAATATGAGTAAAATCTTATTGTAAAAAGTTAAATATAATTTAAACAAGATAATAAGGTCACTTACAATCACTATTTTGATCCTCCTCTGGCTGACCCGAGGGGTACTGTTTCATCACCAACATTCCAGTCTTACTGACATGTCTCCACCTACTGGATGAAATGTTTAAGGAAATCTAGCCAGGTTTCACAGATCTCTCTCTTATTGGAGGACTAGCTTTCCTGGTACCAGAAAGGAATATGTAAACCTCTAAAGAAGGGAGGCAACCAACAGCCATACATAGCTGTGGTGCCCATGAGCAACACTGACAATCGGCATGGCCTGATCATTCTAAGGATGCATCAGGGCACACATACCTTAATAGTAACCAACAACTCTCTTATTAGACTTAAGATTCATTTAACAACAACAAAAAATGCCTGGTACTAAAATAAATCTAGCTAACTACTCGGTACCAGTGAAGTTCTTGTGATTGGAGGAGAATCTACAACCTCTCATTACTAGTCCATCATAATCCCTATCAACAACTTACAACCGTTTGTCTTTATACCCACAGATAGGTGCAATCTTCACTCCTCATCAAGAAAACTTCTCTTTACAGCAGACAGAGACCATTAAAGAAAATTGCAGCTAATGAAAATGTAAAGTTGTGGGGCACAGTGTCAATGGATACATTCATAAAGCACTTCTGCACCCAAGGCTCAAGGAAAATTGCTGAGATTGACTAGAAATGTTGCAAATGCCAGTGTATTAGGAGGCATGCTGTGAGAGGGTGTCTCCTAGTAACATCCGAAGCTATAGTCTCATCAGCATGACTGTCCAAATGTGAACTGAGCAAGAAGGACACCACCAAACATGCTGAACTGAATGGAAGAAGGCCCATTAAACCTCAACCCAACACAAAACCTGTAGGTAGTGCAGCAGAATTGTCTGTATTCTGTTCGTCATGTTTTAAATAAATGCTGATTGGCCAGTCAGGAAGTATAGGTGGGTCAACCAGACAGGAAGTAGAGGTGGAACATTCAGAAGTATTCTGGGAAGAAGGAAGCTCTTCCGGCATTCCTGCCCAGACCACCGAAAAGCAAGATGTAACCTGCCCAGCTGAGAAAGGTACCGAGCCATGTGGCTAACATAGATAAGAACAATGGGTTAATATAAACTCCAAGAGCTAATAAGAAGACTGAGCTAATGGGCCAATCAGTTTATAACCTACGTAGACCTGTGTGTGATTTTCTTTGGAACTTGCTGGCTGTGGGGTACCGGTAAGACAGAAACCCAACAAGCAGGCCCCTCATGATATAGTAGGCAACTGAGGAAAGCTGAGAGCAGGAGAGGTGGTCATTTCCTGGGAAGTGCACATGAATTGTTTGTCTAGTGCCATACAGTCATGCTTGAAAACACACATACAAGTATCATTATATGGACAGAATAGGTTATATTTAGTAATATATGTTTATATACTTACATATATAGTCAATAACAGTAAAAAAAGAGGAAATGAATTTAAAGGGGAGTAGGGAGGGTTATATAAGAGTGTTTGGGAGAGGAAAATGAATTTAGGAAGATTGGTATAATCTCAAAGAGAGAGAGAGAAAGTGGAAGAAGGGTAGGAGAGAGAGTGAGAGAGAGAGAGAGAGAGAGAGAGAGAGAGAACAATGTACCCTATATTATGATAGCATCTGATCCAGGATAAGTCTCATGTTTATAACTCATCCTTAGATCACTAGAATTAAGTCAAACTGGTGAGATGATCCTCCCCCCACTATCCCTTCAACTGAAGTGCTTTCAGGATGACATTGAAGTGCATCTCCAAAGCCTTCTATATCAAGGTAGTGTCCCTGTGGTGTGTGTTTATAGTGCTTTCTGTGTTGTAAAAGTGGTTGGTAATGATGGTGTTAAGTATGGTATTGGTAGTAGTGATGGGAACTGTGACAACGGTCCTGTGAGGTGATAGTGATAGGTGAGGTAGTACTGATGTGATTTTCTAGAACCTTTGAACCTCAATTCAACAAAGAAAATGTTATATGTAGTAAAAATGTGTTGGTAAATCCTGTTACTCCCATAGAAGAAGAGGCAAAATTGTAGCATAGAAAGAACATTGGGAGACAGAAGTTACAGGTTCCAGTCATCATGACCCTCTATTATTTGTTTGAGGATCTCACTCAATTCCCTGCAAAATAAATTTAGTAGATTAACTCTTATGATAATTTTTACACTGCATAACTTTTGGTGACTTCTCTTCCAAATTATTAAATAAAGACCCATACTGCATCTCATATAACGTCAATTCTCTGTCAGCAGTGTAGCTATTTACTACATACTGAAACATTCCCATCTGCAGAGGAGACTCAGAATATAAGGAAAACTTGCAAGGCTCAGGCCTGAAATTAACAGCTGTCCCAAAGCCCTTCTCTTGGATTATATAAAAAGCAGCAATTGCTGGAAAGAGCACACTCTCCAATTGGCCTAGGAACTTGCTTTGTTCAGGGACCTCCAGGGAAGAAGCTTTTGGTTTTCTCTCCTGTTGTGGTAGGCTTTCCTGTGATATAGCTGCCTTTGTGTCCTCCATAATCCTGTGAGTAACTCCCCACCCATTCTCCTGTAAGTAGCATCAGTAAGTGGTTCTCTGAGCTGACCTGAGTGAAAGGATTCTTTTAGTATGTCGTCAGTACACCACCTGGAGAAGTTTTTTCATGCCTCTCCCCCCAGGAAAAGTCCCACATTTCTCATTTTGTAAAAAACGCTTTATTGAGAAAACAACACATTTGTTCACATATTATCTCTGATGGAATTTGGTTTACTAGGGCAGATCTGAGTGCTGCAGCTAAAACTGCAAAACAGAGCCAAAAATATTTGTTACCTGGTTCTTCGCAGAAAAATCTTACTGATCATTGGTCTAAGTACATTTTAAGAGCATATGCTTAGGCCCTGTCCTTTCCACAGTAAATACACTTGATGCAGTAGGGAATTTGATCAATTTTTTTTCTTTAGTGTGTTTTAAATACACATGACAGTGCATAGTATCAGGTAGACACCCAACATGTATTTAGAGAGTAAATATGTCATAATGGAGACAAAAATGAGTGGCAACCTCTGCACTCCGGAACACCCACACACCACTCTTCTACCTGACATTCTGTAGTCTCTATGTGCTGGAATGTAACCCAGGACCAGATGGAAGGATGTCTATATATAGTGCCCTTCCCCGTGTTGTTTATGGCATGGCCAACCGCATCTGATCCAACTGCACACCAGGCTTAGCCAGCACTCAATTCCTATAGGAATTTCAAATTTAGCAGCAATATGATATCTGTTCTTATTCAGCAGTATAGGCTAAAAAATACTCTTATTTCTGCAAAATTATACTTCGGAAGTTAATAGATGCCGGAAGCAAAGACATGCATTTTGAGATCTACATTTTGTTTATAGTCATCTTAAGTTCACAAGTAAGTTATTCACCTTTGCAGGCAAGTTCTGGACATAGGACATTAGCCTAGTGAGACTTTCAGGCACTGGGCTTTTAGAAAACATTATCATTTTCCTTTGTTAGTCAGCAATCACAGACCCTCAGTATTTACCTATCAGCTAGGGATGACTCCAGGCCTGAATTCCAGCAGACCAGACATCCCTTCCCTCCCACCTTGTCCGTTTGCTATATAACAGCCTCCGTGAAATAAAACATGAAATAAAAGTCATTGTTCCAACAGTGTGCTCTGGTGAAGAAGTTGGCTTTACATAGTTTGCACTGTTTTTTCATGTACTATGAATGTCTCCTTAAGAGAATGTATTCTCTCTTCTAATTACTTTTCACTTGATAAGCAAAAGTACATCCACCATGGTGCATATAGGGGGTTTTGTTCTGTAATTTCCTGTTATCAGATATGAAAAGTACTGCTGAATAAAGACATGATCCTTGGAATCACAAATGTGTTCACCAGCCCATTCCTCTAGGCATTTACCCTGCTACTATGTCTCAATTCCTCACTTTAAAATGTCGGTAACAAAATAAACTTGATATCATATTTAAGACAATAACATGTCATGTTTAAAGAAGCAGATGTTTCTCTGTATTTAGTCTGTACATAGACATGAAAATGATTATCATTATCAACTTATTTTCATAATGTAAATATTATATATTAATTTCATGTTGCAAAATGACATACATAATTCTGGTATTTATGGTTTATATGTAATAACATTCATTGCAGAACAGAAGAAGAAAACATTTTCATGAATTAGCTGCATCTTTTTATTTCAAAGTTTAACTTTTAACTTTCACAGGGTCACCCATAACCAAAACTATTTTTATAATGATGAGTGTGTTTTTCATCCCTTGAAAAGTCTCCTGCATGGGTTCATTGTCTTCTCTAATAATTCCGGAGAGATGTTGTTCTTATGTCTCAAGGAGGAATGTAATGGTTTTCACTGCTATCGGAGCTCCATATTAATGCAGCCACTCGTTTCCAGCCAGCAGACACCAAAACCACCAAAGTATATCAGTGAGGACACAGCAAATATGCAGTGATTGTTGTTACTAAACGTGTAGAAAATGTAACTTAATGTTCATGCTGTAAAACTGTATACAGTCCTATGCAAAGAAACATTGTCGTTATGAATAAAGCTAAACAGCATTATCTTGAAATTATAAAAGGTTTTATTGTAAAGTTTGATTGTACATCTGCATGGTGGTCCACAGCTATTGACCCAGCACTGAGGACTGCTCAGGACGCAGGCTAGGCTTGATTACATGATGCATTTGTGATCAGACTGGGTTACAAGAAACTTCATCCACAAAACAGAAACAAAACATGCACAGAATAAGACAAAGCACCACAATAACAGTTAATTCCATGATTCCAAAGTGTTTCCTATTGTGTAAGAACGAGCAAGGTGCCACAGAGAGTTGAACAGCATTCACTTTAGGGAGCCTACATCGCTTTCTCTGCCTCCCACCCACGTTTGATCCAGATTGCGCCTGGCTGGCAACAACTTACATCCTGCTTTTTAACGGAATGAGTTTTTTGCTGTTATTATTCAAGGCGGTGCTTGCTATGTTGCCAATGCAGGTCTGAAACTTGCAAACTCAGGTGCTCATTTTATCCTTCTATAGATAGTTGAGACCTCAGATGCGTTCTGCAATGTCTGACAATATTGTCACGTTTCATGTTTATTTCTAGGTGTATGTGTAAGTACCTGCATATGAAATGCTTATTTGTATGTGTACATATGAGTACCCACATGTGAAATGTTTATTTCTATGTGTATATGTGAGTATCCACATATCAAATGGTAAGTTCTATGTGAATAGAATAACTGCATATGAAATATTTATTTCTAGGTGTGTGTGAGTGTCTGCATATGAAATGTTCAGTTCTATGTGTATGTATGAGTCCCTGCATATGTGCATGTGCACTAAGTGTGGATCTGGTGCCACCTCTGGAACTGAGGTGACAGGTACTTGTAAGCTGCCGTGTGGGTTCTGGAAACTGAATCTGTGTCCTTTGAAAGAGCAGTAAATGATCCTAGCTGCTGAATCATCTCATCAGTCTTTGTGTTTTAACATCTTTAAGCAGCCTTGAAACAAGGTGAGAGGCACTTAATGATATTCCTAGTGATTTGTATTTCCCAGAAGACCAGAATCATTGTGCTTAAAGTTTAAACTCATCTGTGTAATCAGAAAGTCTGCAGAATTCTGCAGAGAATTTGCACTGCCTTTAAGGTGAATTGTAGTAGAGAGAAATTCAGAGAAAAAAATATGTTGTACATCAAAAGAAACCTTAATATATTAAAGAATGATAGGTAATTGTGGGTTTGTACGAAAGAAGCTGATGAGTATACAATCTTTCAGGTACCTAAAATTGATCTTGATTTCTGCAAAGAGTTCAAAACATGTTCTTCTATATCCTTAGCCTCACCCGAGAAAAGCAATAATGGGGGTCAAGAGGACCAGTGTCACTAGGGTTGGTGTGACTCGGTGGGTGAGAGCATTTCCTACACACGCATGAAGATATAAATTCAAACCACAGCACTGATGTAAAGAGCCAAGCAAGTCTGTACACTCCTGTAACTCCAGATCTGAGGTTTCTTTACTATCCACTAGTCTAGCCTCTTCAGTGAGAAGCTTTGTCCAAGGTAAAGTGGACAGTGGCAGAGCAGGACATGTGACAGCCTCCTCTGGCCTCCACACACATGCACACAAATGGTCAGGCCTGCATACATGTGAACATATCCCATACAACAGATACACAAACACATAGCAATGCATATACACACATCTTCATATGTGCATAAATATAAACATTCACATCCATGTATACATATATCTTCATACATATACACCTGCACACTAAAATACACACATGCACATATATAAAACAACAATAACAGCAGTAAATTTTGCACTTTGATTTGTCCTGTAGGCTGATGGCAACTATTTCAACTCCTCTTTAGGGTAAATGCATTTAAATCATTTCTTCATGTAAACCATTTTATTACAGGTAGCTCCTTCACAGGGATATTCCTTTCTACCCACCTGTAGAAAATTTAAATTTAAAATAAATTTCTAAGATTTATTTTGTAGTTACAACCAACTATGCTCACAACAGGATTTATCGTAGAAAGGAACTTTGAGTAAGACCAGGACTTAGAGATGAGACAGGTCATATTCCATAGAACTTTCCTATCACGGTCTCTCAAAGTGCTGTGATCCAGAGAACTGAGCATAGAACACAGACTGAATACAATGTTAAAGCATGGCTTTTTGTCTGTCTTAGGTTACCAAGTAAAGTAGAGTCAGTGTTTATTGCTGATCTTACACACAGCTCACCAGCCAGCTGTATGGAGATGCTGAGCCTTCTCCATCATCATCACTGTGAAGTCTCTGGTTTTCCATTCATTATGAACATCATCCTAGGCACTTAATAGAAATGGCAAGGCCAGGGGGCACTCAAGCACTGGCATGAGAAGATAAACACAGTTTTAGTCTTCACACTCTGAACATAACTAGCACACTGTGTTTCTGGAGGAAGTGGGTCACATGACTGTGCAAACTAGGAGTCAGAAATGGGCAGTTTGAGCAAGAAAACTAAAAGACCACAGAGAAACTATTGATTCTGTTTATGACAGGAACAATGAATGCATGGACAGAATTTTCTTTCCTCTGTCTTCTTCTTTTATTGAAATATTTATCTCAGTAGGTAAACTTGACCCATATTATGAAGGGTGTCATAGTTACTTTTCTATTACCTTGACAAAACACCACAATCAAGGCAACTTATAGAAGAAAGAGTTTTATTAGGAGACCCTCTTATGGTTTCAGAGGGTTGGAACCCATGCACATCAGGGTAGGGAATAAGGCAACATGCAGGCATGCATAGAACTAGGGCAATAGCGGAGAGCTTACCCCTGATCCACAAGCATGAGACAGTGCCAATTGATAGTGCTATGTGCTTTTAAAATCTTAAAGCCTACCCCTGGTGACCTGCCCCTTCCTACAAACCGCATCCCTTAATCCTTCCCTAATAATTCTGCCAGTTGATGAGCAAATATTATAATAAATGAGTCTTGGGGGTCAATTTTTGTTCGAACCATCACAGGTGACCTGCTTCACTCTGAACCTACTAATTTAAGTGGTATTGTCATTATAATCTTCATAGCAAGATCTAGACTCACATTTGACTAAATATGTGAGTCATATTGACAAGTCAAGCTCTATAACACTGACTGTCACACTTTTCTCTGAATTAGCCTCACCAAATATTCCAGCGGACAAAATGTTCTCTATAATAAAGACAAAAAGAGAAAATCTTCATTTTTGTATATCTAACAAAATTGGACACCTTTACAGGACATCTATCAAAGAAGAAATATATTTAATAGCAATTACTTAATTCTGTCTATGTGTGTTTGTACGGTACACGCATATGCGTGTGCCTGTGTGCACCTGTGCACACCAGTGTTTATAAGTATGTTCCATCATCACTCTTCTCCTACTCTTCTGAGGCACAACCTTTCAGTTAACCATTCACTGATCTTTGTCTAGGCTGTTTTGACAGCAAGCCCCACCCCTAAGCCTAGCACTGGATTTTCAGAGGCTGGTGGTCATACGTTTTATGTGATCACTGGGAAACCAAACCCAGATCCTCATACATGCTTGCTAAACCATCTCTCCATCCTCTAAAGACAATATTTGACATTTATTCATATCTCTGGAGAAGGTAGTAAAGGAAAGCCACATTCAAAGCACCCAGCAATAATTTTAAATATGGTTTCTAAACCTTTTATTTTTTTTTCATCTCACAGGATCACAGAACTATTCAGTGTCAGGCATCTGGCTTCTATGTTAAGTATCCTAAACATTCATAGAAACAGCTCTCATTCCTTCCCAAACACACACATATTTTTCTTTCTATTCTTGAACTTTTTAAAATACCATCTTTGATCTTCTTGTTCTAACCTATAAAACTTGCTCTCCTGCTTTTGCTAATTTCCTGCCTTACTTCTTCTTCCTTTAGCAGGGACAGGGATAGGCAAGGTCAGAGAGCTCAACTGGCATGTAAAAGGAAAGTGGAAAGGGAGGGAAGGCAGGGTTACAGATTCTAACAGTCACATTTTAACAATTTGTAAAGTCCTCTTTATAACAGTTTAGAAAGACCCTAGTATAACCATCTTTATCATTATTGTCAATATTATATTTGAGGGCACATTGATTTTTATTCTGGTATATGCTTTTCCAATTACACAAAAGCCCACTTGCTCCTCCCTCTACTATTAACCATCTACTTCTCTTCATACTTCATGTAGCAGTTTTAACACAGACTTTCTTATAGTTTCCAAACACACAAGGACTTTGATATGCTTTAGTATGTTTTTTTCTTTGGTCTTTGTAGTTCTTTCTGCAAATGTGATTTGATGGACACATTCACACCATTTAACACAGCTCAAACACCATTCTTAGAAACTCTTGCCAGAACCTTCGTCATGTTTTGTTTTCTTCTCTGATCCCATTTCACCACAAACAATATTTTCATATTGTGTTGCAACTGTGTCATTATGTCTTTCCAGTCAGACAAAAGCCAATAAAGACTAGAACTTTATTATTATATATCTGTATATACATGATTTTATTACAAAGAGTTTTGCCTGAAAATGATAGAGATGTGTAGCAGGCTTTATTTTGGGCCACCAACCAACTCCTAAATCATGATACAGAAACTTATCATTGGTTAGGAACGCTTGGCCTTAGCTTAGGTTCATTTCTTGCTAGCTCTTATAACTCAACCTGTCTTTCTTCATGTTTGTTTTGCCTCAAGGTTTTTACATTTCTTTCCTTCTGTATGCTTTACTTTTACTGCTTCTCTTGTCTGGTTGGTGACTGCCAGACTTCTGGCCCCACACGTGTGCTGCCCTTTCTCCCTTGTCCTCTCCTCTTTTTCTTCTCTCTTGAGCCTAGATTTTCCTTCTGTTTATTCTCTCTGCCAGTCAGTTTTACCTATCCCTCTTCTGCCTAGCTAGTGGCCATTCAGCTCTTTATTAGACCAATCAGGTGCCTGAGGGGGCAAGGTAGAACAGCAACACATTTTTTCATAATTAAACAAGTGCAAAAAATAAGTGTAATACATCCTTACATTGTTAAAAATGCAGCATAAACAAATCTAACATACCTTCACATACATAATGTAATATTACACACCATAAATGGAACATATCTTTGCTTATTTAAAATAATATTCCACAACTGAGATGCAATTTTAATTCAGGCAAAACAAACAAACAAATCTACCAACTCACTAACTGACAAGACTAAGGTTACATGACGTCATGACGTTAGAGTAGTAACAAAGACTAGGGTTATATGACTTCATATAGTCATAGTAACAAAGTATGTTACAAAAGTAGTAACAAAGGAAAATCACTCTTTCATCCCAACATCTTCAAATTAAGCCCCTTTGGGGGTACAGGCTTGTCTATGAGTTCAGCATTTAATGAAACCATCTGATCAGCTCAGTGTTTGACAAACGATGTTGCTGTGACTCAGGAGTTACGCAGCGTGACAATTCTCCCACAAGCCTTTGAAGGCGGGACTGTGTGAAGAGAGTGTGCTGATAGGCAGGGTAAGGAGAGACATAGCAACAGCTGGGCAATGCAACAACCAGGAAAACTGTTGTGTCATAGTTTGGAATTTAGTGTACTATTTGAACAAATAATGTTCAGCATATATCAGTTTCATGAGATAAACAATTTTTGTTCCATATTCATCCCAGCACCCACAGATGTTGTCTATAAATACTACTAGAATCTACCAATAGATTCACAAACTCACTGAATTTAAAGACAGTTATATGCACCAATTAACTCAGATTTCATAATATTGAATCCTGATACCCATGAGCTTGAAAGTCCATTAACAATGCCATTTTGTATCTCATTTAAACACTAGAGAATTGGCGAATTGGGGAGGTCGCATCTGTCATCTCTGTCCTTGCGAGGCACAGGTGGAAGAATCACTACAAATTTAAGACCAATCTGGACTACTTAGTGAATTCTAGGCCAGCCTTAGCTACACAGATACAGCCTGTCCCAAAAACAAGAGTAAGACTAAAGTGAGGAAAAACGGAGAAAACAATAAAGCACATGAATAACCAGGAAGCTTTTCCAAGGTTTAGACACAAGCTTAAACATACAACCCCACATCCATGTGCATGTATATATAACTTGGTATACATATATATGTATATATAGAAATATTTAAAGGCCATTTCCATATTAGAGATAGAATCTTAATATATAGTTAATAAAACTATAAGCGCAACAAAGCTTGTTGTACAGCTTTTATAGCAAAAGTGTTTTTTTTTTACTTCTTTCTAGATACAAGATAAGTGGTTTTTTTTTTTACTTCTTTCTAGATACAAGATAGAAATGTTTTATCAGGTGAAATTGTAAGGTTAAAGATTCCCCAGAATTAACAATAGCTAGGCACCATATTGTCTCAATAAAAATGAAGATTAAAAAGGCACAGACAGCAGAATGAAGGTAAGTGAAACAGCCCTCTTTCTAGATGCCATGTCTTCAATACTGAAAAATGTCTTTAATCATCAAATTACAAAAACATTTTAAAGTACCATTTTTAAATAAAAAGCAATTAAAATAAGCCATTAATTTCACTTAGTTTCTGTAAAACAGGTCATTAGCCTAAAAATGTTCTTTTGTTTTAATAAAAACCTGAGAGTGACACATGATCAGTTCGAATAAAAGCACACGTGTGTTCCCTCAGTCACGCTTCCAGAGTCCCTCTTGATGTTATAGCTATTGTCAGAAGAATCAGAAACCCAGAAACTGCAGTACAGATATTTTGACCAAACTTGTCAAAGATAAGAAGACACACAGCTATATACAAATAAAGCCATTACTAAGCCCATGGGTGCCAAACGAGCTGCACAGGCTGTTCATTAATTTCACTTCTAACATTTCACTTACAATTTCCTTGTAAGCGGACATCTACATGAAGAAAAGAAAGGTAACTACACGTAGCTATTAGCTACAAAAAATATTTTTAGTATGCAAATACCAAACTTTTCTTGGATAACATTTGTATTTTCCAACAGCATCTGGCTCAATTTTCAAATAAGTTCAGTATTTGTGACAGCCTTTCTTTTAGAAATAAAAAGGCTTCATGCTGTGAGCATTTCAAATGTTCAGGAATACCAACTGTGATTCAAATGATTTATAAGGGCATCACCCATGAAAAAGCCAAGAACCCTGAATTTCCAAGCAGGCAAGCATGAGGAAAATATGAGTTGAGTGTGGATGAGTGTGAGTGTGTGAAGAAGTAGCTTCTAGAATGGACAGTGAAACAAAGCAGTAGTAACAGAAATGAAAAGTAAGAGTATAGCAAAGAAAGATAGTGTCTACATCTTGAGGTTTATCTTCTGTTCTTTCTTATACACAACAAATCCTGATCTACTTGGTTAAATTTGGATCACCACGTGAGTTAAGCTGTCCATAAATAAACACAGACTTGAAAGAAGGACAAGTTGAATCACTCTATTCTTGAGAATGCTACCAACCTCTGTTGTACCTACCTATCAGTCAGTGGGGTAGGCATTTGATAAAAAACTTATGATTCCAATGGATGTATGATTTTAATGTTTTGAAATATCCTAAATCTAGTTACAAATATGGTCAGAATTTGTAAATTGGTCATAAGCAGAAGGTTTCCTGAGAAACCCTTTGTTGCAGTGACTTCCTCTGAAAACTTCTTTCCCAGTGCTTTACATACCTAGTTCCCTGTCTTCTGTCACATCCTGGCTTATGATGGCACTGTCTCACTCAGTGCCCCCACAACCACTTTAGTCATAAACATATTGATGCTGCCTCTCATTTTCCTCACAGGACATTCTCTGTGCTCGGCTTGTCCAGATGCACTTATTTATTATTAATTTGTCCATTTCTGGTCTTTCTACCCTTTGGGCATCCATTCTGCAGAGGCACCATATAAATTTTAAATGAATGACTAAGAGTGTCTGATGCCAGAGATACAGAGACATAAGGCTCCAAAGCATGCCTGATGGACTCCTGGCCATATCTACCAAATTCCAGAAATGTTGTCTGTTTCCTTTTCCATTCTTTCCATTTTTATTGACTGCCAAATATGTTCCAGTTATTTTCCAGAAGAATGGAAAAAGTCATGATTAATGTAGTAAAGAGAGAAACTAGACTTACACTGTAACGGTGGCAAGAAGTAAATTAAAGGCTGCAGAGGAATAGCTATGGGCAGAGGAGTGACTGAGAGGTATATGACTAAAGAGGTGCTTATAGGAGGCTTCTTCGAAGAAATAATGCCCAAAGAAAGAGTAAAGTAAAGAAAAAGTTAACCACTTTCAGTCACAAGAAATAAAGGTCTATGCTGTAGTCGTTATGTTCTCAAAACTTCTCTATTCAGAGCAGACAGCCTTTAGCGGTAGAGAAGCTGGCGTCAACATGATGATGGCGGGTGGGAGAAAGAAACATCTGAGATAGACTGCAAGAATTTTAAGAAAGAAATCAACAAAGCTGCATTGCTTTTATAAAAAGAAAACTGAAAGGTGAAAGGTAGCTTTCAGGTTGAAGACCTGAAAAAACAGAGAGCAATACTAAGATAGGAAAAACAAATAGAAAGCAAAGGCAAAGCAGCTTGCTAAGGATAGCTGCCAGTGTGAGCAGCAGAAATCGCATAAGGAACTTGCTGACAAGCTCATTCGTTGGACTATTGAATAGAAAAGTCCAGCATGAATCATTAGAGTCTATACCTCAGTGATGAACTGTGAACTACAGCTGTAGATTTTGTTTTCACTGATTCATAGACACTATTATACCACAAAAGAAAAGAGATGGTGAAACACTCGAGGTAATGCATATAGGAGGGAAATAAGGGTGATTTGGAGAGTCAGAAAAGAACAAGAGCCAAGACAATAAAAATAAAAGTTACCATAGATGTCACGAAGAGACAATTCTAGTTTGGAGAGAGTCAGCACCCTGATGAGGTAAAGAGCAAGGATGGAAGAGGGGATGTGGACGGAGTAAAATGAGAAGAAAAACAGTAGGCACTGCAGAACTTCTGCCTCCTCAGAGGAGTCAAGATGACTGACGAACCGTTGCTGAGGACATCTGGGAGCCCCAGTGCTCAACACCTGAATGAATAACCTCTGGGTGTTCATGGATGGCAGAGATGCAGAAACAGTGTAGCGAAAGCAGAAACCTTGTGGGGCAAGAGCAATAATGTGCTCAAAAACATACAGTAAGGATTAACAACCTAGGTACACTAGGTATCCTTACAAATTTGATGTCAGGGCTGGAGAGCACCTTAGTCAGTAAAGAACCTACAGAGGAAGAATTATGAGCTGAAACCAGATGCCTGACACCCACACAAAATGCTGGGCATGGTGGAAGAGACAGGCAGGTACTTGGAGATCAATGAGCAGCTAATTTTGATAACTCATTGAGATCCAGGTTCAGAGAGAGGTCTTGTTACATAAATTAAGGTGGAGATGGAGACAAGACTCCTGACATTAGCATCTTGCTTCTCATGCACATGAACAAAAGCATGAACACACATGAAAAGGTATTAATTCACTCACAACACAGACACACACTATTTGAGTGTTCAAGGGATGAGTATTAGCACATATGAACAGTATTAAAACACACTGTTTTAAGAGTTCCAAGGAAGGGTATGAATACACATAAATAGGTACTAATGCACCCAAACAACACACACACTCTTTTGAGAGTTCTAGGTGTTGGTAAATTGCTCAGTAGGAAAGATCGCTCATTGGGTAAGCACAAATATCTAAATTCAAATCTTCAGAATCCACATAAAAGACTGGGTGGTTGAACATACCTACAATTCTTGCACCATGAAGTAGAGATAAGGGAATCAGTGAGACTTGCTAGCTGCCAGCCTAGCAGCAAGATAAGAAACCCTTTCACAGGGGAATGAGGCAGAGGAGTAGTAAAGTAAGACTCTGAAGACCCTCTTCTGACCTCTACATCCTCTTCTGACCTCTCTATGATGCACATAATCATACATATCCCCACCTACACAGGCACCATACCCATTCTACACACTGCAGACATAGACTCAAGCACACCCAATAACAAAATTAAAGTTTAATGAACATAGAATAGATTGACATAACATTCTGAAATCTTTTGTGAATCCAATGTTTGGATAATATGCGTATGCTTAACTGTTTAATATATTCCATTGAAAACTCCCACACATCCAATGTTTCAAATAAGAATACTGTAATTGTACATGCATGCTGTCAGTCATCTAGATTTTGAAGGAATGTATTATGTAGTAGCTCCAAACCATTGGAAGAATTTGAATAGCAACAACTCTTTTAACTGATTTTTCTGCTTTAGCATTAAGAGCATTTCTCTGCTGTTTTCTAAAAATACACAATGCATCAATTAAATTCCCATTTTAAAAAAGATATTCTTCTCATGGGTTTATCAGGAATATGTAAAAACATTCGGACACTGAGGATACAATCTGCAACAGCGTTTTCAACTATATATTGGGAATGCATCCTAGAATGAGGATTGCAACTTGCCTTTCCTCACACAGACTTCATTATTTCTAGGTTAGCACTTATTTTTCAATCAGAAATTTTAAAAGACAATTTTATGTTTTAGCCTAATATAAATATTTTGTATTACCAAGTGAGTATTTTAAATAGTATTTAGCATTTAGAGTTAAACTATATTCCACACATCTTTGGAATTCTCTAAACAATGTGTGTGTGTGTGTGTGTGTGTGTGTGTGTGTGTGTGTGTGTTTGTGTTTGTGTGTGTGTGTGTGTGTGTGTGTGTGTGTGCAAGAATGCACACACATGAGCACACTGAGACACTGGCACACACACATGCAGAAGATGTGGACATGCATATGAAGATCAGATGCCAACCTTGGATGTCTCCATCAGCTACTCTTCAATTCATCCTTTGAAACAGAGTCTCTTGGTTTTACCTTGAATGCTAAACCTGGCTATCAAGTCCAGGAATCCACCCTCCATATTCCTGGTGTTGGGTACTGGGTTTTTGGATTACAAATGCCTACCATGATACCTAACTTTTTTAAAATGTGGGTTCTAAGGGGGCAAACTCAAGTCTTTATGCCTACTTGGCAAGACCTTTACCTTCTGAGCAAACTCTCAACTTTCTAAACACAATTTTACCTAATTAACTTTTTTGTTTCAAATACTGAAAGATCCAAGGTTATAGATGCATTTTAAGAATTATAGAAAAGTTTACTGGAATATAACACAAGAAAACCTACTGTCACAACTGGTAACACCCAAGTCAGGCACCTTGCCCATCTACCCCATGACAGGGACACACACACATCTGGGTTGCAAAGCAACAAGCACAAAAAGAAAAGTCCAATCCAACTGAGCTGACTGCCAGACTAAGATTCTCCCAAGCCCTTGGATATTTTTGAGTTGCAGCTAGAATCCAATGTCCAGAGTATTGTTCTTTCTTCTACCCAAATAGAACTAGCTACTGACACACCTTTCAATAAAACTGCGATGAAGCAGGAAGAACATGGATATACAAAACAGGACAGCAAACTGATGCATTTCTCTGAGGATGACTTGACCAGAAAAAAAGCCCCATCCTCAATGTGTTTCTTCAGGAGAAGAACAGCCTACTTGTATAGATCATGGCATTATACTTTCGATTTTTTATCACATGCATAAGTGATCCACCTTTTGTAATTTTAGCACTCCATTAGATTCTTTTCCTGTGACTACCATCTGAGCAGTCCTGGATTGTTTTTCTCTCCTTAACACCCAGTTACAACCAGCAGCAAGTCCAGATCAGCCCAGCTTGAAGAACTTCTAAGCCTTTCTCTCTCCTGGGGCATCAGAACTTCATACTACCCAGGCTCCACATTCAGAAGCATTTGAAGGCAAAGAATTCTTATAAGAATGTTAAGCATTTATCTGACAGTTTGCAATAATAAAAGAAATGCCTTTCTGGAAAAGATGCATGCAGTTATTACTATAGCTTATTAGAAACAACAATTAACACAACCAGTATAAATTTTATATAAAATAAATTAAATTTATATAAACTTTTCTGAAAAAGAGAGAAACCTTATTTCCTTCATGTTCAGAGTTCTAAAGAACCTTTAGCTTCTTAAAAAAATGTTCAAAGAAGCAAAAATCAAAAGTTATTCTTCACCTTAAAAAGGACAAAAGGGAGAATGTATATCGTTGAGCAAATTGATTTCATTAAGGTTGGAGGTAAAAAATCCCTGTCAGAGTTTGCAGAGGTCATTGTCAGTGCAGAGCAGACGGAGCAGCACAGAGATGCTGCTGGAAAGAAGCATCGCAGAAAGAGCACATCTCACTTACTCAAGTAGAGTTTCTGGGAAGCCAGCTGGGGACTTTGGCTTTCAGAGTCTAGGGTTTGCACTGGGATAGGATGATCCTGATGCTAGAGCCATTCCACACTGGATGGTATGTTGAAGACTTGTGGGAATCTCAGAGTGGAAGCTGTCTCTTCCCTTGAACCCTCCTCTGTCTTGTAAGTCAGCACTGACTATGTTGTGAAGTCAGGGCCTGCATCCTAGCTTTTGTTTACTCCGCCAGGTGCTTGTGGTAGATTAAGCATGAGACTAGGAAATACTTACATAGACACTGAGAAATGTCTCTATTTAATTTAGTTCTGTTTAAATGATTCACTCATACATTCTAGCATTTACTAGGTTTTCTGTGTGTGTGTGTGTGTGTCTGGTGCAGTAACTATAACTAAAACAGTAACTACAAACACAAGTGGAGTCTTATAGGACAATAAATCAACACATTTCTTTAAAATCTTAGTCAAACAAGATAACATTTTACAAAGACAAATTTATTACCATCTTTAAAAATACATAATTTCAATGCTAATACCAAACAAGATGTAAAAGTGAGTACAGATATAAAAGTCCTTATTGCCTTGGCCATTGTAATGGTTCTCTTTGCAGTGGCAGGATATCTGAGAAAAACAACTTCAGGGAAGAAGGCTCCACTTCAGCTCTCCCTTATTGCCCTGCCCACCATGGCAGGAACGCAGGGCGACAGGAGAGAGAGACCACTGGAGCTTGTGCAGACACAGCAAGGGATGTCCAAGATGAAGAACAACTGGACCTCCTCAAATTAACAGTTCATTTTCTGAACTGGACATACTCTAATGATCTGTGCTGTCTCTGGGGACCATGTTGGTATCTGTGGCACCTGCTGCTGTCCCAGGCCATACTGACGCTAAAGGTTCATAAGTACATACATGGTGTGGGCTGCCACTAGAGGGGGCATGAATGCCTGAGGCCTAGGTAATGTCAATAGTCTATGCTACTTCAGGAGGCCACATTACTGTGTGTCTGTAGTCTGGGTTGCTGCAGTGACCGTGTTGATGTGAGTGGCTTGTGCAGCAACCTTAGGCCATATTGATGTCCAGAGTCCGTGATGCCACTGAAGACCATGTCTGGGTCTGTGGTTCTACCAATCTGGTGACTGTGTTTATGCCCATGGACTGTGTTACCACAGAAGGCCAGGCAGATATCTGGAATCTGTGCTGCCACCTGAAGCCATGTTGCTGTCCATGGACTGGGCTTCTGCCAGAGACCATATTAGTGCCCGTGGCCTATGTTGTCCTGGAAGCGATATAGATAGCCTTTGCTTGTGCTGCCGCCAAGGCCTATGATGGTGTCCACGATGAATGTGGACAGTCACCATGTAGGTGTCTATAGTCAGTCTCCCGATGACCACAAAGAACAGGAAAGCTACTTTTGCAGTTAGATCAATGTCTGCAGACTCATAGTTGAGAAAGAGGAACATGGAAGGCTTCTGTGACAACTCCTACCCTCACTCCACCCCACCCCCATCCCCAAACAACAAACAACTTAGACAGAACTGTTAGATAGAACTGTTTAAATTGTGATAAGGATGCTGAGTATAGATAGTTCTTCGTAGCTGATGACTTCTTGTGGGGGTGCTTGTGGGCAAGGACTCAGTTCTTTTTAAGGGACTGGTCAATGGGAATGTCACTTTGCTCCAGTGAGTATATGGGTAACAGAAATTGGACTCTTCTTCTTCTTCTTCTTCTTCTTCTTCTTCTTCTTCTTCTTCTTCTTCTTCTTCTTCTTCTTCTCCTTCTCCTTCTCCTTCTCCTTCTCCTCATCTTCTTGTGTTCATAAAGGTCAAAGAATGGACCTGAAAGGATTGCAAAGGAAGTATGATCAGGGTACATGATGTGAAATTTTCAAGTAATCAATAAAAATATTATGCTGGTAAAAAAAATTCTAATTAAGTTAGTCACTTGTGAAACTCAATTTGAGATTTCAATAAATTGATTTTTTTTAAAAAAAAAGTTGTTTAGCTTTTACATGTTTAGAAATTATTTGCTACCCCAAAGACAATTCTCAGAACTCAGATAAAACAAATCTGGGCCAAGCCAACTTTTAAACGCTAAGTAAGTGTATAAGTCTTCATTGCATTCAAGCTCCTCACTCACTTATTCAGGTCACATTAGTGAGCAATGGAGACAATCAAAGGAAGTCAGAAGTGCACTGTGATCCCAGCATACTGGCCTTTTCCTGAAAAGAATTAAATTAGGTGAAAGTAACATTAAAAAAATTATTTTCTTGCTAGGTCATTACCACACAAAAGAAATGCAGGACTAATCAGGGATAATGGCAAGGAGCCAAAACTTCTGGAGCCTAGATGTTAAAAAAGGCCTGAGATAAGGCTGAAATGACTTCCATAATTTATGTAGATGGCACAATAAAGCTGAGGAAAGGGAAAGTGTGTGCAGTGGAGCCAGGTTAATGAGAAGGAGGGAAATTACTTCAGAACATACTGAGTTCAAAAGTGGAAGGGAGATCAGGGGAAGTATAAATGTAGATATTTTAAGAACAGAAAATTCTAAGAGAGAAAAATACCAAATGTTAAAGGTATGGGAATGTTTTTAATGTAGAGAAGAAAAATGTCAGGATGTCCTGCAATCCAGAGGTCTGATTGGCTTTGGGGTAGACAAAATCTATTTTTTACCTGTATGCAGAAGATGGGTGAAAGGCCCAGATGCCATTTTCCTCAGTCCCTTCATGGGAACACATTTCACCAATGAAGGATTTGAATCCTACAGAACCTATTTCAGTCACCTCTAAACCTGCCTGCTTCACTGGTTCAGCTATCAGTGTTACTACATGATTCTTCATCATACAAGAGGACAAAAAACATAAGGTAGAGAAAGATGTAGAGTGAGTGTTTTTTTTTCTTGCTTATGCCATAACTCAGGGGAATCCCACCATTCTCACATGTATAAATCCATATCTAGGTTTAGTCCCCGATTAAGCACATTGGTTTTGAGTATCAAAGTTATACAGTTCAGGGATAAAAAATACCATGTATTCGGCAGACCTCAAAGCCTATTCTAACTTGGGCACCCACTAATTAATGCACTGAGAGGTATATAGTTACTTTTCTCATTGTTATGATCAAGTACTTTCATAGCTTAATCTGGGATGTTGGTGTGGCACCAAAAGAGTGAAACAAGGTGTTGGAGAGGTGGCTCATTAATCAAGACCAGTTGCTGGTCTTTCACAGGCTTTAGGTTTGGCAGCTCCTGATCATGTGGAACCCCAGTTTCAAAGGCCCTCTTCTGGCCTACTCAGACACTGCACATATATTACATACAGGCAGACACACATACAAATAGATAAAAATAAATTTAGTCCCAAGACTCTAAAATGACTGGTCACACTCTGTCTGACATTAGGAAGCAGAGAGCACAAAGGAAGTAGGACCAAGCTATGTAATCTCATAGCCACCTTGTCAAACCCTGTGGCCCATTTCCTTCACCTACTTCTAGCACCACCAGTTAGGGAAAACAAGTGTTCAGACACATGAGCCTATAGCTGGGGGACTGGGGAGAGTGGGGGTAAATTCATTCAGTTGATTAGAAGTATTTTTTAAAGTAACAATTTTAAAGTGCCTAGCTACAATCCTAGGCTTTCTTAACTGGGACTGTTGATTACTGGTCCCACCTTTTCCAAGCAAACAAGGAATTGCTGATCAGACTCAGAAACACACTAAAGAGCAGCTGAGTCAAGCTGAGGAACAGCAGCTATTGATGCCAATGACCTATCTCAGCAACTCCCAATATTTATGTGTCTTGGTGACACCAGGAATGCTGCTAGAGAAGATCCTATACTAACATTAAATGGGTGTTCAAAGAAGATATACACCTACAGAGTGTGACCAAGGGATGTCCAAGCTAGTCTCTTCTTACCCTCCATATAGTGAAATTCTTTCATCAAAGACTAAGTCCCCTGGAGAGACAGTGTAATGAAAGATTGTAACATTTTGTAAAATGCAGAGTAAAACCATCTACATACTTGCAATTCTCCATATCCAGCAGAATATCAATGAGTGGATGAAGTGCCATTCTTAAATTTTCATTGGATAAACAGATTTTACATACATACTAGGCTACAGATACAATTCTAAACTTTGAAGAAACAATAGTGAACCAAAATTGATGAAGCCTTTGCTATTACAGAGTTCCAGTGAGTGACTCAATAGTTCATCAGCCAAGTATTAACAGAATTATTAAGTTTTGACCTTGTGACCGCAAACTTCTACTAATATCTTAGAAGCCTATCTATCTAATTGGTAACCTTCCAATATAAATGAACATAATTGTATCAACTACTCTAAAATATATAACAAATAAATACACTATGAGTAATTTAGCAGAAAGACTTAAAATGGATTTTTCTTCAAGGGTCCTATTTAAGACCCTTTTCCAATATTCATTTTCCAATAGCTTCAACAAACACATTGATATAATTAATTTTAAATGTTCCTCGGGTCATTTTTCCAGTTTTGAGATATGTTCTTCTCTAAAACACATTTATTACTGATTTATTTCTAAGTTGAACTCAGAAGGAGGGGAATGACAGGATTAGGCAGAAATAACAAGAAAAACATCATCCATAAATATAAAAGGATATAATCTCCTCACTAACATTGAAAAGACAAAAATCAAAATAAGGAGGCATTTCAGGAGAAAACTAAAATCTAATTAAATATAGCAAAACAAGGATTCTCAGTGGAGAAAGACATATTGCTTAGAACATTCTGCATTTTAAGGGCAATTAGATGTTAAGGTGTGTGTGGCTTTCCCTGTCTTTAGTTATTTTGTATAAACTAGGGACAGATATTAGCTTGCATAACACTGATATCAATCCAAATAACGCTTGTTTAGAAACATACAGATTAATTCTGTCCAGATTCTCAAGTCATTTCCCACTCCTACTGTTGAATAAACAGTTTAATATCTATTAAACACAGTTAGATCAGTCTTTCCATTAAGTATGAATACTGGTTGGCTCTTTAGTGTATCCTTTTTACCTATTAACATTAATAATTCCATTTCTGTCAGTGAGCTGTTAAAGTTTTAGTTTTATTATTATTATTTTGCATGTGTATGCGTAGAGGCGTGATTTTGTGTGGATGTATGTGTCATGTGTGTGTGTGTGTGTGTGTGTGTGTGTGTGTGTATGCATACGCACGTGTGTGTGGATGTGAGGACAAGTTGATTCTCATAAGTGCAGATGGAGGCCAGAGGAGGACCTTGGATCTCCTTGAGAAGAAGTTACAGATGGTTCTAAGCTACCTGCATGGGTTTTGGAAACCAAAATCTGGTCTTCTGGAAAAGCAGCAAGCGATCTTAAGCATTTTAAGCCAATTCTCTTGCCCCTAACTATGAATTTTTAGACAAAATGTTAAGACAAATATCCCTTTTCTATTTGTGTGCCATCACTATAACTTCTTTCTACCATGTGTTCTTTACCAAAGTATGAAAGCCCCTCCTATGGTCTCCTATGGTCTTAAAGAGTCATGACTATTGAGATAAATTCACCCACAGATAGTACTGTTTGATCTAATAAAGGAATGCATTTTTTATAGGCATGGATTTGGAAGCAATCATTTTACCTTCTTGAGGGGAAAAAAGAGTATAAAAGGCCATTTTATAAATTCTGGAGAAAATCTTTTGTTCCACAGAAGAAAATAATTATCATATTAGGACTCACGAGAGGCTTATTTCCAGTGACCATGAGGAAACGCAGGTACAGCCCACGAAGCACTTACTGCTGTGTAGATGTATTTAGAAGTGTTCATCTAGAGAAGTAAATCAAATTTTATTAGTTTACTGACAAGAGTTGTACCTCACTAAAAGTTAAACCAATGTCCAAGCAAACTTCTTTCTAAAATGAATGAATGTTCTTTTCAGTCATGTTTTCATTACATAATAAAAGATATTGGTAAAAGAGAATAATACTTCTTTTGTTACATGATTTAATGAATCTAAAAGAATTTATATTCCTACTGTAAGTTATTATAGAACCTGGACTCAGAAATCTAAGCTTTGACATGAGACAGGTCTGAGAGAGTAAGCATATCCGTATGGAATAAAGTACACTGCGCTCCAAAGACACACCACAGAAACCTTGCACAGAATGAATATAGTTAGAATCAAATAAAACAGAAAATCTTAGAACTAGACACCTGAAAATGCAAAACACATGGTTCCATGGAGACACTTCTCTTGTAGGTCTTAGTATTAGAGACATTGCAAAAGAAGAAATGGAAAAGAAATACCTAGAGAGACGCAACAATTAAATAACTCTCAGAGGATAAAAAAACAACTTGATGGAGAAGGGAGAGTGAAACACTTCTATACAGACCTATCCAGGAATACAAATATTCAAACAAGATCCTTTCATGTTTTCCTTTTTTTTTTCAAAGTCAGATACCACCAGCTGAAGTCATCACGAGCTGAGCATGCTGAGGATGAATACATAGAAGAACAAACAACTTTGTGAAGGTGGTGTCAGAGGATGGAATGGAAAAGACAAGAAAAGCCCACTGAGAAATATGTTGGAGCCAAGGTAGGAATTCTATTCATTATAGCAAACTGAAGCTCAGGAAGGTTATTGGGGCAGACTACATCAAACTGTCGTCAATATGGATGGTATTCTGGACAATGCATGAAAGTAAATGCTGAAAAAAGTCATAGTAAACTGAGCAGATATGAATAGAACATCAAAGTGATAAGCTAAAAAACACATAAATCCTGAGAAGCAAAATGTCCAGTTATTATATTTTTTATTGAAAAATGTCTTTCATATAATATATTTAGGTCACAGTTTCCCCTCCTCCAACTCCTTCCAGATCCTGCTCTCCCACTGAACCCCATAACTTTTCTTTCTCTCTCTAGAAAACAAACAGACAGAAAAGAATGGTAAAATTTTGAAATCAAGGGAAAAAACACTAGAAACACACACCCACAAACAAAGCCTTAAAAAGCACAAATCCAAAACTGCAATATAGTAGCGATATTGCAATGTACAAAAACAAATGCCCAAACAAAGCAATATGAATCAAAAAAATCCACAAAAATGTCATTAAGTTTGCAGTGTGTTGCTTATTTACTGCTGAATATAGAGCCTGTCCCTCAACGTGGTTTTTATACCTAATAGCATCCCTTAGAGAAAATCAAATTTTCCTTTCCAAGCATGAGTTGATTGTAGATAGCTTCTGTGTTAGGGATCGTAGCCTATGTTCCCTTCCCTCTCAGCACTGGGATCCCATCTTGTTTGGATCTGTGCAGGCCCTGTTCATGGAGCCACAGTCACTGAGAGTTCATATGTGCCTCAGTCTGGTTGGTCATAGAAAACACTTTTTCTTTGGTGTTATCCATATCAATTGACTCTTATAATATTTCTACCTCCGCTTCTGCATAGCCCTGAAATGAGGGGTTTGAAGAAGGCAATCAATTTAGGACTCACTATCCCCAAAATCTTAAATATTGGTCCTTAAATCCAATCAGATAGTGGTTGGTTAATCCCACAACCTTAGTGTTACTATTGCACTAGCATGGCATACAGATCACTGTTGTAGATCACTGTTTGGAGCTCAGTTGGTAGCTACATTGCTTCTGTGGTAGTGTGCAGTACCTTCCAGTACCAGGAACATTAGTCAGGCCTGGTAAAGACTCTACTTAGGCATCAACTCAACTTCTCCATGTTTGATGAGATACGTAAGTGTTGTTTTCTTCATCAATAAGGCCTTACCACTAGTTTGTAAAAAGCAATCAATAAATCTTGGAAATACCCTGAGTTTTCAGGGGTTAGGCATAGAACTTCTTCTGACAATTATAGAAAGATGCAACCCACACCTCACACTGGGAGTTATACTTAGTGAAGAAATATGTCTAATTGGAAAATTGTCTTTCATATATGTTTATAATTTTAAGAAGTTTCTACAACAGTAAGTTTCTACATGACCTCCCAAAATGGATATGAAAATTAATTGTTCCTCCTCATATTCCCTCCTCTACATCTCTCTTCTGTCCCCTCCACATTTAATCCTCCAATCCCAGTCCTCCCTGTCTCTCTATAACTATGCTTTCTATTTTCCTTTCTTCAGGGGATTGTCCTTTTCCCACTAGTCCCTTATCCTATACCTTACCTCTATGTTTATGCGAATTGTAGCATGCTTATCAATGCTTAAAAACTAACATGCACATATAATAGAAAACATAGAAATGATATTTTTAATTTAAATATCTAATACATTTTCAAGGACAAGTAATAATATGTTAATAGCTTCTTCAAATACAAAGTCAACATGGAAGTGCCTGAAAAATAATTGCCTTTCACACATATACTATATTGATTTCAACTAAAACATAAGAAACTTATATTGAAAGCTGAAATAAATTATTGTATGGATTACAGAGCCATAGTCATTGATGGAAGAAAATCCTTATTTACGTGATTGTACTATGATTAGGTACTTTTTCCTAGTTTATATAAACACACAACAGACTCATTTGTAGCTCACATGCTGACCAAGATAACTAAGGGCGCAACAATGTTCAAAGAGCCATAAATTACCATGAAAATCAGAGGTAGTTGTGCTTAGCAAGGGGTGAGTATGACATTTTTAGAAAACAAAACCTGAAGTATCCCCCCTATGAGTCATGAAGTAAGATCCCAGGGTTTAGGCAGGCTACCTGCAGACATTTACAGAGCACTATTTAAACAGACTGTAGGCTTTGTGGTGCTTAGTTGCTGTTTATTCCCAGAATCTTCTTCCTCTGGCCAGGTCAGCGCACCATCCAAGTAGTGCTTGTGCATAATTATTCTCAGGCAACAGCACAGCAGAGAGCTCGAAAAGAGTCTCAGTTGAATAGCATTCTCCTTATTTGATGAATGCCCTTTTGCATCCTTCAGCACCCCCTACTGTAACATTTTCAGACATTGAATAGTGCCAGAGAATCTTGACAAAACTTCAGCTGCAGAAATGATCTTTTTCTTCTTTGACTTTTTAGATTACAATGAGTGTGGGATGGGGAGGGCAGGGGGAGAATGGGGATTGAATGGCACATTACCACTGTGACTTAGAGTAAAACAGAAAAGAAGTAAATACCATAAAGGAAGGGATTTCTGAAGCATGGTATTCTTGTTATAAAGAAATGAAGAAACATGATATACCAGAGTTCAATTCATTTTTCAAATCCTTCCAAAGGATTAAAATTTTTCAAATAAAAACATCAAAATAAGCAACAGAACAATGTGCTCTACATCGATATATTTTACCCACACATTATTTTTCTTTGCCTTATTTGCCTTATTTCCAGGTTTCCTAGGAACTTATTATGCTGTAGTCCTCAGAGTTCAAGTTGTCAAAACTTGGGAAAGAGAGCCTGCAGACAGTACCCATGGTGGAAAGGGCATGATTAGAATTCTGTGTCATCATGAAACTCCTGAGTGTGAATCTTGCCAACATTGACAGTTCGTTAGAATGATTACTAAATGACATGCTATATTAAAATATTAATAAATTATTTGAATTTAAGGTAATAAAGGTCTGGTCAGGCATAGTGATACACACCTGTAATCTCAGCATGGGGGAGACAGATGCAGGACAATTGCCACATGACTGAGGAAGGTTGGAATGTATAAGGAGTTTCAGGTCATCTAGTACTACATGGTTAAAATATTTCTCAATACAAGGAAGCAAGTCAGGTAGTAGAGTGCTTACACAATTCTGTGTTTGATTCCCCAGCACCTTATACGCTAAATGGATAACCCAAGCACTTCTGGAATGGCTCAGAATTTCGAAGGCATCCTTGCGCAGATACCAAATGTGGGGCCAGCTTTGGAAACAAGAGATCCTGTATTAAAGGGGGAGGGCAAAAACAAGAGTGGCAGAAAGCAAACATAGATGGCATTTTTACAGAATAAATGTGGAGTGTGAATCCAGCATTTAAAGGCAAATATTAGATAGTATAAACACTGTTTCACTGAAATCAATAATGCTGGGATGGTAATACTGACAAATGGCATCTCTATTATTTTTTTCTTGCAGAGAGAAGTTACCCCAAACCTCTGTTCATATTCTTTTTTCTTAAAATAATACAGAGGTGCCCTTCAGGCCTTTTACTGTGTCATTGAATGTTGAGCACATTGAAAAAGTTCATTTAAGCCAAAAAAAGAAAAGGAAAAGAAAAGAAAAGAAAAGAAAAGAAAAGAAAAGAAAAGAAAAGAAAATCATGTTTTAAATTCAAAGCTCTACCTTAGTTTCTCTGGAAACTACCACGACAAAAGTGACTTCCTGAGGAACCCAGATGTCCCAGGTGCTAGTCACATACTACAGAGGTTCTGTAATCACACATTGGCAAGAGCCCAAGGCAGTTGTTAACATTACATCCATAGAAAGCAAAGAACAGTGGGTGCATGATGCTGCTCAGCTACCCTCTTCACTTACACAGTATAGGAACCCAGTCTGAGAATGACACTATCCTCAGTGACTCAATTTCCTCATCTTAATTAGCATAATCAAAGGAATGCCCTGAATTCATGTCTAGAAGCCCATATTCTTGGTTCTGTCAAGTTGAAAATCAATGCTATCATAAATCCTAGATTCAAATCTCGTTTATAGTACTGAATCACTGACTATTTCTCTTCCTATGCCTCCTCTTCCTTCTTATTCAACTTGTGTGTGTGTGTGTGTGAGTGTGTGTGTGTGTGTGTATGCGTGCACCCGTGTGAATGTTTGTGTGTACCAGGAGTGTGTGGATGCTTGTTGAGGTTAAAAAAAAAATGTCATATCCCCTAGACCTGTATTCATGCTAACTGATGTGGATATTAAAAATGACCCTCTGGAAAAGCAACAAGTACTCTAAACCACTGATCCAACTTTCAAGCCCCCCCCCCTTGTTTCATTTTTTGACAGATCAAAGGCCTAAATTCTTCTAAGATGAGCCGGAGAGAACGTTACCATGACACCCCATTCCGGACATTATTAATCAGGGACTCAGGGATTTATGCACACCTTCTAGTTGATGCTTGTTAAGGGATTAATAAAAGAAATTCCTCAAAAAAGGCATAATCCACAATAAAGAAACATAATACATTTAATTATTATTAAATGTGGCATGGCCCTAAATTATGGCTAGGTTCTATACTGTTGCCAAGAAACAATCCTATTTTTACACAAAGCAGATTATTAACAGGCACACATTATCTAATTTTTTCCTAAGACAAAAAGTTATATAGGTATTACTATGCTCATTCTGTGGATGGGAAAATGGAGGCAGAACATTTGGATAACCTGTGTGGTGTTCAAAGATTCTGTAGTAATGGGTAATCTAACACATGACCCTTCATTTTAATTGTTGTTTTATAAGAAATAAAATCATATTATAATACTAACTCTCTCTTCAGTGTGTTCAGGAAAGAGTTTGAAGAATGAAGAAAAATAAGAGAAAATTGAGAGAAATGAGATTTTATAAAGAAATATGGGAATAGAACAGAAACCTGAATATACATGTTTAGGTACATAATTTTCCAAAAATGATGAAATTATATTTTGGGGAAAAGAGAGCCTCATTTAGAAATGGTACTAGTTGAATTGGATATCCATCTGTAGAACAAAAATAGATCCTTATCTCTTACCCTGAATGAAAGTCAATTTCAAATGAATGGATGACCTTAATGTAAGACCTGTACCACTGAAATTGTTAGAGGAAAAGTAAATGCTTCAAAACAGAAGGATAAACAAGGACTTCCCAACAGGACTCCAGTAACTCAGGAAACAACACCAACAATTGACAATTGGGACCTAATAAAATCTAAAAGATCTACATAGTAAATGAAACAATTAATCAAGTTAACACACAGAAAGCTGTGTTTACTGCATATCTGACACAGGATTGATAGACTATCAGAGAACTAGAAAAGGTAAATGACAAGAAATCAAACAAACCAATCAATAAAGCTCAGGAAGTGAACAAATAGTTCTCAAAGGGTATCTCAAAAGACAATAGCCATCAGAGAAGTGTAATTAAAAACTACACTGGGCTCCCATTTTACCCTGACAGAAACATAGTCATTAAGAAAAGAAGTAATTCTGAGATAGAGACAAAGCAAAGGCTTATACATGCTGCTGAGATGAAATGATTCACCTGCTGTTGAAATCAATACAGAACTTCCTCAGAGTAAAACACAGAATAATTCTACAACATGATATAGACACTCCTTGGAAATTTATCCAAAGGACTCCAATGTAGCATATCCCAGAGATACTTACACATCAATATTTATTGAAGCACTATTTACAAAAGCAAAAGTATATAATTTGCCTATGAGTCAGACAACAAAAGAATAGATAAAGAAAATTGAGTGTATATAAATATATACGAGATTTTGTCAGGGGTATAAAATTGTAACATACAGTGAAGTGGTTTTAAGTATAAGTGATTATATGAAATGAATTGTTATTCTCTGAAAGACAAATAAATTTTCTCTTATTTGAAGTGCTGAGATGTTAGATACTTAAAAATCACACATATATATCCAGATGTATGTAGAAATGTATGTTTAGGCAGGTGCTGCTCATTCATTTTCCAGCTGCCCAGGCCCGAAATAATTACACAGAAGGGATTATCATAAAGCTTCTTGGTCCATTAGCTCACTCTTCTTATTGGCTAGCTCTTATATCTTAAATTAACCCATTTCTATTAATCTGTATATCACCATGTGTTTGTTGTCTACTGGTAAGTTTCCATCTGGCATCCAGTGTCTGTTTCCTGCTGCTACATGGCTTATCTTTGACTCTGCCTACTCTCTCCTCCTCTATGTGCTTGGAATTCCAGCATTGCCCCCTATTTTGCACTGCCATAGGCTGAAAGCAGATTCTTCATTAACCAATGGTATTCACAGCATACAGAGGGGAATTCCACATCATCTCCTTTTTCTGTCTAAATAAGAAGAAAGATTTTAACTTTAACATAGCAAAATTACATATAGCAAAACAGGTATCAAACAAGAATTACAGTTACAATATTTATGTATGCTTTATCATAATTAAGTAAAACTATAATTATTTGTCAACTCCATCAAAGACTACAGAAGGATATATCTTTATGTAAGTAAACAACTTTATTGCTTTTTTTATTATGTAAGTGAGCAACTTTCAAAACTCTAGAATTGACAGAGACATCTTGCTACCTGGACAGTCACCCAAAGTTCTTCTGTAACATTGTGGCATCTATTTTCAGCATGAAAGGACATGGTATCCAGCAGACATTTCCATGAAGCAGGAACTATGAAGATCTGTTTTGCCTTATAATGGCAAAGCCCATCAGTTGCTTTTGTTCAGTGTCCTGCAGAATGTCTAGCAGAATGTCTTTCACGAAGCAGGAACCCTGAAGGGCTATCTTACTATCTTTAGGCAACTTTAGCAGTCATTTTTCTGTGGGGCCTGCATATCCAGTTTATACACCATACCATCAAGAAGTTCGGGCAAGAGCAGTTTCTTGCCTAAATGACAAACAAACTCCAAAAGGAGCCTCTTCGATGTCCATCATCCTCTTGAATAATATTGGTGCTGTCAGAAGCAGATGTGTCTGATTGTCATTAGAAGTCCTAAGTTCTTAAAACATTTTAAATGCCATATTCTGTTAATCTTTGAAAGGCTTGAAGAATACCTAACCATTTGAAATATATCTCTGTACATCTAGTAAACCTAACTAACATAACTACAAGTTAGACTATTATAGATGACTATCTATTAACCTAACTTTCTTTATTATAGACTACATTTTAAAATGAATTGTACAGACATAATGCCTTAATCAAGAGCAGAAATATATATTATAACAAAATTGATCATAAATTTGTATCAATAGACCAAGATCTATATCATATTCCCCTTTAAATGAAAACAAACATTCATAAGAAATATTTGGGAATTTGAGCATAGTTCTTTCCTAAATGCTTCCTGCTTTTTGTTGGGCAAAGTATTTTGGGAGAATTCACAGAGATCTTTTGTGTGGTCTTGTTCCATTGAACCACATTAATTTAGAAGGAATCCACAGGTTTCATCCTCTGTGGAAACAAAAGCAGAACCTCTTTTCTATAGCAACATATCCTTAGGCCCAAATTTTGAAGTCAAGACACCTTTAAAATATATGTGTTGTTTTAGCTTAGCAGCTCATACAATGAAATGTCTCTCTGTACTTCACTCATTCATGTCAAAAAATTCAAAGAAAACACAATAATATACATAATCCAGACCTTCTGTGTACTTTCCATCTTTACATGACTTATTTTTCTGTACATGTACACACACGCACACACACACACACACACACACACACACACACACCTATATATATATATGTGACTTGAAAGTAGAAGCAAGACTGTAAAGAGGCACAATAGAAACCAGTACAGGGAGCTAAGAAAAGGGAGAGTACTAGGGCAGGTGAAGAGAAAATATTAACTATATATTATGTAATTGCATGAAATTTTCCCTATGTAATCTAGTAACCACATGCTGAGAATAAAGAACATATAAAGAAGTTTTGATTTTAGAGCATGCATATATATAAATAAATATGACAAATATTAAAAACAAAGATAAAAATATAGTGATATTTTCTTTATGTTTTATAAATAAAGCTTGCCTGAAAACAAGAAGGAAGAACTAAGCCACAAGAGGCCATGCAGTCCTGTCACATACCTTTAGTCAATGATTTGAGAGACAGGGGCCAACCTGGTATACAGAATGAGTTGTAGGACAGCCAATCAGAGAAGCTCTATCTCAAAAAAACTAAAATTAAAAACTAAAAATAAAAGAAAAAAAGTCCACATAAAGATGGAAAATACACAAAAAACCTGGGTACTGTATGTAATTGTATTGTCTTTGAATTGTTTGAATGCTGAGGAAGGAGCAACAGCTACTAAAAGACTTTGATTATAAATGCTGTTACATTAATCCAAATATATTTTGAAAATGCCTTGATTTACAATTTAAATCAAAAGATATATTACTTTGGGGGTGAGGTTTTGTTTCTGTTGCCACAGGAAGTAAGAGGCTATGGATTTATTCTGGGTAAAGAAAAATAAACTCTAACCAAGGAAACCTCCTGAAAAATCTCTGATAGGAGTGGATGTCCCAGATGATCCAATGTCTTAGAGCACCTCTATTACACTTTCCTCTGAGTTCTACATCTAGAACAGCCTTAAGATTGCTAACTGAGATGATCTAACATCACAATCAGGACTTGATCATAATCCTAAATTTTCTTTTGGTCCCCACAAGATTATCAGTGCTCCTGATCAACAGAAAATAGCCTAGAAAACTATGGCCACATTCCCAAAAATTAGATTATGAATATTTGTCTTTTCTTAGTGTGTTGGTTACAAGTTGTTATGAATAATGGTCAAGAAAAAGTCTAAAGAAAGGAGTTTAGATTCAGAGTTTTAGTTTTGAAAAGAAAAAAGGGAAACTGCTGTGGGATAATGCTCTTGTACATTGTAAAGATTTGGTTTAATAAAACACCAATTGAGCAGTAACCAGTATTAATTATAGGCTGGACCACCAGACTAGGAAAATTCTGGGAAGGGAAAAGATAGAGACATGATCACAATCAAGCTGCAAAGGAAGCAACATGAGAATGCCTTGCTGAGAAAAAGTGCCAAGTCGCATGACTAAATATAGACAATAAATATGTGTTAATTTAAGTTGTAAGAACAAGTTAGTAACAAGTCTGAGCTAATAGACCAAACAGTTTATAATTAACATAAGCATCTCTGTGTTTCTTTGTGACTGAATGACTACGGGATCACTGGTGCAGGAGAATTGTCTCTATTCTGTCAATCATGTTTTAAATAAACGCTGATTGGCCAGGCAGGAGGTGTAGGTGGGAAAACCAGACAGGAAGTGGAAATGATGCAAAGAGAGCAGGAGAATTTTGGGGAGGAGGAAGTTGATTCCCTCCACTCCTGCCCAGGCCACCGAAGCAGCAGGATGTGAGCTGCCCCACTGAAAAAGGTATTGAGTCACATGGCTAACATAGATCAGAAAAATGGGTTAATCAAGATGTGAGAGTCAGTGAGAGGCTAGAGCTAATGAGCCAATCAACTTTATAAATAATAGAGACCTTTGTGTGGTTTTCTTTGGGCTTGCCAGCTGTGGGGTACTGGACAGGACAGAAACCCCCAACAAACAAACAGCCCCTCATGTTACAGATCACTCAGGACAGAAACTTCAAGGAAGTATGTAGACATGAAAAGATAAAAAAGGTAGATTATTAAATCTACTTTTAAAAAGCAATTACTAGTTTTAAATGTTTTACATTGGATTGGACTTTTTTATATTATATACAAATTTTGTATATTGATACAAATTAAAGGTTAATTTTGTTAGAATATACTATGCATATATTTCTACTCTTGTTCGATGTATGGTACCTATTCAACTCATTTAATAATATACTACAAATTTCTAGTCCTTGATAATTATTATCACCAACTGTTTAGGATAAGAAGAAAATGCAGGTTAATAATTAGTCACCTATGACAATCAAACATGTAGTCACATTAGGTATGTTTTCAAGGTCAAACAGATATATTTTAAATAGACAGGTCATCTTCAGATACTCTATAAAATATGGCATTTAAAGATATTTTAGTAACATAGGTACTGTTTTCTATTTTATGACAATAAAACATGACTGCTCCTGGTAACATCAGTCTATTTCAGAGGAGATAATTAACATCAAAGAAACTCTACATAGAGTTTGTTTTTATTGTGGTAAAAGTAAACCACTCGACAATAAAGTGCCTTTGCCTCAATCGCTGATAGAGTGTTGCCCTCTTGGGACAAGCATGACCCCAAATAGAGTGACTGTCAAACCTTCTTCAGATAAAGTGGAACAATACTTCAAAAACTACTGCTTCATAGAAAAGTCTGCCAGATATTCTAGGCCTGTAGACCAAAGATGCATGTTCTAACATTGCAAAAGAACCTTGGGTGACTATTTAGGCAGCCAACTGTTTCTATCATTTCTCACATTTTTCAGAAGTCATTTGTTTACACTTCTGCTTACTCAGTTAATATTATTTCCTTCTCTGCTCTTTGAGGTTATTGAAAACTAGGTAGTTACAGTTACAATTTTCTTTGCTTACCAAAGGCAGAAAGCAAATTCACTAAAAAAAAAAAAGTAAAATATATAAGTTTGAGAGATATCTAAAGATAGTTTTGAATGGTATTGCAATTTATAGTAGAAATAAATTATTCACAAGACTTTAGACTCACCAAGATAAGATAGATATGGAGTGTTTTCTCTGAATTTATCAAATGCAAATGGACAAGACATTGTTGATGAATTTTTTGTCTGTATATATTATATAGATATTGTACTTATTGTACATAGTTTTTCTTATATTAGTTATAGCCTTTTTTAATTTTTAGTTTACACAAAAAGGGGAAATACAGTGAAGTTTTATGCATTTTTTTGTTTTTTTTTTTTTGGTACAGGGTTTCTCAGTTGTTATGGAGCAGGTCCTGGAACTTGCTCTACAGACCAGGCTGGTCTCAGACTCACAGAGATCCACTTGCCTTGGCTTCCCCTGTGCTGGCATTAAAGGCATGCGCCACCACCACCTAGCAAATGTGCTCTATAAATAAAGCGTGCCTGAAGACCAGAAGGTAAAAATAAGTCACTAGAGTCTCTACAGTGGTATCATATACCTGTAATCCAAGAATTTGGGAGATAGAGGGAGATGGATTCTGTGAGTTCAATACCACTCTGGGCTACACAAGATCAATGCAGAAACAGATCCAGGTGGTTGTAGTTCCTAACATTAATCCCAGTGCTATAGAAGAATATAAACCAGGATGAGACAGGAACTAGCGCTCTTTCAGTCTGAGAATGCCTTAGAGTAAAGAGCTCTCTAGTGGCTTGATTGCTTTACTTTTCTGATCTTTTGGTTGAAACCCAGTGTCTGTCTCTGGGTTTTTATTATTCATGCTACATAAAACACTTAAGATGTTTAAATAATAGTCAATGAAACAACACAGTTCTGTAACTACAGAATTATTACTATAAGGTAAATCTCTTAGGAGATAATATAATGCTTATAGTAAGAGAAAATAATTAGCTATATATACTTTTCCCCCGAAGTAAAAACTTGGTCAGAGTCTTCTTCACCATTATATATGCAGAGATTAGGGCAGTTAACATTATAAACTTTATAGGGAGATGATGGGTCGGTAGGTGTATGTATGTATGGGCGGATAGATGAATTCTTGAAATTCAAGTTATTAACCTGCATTTTCTTCTTATCCTATACAGTTGGTGATAATAATTATCAAGGACTAGAAATTTGCAGTATATTGTTAAATGAGTTGTATAGGTACCATGCATTGAACAAGAGTAGAAATATGTGTATAGTATGTTCTAACAAAATTAATTCTCTAATTTGTATCAATATATAAAATTTGTATATAATATACAAAAGTCCAATCCAATATAAAACATTTAAAACTAGTAGTTGCTTTTTAAAAGTAGATTTAACAATCTACCTTTTTATCTTTTCATGTCTATATACTTCCTTGAAGTTTATAAAGAGACAAGGTAGCAAAGAACTTTAAAGTAATATTACTTTATAATGATCATGCAGAATAAACAGAATTATAATTTGAAATGAGGAGAGATGGAAAGATGATGGGTTGTGTTTTTAAAAGTGTGACTTCTTTCTCACATAAATTTGTCAATTCTAAATCAAATTCTTATAAATATGTTATTTTTCTCCTTTAGCAGTTGAGTCAAACCATACAAACACTAAAGAACTATGATTAAGACCTTTTTTGGCAAATCACATATAATATAGGTACTAAATAAAGTATAATTAACTGGAAAGAAAACATAAAAAATTTGTTTAAGAAATTTAACTTCAGAAACCACTTATAAACTTCTATTGTCTGGTAGAAATATTACAGTGTTTCTGTGTCCTTGTCACTCAGAATTCTGCAATTCACATTTATAATGAGTATTTAAAGAGTTTCATGGTCATTTGATTACAACTTTTAAAAGGTTTTTTATTGTTTTTTGTTTGTTTGTTTGGTTGGTTGGTTGGTTGATTTTTTGTTTTTTGTTTACTTGGTTTTTTTTTTTTTGTGTGAAAACACACAGTGGTGTTGTTCTGGTACCAGTGTAGATTTTCAGAATTACTCTTACCAAACAATATGGAGACTTGAATTGCATTTAACTTATTTTGGCTTGAGAAGCACAGACAGTGCAAGCCATTACTCCAGTATTCCCAATCCATCATTTTTCTCATTAGAATTTGCTGGCACAATGTTCCACGCATATGCATTCTTCAACAGTAAAAGTTTATATCCAATTGATTGCCATAAGCAATAAATTCCTTCAAAGCTATTTTTTAAATTAGGGTACTGAATTTATATATGCAGCAAATTATGTAGGAAAATATGAATTATAATAATTAGTCATGGAAGTGTTGTTAGAAAATAAAGTAAAAAGTTATAAAGAGTGAAGTAGAAAGTTAGTGCAATCATTTGATGTATTTGTTGGCATAGATGGCACCATCATTTCCCTTGCCAAAACTTAACATATCTTGATGATCAAGCATTATTTTATTTCATGATTTTTTCCTCTCAGAATATTCAGGGTGTCTCTTATTGATTTCAAAGAGAGGAAGACACTTAGCCTTTCAGATATTTTTGTACCATAATGGGAATGAGGATCCTCTGTGCATTAATTTTCTACTACTTCTAGAATTACCACAGACTTAGTGCCTTAGAACAATGTATGTTATTGCAGTTCTGCAGACATGAGGCACAGTTTAGGTCACTCCACACTAAAGTCAGTTTGTGAGCAGACTGTCCTTCTCTGGAGACTCAAGAAGAACAGCAGTGTTTCTGCAATACAGTGGTGAAAGGAATTCTGACTACGTTCATAGTCTACAACAAAATATATATGGGAGTATAGTGGTCTCTAAGAATTTTAATCCAGAGTAGAAGACTGCCATATATAGTTCTATAATCATGCAACTGGTCTTCTTGACTGTTACTAAAGCCTCTATAATGCTTCATTTGTTTCTCAGTTGTTGGCAGATTTATTTTATTTTATTTTTTTTATTTTTTGTTTTTATTCAAGTATCTGAAAACACTCTTTCCACTTCCTCACCTCCTCCCAATACCCTCCCGCTCCCCCTCCTCCCTCTCCTCCTCCCTCATCATTCCCAAGAGCAGTCAGGGTTTCCTGTCCTGTGGGTAATCCAAGTTCCTCCCCCCTCCCTCCGGGTCCAGGAAGGTGAGCATCCAAACAGGCTAGGATCCCAAAAAGACAATCCATGCAGATGCAACAAGACCCAGTGCCATTGTCAATGGCTTCTCAGTCTTCATTTGGACCTCGGGGGCTCAGTCAGACCCCATGTCAGCCACATTCAGAGAATTCGGTTTGATCACATGCTCGTTCAGTCCCAGTCCAGCTGGCCTTGGTGAGCTCTCGATCAGTACCCTTGAATCAGTGGGTGAACACACCCTTCGCGGTCCTGACTTGCAGTGCTCCAATGTGGGTCTCCGTCTCTATCTCCATCCATCGTCGGATGAAGGCCCCCTCTGATTTTGCTTTCCTTGCTCACGATCTCCCTCCCTCTGCTTCTCATTTGGACCTAGGGAGTTAAGTCCAGTGTTCCAATTGTTGGCAGATTTTTAACTGTTTGAATTTCAGAACCAAGGTTCTCAATTTCTTCTTATCTGTCGCTGAGGGACATTTCACCTACATTTTTAAACTCATGATATGAAAAATAAAAACTTTTTACCTGCATGTATTTTTTCACAAATGCTATAAATAACAAAATTAAAGGTAAGTCTACTTACTGATAGGTTTCCCTTTTTGTTGCTAACCACAAATAATACAGTGATTTACAAAACAAAATGATGACAAACATGTTCTATTAAAAATAATGTTGCTGATGATGTTAACAGTTCCAGTGGGGCTTATACTTGCAATTGAATGAGTGGTATCAGTTTCACTTTTAGAATATATTTTTTTTAAAAAAAAATAATAAGTGTCAAAAAATTCTTGCATTCTCAAACCCTGAATTCCTGGCAGAAACTTTACCTTCTAAAGTATAATTTAGATAAATCCTCTTGGATGGGGGAGGGGTATTTCCAGTTTCAGCTATACAGAAAAAAAATCAATGATGTTTTGGGGACTCAAAGAGAATTTAAGGCTCTAGAACAACACACAGACACAAGACTACCTGAACCAAAAGGCAAAGAAATGAAGTATTTAAAGGAGCAGAAATATTTAAATGATAATTTAGATGAATTGTTAAAAATATTGGATATTGAAATTAAGACGTGGTGGTGGGAAAGCTTAGTAAGCAAAGGTGCTTACATGGTGACCTGAGTTTAATCCTTAGGACATGCATAACAGAAGAAGATTCATGTGTACTTTTGAAAGTACGTGTATGAACAAGGTCATGCATGTATGTAATATGCACACAATAAATATACAAATTTTAATAAAAAATAATTACAAAAAACTGAAGAATTCCTTTGATGGAATTCTCAGTAGATTCAACACAAAGAAAACGTTATGCTTATAGGCACACAAATAGAACTATCAAAACCAAATTCAAAGAAGGAATAAAAGAAAAAACGAAACAGAGAAGTCAATAACCATAGGACAATTTCAAAAGATGGCATGAAATTAGAACAGAAAGAATATTTAGGGTAATGAGCAAAATTCCAAATGTAATAACAAACACTGAGCTTCTAGGCCAGAAAAAGCTCTCTAACATCTTCTTCCTTCAAGAATATACATGGTATGCATGGGGTTTGAATAAGAATGGGCCCCATAGACTCATTCGTCACCAGGAACTGTCAGCACTTGAGAAGGATGAGGAAATGTGACCTGTTGGAATATGTATGGTCTTGTAGGGGGAAGTGCGCCACTGGGAATGGTCTTTGATATCTAAGAGCCCAAACCAGATCTATTGTCTCTCTCTTCTGCCTACAAATCCAGATGCAGAACTCTCAGCTCCTTCTTCAGCACACGTCTGGCATGTATGACCATGCCTCCTGCTGTGATGAGAAAGGACTAAATCTATGAAACTGTCAGCCAGCTCCAGCTAAATGTCTTCTTTTATAATTGCTGACATGGATATGGTATGTCTTTACAGCAAAAAATAATGGCTAGCTGGGTTGTGGTGGTGCACACATTTAATCCTAGCTCAAGACACAGAGGGCGGTGGATCTCTGTGAGTTTGAGGCCATCCTGGTCTACAGAGCAAGGTCCAGGTAAGGCCCCAAAGCTAAAGAGAAACCGTGTCTTGAAAAACAAGAAAGAAACAAAACAAAAAGAACACTGGTAAAACAAAAGTTGGCACCAGGAAACAGGGTATTGCAGTGTGAGGGCTGATAATGCTGCATTTTGGTTGAATGTCAACTTTGGAACTTTAGATGAGGATAGCAGCTAAACAATTTAAATAGGGGTTAATGGTTAAAGTAATAGGAGCATGGATGACAGTGCTGACAGTGAGCTGCACTTTGAAGGCCCAGCTCAAGAAGTTTCAGAAGACTGTTGGTGAGTAGCCTAGGAACAGTTCCGGTGGTATTTTGACAAAGAATGTGACTCCTTTTTGGTCTCATCCTAAAAAATCTGCCTAAGGATAAATTGAAGAGTTTTAGATTAATGTCATTGACAGGCAGTTTCAAAACAACCTAGTATTGACTGCATTGGACAGTTATAAGTGGCCACTCTTAAGCAGATCTGTAATGAAAAGGAACATGTTAGAGCAAGAAAAATGACAAAATTTACAGTTTGAGGAGAAAAGGAACACTTTTTAGAAGTGTAGTGGAGCTAAGCCCAGGGCTCAAAGATGTAAAAAGTTTAAATAAAAAATGATGTTAAATGCAAAAAGGGTACCTCAGGTCAAGACCCCACCCAGATAGCTTCCAACTTGTGAAAAGGTATTTAAAAAAGTATAAGCAGAGAAGAAAACCATCAACAACAGAAAGTTGATACAAATGTAATTGAGGGAATTAAATTACTATTTAGCCCCAGCAAGTAGCAGAACTTGGATGCTTCAGAATCAACAAAACATGAAGGGAGTTGCAAAGTCTCCCTCTAGGGTTAAAGAAAGTCAGTGAAGCCAGGCATGTGTCACGGCCCAGAGATGCCACTGCATGAGGTTGTGAATGTGAACCTGCACTGCCCTGGAATCCCCAAGAATGGAGATGCCAGAGTCATAGGTTGCCTGCCAAGGAAAGCAGCCCAAGAGAGAGCAGTATGTTGCCTTTAACAAAGCTGAAATGAGTTGGAGAACTGAAGACCACTTTGATATCGGACTTGGAGAATCAGTTTGGTGTTTGCCCACCTGGCTTCAGACTTGATTTGATCCAGTTTTTCCTCACTTTTCACCCTTTCCCCCCCTTTAGAAAGGGAACACATATCTTGTGCTATTGTGTGTTGGAAGCATGTGATCTGCTTTTTTATTTTTATTTTGCAAGGGATCACAGTTAAGAGATTGCCTTGAGTTTCAGCAGAGACTTTGAACTCTGGACTTCCAAAGTGTTGAGACTGTGGTAGGCCATGGAGTTCGAACTTTTAAGTTGGAATGAATGCATTTTTACATTATGATATGGCTACAAGCATATAAGAGTGGCCCTCATAGGCTCATAGATTTGAATACTTGGGCACCAATGAGTGGCACCATTTGAAAAGATCTGGACATATGGCCTTGTTGGGTTATATGTGGCCTTGTTGGAAGAACATGCCACTGGGGGTGGGCTTTGAGCATTCAAGAGCCTAAACCACATCCAGTTGCTCTCTCTGAACATTGCCCGTGGATTCAGATGTAGAACTCTCAGATACTTTTTCCACACCATGTCTGCCTGGGAGTTGCCATGCTCTCTGCCATCTTGAGAACTGACTAAATATCTAAAATTGTAAGCAAATACAAAATAAATGCTTTTTTAAATAAGAAATGGCATGATCATCTTGTCTTTTCACAAGAACAGAACACTGGCAAAGAAAGCATGACACCCCAATTGCAGAGAAGCAGACATTCATAGGATACACTATAAGGAAGTAGAGGAGATTGAACTACCTTACCTGTAAAGAAACAGGACAATACCAATGTGAATAATATTTAAAACATTTAACTTGCAAAAAGGAAACTATTTTAAGTGCTCCTAGAAAAGCAAAGTATACTTTTATATCCAAAAAAATTTTCCATAAAAGCAAAAGAAAAATAATTCATTAGGTAGAGTCTGGTAATATTTATTGACACCAAATGTATCCTCCTGGAAACAATATGTTCAAAACAGTGCTTAGGCAGAAAGAAAATATGTGAAAGATGTAAGAAAATGAACAGCAATGGGCAATAAGTTAGTAAAACACAAGCCTTTTCCTTTTTGTATTTTCCATCAAGTTGATAGAAACTACTTCTTAAAATTAAAGTAATATTTTGGCTAGCAAGATGTGGACCAGGAGGTAAGGGAGCGAGCTACCAAGGCTGATGACCTAAATTCAGTTTCTGCATCCTACTTGGTGGAAAGAGAGAATGACTCCCCCAAATTGTCCTCTGGTCTTTATGAAAGTGTCATGGCACTTATATTCCAAACATATAGTTATTTATTTTGTTAGGTAAGTAGATATATAGAAAAAAGGAAAGAAAGAAAGAAAGAAAGAAAGGTGTATAGATAGATGGATGATAGATAAATAAATGTAAAAAATAATAAATATATAAATAAATAAATTTAACATAATATTTTGTAATTTAGATTTTGATGTCAAACATGTGACACAAGATATGGGAGAAACACGTCTGGGGCACTCTTACATACTTACAGCATGCATAAGGCTAAATATTGTCACTACACAAGATATAAGAGAAGCTCATCTGGGGCACTCTTATGTACTTACAGCATGCATAAGGCTGAATATTGTTACTATACAAGATATGAGAGAAATATATCTGGGACACTCTCCACATAAATCAAAGCAACCCAGACACTCCCTACTCAAGGGATTCCAATTTGTGTCAAGTTGGCATTAAAATCAGACAAGGACTCATATAATTCAGACTGTACTTGTATTCATTATGTAGAAATAGATGAGCTGAACCAATGATCCTCCTGCCTCCAGCTCTTGAATGATGTGATTAAATCCCATACCCAATCTAAGAAGCACTGAGAGGCAAACTCTGGGTTTTGTGCATGGTAGACGAACATTCTACCACCTGAGCCACATCCTCAGCCAAAATGTTTTTTCATACTAGAATTTTTACTGAACTCAACAAAACAAGAAACAGAAACAAACTACATACTTCCATTTTATAAATATTTATATCCTCCCCAAATTCATGTTGAAATCCTTACTTTTAAGGTAAAGAACAGATATAAATCCTATTATTTTCTATAGTCTTGCTCCCTATACAGAAAACTAATACAGACTGGGTAGATGGTTTTTAAGAAAACTTCCACCTTCTTTAGGAAAGATACCCAAGACTATCCCATAGACAAAGAGTTAGCTACAATTAACAAAGAACAACTGACACTACAGTAGGGAGAGCTTAGCGTAAAAAAAGCACTGAGACATCTACAAGGTTTTAGGATAGTAACACTGGTCAAATGACTAACATCATCAATGAAGGTCAATAACAAATCAAAACTCAGAGGTGGACAAACACAGGAAGTACTTGAAAAGTTCATGATCATGTCCCTAGCAGGACCAAGGAGATATAAAATATATGGGCTTCCCATTGGATTAGCCCATGAAAACCTGGAGAGTTGGGAGTCTGTTAGCAATTGCCTCAGACTTTGTCAGGCTTCTTCCATAAGTTCATAAAAGGCCCCAGGCAAAGAAATATGATGGCTTTTTCCTCTCTTGGGAGCCCCTCCCACTCTTGAGAGTCTCTTTCACTTTTCATGTCTCACTTTTCCTTTATGTCTCTTAATAAAATTTGCTTCTGTTCTCATTCCCATCACAGCTCACATTTTTAACCATCATTGGCAGGAGTGAGTGAATGAAGGAGCCAAAATCCAGGTCCATTTTTGGTGACTATGAGTGTCCAGCCTCCGAGATCCTTGATGCAAACACAGCAGGCCTAACAGGTTCTGTCACACTCAACAAACGTGTCTCAACAAGAGAACCTTCCACAAAAAAATTAGCACAGATGCAATCAGAAAGGACATTATTTTTTAAAAATTAAAATATAATGTTTCCCAAGGAAAACAGAAGAAATAACTACATGAATTTGAGTTTGGTGATAAGACTTTAAATTTTCTCTGTACTAAAGCATTCAAGCGTACTTCCTGTTCTTTCTTCTATGAGGTTCAGCGTGGCTGGTTAGAACCCTTATCCAAACAGATAAATTAAATGATACAAATGTTTTTTCCTCCCGAGGATCCATGAATTAAATTGTTTTGTAAATATTTTTTTATTTATTATTTGTTTAATTTTCTTAAAAAAATAAAACAAGCTATCTGTTTTTCATTATACATATCAATCCAAGCTCCCACTATGTTGAAGAGATATAAAGTATACAGCCTTGTATTGTTCCAGATTTTGGTGAAATTGCTTTGAGTTTCTCACCATTTAATTTGATGTCAGCTTGCTGTATTATGTTTATTATGCCTTTATTATGTTTAGGTATGTTCTTTGTATCTTTGATCTTCTCAAGATCTTATTATGAATGGATATTAGATTTTGTCAAATGCTTTTTCAGCATCTAATGAGATGATCATTTTTTTCTTTCAATTTATTTATATGATGAATTACATTAATAGATTTTTATATGTAGAACCATGCCTTAACCTCTGGGATAAAGCCGACTTAATCATGGTGGATTTTTTTTAACATGTTCTTTGTTTTCGTTTGCCAGTATTTTATTGAGTATTCTTGCATCCATGTTCAAGAGTGAGATTGGTCTGTAATTCTCTTTCTTGGTTGAGTCTTTGTGTGGTTTTGGTATCAGAGTAAGTGCAGCCTCATAAAAAGAGTTTGGCAATGTTCCTTCTGTTTCTGTTTTGTGGAACACTTTGAGAAGTACAGGTTCTTGTAGAATTCTGCACTAAAACTATCCAGACCTGGGCTTTTTTCAGTTGGGAGGTTTTTGACAACAGCTTCTATGCCCTTGCAGTTTATAGATCTATTAATAGGTTGCTCACCTGGTCTTGATTTAAGTTTGGTATATGGTATCTATCTAGAAAATTGTTCATTTTTTTACATTTTTCAATTTTGTGGAGTATAGGTTTTTGTAGTAAGACCTAATGATTCTCTGAATTTCCTCATTGTCTGTTCTTCTGTACCACTTTTCATTTCTGATTTTGTTAATTTGAATGTTCTATCTCGGCCTTTTGATTAGTTTGGATAAGGGTTTGTCTATCTTGTTGATTTCCTCAAAAACCAGCTTTTTGTCTCATAGATTTTTTTGTATTGTTTTATTTGTTTCAATTTTGTTGATTTTAGCCCTCAATTTTATTATATCCTGTCTTCTACTCCTCCTGGGTGGATCTTCTTTTTGTTCTAGAGCTTTCACATATGATGTTAAGTCACTGATGTGAGTTTTCTCTGTTATCTTTACTTACATGAGCACTTAGTTCTATGAACTTTCCTTTTAGCACCATTCTCATAGTGTCTCATGGATTTGGGTATGTTGTGCCTTCATTTTCACTGAATTCTAGGAAGTCTTTAATTTTTTTTTTCCTTGACCCAGGGGTGGTTCAGTAGTTCACTGTTCAATTTCCATGAGTTTGTAGGCTTTCTAAGAGTAGTGTTGTTGTTAAATTCTACCTTTAAAATATGGTGATCTGATAATATACACGGGGCTACTCCACTTTTTTTTGTATCTGTGGAGGTTTGCTTTGTTACCAAGTATGTGGTCACTTTTAGAGAAGGTTCCATGAGGTGCTGAGAAGAGGGTATATTCCTTGGTGTTTTGATGGAATGTTCTGTAGATGTCTGTTAAGTCCATTTGAGACATGACATCTGTTAGTTCTCTTATTTCTCTGTTAAGTTTCTGTCTGGTTGACCTGTCCATTGTAGAGAGTGGGGTGTTGAAGTCTCCTACTATTAGTGTGTGGGGTTTGATGTTTGATTTAAGCTTTAGTAATGTTTCATTTACATATGTGGGTGCTCTTGTATTAGGGGAATAGATGTTCATAATTAAGATTTCATCTTGATGGATTGGTCCTGTTATGAGTTTAAAGTGTCCTTCTCCATATAATCTGATTGATTTTAATTGAAATTTATTTTGTTAGATATTAGAATAGCTACATCCACTTGTTTCTTAGGTATATTTGAGGGGAAAAACTTTTTTCAACTTTTTACTCTGAGGTTGTGTCTGTCTTTGCAGTTGAGGTGTAATTCTTGTAAACAGCAAAAGTCACGATCCTGTTTTTGGATCCATTCTCTTAGCCTATATCTTTTTATAGGTGAATTGAGTCTATTGATAAGAAAAGGTATTAATGACCAGTGGTTGTTAATTCCTGTTATTTTTCAACAGGAGTATTTGGGTGTTTCCCTTCTTTAGGTTTTGTTGGTGGGAGGTTATCTGTTGTCTGTGTTTTTGTGGGTGCAATTGACTTCCTTGGATTGGGGTTTTCCTTCTAGTACTTTCTGTAGGGGTGTGTTTGTGGATACATATTGTTTAAATCTGGTTTTGTCATAGACTATCTTGTTTTTTGCATCAATGGTGATTTAGAACTTTGCTGGTTATAATAGCCTGGGCTTGCATCCATTGTCTCTTAGTGTCTCCAGCACATCTATCCACCACCTTCTGAATTTCATGCTTTCCATTGAGAAGTAGGGTATAATCCTGATAGGTCTACTTTTTACATGTTGCTTGATCTTTTTTCTTTGTAGCTCTTAATATTCTTTCTTTAGTCTGTATGTTTTGCATTTTGATTATTATATGGCAAGGGAATTTTTTTTGATCCAGTCTATTTGGTGTTCTGTAAGCTTCTTGTACCTTTAAAGGGATATCCTTCTTTAGGTTGGGAAAGTTTTCTTCTTTGATCTTGTTGTATATATTTTCTGGGCCTTTAAGCTGAAATTCTTCTCCTTCTTTTATCCCTATTATTCTTAGCTTTGATCTTTTTCTGGTGTCCCAGATTTCCTGAATGTTTTATATTAAGAATTTGTTGGATTTAATGTTTTCTTTGACCAATGATTCTATGTCCTCTATAATATCTTCAATACCTGAGATTCTTTCTTCTACCTCTTGTATTCTATTGGTTATACTTGCCTCTCTGGTTCCTGTTCATTTACCCAGATTTTCCATATCCAGAATTCCTCTAGATTTTGGTTTTTTTTTTATTGCCTCTATTACAGTCTTCAAGTCTTCACCTATTTGCATCATCTGGTTGATTTTTTTTTCTTGGTTTTCTTGTGGTTCTTTGGGGTTTTTTTTTTTTAATTCCTTCCATTTTTTCCCCTCAATTTCCTTAAGGGAGTTTTTCATTCCTTCTTTAAAGATATTCATCATCTTCATAAAGTTACATTGTTTTCTTCTGCTTCTTCTGGGTTATGATAATCAAGTCTTCCTGTTGTGTGACCACTGGTTTCTGGTGTTACCACAATGCTTTTTGGGTTGTTGGATGAATTCCTGCATTGGTGCCTACTAATCTCTTCATTCAAATGAGGCTGGCATTGTCTTTGCATCTTGGTCCTATCCTTTCAGTGACTGTCTGCGTTTTTCGAAATTGTTCTTGGTCTGCTCTGGACTGTCAGTGCTTGTGTCTCAGGACACACTGAGGTCTCTCTAAACCCTCTCTCTTGGTCTTCTCTTTTGGTTGCCTTGTACAATAACTTGGCATGAAGCAGTTGCCAACCCAGACTTATTACAATATCTTTTCTGTGACTCCAGATGGCCTCTTCATCTATAACAACATCCAAGATAACAGCTGGGAGCAAGGATGTAGGCCTGGAATCCTAACACTAAAGAGACTGAAACAAGAGTATAGTTAGTTCAGAGCAAGCCTGGGAGCCACAGCAGGTTCAATGCCGTTTACAAGATGAACAGTCTCCCCAGTTGCAAGTTCATTAGTTCAATAAAATTCTATAACTAATTAGGTGTTATCTTTGGCATAATATGAAATAATCATAATAATAATAATGAAAAAGTTAAAATTAAAAGAATAAATGTTTTTTCTGAAACTAACAGTATTTATATCCAATCTCAGATTTGAACAAAAACTAAGGCTTCTGTCACACTTTCTAATATTCAGGAAACTTCTTTTTGTGGTTAAACCTTATACAGAAAAAATAATGAAATAACTGTACAATTATTTTGTATAGCATGTTGATGTAAACAATATTTCCATTCTTTCAACAGTTTTACGTATGATTTGTCTCATCATCGTAATTTTTCACACTAAATTTAGAAGTGAATTTTTGCTGAATTATTTCACTTTTCACAAATATGAATTAATATTATTTTACATTCTAGTTAAAAAAAATTTATGAATATGTTTCAAGTAATGAAGTTGGATATCTCATTGAGAGAATTTTTCTAAATTCCTATTTCTTCTCTATGTATTTAATCCAAAATCTCAAATTCTGAATGGATTTTATCATTTAGTTTAGTTTAGTTCATGAATTACAACTGGAAAATCAACATGTAAAATACATTACCTCCTTAATGCAAAATGTATCTTAGCTTTTTTCCCTGGGCAATGGACTTACTTAACCCATACTAACTGCCATGTAAATGTGAATTTAAAAGCTTAATTTAAAATGAGTCTAAATAAAAGTTGACAGCATCGATCTTCAAAATAGACTTTAAATTCAACACCATCGATATGATCCACAAAAATAAATTAAGAGCTAGGTATTAAAATTCATGCATGTAATCCTAGCAGTTTTGAGGCTGAAACATGAGGACCACTGTGAGTTTGAAGTCAGTTTGAACTATAGAGCAAGTTCCAAGTCAGTTTTGGCTGCAGAACTCTCTCAAGCACACACAAGGAAAGAAAAGTGATAACTTAGATCCCACAAAATGATTGATTTCCTCTCTGATATATGCTGCTGTAAGTATAAAAAGAGCTATAAACTTGAGGAAGTTATTTCCAAAATTTCTATCTGATATAAGATTCTATTCAAAAATACAAAAATATCTATCAACAACAAGAAATTTTAAAATGGCATTAGGTCTGAAGGGAAGCCCAACCAAATGAAAGGAATAGATAGAAAATATGAAACCAAAAAGATTATTAGATACGGGGACTTTTAAGCTAACATAAAATGAGGTGACGCCACATACTTGCTACCATGAGTGAATATGAAGTGACAAGACCACTGGAAAGGGTATGGAGCAAAGGAATTACTATGCATGAAAACTGCAAAAGCTGGTTTAAAAGACAGCTTGACAGCTTCCTACAACACTAAACACAGTGTACCACATGACCCAGCAGGTAAGAGTTTCCTACAACACTAAACACAGTCTACCATATGACCCAGCAGTTGCATACTTCAATATTTATGAAACTGGCTTGAAATAGAAGGTCCACAGAAAAAAACCCTTGTGAATGATTGCAGCATTTATTTATAATTGTCAAAAGTAGAAAGAATCTAGTTTATATTTTAAGAGGTAAATGAATAAGTGGCAAAATGTTCACAAAAGGGACAATTATTTAGCAAAATATTTAGAAATTCATAAATAAAACAAGTGAATCTTCCCATGATAGATACTAATATAAATGTACTACAATACTGTAACCAGGACTCCAACCTTCTAATGCAATAGAAAGAGAAATGCTAGAGACATCATGCACACTTTAGCATTGGTGGGAGGTGAGATTAGTCTATGTAGGGCTCTAGTAATAAACATCATACCTTCATTTGTCAAACCCAGTGAGCTTCACAATATGGAATGGATATTGACATATTTATAACTCATTTAAGAGTTTAAGTATCTCAGAATGAAATCAACTTCACTGAAGGGGAAATAAGATGTTTACCAAAGTCACTTTGAAAAGAATGAAGGCAAAAGGAGCTAATTGCCTAATACAATGATTCTCAACTTGTGGGTCACCCCTCCCACTAGGATTGAATATCACATACCCTGTATATCAGAAATTTACATAACAATGGGAAACACTAGCAAAATTACAGTTATGAAGTAGTAATGAAACAATTTTATGATTAAGGGTCACCACAACATGAAGAACTGTATTAAAGTGTCTGAGTAGTAAGAAGTTTGAAAACCACTGCTCTAGATAATAAAGTTTCTTCCCATGGAGTGACAATTTGACATCCCCCAAACTCCTGTGATAGTTCACCTAGTATCCAGGACATGGTACTATTTGAAGATACCATTTATTTGCAGTATAGGGCCTTAAGAGAAATACATAACTGAGATCAGGCTTTTTACTCTTGCTGCACTTCCAGTTCCTGTGGGATACAATGTGATCCTATCTAGTTTCCAGCTCCAATTGTCTGTGTCCACATACTCCTTGCCATATGGACTCCTCATCGGGAACTATGAGTCCAAATAAACTCTTCCTTGTGTAACACATCAGTCATGGTATTTTACCATACCAACTGAAAAATAACTAATTTCTCACTTTACACCCACATTAGACATGAACTATCCAAGAAGATGGGAGAAGTATGAGGTTAAGAACAGAAGGATAGAGGCTAATAAAATATACACAGTGATAAGTTAGTAATGAGGCATTGCTATATGTGAACCAATATTTTATTTAACTAAGATGATTGCATATGGAAATAGAATAGATAATCATGAATTATTCTTTATGCATAGTCCCTAATTGTGCTAGTTTATAAGACCTTAAAAACTCTGGTTTCTGGCTTCCAAAGACACCAGGGAGGTGCCAGACACTTGATTTTCACTCCCATGAATCCAGGAAAGATTTTACACCAACCAGAAGGGAAACTTAACCATTCTGCCAATGTTGTATGGTTAGTCCAGTAATTCATTATTTGGAAAAATGAGGCTATCCCTGGTGTACCAGTTTATAGAGTCCCTATAGTGATATTTTATTAGTGTTTTATAAATAAAGCTTGCCTGAATACCAAAAGGTAAAACTAAGCCACTAGAGGCCAGGCAGTGGTTGCATACACCTTTAATCTCAGAAATTGAGAGACAGAGGGAGATGGATGGATCTCTGTGAGTTCAAAACCACACTGGGCAACACAATATCAATGCAGAAACAGGTGATGGTGGTGGAGGCTCACACCTTTAATTCCAGCACCAGAAAGGAATATAAGCCAGAATGATACAGACACTCATTATCTTTCAACCTGAGGATTTCCAAGAAATAAGAGCTCTCTAGTGGCTTGGCTGTTTTATTTTCTCACCTTCAGTTTAAACCTCAATATCTATCTCTGGATTTTTATTATTTGTGCTGCATTTGACTATCAATGTTTGGGGTACAAAATCATGAAAAAGTCACTTGTCTGAGATTTTTTTAGCCACCAGCACAGGTTAGAGCTACAGATGGGGCTTCCACCAGAGCTACAGGTGGATTTTCTTTTCCTTCCCACTCCCCAAGTCTTTAACTGAGCTTGGCATTTTTTTTGTTGTAGTCATCAGGCAGCTCCCAAACACATCACATGGATTTTCCCCAATAATCCCCTGTACATTTTTCAGACAGCCAAATCTATCTATCTATCTATCTATCTATCTATCTATCTATCTATCTATCTATCTATCTATCTATCTATCTATCTCCAGCATTGGTTTTTAGCTCTCCCTGAACACCTTTCTCAGACTGCTGCCACACTAGATAGTTGCCTTAAAATCCAGTCAGAATTTTACTGTTCTATACAGGAGCAATAAGCCTCACTTCTTTATCAACACTGTCAGTAGATTTGATAAGACAATTGGGAATTATTAAAGGAAGGAATTAGTTAAGAGAGAGGTTTTTCTCATGTTGAAAATGGGTAAAACCATTATAATGGGAGAATTTTTGTCTTTGTATGTATATGCCATACAGTTTGAAAACTGAAAATTTAAATGTGAGGATACCTAATTTAGATGGAATTTTTATAGTGTCAAATTGTAAGCATCAGCATTATCATTTTTGTCCTACCACTAAAATAGTTGGTTAATCTGATAAAATAAGGCTTTAGAAAAACCTAATAAAACAGATCACAGAGATATTCAAATCCAGACAGAAGAATTTAATGGAGAGCCAAATTGATCATTGCATTTTACAAATAGAGAGTGTTGCAAAAGGAGCAGTGTTCCTGCACAGATCCCAGCTAGCTTACCCCCAAAATAATTAGACAGAAACTGTATTCTTTTAAACAATGCTTGGTCCATTACCTCCAGCCTCTTATTGGCTAACTCTCACATATTGATTCAACCTATTTTTAATAATCTGTATCTCATCACGAGGTCATGGCTTACTGGGAAAGATTCAGCATGTCTGACCTGGCAGTTTCATGGCGGGCAGCTCTCTGACTCTGCTTCTTTCTCCCAGCATTCTGTTTTGTCTACTCTGCCTATCTAAGCTGCAGTCCTATCAAAGGCCAAGGCAGTTTCTTTATTAACCAATGAAAGTAACACATAGACAGATGACCCTCCTCAATCATTTCCCCTTTTTCTGTTTAAACAAAAAAGAAGGCGTTCATTTTAACATAGTAAAATTACATACAGCAAAACAGTTATAAAGCAAGAATTATAGTTACAATATCTATATCTATTTTATCTTTTATCATAATTAAGGAAAACTATAACTATTTATTCTTCAACTACATCAAAGACTGCAGAAGGATATAATATTACCTAATTAAACAAGAAATAAGCAACTTTCACAATTCTAGAAATGACAGAGACATCTCACTGCCTGGACAGTCAACCAAAGTTCTTTTGTACTGTTGGGGCCTCCATCTTCAGCCTACAGGCCCATAGTATCCAGCAGACATTTCTATGATGCAGGAAAATTCAAAGACAGTTCAGTCACCTTTTGCTGTGTCCTGCAGAATGTCTCGCAGACTCTTTCATGAATCAGGAGCCCTGAAAGACCATCTCACCTTTAGGCAAGTACAGCAGTCCTCTCTCTGCGGGTTCTTTGTGTCCAGTTTATACAACAGTCCAGGCAAGAGCAGTTTCTTGCCAAATGTCTGTAAAACTCCATAAGGAGGCTCTTCAATACCCATCTTTCTCTTGGAGTAGCTTGATGCTACCAGGAACAGATGTGTCTCATTGTCTTGAAAAGCCCTAAGTTATTAAAACATTTAAAATGCCATATTCTGTAGTCTTTGAAAGATATAAAGAATGCTTATCTAACTAAAATATATCTCCATATATCTAGAAAATCTAACTAACACGACTACATGCTTGACTATTATTGATGAGTATCCTTTAACAACCTATATTTCCTAATTATACATAACATTTATAAACGAACTAACAATTACAATACCTTAATCAAGAGCAGAAATACATATTCATATAACAAAATTGACCTTAAAATCCATAACAAAGCAAATTATTCATATATATATCATATTCCCCCTTTAAATGTAAAAGAACATTTATAAACAATATTTGGGAATATGGACATAGTTATTTCTCTCCATACTTCTTCTTGCTGTATAGGGGTGTTGTTAATCAAATCTTTTATGGTGTATCCTGTGTGAAGTTATTTTTTGAGGGTGTTCACAGCAACCTTTCAGGAGGGCATGGTCTATCATACCATATTGGGATAGAAGAAATACACAGGGTCTCATGCTCTGTGAAAACAAAAGAAGAACCTCCTTTCCAAAGCATCATATTCTTAGACCCAAATCCTGAAGTCAAGATACCTTTAGAACATATATGTTGGATCAGTTTAGCAGCCCACACAATGAAATATCTCTCTGTATTTAGCTCCTTTACAGTCAAAAAATTCATAGAAAGCACAATATACAGAATCCAAACTCTGTGAATTTTCCATTTTTATGTGGCTTATTTTTACTTTATCACTTTACTTTATTCTGTCTCTTTAAAGACTTTACCCTTTTTTTAAAGAATTAACTTTATTCTCTATATTCTTTTTCTTCTCTCTCCCAAGCCTACGTACACTCATCCAACACTGTGATCCAGTTAGAGGTCTTTTATGTCTGAATCTGTCCTATTGTGAATCTGTAATTTTTTACTATCCAGGAGCATGTTTGTTTTGCAGTTTTAAACCACTAAGCACTTAAGAATCTAAGCTGTGACATTCCTAGGTCAAAAGTAGGTACTGCCTGCTTGCCCTGCCCAGTCCATCATGGCAGAGCCGCTTGTGTCTCTGAGCCTTGCACATTGCACTGCTAGCATGGCGGAGGTGTTTGTGCCTCTGAACTACAGCACACAATGACCCACTTTTAGGTACACAGCGAGTCTACTGGCCATCAAACAAATCATAGCACTTTACTCCAAATGCTCCATTCAAAAGCTCTGTCTCTGGTAGGAGCCAGACAGAGATTGCAATTGCGGCACAGCCCAGAAATTGGTAGTTCAAAACTGCCACTTTCTAGTAGACCTGATTCCACTTCTTACTCAGAAAGGAAGAGATGAACCGTGGGCATGGTCTCAGCTACTTTGTTCCTGACCCCGAGTGGGCACCCAAATGTCCAGACCCAGAAATCCTCCATAGCCGGAGTTTTCATTAGTGACAGGACCCAGGAATCTATGCTTTAAAATGGCACAGCTTTTTTTTCTGCCGCTAATGCTGAAACAGGAAATCTCTCTACAGCATTCCCCAGCAAACAGCAAAATCTGTGTTAAACTCTCTTTCCCTTATTTTTAAGCTCTCTCAAGTTTTTAAATGGATTTAGTTACCACGTTGGGCGCCTCTCTGTTGCAAATGGATTGCCTGTAAAAGGATCAACTTGTAAAAGGAGCAGCAGGATGCTTCCTGCCGCCTGCTCAGCTCACGAATGGCTAGCTTTACCCAAAATAATTACATGGAAACTGTATTCTTTTAAACAATGCCTGGTCCATTACCTCCAGTCTCTTATTGGCTAACTCTCACACATTGATTCAACACATTTTTAATAATCTGTATCTCACCATGAGGTCGTGGCTTACTGGGAAAGATTCAGCATTATCTGACCTGGCAGCTTCATGGCAGGCAGCTCTCTGACTCTGCTTCTTTCTCCAAGCATTCTGTTCTGTCTGCTCTGCCTATCTAAGCTGCTGTCCTATTAAAGGCCGAGGCAGTTTCTTTATTAACCAATGAAAGTAACACATAGATAGATGACCCTCCTCCTTCAAAGAGGAATAGCCTAAGGTTTTCAGACAGCCAAACATAATATATCCAGTAGCCTTAGAGGAACTGAAAAATGGCAGAGGATCTGTTATGGCTAACTGGATTCCTGTGATGTTAGTAGATTTATGGAGCTTCAGTGAAACAATATTGTCATATGACATGAATTGACTTTTGTGAAGCAAATGTTAAACTCATGGTTAGTTTGTAATAGAATTATCTTTAACTGGATAAATTCTGATAAAGGTGATTTTAGGGCCTGGTCCACAATTGCAATGGAATCAAATGTTATAATTGTGGCAAACAAGGTTACCTTAAAAGGGACTGTAGGCAGGGCATTCCTAGAAACATATAATCTATTGAAATCATCCTTCACTTTTGAATTATACAATTCCTTGCAAAGGCAGGAATTGAACTAATGAATGTAGGTCAACAGGAAATATTCATGGCAATTCCTTGCCACTAAAAAACTCCTCAAGTGGCCTCTTTAATACCCCATGTCAAATCCAGTTCAGTTGTTTCCTATCATTGTAGAGGAAACCCCTTCCTAGAGAAATTAAAGAACCTAAAATCTATTGTAAGAAACCATACTGCTCAAGATTATAGAAAAGCTATAATAGAGAGAACAAAAATTCAGGAGCAACCATAAAGCAAGTATTTATACAAACTTCTATAAAATGAAAAAAGACCAAAATTAAAAATATGAATAAACAACATCATCATTAAAGGTCTGGTAGACACAGGTGCTGATGTAACCATAATTTAATGAGAATCTTGGCATCCAAATCGCCCTCTTTAGGAAGTAAATATTCAGTTTATAGGGATTAGAACTTTATCTCAGTTAAAGCAGAGCACAAGATGGCTTTTTCAATGGTCATTAACAAGGAAATTGAAGGCTTGAGAATAGCTGATACAGGAGCACAGGAACAATCAGATACTTAGCATATTGAAGAATCAGCCATTACTTGAAATTCTTCTCTATTTGTGGTTAAAAATAAGTCAGGAAAATGGAGAATGGTCACAGATTTAAGAGCTATTAATAAGGAAATTCAGTCAATCAGCTCTCTACAGCCTGTCATTCTTTTGCCTCCTCTTTGCCTAAAGGATAGCCTCTTATAGTTATTGACTAAAAATATCGCTTCATCACTACATCTTTACAAGAAAAGGACAGAAAAATTTGCCTTCACAGCATCTATTTATAATAATTCTCAGCATGCTAAAGGATATAAGTGGAAGGATCTACCACAGGAAATGTTAAAAAGTCTCACCCTGTGTCAATATTTTGTAAGTCAGTCATTGAAAATGATGTGTAAGCAACTTCCCAAATATATATTACATGGACAAATTTTGCTATTTGATTCAAGTGTAAGTTCTTGAGAAATAATGTTTGAAGAAATAAAGAAAATTTTGCCTGGTTAGAGATTATAGATTGTTCCTGGAAAAAAAATACAAACATGAGATTCTATTAATTATTTAGGATATAAAATAGGTTTACAAAAAACTAGACTTCAAAAGGTACAAATTAGGAAAGATCAACTGTAGACTCTTTATGACTTCCAAAGATTGCTATGAGATATTTTCTGTGTATGGCATACTATTGAGATAGGTCCTGATGAGCTGATTAATTTAAACAAAACCTTAGATTGTGACAAAGACTTAAATAGTCCCAGGGACTTATCATCTGAAGCTGAGAGACAATTGATACTGATTGAAGAGAAATTACAGAAGGCACATGTGAATCTTGTGAATATGAATCTTAAAATCATTCTGGCCATATTACTCTACAAACATTCCCATCCATGAATTTTAATGCAGAGTGAAGATACAATCTTAGAATGAATCTTTTCTGTGACATAAACAGAAAAATTTAAAAACATATGTGTAAAAGGTCTCTGAGTTAATTATAGAAGAAAAAAACTGTGTTTTTGTCAATTAGCAGGAAGATAACCAGCAGAAATTGAACCTTTTATACAGAATTTACTTCATTCTTTTTTCAGTTATAAGATATAATCAGTAATAGGCATCATTCCATGAACATAATGCCCATCTGATACCATACGGTTCTGTCATGTCCTCTAGCACAAGGTAATGAAGAAATCAATTAATTCTTAATTGGAAATATGCCGTAGGCTACCGAATTTTATTTTAAAAACATTATGTTAATAGCAAAGGTTTAAAGAAAAGACTTTTCCATCATGTGGCAACAAGTCAGGGACATGAAGAGGAACTGTCCTACTTGTTCCTCATACAACCAAATACTACTATCTGCAGGAAGTAAACCAAAGGGTACACATGATGATAGAGGTTTCTGTCCCGTAGCCATTTCGTCCCAAAGAAACACACAGGGGCCTGCATTAATTTTAAACTGTTTGTCCTATTAACTGGGCTTTCTTATTAACTAACTCTTACATCTTAAATTATCACATAATTCTTGTCTATGTTAGCCATGTGTCTCTTGGTACCATTTATCAGTTAGGTATTTTCATCTCGCTTCCTCTGCACCTGGGTTGTAGGTACACAGGTCTTTCCCCATTTTGCTCGAGGCGCTATGCAGGGCAGTTCTTCCTCTGCTTCCTGGTTCCTCTGCTCCGCTGCCTGAGAGTATAGCTTAGAGAGAACTCTCCCTCTTCTGTTATGGTAATTCCACCTGCAAGCAAGGTTCTCACCTCAGGCAAGGTTCCCTGATCAGCTGCTCTCTGACCCTGAGCACGGCCACCTGACTTCCTCTTTCCATGATCAGCTGCTCTCCAACCTTGGGCACAGCCACCTGATTTTTTCCTTTGCCTGTTCCTGATGGGGGGCTGGTGTCCTTCTGTCCCACAGTATATATACCCGACTTATGCTTAATAAAGTTGCCATTTGCCATCTGCTCACTTGGTGAATGAGCCGGTCTCCTGTGTCTGTGTGTTTCAACCCTTTAGGATATTAGTCCGTTCTCGTGAGCTCGGTTCGGGAAAGCACACGCCTGTTTCGAGGTTGGGGTGTTCACAGAAAAGTGCAGGCAACACTGGGTGATAACTGCAAACTGAGCCTTTTCAATTCTCAGAATTCTTCTGTTCTGGAGGCCTTGCCTATGCTTCCTGCTTGGATACTGACCAATGAGCATTTAATTAAAGCAGTATAAGTGACAGATCTTTACAGGGTACAAGACCATTGTCCCACACCTCTGTATATTATCATGTTTTCTTTAAAATTTTTGACTGTGAAGGAGCTAAATGCAGAGAGACTTTTATTGTATGGGCTGCTGAGCTAAACAAATACATATATTTTAAAGGTGTCTTCACTTGGAAAAGACGTTCTGCTTTTGTTTCCACAGAGGATAAGAACCTGTGGATTTCTTCCAAAATAATGTGGTTGATGAATGAAGTCACCTGAAAGGTAGCTGTGAACATCATCCCTAAGATTACTTTGCCCAACAAAAACAGGAATAAGTTTGGAGAGAACTATGCCCAAATTCCCAAATATTATTCATAAATGTTTCTTTACATTTAAAGATGGATATGCAATAGAGATGAATACTTTGAATTATTATGAATCTTGATCTATTGATACAAATTTAAGGCCAATTTTGTTATATGTGTATTTCTGCTTTTGATTAAGGTATAGTGCTTGTACAACTCATTTAAAACTGTAATGTATATTGAAGAAATTCAGGTTTATATATAGTCATCTGTAATAGTCAACCTTGTAGTTATGTTAGTTAGGTTTTCTAGATGTACAGAGATATATTTCAGATAGATAGGTATTCTTCAAACCTTTCAAAGACTAACAGAATATGGCATTTAAAATGTTTTGAGAACTTAGGACTTTTTATGACAATGAGACACATCTGCTCCTAGTAGCACCAATCTACTACAAGATGATGGACATTGAAGAGGTTCCTTACAGAGTTTGTTTGTCAGTTAGGCAAGAAACTGCTGTTTTCTGGACTTCTTGATTAAATGCTGTACAAACTAGACATGCAGGACCAACAGAGAAATGACTGCTCAACTTGCCTAAAGGTGAAACACTCCTTCAGAGTTCCTTCTTCAAAAAAGAGTCAGCCAGACATTCTGAAGGACACAATAGAAAGTTATTGACAAACTGCCAATATAGGCAGAACAAATCTTCAAACTCCCTGCTTCATGGAAAAGTATGCCAGATACTATGGGCCTATAGGCCGAAGAGATGATAGTTCATGAATGAACATGGCCATTTAATCTAAACTAATATATAAAACTAACAAATGCTTTTCATTCAGTCAGATATAAGTTGCCAAAAGAGATTCTTCTCAAAACTAAGATTGGTTAAATATTTTACTTCTATCTTTTCAGGAGAATAAAAGTATCCAGCTAATGAATCTGAAGACCACTGGACAAATGAGCCATCTGAAGAAAAAGGAAAAACCATCCAGAAAAGTAAATTGGTCTATTTGTATATCACAATTCCAAGAGAGTAAAATTTCCTAAATCTTCTGAAATATTTGTTTCTGTTATTCTCTACAGATATATATGGAAATAGTCTTTTTGTAGTCCCAGTCCAATTAAAGTTCAAAGCTGACTTTGGAGTTGGAGTGTGGCTCTCTCCTTTAAACTAAAGCATGCTTATTAAAGTGAAGTCCAAAGTCTGTCTCATGTTAGGGGAGCCACCTGATATGGGACAAAAGTAAAACAAATATTTAAGGACTATCTTATTACTACTAATTTCATAATCCTTTTGTTTTATGTTGATATTTTGACAACTTTTCTTAAGATATAAGATTTGTAACATTAATATATATATATATATATGTATTTTATATATTTTAAACTTTTTGTCATGATATTAATAGTCAAATAGAACACTAATTCTAGCATAATGTTTCATCTACCTTTCTATACATGATTTCAGATTTGAGTCTCTATCAGTTTTCTACAGGGAACCATGAGCATGCCTAATAATAACCTCAGGAAGTCTCCATAAGAAGGATTGGGCACTACAATAATGATTCCTCCAGGAGTATAATAGAAACACTAAGCTGAAGAACACCACCTAAAGATCAACTTTGGAGTACAAACTGCTCAGAACAATTTTGAGGTGACTAAATGATGTGATCCAGCCTAACAGAACAGTCAAGGTAGGACTTGAGACAAGCTCTGCACTTTCCCATTATGGAGAGACTGGATAACAAATGATAAAACTACCTCTCTCAGAACTTGACAATTAACCAATTTTTTTCCTTTTCAGAATTCTCTAAAGATGCCATTGCTCCCTCAGACAGCAGAAAGTAAATTTAATAATATAATGCTCACATTATAAAGGGGTGGAGTGGGTGAATTTTGGTCATTTGATGAGTTATGGGTATGTGTTATTGTTTTTGTGAGTTTAGTTACAATTTGTTTTGGTTATGGTAAAGAAAAAATTTGAAAAAAGAGGAATACATTTAGAGTTCTTGTTTTAAAAAGAAAAAAAGGAATACAGATATGATATGATAAAAGGGTAGAATCTACATTGCAAAGAAAAAATAATTATATATATATTTATATATGTATGTATATATATAGTAGCATAAAAGGGTAGATTATTGAATCTACTTTCAGAAAGCAACTACTAGTTTTAAATATTTCACATTGGATTAGGTTTTTGTATGTTTTATACAAATTTTGGATATAGATATAAATTTGAGACTTTTGTTAAAACAGAATGTACATATGTTTCTAATCTTGTTCAAGGTATTGTACTTATACAGCTTATTTAACAATGTAATGCAAATTTCTAGTCCTTGAAATTATTATTACCAACAATTTATGATAATAAGGAATTGAAGTTTAACAATTAATTATTACAATCAAACTTGTAGTAACATTGGGTATGATTTCAAGGTCAAACAGAGATATATTTTAAATTGACAAGTCATCTTCAAACACTTCAGAGATCTGCAGAATATGGCATTAAGATGTTTTAATAACATAAGTACATATTTTTTATGACAATGAGGCAATCTGCTCCTGGAAGCAGTAATCTATTTCAGAAAGGATGATAGGCATTGAAGAAACTCCACAAGAAATTTGGTTTCTTTGTGGCAAAAGTAAGAAACTGAGCAAGAAAGTGGCCTTGCCTCAACTGCTGACAGAATGCTGTCCTAATGGGACAAGCAGGATACAAAAGAGAGTTACTGCCAAACCTTACCCAGACAAAGCATGACAGGCCCTTAAAAATACTGCTTCATAAAAAAGTCTGTCAGATATTCTAGGCTGCTGGGCTGAAGATGGATGCCCCAATATTGCAGAGGAACTTTGGTTGACTGCCCAGGCAGTCAGCTGTTTCTGTCATTTCTCATGCTTTTTTTTTTTTGGAAGTCACTTGCTTACACTTCCTGCTTGCTCAGTTAATATTATTTCCTTCTTGGGTCTCTGGGGGAGTTGAAGACTAGATAGTTATAGTTTTCATTCTTTATGAGACTCAGGAAGAAATTCACTAAAGAAATGTAAAGTATATAAGTTTGAGAAATATCAAAGGAAAGTTTTGGATGGTAATGCAAGTTATGATAGGTAGCAAATTAGGTACAAGACTTTGGACTTACCAAGATCAAATAGATATGAAATACTTTCTCTGAATTTGTCAAATGCAAATGGATGTGACATTGTTAATGTATTTAATGTCTGTTTATACTATATATAGTAACTGTACTTATTGTATATAGTTTTCTTATATTAGTTTTGGTTTTTATTTTATTTTATAGTAAAAAGGGGGAAATATGGTGGGTTTTAATGTTTTATAAACAAGGCTTACCTGAAGATTAGAAGGTGAAACTAAACCACTAGAGTACAAGCAATGGTGTCATGCACTTTTAATCCCAGGATTTGGAGACTAAAGCAGATGGATCTCTGTGAGTTCAAGGCCATGCTGGACCATGCAAGATCAATGCAAAAATAGATCCAGATGGCAGTAGCTCATACCTTTAACCCTAGATCTATAGAGGAATATAAATCAGGATGAGACAGGAACTAGCTCTCCTTCAGTCTGAGGATATCTTAGATATAAGAGTTTTCTAATGACTTGGTGGTTTTACATTTCTGAATCCTAATATCTGTCACTGAGTTTCTATTTATTATGTTACAGGTCCCAGTTTGCCTTAGATTGCCAACAGGCAGGATCCAGTGCCAGAAGGGCCAGCTGAGTCTCAGCACTTATGTTAAAATTTTTAAAAAATGGCAGAAAGGGATCACATGATACCACAGAGCTCACATGGGAGATTTATTGGAAGAGGAGAAAGAGGGGCAGAAAGGTGGACAGAAAAGATATAGAGAGTGGGGCAGAGAGGTGGACAATGACAAGTCCCTGAGGACAAGAGTGAAGGAACAGAAAGTGAAAGAGATGATAGTTGGGTATGGCTCACCATTTATAAGGGAATACAGTAAATGTGCACAGGGTGTACTCTTAGTGACTACAGCTGAGTAAGAACCCTGTAAAAGTTCTAAAGTAAGGCTAGTACAGATTCCTAAATACTAACAAATACATGATAAAAAATAATGTGTATCATCAATTGTCCTGGTCTGAGAATTCATGTAAAGTCCTCTCATTGGCCTTTACCTTAGAATCACATATTGCCTCTGGTAACTCCCTGATTGACAGGACAGCACTCTCTCCTAAATGATTTATTAATGTAGTTTCAAGTCTTTATGGTATCTTTCACTAGTACAAAATAACTTTATTAGTGCATGTTCATGATTTGGGAGAGGTTGCGACTGTACACATATGGAAGTCAGGGGACAGCTTAATTGAGTTAATTGTTTTTCTTCCACCTTTATCTTACCTAATTAACTTCAGCCGTCAACTTGACACAGTCTGATGTCACCTATGTGATTTTCAATTAGGAAACTACCGTAGATCAGTTTGGCCTGTGGTCATATCTAAAACTAACTTCTTTGGTGATGGACTTAGGATAGCCCAGCCCACTATGGAAAGTGCTGTCCTTAGGCAGGAGAGTCTGAACTATATGAGATATCTGACTGAGCATGAGCCCGAGAATGAGCTGGATAAGTGGTCTGTGGACTTTCTCCATGTTTTCTGCCTCTGGGTTCCTGCCTTGGGTTCCTGTCTTGACTTGCCTCATTGATATACTGTTACCTGAAATAAACCCTTCTTTCTCATAAGTTGCTTTTGATTTTGGTGTTTATCACAGAAACAGGAGGCAAACTAGGACTTGTGGGTCCCAGGAATCAAACTCAGATCACCAAGTTTATGATCTTAAGCACTTCTAACTGTTGAGCCACCAGTCATCACTGGCCCTAAAATAGCAACTTTTACATAGATACACCTTACCCGGAAAACAATGAGACATCAAGTAAAAAAGTCTTTGGATACATGTTAAAGCAGAGCTGAAACTAATGTTGATCTCTGAAGTGAAGCTAATGTGTTTATAATAGTAAAGTTTAGTAATTTCCATGTTGTAATTGCATTCTCACTTTTAGTTTCCTTCAGTAGCTTCCATCAAAATGATAATGTCCATAACTTTCTATAAATAGGAAAAATCATTTAAAATAACATTAAACTGGTGTTTGAGTAAATACTTTTAATACAAACAATATATAGGTTAACGAAAGAGATATTAAAAAACCCTAATTCAAAATCAAATTAGAGTCTTGCCTCTTATATCAGATAATAGCAACGTTCTAAGAGGATTAAGTATTTAAAAATACAGATGAAAGCACAAATAGTCTAGGAAAGTAAATATTTTGTTTTTATAAACTGGAGTATGGTGTTAATGACAGTGTACAAGCAGTAGATAGTGATGAATCTGAATACTGCATCATGTTTTTATATGAAAAAGTGATCAAATTTCAGTGTAATGAAAATAAAAAGTAGAGATGAAAAGCATTTTGAAAATTTGATGGTAAAAGATTCACTTGGAAGACAAAGGTATATTTCAAATTGTGACAGAAAAGTGATTTTACCTAAAAGTAGACATAAAAAAGTCAGTCAATTCAGCCTAATAATTCCAATCTTATTCAAAAATGACTCCTTAATGATGAAAGAAGGACAATGATACTGAAACATGGATCCTACTGTTTTAAGCCGTTGGTTTTTCAAAGATTGATTATATTGGCATTATTAGTGGAAATAAGTATTCTTTTTTTTCAAAGTTTATTAAATTATGAAAGTTTTCATTTCCGCCCCTCCTCCCAACACCCTCCCACTCCCCTCTCCCCCTCCTCCTCCCTCTTCATCCCTAAGAGCAGTCAGGGCTTCCAGCCCTGTGGGAAGTTCAAGTTCCTCCCCACTCCTTCCAGGTCCCTGAAGGTGAGTATCCGAAAAGACTGGATCCCAAAAATCCAGTATATGCAGAGGAAACAAGTCCCAGTGTCATTGTCAGTGGCTTTTCAGAAAGGCTCTGGACCAGCCACATTCAGAGATCCAGCCACATTCAGAAAATCTGGTTGGATCACGTGCTCGTTCAGTCCCAGTCCAACTGGCCTTGGTGAACTCTCATTAGATCAGTCCCCTTTGTATCAGTGGGTGATCGCACCCCTCGCGGTCCTGAGTTTTTTTCATGTTCTTCCTTTTTCTGCCCCTCATTTGGACCATGGGGGGCTCAGTTCAGTGCTGCAATGTGGGTCTCCATCTGTATCGCCATCCATCGTCAGATGAAGGATCTATGGTGATAAGCAAAATCTTCATCAGTATGGTTATAGGCCAAGGCCGATTCAGGCACCCTCTCCTCTGTCTAGAGAACAGTCTGGGGATCTCTCCTTGGACCTGGGATCCCATTTATAATCAAGTCTCCTGTAAACCCTAAAATGACTCCCTTAGTTGAAATATATTTTTCCCTGATCTCATATCCATCCTTCCTCCCTCCCCCCATCCCAGTCCATCTAGCTTTCCCCATTCCTCCCCTACTCCCTTCTCTCTAACCCTGTCCTCTTCCAACAACCCTCCCACCCCCCTATGCACCCGAGGTTACCTGGGACTCTTGTCTATTTCCAATCTCCAGGCAGATAGCTATATGATTTTCAACAGGTTCACCTTCTTATTTAGCTTCTCTAGGATCACGAATAATAGGCTCAAAGACCTTTAATTATGGTTAGAATCCACATATGAGTGAATACATACCATATTCCTCTTTTTGGGTCTGGCTTACCTCACTCAGTAAGGTGTTTTCTATTTCCGTCCATTTGCATGCAAAATTCAAGATGTCATTGTTTTTTACCGCTGAGTAGAACTCTAATGTGTATATGTTCCACACCTTTATTAACCATTCTTCTATTGAGGGGCACCTAGGTTGTTTACAGGTTCTGGCTATTACAAATACTGCTGCTATGAACATAGTTGAACAAATGCTTTTGTGGTATGATAGGGCATCTCTTGGGTATATTCCCAAGAGTGGAATTGCTGGGTCCTGAGGGAGGTTGACTCCCAGTTTCCTGAGAAACCGCCACACTGATTTCCACAGTGGCTGCACAAGTTTGCATTCCCACCAACAGTGGATGAGTGTTCCCCTCATTCCACATCCTCTCCAGCATAGGCTATCATTGGTGTTTTTGAGTTTGGCTATTCTGACAGGTGTAAGTTGATATCTCAAAGTTGTTTTGATTTGCATTTCCCTGATCGCTAAGGAGGTTGAGCATGACCTTAAGTGCCTTTTGGCCATTCAAAGTTCATCTGTTGTGAATTCTCTGTTCAGTTCAGTACCCCATTTTTTAATTGGGTTAATTAGAGTTTTAGTGTCTAGTTTCTTGAGTTCTTTGTATATTTTGGAGATCAGACTTTTGTCTGATGAGGGGTTTGTGAAGATCTTCTCCCAGTCGGAAGGTAGCCTTTTGGTCTTACTGACAGTGTCCTTTGCTTTACAGAAGGTTCTCAGTTTCAGGAGGTCCCATTTATTCATTGCTTCCCTTATTGTCTGAGCTCCTGGGGTTCTGCTTAGGAACTGGTCTCCTGTGCCTATATCTTGTAGACTACTTCCCACTTTCTCTTCTATCAGGTTCAAAGTGGTCAGATTAATGTTGAGGTCTTTAATCCATTTGGACCTGAGTTTTGTACATGGTGATAGATATGGATCTATTTTCATTCTTCTACAGGTTGACATCCAGTTATGCCAGCACCATTTGTTAAAGATGCTTTCCTTCTTCCATTGTATGCCTTTAGCTCCCTTGTAAAATATCAGGTGTTCATATGTTTGTGGGTTAAGACCTGGGTCTTCTATTCGATTCCATAGGTCGACTTCTCTGTTCTTATGCCAATACCAAGCTGTTTTCAATAATGTTGCTCTGTAATAGAGTTTGAAGTCAGGGATGGTAATGCCTCCAGAAGTTCCTTTATTGTATAAGATTGTTTTGGCTATCCTGGGGTTTTTGTTTTTCCATATAAACTTGATTATTGTTCTCTCAAGTTCTGTGAAGAAGTTTGATGGAATTTTGATGGGACTTGTGTTGAATCTATAGATTGCTTTTGGTAGAATTGCCATTTTTACTATGTTGATTCTCCCAATCCAAGAACAGGGGAGATCTTTCCATTTTCTGGTATCCTCCTCAACTTCTTTCTTCAAGGACTTAAAGTTCTTGTCAAATAGGTCTTTCACTTCCTTGGTTAGAGTTACCCCAAGATATTTTATGCTATTTGTGGCTATCATGAAAGGTGATGTTTCTCTGATTTCCCTCTCTGCTTCTTTATCCTTTGTGTATAGGAGGGCAACCGATTTTTTGGAGTTGATCTTGTATCCTGCCTCATTACTAAAGGTGTTTATCAGCTGTAGGAGTTCTTTGGTAGAGTTTTTGGGGTCGCTTATGTACACTATCATATCGTCTGCAAATAACGAAAGTTTAACTTCAACCTTTCCAATTTGAATCCCCTTGATCCCCTTATGTTGTCTTATTGCTATTGCTAGGACTTCAAGCACTATATTGAAGAGGTGTGAAGAGAGTGGACAGCCTTGTCGTGTTCCTGATTTTAGTGGAAAGGCTTTGAGTTTCTCTCCGTTCAATTTAATGTTAGCTGTCGGCTTACTATATATTGCTTTTATTATATTTAGGTATGATCCTCGTATACCCAATCTCTCCAACACCTTTATCATAAAGGGGTGTTGAATTTTGTCAAATGCTTTTTCAGCATCCAATGAAATGATCATATGGTTTTTTTCTTTCAATTTATTTATATGATGGATTACATTGATAGATTTGCGTATGTTGAACCAGTCCTGCATCTCTGGGATGAAGCCCACTTGATCATAATGGATAATTTTTCTAATGTATTCTTCGATTCGGTTTGCCAGTATTTTTTTGAGTATTTTGGTGTCAATGTTCATGATTGAGATTGGTCTGCAATTCTCTTTCTTGGTTGTGTCTTTGTGTGGTTTTGGAATCAGGGTAACTGTAGCTTCATAAAAAGAGTTTGGCAATGATTTTTCTGTTTCTATATTGTGAAATACATTAAGGAGTATAGGTATTAGCTCTTCCTGGAAGTTCTGGTAGAATTCTGCATTGAAACCATCTGGACCTGGGCTTTTTTTGGTCGGGAGGTTTTTGATAACAGCTTCTAATTCTTCGTGACTAACAGGTCTACTTAGATTGTTCACTTGCTCTTGATTTAACTTTGGTAAATGGTATTTATCTAAAAACCAATCCATTTCTTGTATATTTTCCAACTTTGTGGCATATAAACTCTCGTAGTAAGATCTAATGATTCTCTGAATTTACACTGTGTCTGTTGTTATAGCCCCCTTTTCATTTCTGATCTTATTAATTTGAGTGTTCTCTCTCTGCTGTTTGATTAGTTTGGCTAGGGGTTTGTCAATCTTGTTGATTTTCTCCAAGAACCAACTTTTTGTTTCATTGATTTTTTGGATTGTTTTCTGTGTTTCTGTTTTGTTGATTTCAGCCCTCAGTTAGATTATTTCCAATCTTCTACTCCTCCTGGGAGAGTCTGTTTCTTTTTTTTCCAGAGCTTTTAGGTGTGCTGTTAAGTCTCCAATATATGCTTTCTCCGTTTTCTTTAATTGGGCACTTAGCGCTATGAACTTTCCTCTTAGAACTGCTTTCATTGTGTCCCATAGGTTTGAGTATGCTGTATCTTTATTTTCATTAAGTTCAAGGAAGACTTTAATTTCTTTCTTTATTTCTTCCTTGACCCAAGGATGATTTAGTAGTTGACTGTTCAACTTCCACACATTGTAGGCTTTCTGGAATTCGAATTGTTATTGAGTTCTAACTTTATTCCGTGGTGATCCGACAAGACACAGGTGATTACTAATATTTTTTTGTATCTGTGGAAGTTTGCTTTGTTACCGAGTATGTGGTCAATTTTCGAGAAGGTTCCATGAGCTGCAGAGAAGAAGGTATATTCTTTCCTTTTTGGGTAGAATGTTCTATAGATATCTGTTAAGTCCATTTGATTCATTACCTCTAGCAATTCTCTTATTTCTCTGTTGAGTTTCTGTTTGATTGATCTGTCCATTGGTGAGAGAGGTGTGTTGAAGTCTCCTACTATTAGTGTGTGTGGTTTGATGACTGCCTTGAGTTCTAAAAGTTTTTCTTTTACCTAAGTGGGTGCTTTTATATTAGGGGCGTAGATATTCAGGATTGAGTCTTTCTCCTGATTAATTTTTCCTGTTAAGAGTATGAAATGTCCATCTCCATCTCTTCTGATTGATTTTAGTTTGAAGTCAATTTTGTTAGATATTAGAGTGGCCACACCAGCTTGTTTCTTAGGTCCGTTTGCTTGGAAAACCTTTTCCCAACCCTTTACTCTGAGTAGATGTCTATCTCTGTGGTTGAGGTGTGTTTCTTGTAAACAGCAGAATGCTGGATCCTGTTTTCTTATCCAGTCTCTAAGTCTGTGCCTTTTTATAGGTGAGTTGAGTCCATTAATATTAAGTGATATTAATGACCAGTGGTTGTTGATTCCATTTATTATTTGTGTGTGTGTGTGTAGTAGAGTTTGTGTGTTTCTCTTCTTTGAGTTGTGGTTGTGAAGGGTCGCTAGATGTCTGGGTTATTGTAGGCAGTGATGGCAATGTTGGATTCCTTGGGTTGCGATTTTCCTTCTATTACTTTCTGTAGGGCTGGATTTGTGGCTACGAATTGTTTAAATTTATTTTTATCCTGTAATATTTTGTTTTCTCCATTGATAGTGAATGATAGCTTGGCTGGGTATAGTAGTCTGGGTTTGCATCCATGGTCTCTTAGTTTCTGCAGTACCTCTATCCAGGATCTTCTGGCTTTCATGGTTTCCATAGAGAAGTCTGGTGTAAGCCTGATAGGTTTACCTTTATAAGTCACTTGACCTTTTTCCTTTGCAGCTCTTAATATTCTTTCTTTAATCTGGATGTTTTGTGTTTTGATTATTATATGGTGAGGGGATGTTTTTCTTTTGATCCAGTCTATTTGGCATTCTGTATGCTTCTTGAACTTTCATAGGAATATCGTTCTTTAGATTGGGAAAGTTTTCTTCTATAATTTTGTTAAATATATTTTCTGGGCCTTTGATCTGCAGTTCTTCTCCTTCTTCAATCCCTATTATTCTTAGATTTGGTTTTTTTATTGTGTCCCAGATTTCCTGAATGTTTTGAGAAGAGAATTTGTTGGATTTGCCGTTTTCTTTGACCAGAGCATTTATTTTCTCTATGGTATCTTCAGAATCTGAGATTCGTTCTTCTATCTCTTGTATTCTATTGGTTATGCTTGATTCTGTAGTCTCCGCTTGTTTACCTAGGTTTTCCATATCCAGCCGGTTCTCGTTTTGTGTTTTCTTCATTGCCTCCATTTCAGTTTTCAATTCTTGGACTGTTTCCTTTACTTGTTTGATTGTTTTTTCTTGGTTTCTCAGGGTATCATTCATGGATTTACTTATTTCTTCAAACTTTTTGTTATATTTCTCATCCATTTCTATACTCATTTCTTCAAACTTTTTGTTATACTTCTCGACCAATTCCTTAAGGGAGTTATTCATATCCTGTTTAAGAGACTCTATTGCTTTCATAATGGCACTTTTTTCCACTTCATCTGGGTTAGAGTGTTCAAATCCTTCTGTTGTAGGGTCGTTGGGATCTGGTGTTTTCATGTTGTTTTTCAGATTGTTGGAGGAGGTCTTGCCTTGGCGTCTGCCCATCTCTTCGTTCAAATGCTCTCTATTGGAACTTCTGGTAGTGGGTCAGGTTCCCTTGTTGGGCAGGGAGTTCACTGATAGAATGTCTACCTTTCCTCAGGCAGGCTATTGAAGCACAGGCACTCCCTCTATCCGGGATGCGCCTACAGAGCAGGCCCAGTGTTCAAGGCAGCTGAGCTGCGGAAATTTTATGGCCCCAGTGGGAGGGGAGAAATATAGAAATTTGTACCTGGATGGAAGCTGGGATGGCAGGCGGGAGAGCTTAGCAGGGTGGAACCAGCACTGCAGGTTGACCTGGGAGTCTATGGGGTCGGGGAAAGTCCTAGCTCCTCCTCGCCTGGCCCCTGCCGCAGGCCCGAAGCAAACTCACCCCTCCGATGGCCCTCTGGATGGAAGCTGGGATGGCTGGCGGAGGCACTAGCAGGGTGGAGCCAGCAGAGCAGGCTGACCTGGGAGTCTATGGGGTCAGGGAAAGTCCTTGTTCCTCCTCGCCGGGCCCCTGCCGCGGACCGAAGCAAACTCACCCCTCTGATGGCCCTCTGGATGGAAGCTCGGAAATAAGTATTCTTGAGCACTGTGCTTATAAGAAATCAATAGAATGACATTCACTAAAATGTCAAAGGCTTATATCTCTCTACCATACATTCTTTCTAAAATAATTCAAGGATACATTTATATTCACTATACAAAGTAAAACTATACAGTATTGCTCATAGAAGGGAAGACTTAGCTCAATATCAAAGTCCATTCATAAAAAACAGCGTGAAAAATCAGAACACAGATTATCAGACTTCATTCAATGACATGTAGTTACATCGTAAACACAGTTTCCCCTCCCTCTTCTTCGCCCATTGCAATCCTCCTTTCCCCTTCCCACCCTCCTCCATCTGTTCAGAAAGGGCAGATCTCCCACAAGCATCAACAGAGCTTAGCATATCAAGTTGCAATAAAACTAAGCACTTCCCATTGCATTTTGACTGGACAAAGCAATCCAGTATAAGTAATAGGTTACCAAGGGCCAGTCAAAGCACCAGGGACAGCCCTGCTCCCATTGTTAGGAGTAACACAAATAAACTAAGCTACACAACTGTCACATAAATGTAGAGGCCTTAGGTCTGTCTCATGTAGGCACCCTAGTTGTTGATTCAGACTCTGAGCTAGGCTATTTGTTTCTGTGGGTTTTCTTGTGATGTCCTTGATCCCTCTTGCCCCTACAATCCTTCCTTCTCCTCTTCAGTGGGATTCCCAGAGCCCAACCTGATGCCTGGTTCTGCATATGTTCCTATCAGTTAGTGGATGAAGGCTCTTTGATGACAGTTGGGGTAGTCATCAATCTGATTTCTGGAGATGGACATCTTGAGCCACATATCCACTATTGTTAGAAGTCTTAATTTGAGTCATCCTTGCAGACTCATCGAAGTTTCACTTACATCAGGTTTCTGTCTGATTCTCAATCTTCTCTCCAGTCATCTCTTTTACTACTCTCCCCCTCCACTTACCCCCAACCCTATCCATCAAGTTCTCATTCACACCAGTTCCCTGTCTATGTAGGAGATCTACTTTCCCTTTCCAGAGAGATTCATGAATCTCCTTCCCTGCTTGGGTCCTCCTTGTTACCTAGCCTCTCTTGGTCTGTGGATTGTAGCATGGTTGTTCTTTACTTAATACCTAATATCCACTTATGACTAAGTACATTCTATGTTTGCCTTTTTGGGTCCAAGTTATCTCACTCAGGATGACTTTTTTTATTTCCATCCAACTTTGAAGATATGTAGTTACTTTTAAGACATGGTAAGTCAAATACATATACAGGAAGATACTTATGTGTAAATAAGAGGAGTGTGCACATATCCACACAAGCAAGCACACATGTATTTGTGTATTCAAGCCATCATATATTACTTGAATTTTAAAGCATAAGATTTTCTCTTTTATGAAAATTATCCCTCAGTTCTATTGATAATTCCTGCCTTGATGTCAGGAAACATCTACTTGGTCAATAGCACTTTAGCATCAATGGCTTATATACAATATGTCAATAAAAATATGAGACTGGATTATGTTAGAGTAAAAAATATTACAATTTTAGAGTGAAGCCAATGAAGATTTGTTTCTTATTTTTGCTCCATGTCAGACAATGTGATCTTCTACTTCCAGTGAGAACTCATCATCCTGCTCTGTTCCTCTACTTCTTTGCATACTTCTTACACTCACAGCAAATGGCAAAGATGAGTCAGGGAGTGCTAAATCAGTTTACAGGCTAAAAAAGACCGTGATTGGGTGTTGACCCCAGCATTCTTGCTGACAGGGAAGCCTTCATCCTGAGCATTCAGGCTGAGAATGGTAATTACACACAGGTATGTATACTACACACATACACACAGGTAATGATATGTGTAGCCTTCATTCAAATTTTATTGACTACAGATGATTCTATGGCTACATCAATCTCCAAAAAGGCAAGTGTGTTTTGCAGTCTTCCTAGAACATGGCAAACATGCCAGGAGACTTAAATGGCTTCTGTTCCTCAATTTCACCTACTCCTGCCTCCTAGAGATGTAGCTTACAGATGTTTCCAACTCACCTTTTTACAGCACTTCAAATCTTCCCCCTTTCTAAGGTAGAAATTTAAAGATCTCTTATTGTAGTCCTAATCAATTATTCCATTACTTTCCTTGTATGAGCTTGTTAAAGTTGTAACTTCTACCTTCACTGTCTCAGTTTTCATATATTTCTTCATGAACTCAAGACTTCTCCTTCCATTACTGCTCTCTGTAAAAGTGAGGTCCCCAATGATATTAGTGCCTGTCTAATGATAAAATATATGACTAGTATGAATATAGTTTGGGAATTTTATTGATAGAACATTGAAAGGATAGAAACTATTAGAGGGGAACTAGAGCTAGGTGAGTCTAGGACAAGGGTATTTATTTGGACCACAGAGTCATACATGATGGGTGTTGACTGAGGTTTCTGTCCCACCAAGTTCTTCAGTCATTCAGTCCCAAAGAAATCACACAGAGGTCTACATTAATTATAACATGATTGGCCTTGTATCTCAGGCTTCTTCTTCCTCTTCTTCTTCTTCTTCTTCTTCTTCTTCTTCTTCTTCTTCTCCTTCCTTTTTTGTTTTTTTGGGGGTTTTGTTTTGTTTTGTTTTTTTGACACAGTGTTTGCCTTTGGCTTTGGAGCCTGTCATGGAACTAGCTCTTGTAGACCAGGCTGGCCTTGAACTCACAGAGATCCGCCTTCCTCTGCCTCTCAGTTGCTGGGATTAAAGGCATGTGCCATCACCACCCGATGTATCTCAAGCTTCTTATTAACTCTTATAACTTATATTACTCCATAATTCTTTTCTGTGTTAGCTATGTGACTTGGTACCTTTTTGGGCGAGGCAGTCACATCTTACTTGTTCTGTGTTTGGTAATGATTGCATACTGCAACTTCCCTCTTCTTTGAATTCTTGTTGCCCCGCCTCTACTTCCTGCCTGGTAGTACCACCTAAACTTCCTGCCTGACTACTGGCCAATCAGTGCTTATTTAAAATACAAGGGACAGGGTAGAGACCATTGTCCTACAGCACGTGAGGAATTCTTTCTTCATTTCTCTGAAGTTAAATTTAGTCTGCATTCTCTATTTTTTATTAAATAATTGAAAGATATTTGTCTCAAGGTTATAGGGTGTTTTCATCTTGAAGACTTGGAATCAGCCGGAGGAGGTCTTAAGCTAAGGAAGAATTAATGTTGTCTTTCATTTTCTTGGTGTTATTTTTCATAGGTGGATATTATGCCATTATTATGGAGATAAAACACAAGATGACAATATTTGCTAAAGTTCTTAGATATTGAACATGAGTTTTTAAAAAGTAAAACATTGTATATCCAAAGAAAGCTAAGTTTCCTGCGATGATGTCTCACTGGGTATATTAACCACACTTAAGGATTGGTCTCATGCCCAGCAGTATATAGCCAACACATAATGAACTTGCTGGTATTCTCAGTGGTATTTTTATAGACTTTCATCTCATATGGCTTTGTTTAGGCACTTTTTTGTGTTTTGTCTTACTGACCTTTTTCCCATATGTTATGGCTTTTGATACTGTGATTTATAGGTTCTATCTCTTTCATCCTCCCTGCATCCCCTCCCCTTTTTGTGTTTCTTGTGCTTTTTTATTGTTTTATTTTTTATTCTGGCTTGATTGTGGTTTTTGTTTGCTTTCTTGCCTGAGAAAAATAAAGGAAACAGAGTTAGGAAGAAAGAAAAGTGGAGAGGATCTGAGAAGACTCTGGAAGAGGGGAAACCACAGTGAGAATATATTGTATAAAAATTTATTTCAACATATATATGTATGTATGTATGCATATACCACCCTACTTTCAGCCTAACTATAAAGAATAAGTATTAAAAAAATTATTTTTTTTAATTTTTCTAGATTTGAGCCTAAGTTACATTTCAGTTTGAGGCCAATACTTTACCTGGAAATAAGAAGGATGCATTGTTAGGCTCGGTATTTCCTGGCCTTGATTGTCAAATTTCTTCCACAACTTCTTGGTGTTATGATAACAAATCCAAACATAGCTTGCTCAGCATCTGTGGTTCTGGCCAGACTTCCATAAATTGTTGAAAGACACAGTAGGAATTCAAACAAGTACTGTTTTTGAAGTTCTTCATCCCCTTGATATTCAACTTATTTGAAGTGGTTTTTGTTTTGTTTTGTTTTGCTTTATTTTGTTTTGTTTCTAGTCTCTGGTTCTTTGGCTAGTCTATATTTTCTTGCTGTTGTTCTTCCTCTGCCAACTGTCTATTTTGAATCTCTTATTACAACAATCTCTTAGCATCTGGAAGCCCACCCACTAACATATCTACATAAACTTAAGTTCTCTATGATATTAAACTATGTTTCCTTTAAGGTACCTCTATCTCCCTTAAAGTATATACCCATGAAATCACTTCCTGCTTGACTGTCTTACTGATTTACCCTAAATGAAACTTGAGCTTGTTTTGTGCTCCTCAGTGTATGTTGCATTTAGACTGCTCAGCTCTACCATCTAATATCTTCAGCTTGACCTCTTTATTATGCACTGAAACCTCTTTTCTGAACCTGTGGCCTCTATCAGAGTATATCAGAATCCACACCACTGAAACAAGCTAACCTCCTCCTAGCTACTATTCTTGTGCTAACATTAGTCTCTACAACATTGCCAGAGTGTTAGTACAAATATCATTTTTTTGCCAGCTTTTATATACTGTCTCCATTTCCTAACCTTGTACTTTAGATCATAGGAACATTAGACTTCTATTTCCCTCCTTGATAGATACCTCAGAGATACGTTCTCTAGTTCCTGCTATCTGTATGGTCTGGAATAATCTTTTAGTGCACCCCCACCCCCTCTCCATCCTGTTTCCCAATCACCAAAGGCATTTAATGGTCAGCTTTCTAGCATAACAGCAAATCATCTGAAGTAACTTATAAAAAGATGTTATTTGGGTATACAGTTTTAAAAATTCTGGCCCAAAATTGGTTGACAGCACTTTTTATGTATGTAGAAAGGCAATATTTTATGACAAGAACTCATGTCAAATTAAGCCTATATAACCCTTAACCAAGAAGTAAAAGAGAGAAGGGAGAAGGCTGGGATATCACAGTCCTTACAATGACCAAAGGGCTTCTATCATTATCCATCTTTTAAAGATTCTACCACACTTCAGTGGCACTGCTGTGGGCACTACACCTTGAATGAATGCATTTGCAAGGTATTGCATATCTGATCTATACTGGCATCTCTATATCATTGAGATTTCATACTGCTTAGAAAAGTGGGTAGGGTGCCCTGCCCTGTGGGAAGTCCAAGGCCCTATCCCCTCCATCCAGGTCTAGGAAGGTGTGCATTCAAACAGACTAGGCTCTCCAAAAGCCAGTACATGCAGTAGAATCAAAACTCAGTGCTATTATCATTGGCTTCTCAGTCAGTTCTCATTGTCAGCCACATTCAGAGAGTTCGGTCTGATTACATGCTCGTTCAGTCCCAGTCCAGGGGGCCTTGGTGAGCTCCCGTTAAATCAGTGACACCGTCTCGGTGGGTGGACGCAACCCACGCGGTCCTGACTCCCTTGTTCATGTTCTCCCTCCTTCTGCTCTTCATCTGGATCTTGGGAGCTCAGTCCAGTGCTCCAATGTGGGTTTCTGTCTCTATCTCCATCCATTGCCAGATGAAGGCTCTATGGTGATATGTAAGATATTCATCAGTGTGGCTCTGGGATAAGGCCAATTCAGGCACCCTCTCCTCTGCTACCCAAGGACCTAGCTGGGGACATCCCTTTTGACACCTGGGAACCCCTCTAGAGCCAAGTCTCTTGCAAACCCTAAAATGGCTCCCTTAATTAAGATGTTTTTCTCCCCTGCTCTCATATCCATCCTTCCTCCATCTGAACCATCCCATTACCCCAAGCCCTCCCCAATCCTCTCCTTCTCCCTTCTCTCTCTCTCTATCTCCCCTCCCCCCATCCCCACACCCGTGCTCCCAACTTTTGTCTGGTGATCTTGTCTACTTCCAATATCCAGGAGGATAAATATATGTTTTTCTTTGGATTCACCTTCTTCTTAAGCTTCTCTAGGATCACGAACTATAGGCTCAATTTCCTTTATTTTTGGCTAGAATACACTAATGAGTGAGTACATACCATATTCATCGTTTTGGGTCTGGGTTATCTCACTCAGTAAAGTGTTTTCTATTTTCATCCATTTGCATGCAAAATTCAAAATTTCATTTTTTTTACTGCTGAGTAGAACTCTAATGTGTATATGTGCCACACCTTTTTTTTATCCATTCTTCCATAGAGGGACACCTAGGTTGTTTCCAAGTTTTGGCTATTACAAATAGTGCTGCTATGAACATAGTTGAACAAATGCTTTTGTAGTATGATTGGGCATCCAAGAGTGGAATTGCTGGATCCTGAGATAGGTTGACTCCCAGTTTCCTGAGAAACCACCACATTGATTTCCAAAGTGGTTTCACAAGTTTGCATTCCCACCAGCAATGGATGAGTGTTCCCCTTACTCCACTCTGATTTTTGTTAGAACTGAAAATGGAGGGAGAGGGAGAGTAAGAGGGAAATGGGAGGAGGGGATGAGGTGGAAAATTTTAATTAATTAATTAGTTAATTAATTAAAAATCAGATAAAACTGATAATTTATTATATACCTTCTAGTTGCATAAATAGCAAAAAGACATTAGCTATAGTTGTGGTAGCCATATATGAAATCATGTTAAAAATATAATTGCAAACCAAAAATATTATTCTGAAGTACCAAAATCTTGAGTTGAATTAAATGTATGTATGTATACAGATATAATAATAGTGGGGTGAATGGAAGGGATAATATATGGAATTGTTTAATAAGACTGATAAAATGTAGTAATAAAAATGTATGGTCTTTGGAAGAGTATAGTGAGAGGTAAATTACGATATACATGGGATTAAGAGAAAAGATGTCACTTTCTGAAAAAAAGAAAAGAAAAGTAGGTGGAGCAATGACAGAAATAGAATTGGGGAAAGAAGGAAAAAAGAAAGGAAGGAGGGAGGGAGGGAATGAGAAAGAAAGGAAGGCTGAAAAGAATTGCCATTGAAAAAAAGAACCCACTAAGAGTAATGGGTTCTTAGAAATAATTAAAGTTCACTTTAAATACCAGGATTTTATCAGATTCTTCTAAACAGAATAGCACATGAAACTACATGCCTTACTTTTCTTACTATTTATATTATTTTCTTTGTATGGGTATGATATCTACATTGTATGGGAACTGTGTATTTTCCTGTACCTTTGGAAGCCAAAAGAAGGCATCAGATCACTTACAACTAGAGCTATAGGTATTTGTCAGTTGGTGTGTGGGTGCTGGGAATTGAATTCGGGTCTCTAGCCTCATGATTATCTTCTTTATACATTCATAGAAAATGGTGTTTGGGAAGACATAAACCCTGAGTTGGAGTCAGGCGGTGGTGGTGCATGCCTTTAGTACCAGCACTCGGGAAGCAGAGGCAGGTGGATCTCTGTGAGTTCAAGGCCAGCCTGGTCTGCAAGAGCTAATTCCAGGACAGGCACCAAAGCTTCAGAGAAGATTTGTCTCAAAAAAACAAACAAACAAGTAAAAATAAATAGATAGATAGATAGATAGATAGATAGATAGATAGATAGATAGATAGATAGATAGATCCTGAATTGGTTGACAATAGTGAAGCATGATCTTAATTAGTCTTGTCACTAAAAACATAGAGTCAGATATCAGACTAAATTAGGCTAAAAGGTCAGAGAAGCAGAGCAGCAGCCACCAGAGACTTCTCACCTCGCCAAATTCTCTAACTGAAAGGGTTGAGATCCTGCCTTATCACTTCCTCTCTCCATGCAGCTTTACACTTCCTGTCTCTTATCTGTCTAGACCTCCAGACTTCTATGGTTAACTAGTTGCTAGTTCTACCCTCTGATCTTCAGGCAAGCTTTATTTGTCAGAACAGAAACAAAATATCACACAACACAATAGTGTTTTTGACAATTAAACTTCCATCGGGAATGCATTCACTCAAGTCATTCTGAGAAAGATACTCAGAAAATTTTTGACTAACAGTTGAGCTAAATATAATTAACTCTGTATTTTTTAAAAACTTATTATCCAGTGTGTGGATTTCCAGACCTTTTGATTGTTCTGCTTCAGGCAGGCTCTGTAATTGCTCATTAGAGAGTAGCAAAAAGCGGGCACATCAACTACCTCTACCACTTTTCAGTTCTCAGCGTAAAACTGTATTAGTATAGAGAATGAACCCATGGAGACTAAATGATGACTCTCATTATTGTATTATAACAAATTCTCATTATCACAGATAATGATGAATGAGCTTTATTCAATTCAGGTTTTTTAAGAACTAATTTTTGAAATCTTTGTCTTGTCACCACTGTGAGTTTTTATCCATTCACACATAGCCTTCTGAAGCATATGAGGTAATCTCTCACTAATTAAAGTAAACATAAAAATGACTGCATTGTTAACCAACTGCAAGATTGAGCATGTACTTCCAGTAGATGGTCATATTGTTGAAACAATGCTTGAATAGCAAAGAAATAGTGCCAAACAATTTAAATTAAATGGAAGAGGAAAAACTTGTAAGAAACCCAAGCATAATAGTTTCAGTTAACATAATTCTTTGTGTAAAATTCTAAATACACGAAGTTTTTGTCTATCTTTCTTTAAACCACTGTAGAGTTAAGCATTTCCTTTAAATGTATTATTATTACCACTAATACTGTTATTATTGTGTGATTGTGATCATGTGTTTGTGTGTGTGTGTGTTGGCATATAAATGCCACAGCACACATCTGAAGTTCACAAGACATGTTTTTCAGTTCTTGGTTTCTGGTTTATTTTAGACTTATTTCTGTGGTCTATGTATGAGTGTCTGCTTACATGTATATATGTGCACCATACATATGTTTGTCTGGAATCAGCAGAGACCACAAGAACTCATCTAATCCCCCTGGAACTGGAGTTACAAGTTGTTGTGAACTGCGTTTACAGGCTAGGAACCAAAGCTCTCCAGAAAGAACAGAAAGTGCTCTCAATCATCTGGCCAGCCTCCTCCTTCTATCCTATTAAAGAATATCTCTCTTGTTTCTCCCACTACTCTATGCTTTATAATCTACACCAGTAATTCTTAACCTTCCTTATGCTACAATTCTTTAATACAGTTCCTTATGTTGTGATGACAGGTTGAGAACAGTCGATCTAGGCCATCTCTCCAATGTTTTTAGATGATTCTCCAATCTCTACGTCCCATTTGACTGAGGAGTTCTGAGTTTAAAGCTATGCACCACCACATTCACATTTTGTAATACAATGTGACAATCCTTGGTCCCAAGGATTGAGCTCACATTGTCAGCCCTTCACAGAAAGCACTTTTACCTGCTGAACATCATACTGGTACAAACTAGACATTTCTAGCTAATGTTCCTTCACACCATTTATCTTGTCATAATCTTGGCTTATGTTATGGCTTTCATCTCTAGAATGGTGGGAATTACTGGAGGATCTTGTCTCCATGAAGTCAGTTATATGAAAGACTAAATTCTTTGTTACCGTTCTGAGACTTACAGTACAGCAAGTCCTTAAACAATCCTTATTGACTCTCTAACTTACCAAGAGCAATTAATTCTGTTTAAATGACCATTCAGAATTAATGCTCTGAAACACAGCACATTTCAAGGGCTGCCCACATTATAAAGATTGCTAATTTTATGTTACTTCTTTCATTGTCCTAGCTTCCTTTGGCAGAAGTAACTATTCACATACTTAAATACAATATAAGTTTGTGTCAAAAGTTTATATTTCAGATTATTCCCAGTCATTCAATAGTAGTGTTTTCAGATTCACTTCTCAACTGTGTGGCTAATAGACTGACAAAGCACTTTTTCTTCTCAGACCCTAACGAACAAGGAAGAAATAGGTCTGTTGCTATTTTGTAGACAAAAAGAATATAGTGATATGGAGGCTGAAAATATGGCTCACAGTTGAGTGCCTGTTGCTCTTCCAAGAATAATAGTTCACTTTCCAGAACGCATACCGAGCTGCTCGCAACCACATGTAACGCCAACTCTAAGGAATCTAAAAACTTCTCTGTGGCACCTACATATATATATTTGCATAGCACTCATAATGACAAATACACAAACATAAATACAAACCAAATGTTCGCACATATAAATTTTTACACATGATCAGTTATTTACAGCTTTGATTATTTTGTAGTTAGATTTTTCCTTAAAATATAAATAGCAGAATTTAAGTTCCTGAAATTAAACTCAGTTCATCTGACTTGGCAACAATTACCTTTATGCATTGACCATCTTACTGCCCCTATCTTTATTGTTTATAAAGAAAATTCCACAAATGATAAGCATATTCCCAAATAACAAAGTACAGTCAGTTATGTCCACAGAGTCAATGGTATTATTTGTGGTGTGTGGTCACTATTTAAGCCGTTTTATGAATGAATTCTGACAAGCATATCTCTTATGCAGTGATTTAAGTATATTTGGAAGCAATAGTGTGTCAAGAAGATCAGAAATTACTTGATTAGGCACACACCAGCTTCTATATTAGTTCATGCTGGTCAAAGGAGGAAAGAAAATGTTATCATTTCTTTCAATGGAGTTTTCATGTCTGTATTCATTAATAGAAAGGATATGGTAGCTCATCAACTCCAACTGGAGTGGGAGTGAACGAGCATGGGAACAACCAAGCCCACTGAAGGGAGTTGACAGCTGGGGCAGACTGAGGGTTCACTGATAGTGACACTGGGATGTGTCTCGACTTGCATATACTGACTTCATGGAATCCTATTCTCTTTGGATGTAAACCTTGCTCAATCTAGATGTAGTAGGGAGGTCCTTGGATTTTTCACAGGGGGGCTGCATGGAACTCCCTTAGGGTTGGAAGGGTGGGGGGAGGGTCTGTGGAGGGACAGGGAGGGGACTGGGAGGAGGGGGGAGTGGGAATTTGGATTGGTATTTTTTTAAGGGACAGGGAGGGGACTGGGAGGAGGGGGGAGTGGAAATTTGGATTGGTATTTTTTTTTAAGTAATAAAAAAGGAAAAAAAAAAGAGAAAGGATAGAATACCAAAACATACCAGTACAAATATTTCATTGGGTTAACAAATTCAAATTCTACACTTTTTGTTAAGTGATAGTAATATTTTAGTTAGCACTCAAAATATACATTTAAGATGTCAACAATTATGAATCAAATGTTTTGTCTTTATACTCCAATTTTAGTTTTAATTTTCAATGAAATAGAGTAAAAAATGTAGGAAAGGACACTGATCACAGCTCTGTGACTCAAACTGAGGAAAGCAGGAGAAAGATCTAAATGAGAGAAGTCCTGAGTGAATGTATGTTAGCCTCAGACCCAGGAAGGAATGACAAAGCCTTTTCTCTTGAAATGAGGCTCAGCAGGAAACAGCAGAGCCAGCTCTCTGGTGCATGTGTGGATGATGATGGTGTGTGCAGAGAATATCCAGCATAGCTTTTTTTCTGGATACTTATAGCATGAAGACTGCTCACCTACAGAGGCTGTGTCTCCTTGACCCAGCTGTATCCCATAAACTCTGCCCCCTTTGGTATGTGTAAGGATACCACCTCCACATTCTGCTGTATGCAATAGTCCTCATTCCATGTTTGATTCTATTTGATAAACATTTTGAACTTACAGGGTGATATGTTTTCTTAATCTGAGAGTCTAGACCACCCAACATAATTTTTCTTTCTACATGCCTGTGTATCTCTGTGTCTGCCTTTATTCCTGTCCGTATTCAGGTCAAATCCCTGCATGGACAAAATATCAAACATTTTCACAAACTGAGTGTGCCTGGAAAACCGCTGTCCTAGTGAGAAATGACATAGGCCGTCCTCTTAGTGTCTGTCTCTCCTTTCATTCTCATCACTACTTTCTCTGCTTCCAAAGGTAACCACACTCTAGAGTTCTGAAAGGCAGTCTCTCTCTCTCTCTCTCTCTCTCTCTCTCTCTCTCTCTCTCTCTTTCTTTCTCTCTCTCTCTCCCTCCCTCTATCCCTCCCTCCCTCTCTCATATGTCTGTGTGTAATGTGTAGGTTTGTGCACATGCCAGTGTACAGAGTTGACATGTGGAGGACAGAAGTCATCTGGCATGAACCACCTTAGTTTTGAGTCAGGATCTCATAACAGGACAGGGATCTGAAGGTTATACTAGACTAGCTGTCCAATGATGCACAAGAATTCTCCCGAATCTTCCTCCGCAGCACAGAAATTACAAGCACAAGCCAGTACAAGCCACATCTAGCAGGCAATCCAGGAAATGCAAGTGTCCGGTGTCTCTTAAAAGACCCAGAAGAATGTGATTCAAGATGAAAGAGTACACTTTCTCAGTAAGTCAGGGGAAAGTCAGTGGCCAGTAAAATGGGAATCTTTAGGAACAGCCTGTGATTAATGAAACCTTAACTTTCCTGTGATTTGGTGGATTGCAAACTTTCATTTGAATGACACATTCAAGCATTTGTCCATTCCTGGCTACAAATCCAGAAAGCAGAGCTGCTTTCCAGTCCATTGAAAGACACCTTCCAGTATTGCACTCTGGTGTTGCAACAATAGACCCTGTAAAAATCTCCCAAATGGTGGTTTCTTTGCCAACTTGGGTTTTTTGTCCCACACAAATAGGGTGTAGAGCTGGCAAATGGAGGGAGCCACAATAGAGCTATTCCTCCCTTGCCAGGGCTGAGCAAGAAGACTGCAGCTGCAGACAGAAGCAGGCCTGGGAACTTTAAGCACAAGCTGGCACTGACTGCTATCTCTAACTGCTTCAGAAGGCAGCCACTGGTAAACTCAGGACCATAAGCCACCAATTTGAATACCTAAGTTGAAGTGTTCTCTAAGTCTGTGGCTTCTACATCCAAGAAAGACAAATTTCTCTTCTCAAGACATATGATTATGAGCCTCTGAGTCAACTTCACAGACTACAGTCCTTAGACATTCAAGTGCCCAAGACAAGCAACTCTCATATAGCTCTCCTCACCTACTGTGACTTCTAATCACACATAGCAAAAGGACCCCAGTCATTTTACTGGTGAGTAAATGTGTCATCATTCAGGTCTACGTCATCTTATTGTTGTACACGTGATGTTCATCAGCACTATGATGTGACTGTGTCTCACTCATCATGTTTACTGTATATGCTTGTCACTGTTTCATTCTAGTACAGATATCTAGTTGCATTCTATTGTTGAGGATATCCAGCTTTGTCTAGTTGGGATCAATCGCAAATAGTAATGCTAAAATACTCGTTCACACGGGCATCACTTGATGAATGTGTGGATTCACATTTATAACCTGTATATATATATATATATGTGTGTGTGTGTGTGTGTGTGCGCGCGCATAAACACACTCAGATTTAAAGACAAGTGCAAACAGGTTTCCAGAAGTCTCTCTAGAAATGCACACTCCTGTGAAAGTGTGTGAGCATCCCAAATGTTCTACAGCCTCAATAACCATGGAACTTCCTGCCCTTAGTCTTTTAACTCCAGTAAGCATTAAACTCTTACATAACCTATGAGGCGACAAAGAAGTAAAAATATAAATTTTATATCTAATTTATATTTTATCATAACTAAGGAAAACTATAATTATAACTATCTAGTCTTCAACTCCAGAAAGACATAATATTACCTAAGTAAGCAGGAAGTCCATTGTAAGCAACTTCCAAAACTCTGGAAATGACAGAGATATCTGGACAGTCACCCAAAGTTCTTTTGTAACTTTGGGTCATACATTTTAAGCTTATAGGCCTAAAGTATCTGGTAGATTTTTTTTAGTGAAGTAGGAAATTTGATGGACTGTCCCTCCTATTTTTGGCAAAATTCATCAATTGATTTCTTATGTGTCTTATAGAATGTCTGGTAGACTCTTTCATGGAGCAGGAAGCCCTGCAGGATTCTCTCACCTTGTTTTTGTCAAGTTCAGCAGTCATTTTCCTATGGGTTCTGCATGTTCAGTTTATACAGCATATTGTTAAGCATTCTAGACAAAAGCAGATTGTTGACCAAATGGTTAGTCTCACCACATTGAAAGCAAACTCCATAAGGGGCTTCTTCGATGTCCCTCGTCCTCTTGAAATAACTGGGGTTGCCAGGAACAGACATCTCATATTCAAAGAATTCTAAGTTATTAAAACATTTTAAAAGTCATATTCTGTAAGTCTTTCAAGTATTTGAATATTATATATCTGAATTATATCTCTTTATTACCTTGCAAATTTATAACATGACTTTAAGTTTGACTATTATAGATGACTATTAATTTATATTTCTTAATGATACATTGCATTTTTAAATGAGCTGCATAAGAAGCTACTTTAAGAAGAGTAGAAATATACATATAGTATGACAAAACTGACTTTAAATTTGTATCAGCAAACCAAAATCCATACCAGTGTAAAGTATTCTGAGATTAACAGTTGTTGTTTGCATTAAAATAGATTTAATAATATACCTTTTATAATTTTTATATCATATCCCCATTTTTTCTTTAGAAAGAGATTGACTATGACCATTAACCATTTAGAACCAACCCCTTTTAAATGAAAACAACTATTCATAAACAATATTTTGGGAATTTGGACATAGTTTTTTATACTCTTCCTGATGATTGGGGTCATTGATAATCTTATGGGGAACCTGAGAAAATTTAGAATTATGGTTAAATCTTGACTGTAGTAGTCTGTAACGCTGCATACTCTCAGCCAGTAACCTTGAACCTATTCTAGATGTTGAGTCAGCTGGACCATCACTCCCATAGAGACCTTGCAGGGGGTCTTACTTGGACAAACCATATTAACCTGAAAGGAATGCACTGATTCTCATGTCTTGTGGAAACAAAAGCAGAACCTCTTCTCCAAACAAACTATCCTTAGACCCAAATTTCGATGTCAAGATACTTTTATGTTGGTTTAGCTTAGCATCCCCCACTATCAAATGTCTCTCTGCTGTTAGCTCATTAACAATTAAAATAGTAAAAAAAATACCCACAATAGTATACATAATTCAGGGTCTCTGTGTATTTTCCATCTTTATGCGACTTTTTATTACTTTTATTGTCTCTTTAAAGACTTTGATTTTTAAAATATTTATTTCTTTCTATAAATTCTCATATCCAGTTTCTTCCTTCCTTAAGCCTATGTACATTTATTAAACACAGTGTGACCTGTTTTAAGGGGTTTTTTGATCTGAATCTGTCTTTAGTGTATATCTCTATTTATTTCTAATCAATGTTTGAAACTAGTAAGTGGATGTGACTAGAACCCAAGCAGCCTCGTGGGCTGTTGGTTGTGCCCAGTTTGGCTTTTAAACATGGTGGAGATAGCCACAAGCATCACTCTTACCTCCTGTAGTGCTGCTAGCAATCAGCAGGCAGCTGGCCCATAAACAGATGTTGCCTATATGAGTAAAAACTAAATCTATCACATAATGAGGAGCTGATTAACATCTCTATACTGAGGTCTGTGTGAGACTGTGGAAATATGCTACATTGCTCAGTTCATAGTAGCTGGCAGCCAGCTCCATCTTGCAGGCTGCTGTTGGGAGACATATGTCTGCACTGCTGCAGGCATGACACTGTGAGACTAGGAATACCAGTATGACTCCATTTTTGCATGTTTTGAACTACTTTTTTTTAAAAGTTTCCTCGGGTCCTGTGGAAATTTGACAGCCCCACATTGGGTGCCAAAATGTAACTGGACACTATTAACTATCCTGTGTAGTTCCCCTGATCCAGTTTCCTTCTGGCCCACCAGTCCTTGCAGCTATGTATAAAATAAACATTTTGAGGTTTAATAATTTTAAATTTGGTCAATAGCTCAGGCTTCTTACTGGCTAGCTTTACATATATACTAACTGATTTCTAATAATCTATGAATCATCATGTGCCACATGGCTTACTAGCAATGCTCTGTGTCAAAATAATTGCTCAGAGGTTTAATATCTATTACAAACTATTTGGCCTATTAGCTCAGGCTTATTATTAACTGGCTCTTACAATTTAAATTAACCCATATCTATTAGTCTATATTTTTCCAAGAGGCTTGTGACTTGTTACCTTACATTGTGCTTCTTCAGCAGCTGCTGAATCTCTTACACTTTGCCTTTTTTCTCCCTGTCCCTCTGCTTGAATCTCCCACCTAGATATATTCTGCTTTGACATACACAAAGCAGTTTCTTTATTAACCAATGGTAATAAAACATATTCAGATCATACACAGGGTTACCCCACATCAAACATAGTTGAAAAAAATAAAATACTTCCCTTATATTCATTCATTTAACTTTGATGTTGCTGAGAAATATGTGTGATAATACAAACACACAATTGAATAAATTTTATGGTCCCTACTCTCAAGTCATCTGGGACTCGAGACAAGCTTGAGGATCACATCTTTTCTTACAGAACACTAAGAATATTGAATATTACTGTATGAGAGATTGAAGCCATACTTAGATAACTTCCCGCTGCTTATAAAATTCAAGATAATCTGTGGTAGAAATACAGAAGATAGCTCTAACACGAATTTAGAGTATTCAGTGCAATTGGTCTCATTTCTCAATTTCCTTTACTACTTTACCACAAAGACTATAACTGTTAATACTGTTGAAGTCCCGGTCATTTCTTACAATAAACCAGTGATTTCTGATACCTTCCCTAATCTGTTCTTCTTCTTCTCTTTGAAGTAACAGAAATCTAAAGTATTTTCTGTAACTTTTCATCCTTTCTCTGTACAAAAAAATCTCAATATTCAAGTATACTGAAAGGAAAACATATGTAATAAAGTTTAAAGACTTCTGTTCTATGTAGAGACAACAATAAATCTGCCTATGACAAAGGTGTTCTAGACAATGTGGCCTGAGAAAATTGCAGCATCAGCATGCTGTCTCCTCTCCTCAGGATGTTTTTGGCACTTAGGAGAGGAGGAGACAACTGAGAAGAGAATCACAATTTAGCAAAAGCATAATGTCCTCTCCAGGAAAAGGAAAATAGTTGCAAGTCATTAAAAATAAAATAAACATTTCATAAAAGCATAAGCATTTGTTTGAAAAAGATTACATGTGTTAGTGCAATTATTAATACAATATAGTCCTTTCAAAAGTAAAGATGTCAAATTACCTTTGCAATAGTTTCCAAATGTAAATGAAAGTTGCAGTTCTAGCCAAAAGAACTGTATTGAATTTTTCCAGGTGTATTAACTTTCTTTAAATGTGGCAAGGTCAGAATTTTTATTCTGAATGGAAGAGGAGATATGGGGGATTTTCATGTTCCATTTTCTTTACTGACAATGAAATTATTTGATTGGAGATGTTTATTGGAAGACAGACACATCACAATCAAGGCTTTGGAAGATGTATTTCTTGCAATTTCAGAAGTCAATGCCATTTCACAAATACTCTCAGTGCTTATTATTGACTTTCAGGATAGATATTTCTACTTATGAAATGAATTAGTGCTTCCTGAAGCATTGGTTACACAGATAAATACCAGCTCACTTCAAACACACATCAATGTCAAGATAGCTTTACAATTGGTTTCTGCTACCCAACTCTTCCTTCAACAATGTTCCTTTACAAAATTTTAAAAATGAGTGGGAAATCACTGTCATCAAGACTTTGATGAAAATCAATACTATTTCATCATAAATTTTATGTGTACACAAATAAATAATTAAAAATTGTAGCTGAGTTATGAGAAACTCAGAAAACAAAGAACCATCTGCTATCTTACACAATTGTGGAAGAAAACAGAATTTATTTAATGCCACCATTGGTTTTTATTAGCATTCAGTTTGGAAAATCTTCATTCTGTATTCTTGATATGAACTCTCTGGATGTATAGCCCACTTATAATTAGTTCCATTCAGTATGCTTTCTACATTGAGATTATAGCCCTAATCATTTATCATCTATGCCACAGCAATGTTTAAGCATGCATGGGCAACCTGTTTATGGTGGTTCTCCAGTTCTTCCTATTATGTGCAGTCCTAGATGTTTGTGTTATTGTCATACCCAAGGTTCAAGAGTCTTCCTTTATGCTGTCTATTCTATGTTTTGGAGGCCTTCTTCACCTTATTTTGTGCACTCCTCCAAGCAGTGCTGTTTTTGGTTATCTGCCATCATTCATTCTCACAACATGGCCGAAGTATTTCAAGTGCAATTGCCATACTCCGTAGTTTACTTCTTTCTTTTTGTAGATAGAGTTTTTTTTTAATATCATCATCGCTCAGCCTATCTCTCCATGTGATATCTATAATCCTCCTGAGACATGTCATTTCAAACAATTCAATTGTTATTCTAAGGAGTGCTTCATCCTCCAAGTTTCAGAGTTGTAAAGAAGGCAACTCAAGACAAGTGTGTCATATATTTGTAATTTTGTTGTTGTTGTTATGTCTATTACTGACCAAACGTTTCTTAGTGCCTGGCATGCAGCCCTCACTATCCTGTTCTGCCTCTTGACATCTGAAACAGTTTTTTCCTTTGAACTGAAGTTTTCTCCCAGATAAACAAAGTTGACTGTTTACTTGAGGTTTAGATTCTTTCTTACAGTGTTAAAATCTTTGTATGCCCTTCCCATGTGCTGTATCTCAATCTTCTTGATGTTTAATTTCATACAAAGGTTTTCACTTACTGCCACCACTCTCTCTATCTACCATGGCCTGCAGTATATTTGGACTTTCAACAAGTAGTGCTATATCATCAGCAAAACACAAATTATTGATTTGCATGCCACATATTTACATGTCTATCTCCTCATCTTCCAGGGCTGTTGTTATTTTCAATTCCAGGAATATATTAAAAGTAGTGATGAAAGGATGCATCTATGCAACACTCCTATAATTGTCTTAAACTGGTCACTTACTCCTCCACCGTCTTTGACTGATGCAAAGGTATCTTTATAGGCATTTTCTAGTATTCTTATGATTTTTCTCTGTGTACCTATAAGACCTCAGTGTTTCCCAAATTCCTTTCCTCTGAATGCTATGAATACCTTCTTGAAGTCAACGTAACAGACATGTATAAAGTCTTTTCCAAGTTCTTTTTATTTTTCTGCCAGTTGCCTCAGAGTGAGTATCTGATCTATTGAGCTCTTGTTAGCTCTGATTCTGCACTAGACCTCTGCTAGGATTTTCTTGATTGTCTGCATGATACTGGAGAAGAAGATCTTGTAGCTATGCTACAGCAAAATAATGCCCCTGTAGTTTGAGCAGTCCAGCTTGTCCTTCTTTAAGGGCATTATGACTGAGTGCTTCCATTCTGTGGGAATCATTTCATGCTCTCATATCCCTCTGAAGAATCTGAGAAGTGCCTTGGCCCTGAGTCTATTGTATTGTTGCCCTTCTTGCATTACCAAATGTCACCTTTGAAGCCTCCTGTTTAGCTCTTTTGATTTTCTCCACTTTGCTTTCTGTATTTGTAAAGGGTTGTTTAATGATTTCCCTCATTCTTTTTTCAGCAGTTGTCTTATATTCTCTCCATACAGCTGAATTCATCAGTTGTTTATGATGAATCTTCCAGTTCATCTTGCCCGGCATGCCTCTCCTAAGTTTCAGGTGATTTGGGCCATAACAAGGAGGTGATCTGACGCTAAGTGAGCACTAGAAAATCATTGGCTATTTTGGATGCTAGGTAAGAGTTTCCTGCTGACCAGAATGTAGTCAATTTGGTCACATTTGAATTTCTCAGGGGATTCCCATGGCCAGCATCTTGATAGTTTAGCCTGCTTGAATTTTGTATAAATTCATTTGCATAGCAGAGGTCAAGCAGTCATTTCCCTCTAATATTCCTTTGTCTGAATCCATATGTTTACATTACACTATAGTCCATTCTTTCTCTGGATTCCAGTCTTGCACTGAAGTCACTCATAATGGTTAATATGTCATTCTTATGTACCTTGCTGACTTTGTTCTGTAGATTTGTGTAAAAATTGTTAATGACATCCTCTTCTGCTTCTGTTGCTGGGGCATATACCTATATGATAGTTACTGGATGTGTTATTGTCTGGAATCTGGATGATATAATTCAGTCATTTACAGGACTGTAATGCAAGCATGCAATTTTGGACCAAACTAGATAATACTAAAGCTACACCTGCTGCACATTTTCCCTTTCCACTGGAGTTTATAGTGTTGTATCTGTTTACTGCATGTTTTTGTGTCCCTGTCCAATGCATTTCTGCCAATCCATTGACATCTCACCTGAAGTGAATAAGCTCATGCATGAACAAGCTGGTTCCCCCAACTGTGTTTAGTGTTCTCACGTTTCAGGTCCCTATTGTGGTGACGCGTCAGCATGAGGAAGTGCCTTTCCTGTCCATTTCTATCAGATCTGCTCCCCACTTTTGGTTTCAAGAGAGAAGTATCATCTGTCCTGTACTTAGGACATGGAGGTACTGAGGCACTGTTAGGTTCTGGGACTGTGTTTCTGTTGAACTTGTATATATTGGGTTTTATGGTCTGAGTTGATGAGAATCACTGACCAAGTTTCTTCCTCGTGGTCTTAATAACCAAAACAAAATCTAAAATACTAACTTTCTTTCCTTGTCACTATGAATTTTCTGATGTAATTTTGGCTACTTAATGTTTATTGTTGTCTATTCTGTATTACCCACATGACTATAAGCAAGCAAACAAGAATCAACATTTGAATAAATTCTAAAAATAAAAATATTTGGTTTCATTCTAAAATGTGATTTAGAGAAAGTCATTTTAAAACCATAATATTCATAAATCAAGAATGGAAAATAATAAAAATTTATCAAATGCACATTAAAATTAAATTTATTTGAAAAAAAATTCCTCATATACTAGAAGAAACTTACTCATTATATATTTCTTTGCACTTGCATTTCTTCTTCATATTTTTGTGCCATTTTAATATCCAGAAGTAGTTGAAGAGTTTTGAAATAAAAGTATATAAATAAACACATAATTACTAATTTGTGATGTTTTTTTAAATATATATATATATACTTCAATAAGAAAGCTAAGAAGAATTATAAAAAGTCTTAAGTGGGAGAATATAGAATTAGTGATTTCCAAATTTAGCACTACATTCTAACAACCCAGGTTAAAAGACAACACAAAGATTTCCATTGCACTCCACTGCCATTAGACTATAAACATACTGGGGAGTTCTCAGCCCTTATCGTCATTTTCTCATGAGGAATTTGAAGAGATTTGAATAAATGTATGCATGAAAACCTCAATAGCAGGTTTTAATTTAATAACAGGACATAAATAATATCACTTCAGACCATTAATGAAAATTAAGAATTAATATTTAAAGGATTCAATAATGGGAATTCTGAAGTGAACCAAAAACAAAATAGAGCCAAGCTTATATACCTTCTTGTTCTTCAAACTTTAATAGAAAGGAGGATAAGATAAGAACTTTAAAGACACAAATGTTCTGTAAATAAATTCTATGGAAAATAATTTAATACCAACACACATGCAAAAGTAATGGGTTTTTGCCTATTATATTAAGCTAAGTGGTACTTTCAGGAGGTAATTCATAGTAGTTACAGGGACAGCTCTTCAAAAATACAGCATGTCCAGACAAGGAAATAGAGAAGCATAGACATCAGAAACATAGCCAGAGAAACATATCCAAGAAAATTCTCTTGAGAAAATACCTTGAGAAAATTCTCTCAGCTAAATTTTGACAAATGTTCCACAAAAGGTGTTTTCTAGAAAGAATGAGTATCCAACTTATAGAGAGGCAAGCCGCTGGGCTATGGTGCTTCCCAGGCAGCCTAATTCCAAAGGCAGGCACACTACTTCCTAGCTGTAAAAGGTAGATTACTTTTGTAGGAACTCTAACAGTCAATTCTCTTTTAAAATACGGTTACTAGTGATGATGATAATATTTAAATTACCAGGCAATGTAAACAGAAAGATAAACCATGCAAGTTAGTATAATGAATACCTGATAGACATTTTGTCAGTGTTGGAATCATCCAATTTTTTAATGGATTCCTTTCTTTTCTCATACAAGACAATATATTCTGACCACAGGTTTCCCCTCCATCTACGCCTGCCAGTTTCCCCCCGTGTCCTCTCACCAAGATCAACCCCTACTCTGTTTCTTCTTCAGTAAAAGGCAGGCCTTCAAGAGACAACAGTCAAATTGGACAAAAATAAGACACAAAAAGACAAGGCAAAATCCCTCCTATTGCTTTTTATTCTATATGAATAAAAATTAATGTATTCTGGCATTTTGCAGAAACAAAGCCTCACCTCAAAGAGGATGAAAGAGTTTAATCTGGAGCCAAATATGGGCGACCATGTCCTGAGAACACAGACTGAGGTCACTGCCCATTCCATGTTACGACATGAAAGTAGTTTTATGAAGTTTTTTTAGTAACAGAAAAAAGAAAGTCAAAAATCAAGATACTTTTCAAATACATTGATGAAAACATCAGGGGCAGGTTACAACAAGGTGGAGGAATCTCAGTTGTAGGCCTCAGGTGCCTTCTGGTGCCACACTTAGCCTTTGGGTTGCTGAAACATTTGGTTTTGTTAAATTAATACATTTCAACAGCTTTTTCAGTTAGTCACAGGACATTAGGTTCTACAGAGAGGCAGGCAAAGGAACAGCTATAAAAGGGAATATAGATAGTCAAAGATAAATTGTTAATAGGCTATGGACCTGCAACATTCCAAACTCACCAGTCATTGAATTTCTAATACATGAATCAGCCTTTACAGTAGAATTTGAAGGTCCATCTTCTTACCTGAAAATTTTGTTCACTCTAAATATCAGACAAATATGTGAAGTATTCTACATTGAATCTGAATGATTCACTCTTTGATTTTGCCTTAAAAGTTGAAAATCTAAATGCATTATTCTTTAGCAGAAACCATTCACAAAGTACATTGGACCTGGGAAGGAAGGATAAGTTTATAGCTATAACTTAATTTTTTCTATAACTTAATTTAAAAAGTTATGTGTTTGTAGGTGCCTGCAAGTATATATGTGCACATAAGTGCAAATGCCAATGGACATCAGAAGAGGATGTCAGATCCTTTGGAATTAGACTGACAGATAGTTGGGAGCCACCTGATGTGAATGCTGGCACCTAAATCCTGGCCTCTACTAGTGCAGCAAGAACTCGTAACCGCTGAGTGATTTTCTTCAGACCCCACATCTTAATTTTTAATCAAGTCCTTTTAGTCGGGTTACAGGTTTTATATGAGTAGATGTATTTTGTGTTAATTAACTTAACCATACACTTCACATTTTCAAAAATTCTAATGTACAAAGGTTTGCATCTTCTAAAATCATATTATATCCACCTAGCTCTAGAATACTTCAGTAGCATTTCTTAGTGCTTTATAAAGGTCTACAAACTCATAATGTAAGACAAATTAGTCTGGAATTGGCATTCTTGTCAAGACCTATCTTGAATCCCACTTACTTCTTGGGTTATAGAGAAATACTTGACTGAAATCTTGATCTTAAATTTAATAGCTATGCATCTTGTGTGGAAAGCCCTGGGCATCAACTAGGGCTGATGCTTCTGATAAACATGCCAGGATAATGGTTCAAATGCTTAACTTTATTTTGTTCTTTCTTTTACATGATTTAAGTTGAACTGTTATGACATACATAGTGATTTGTCTCGTATTCAATCCTAAAGTAAAAATTTGAAGAAAATATTCTTTTATCAATGTCATTAGAAATTTCTTCAGTAAGTCATTCAGTTTTTCAACATTCATCCAACCAAAATTAATTGAACATTTATTTTTTAATTTTTATTTTCCTTTCCTAAAATTAAAAAAATATGGTGAAATAAGTAATTGACTAGACAAATTGACTGTTTATTATTTTGTTGAATATGTATAAGCAAAAATAAGTACCAGGGAGGTACAGTAGTTTTGTGTTTTGCAGAAGAAAATTGAGTTCCATAGCAATCAAATGGCTTTTTCTAAAGTTCTAAAGCCCCAAGTGGCCTACTAACCTATCATCTCAGGAATGCTCAGACCCCACCCACCCATGCTCTGAACAGTTCCAGGCTCCTGTTCTGTCAACAGATTTAAAAATGGAGAAAATACAGAATTCAAGCTCACAATACAATGAAAAATTGTATTGGTCTTTTCTAGCAGTTTAGCATAATATTTAGTAGCTAAAGACATGTTGTAAAGAGGAAGGAGTCAAGCACATATTCTGCCCCTGACCAGACTCATCCTGATTCAATATGGTACTGTATCAAAACTTAAAACATACATTTTAGAATTCTTTCCACATTCAAGTTCATTTTTTGTCTCTCATACTTACCAGGAAGCAAAAGATTGCATCTTTGTCTGAATTAAATTTACCATAAAATTGAATATGAGCAATAATCACTCTGCAAGAGATTTCATGGTTGAAGAAGAAAAATGGACCCGAACATGAATTATTTCAGTTTCTTTATGTGTCTCCAGTTTCTTGTGATAGAAAAAGAGGAATACAATTAGGTCCAAATAACATATATAAATAAATAAATACTAGGGTTCTAAAATTGAGATTCTTCTCGGATCACACTTTTCTACTGAAAGTTTAGAGTAGATCGTATATATATTTAAATTTTTGTCATAATTTAGAAGGAGAGGATTTAGCAAATCTGTCTTATTGAGGGTTTATTTCTTAATTAAAACTTTCTCATCTGACTCATCTTCTTTTGGAATTACTTCCACTGACTAATAACAATAAAAAGTTCTTTGTGGAAGTAGACCCATCCTACCTCAGCGTCTGACTTACTGGCAAAGAGATGGCAAGAATGTTCTTAAGACATCACGATAGAGAAGTCCACAGTGCTTCTGAGCATTTTCTGTTTCTGACTATGATGGCTCACCAAATAAAAAATGAAAGAAAACATATATACATGGGGAAATGGACCATGAAGTTAGTGATGACTATTCTATCTCTGTAATGTGAATGGAGTTCATTGTAAACCTAAAATATAACATCATTAAAAGAGCCATGAGGCCCCTGGAAGGGAAAGGCACAGTTAAGCAACCTCTCGAACCATCCAGATTTAAATGTAAATGCTGGCACTTACAGATATGGACCTTATTCCATACAGACCCAATCTGACATGGATTTTCTGAACAATGTACCTCAAAAAGGCATTACAGCTCCTGCTCACTGGATATTAAACAAGACTGCACTGGGAAACAATTTAGTCTTACCTTTAAGCTTGTATTTGTTTATTTTTCAAGTGCAACATTGCCATCTACAGGACACAAAGTTGGAAAATTCCATGATTTCTTTATAGCACATTTGTTTGACATGACAACTAGGAATCACTGAGGTTGAAAACACTGTATTTGTTCACAACCAGTCCTCTCTGATGATCCTGCCAAACACTGTAGTTTACAAATTATCTCATAAACACACAGCTCATCAAAGAGGTGGCAAGAATACAAGAAGTCAACTGCTTAGTGGCAAAACTTGCGTTTAGAAGTTATTGGGGATTCATGCAAATATTATATTAGGGTAATATAAATGAACTGGAAGACATGCTAGATTTTGGGTAATGAGTTAGAGGTTTTGGTTGTTTTTGCTAATATCAATCTACTTAAACTTGTCTGGAGATAAGCTACCTAAAGCTCCTTAGGGAGGTCAAGTAACAGTGCTGGGGATGTAACTTAGGTCATAGACTGCTTGCCTAACACACACAAAGCAAATCCTCACCAATCCTCAGTAGCCTATAAGCTATGCATGAATGTTCAATGCCTATAGCATAAAGGTGGCAGAATTAAGAGTTCAAAGTCATCCTCTATTATATGTGTTAGCAGCCTGTTTTATAAAAGATGTTGTTTTAAAATAGAAAAGGAGAGTGTGGTAGGAGAGGGGGATGGGGAGGTTTGAGACAAGGAGGAAGGAAGGAAAAGGGAGGGGAGGGGCTCAAATAATAAACACAGCAAATAGTCTTTCTCTAAGTACAAGAAGACAACTCATATTTTACATCATTCAGTGAGTCTCAAAAATTGGGCAGACTGTCCAACATTCCCAAATGGATGGAAAAATAAGAGAACTAACAAATGTTATGACTCAAATGGACATAACAGACATCTATAGAATATTTCATCCAAAAATAAAAGAATACACCTTCAACTCAGCACTTCATGGAAGCTTCTCAAAAACTGACCACTTACTCAGTAACAAAACAAACCTCAAAAAAATAATTGGAATAACCCAAGGTAGGCCTTATCACATCACCATGGTTTAAAATTAGAAGTCAACAGCTATACTAATTCCAGAAAACCCACAAACACATGGAAATTAAACAATGCACACCTGAATCATCAAAGGGTTAAGGAAGAAATACAGGGAAAATTAAAGACTTGCTAAAATTCAATGAAAATAATCATGCAACATACCCAAATTTATGGGACACAATGAAAACAATGTTAAGAGGAAAGTTCATAGCACTAAATACCTACATAAAGAAGCTGGAAAATTCCACACGAGTGAATTAACAGAACATTTGAAAACTTTAGAACAAAAGGAAGCAAACTCACCTAAGAAGACTAGAATAATCAAATTAAGAGCTGAAATCAACAAAATAGAAACAAAGAAAACAATACAAAGAATCAATGAGAAAAAGAGTTGGTTCTTTGAGAAAATCAACAAAATAGACAAACCTTTATCCAAACTAATCAAAAGGCAGAGAGAGAATATCCAAATTAACAAAATCATAAAAGAAAGGGGGCATAACAACAGACATGGAGGAAATACAGAGAATCATCAGGTCATATTTCAAAAGCCTGTACTTCACAAAATTGGGAAACACAAAGGAAATGGACAACTTTCTGAATAAAAATCAATTACCAAAATTAAATCAAGACCAGATAAGCAAATTAAACCGACCTATAATGACTGAAGGAATAGAAACAGTCATCAAAAGTCTCTCAACCAAAAAAAAAATCCCAGGATCAGATGGTTTCAGTTCTGAATTCTACAAGACTTTCAAAGAAGAACTAATACCAATACTCCACAAATATATCCACATAATAGAAACAGAAAAAACATTGTCAAACACTTTTTATGAGGCTACAATTACCTTGATACCCAAACCACATAAAGACATTACTAAGTAGGAGAATCACAGACCATCTCACTCATGAACATTGATACAAAAATGCTAAATAAAATACTGGCAAATCGAATCCAAGATCACATCAGAACCATCATCCACAAAGATCAAGTCAGCTTCATCCCAGAGATGCAGTGATGGTTCAACATACAAAAATCTGTCAACGTAATCCACCATATAAACAAACTGAGAAATAAAAACTACATGATCATCTCATTAGATGCTGAAAAAGTTTTCAACAAAACACAACATCCCTTCGTGATAAAGGTCTTGGAGAGAGCAGGGATACAAGGAACATACCTAAGCATAATAAAGGCAATATACAGCAAGCCAACAGCCAACATCAAACTAAATGGAGAGAAACACGCAGCAATTCCTCTAAAATCAGGAACAAAACAAGGTTGTTCACTCTCTTCATGTCTATTCAATATAGTTCATGAGGTTCTAGCTAGAACAATAAGACAACAAAAGGAGATCAAGGAGATACAAATTGGAAAAGAAAAAGTCAAAAATACTCCCTGTTTGATGATGATGATATGATAGTTTATATAAACAATCCCAAAAATTCTACAAAGGAACTTCTATGACTCATAAACACTTTCAGTAATGTAGCAGGATACAAGACTAACTCAAGAAAATAAGTAACCCTCCTGTACACAGATGATAAAGGGGATGGGAAAGAAATCAGAGAAATAACACCCTTCACATTAGCTACAAATAGCATAAAATATCTTGGAGTAACTCTAACTAAACAAGAGGAAGAATTGTATGACAAGAACTAAATCTTTAAAGAAAGAAATTGAAGAAGACACCAGAAACTGGAAAAACCTCCATGCTCTTGGGTAGGCAGAATTAACATAGTAAAAATGGCAATCTTACCAAAAGCAATCTACAGATTCAATGCAATCCCCATCAAACTCCCACCAAAATTCTTTACAAACCTCGAAAGAACAGTACTCAAATTCATATGGGAAAACAAAACACCCAGGATAGCCAAAATACAAATAAATAAAAGTACAAATAAAAGAACTTCTGGAGGTATCACAATCCCTGACTTCAAACTCTACTACAGAGCTGCAGTACTGAAATAGCCTGGTATTGGCATAAGAACAGACAGGAAGACCAATGGAACCAAATAGAAGAACCGGATGTTAATCCACACTCCTTTGAAAACCTGACTTTTGACAACGAAGCAAGAAATATCAAATAGAAAAAAGAAGGCATATTTAACAAATGATGATGGCATAACTGGATATCAACATGTAGAAGAATGAAAACAAATTCTTATCTATCACCATGCACAAAATTCAAATCCAATTGGATCAAAGATCTCAACATAAAGCTAGCCACACTGAACCTTATAGAAGAGAAAGTGGGTAGTACACTTTGGCACAGGAGACCACTTCCTAAATATGACCCCAGCAGCACAGACACTGAGAAAAACAATTAATAAATGGGACCTCCTGTAACTGAAAAGCTTCTGTAAAGCAAAGGACATTGTCAATAAGACAAAATGACAACCTACAGAATAGGAAAGGATCTTCACAAACCCAACATCAGACAGATGTCTGATCTCCAAAATATACAAAGAACTCAAGAAATTATTCATCAAAAGAACTCATAATTCAACAACAACAACAAAAAAGTAGAGTACAGACCTAAACAGAGAACTCTTAACAGAGGAATCTAAAATGGCTGAGAGACACTTAAGGAAATTTTAAACATCCTTAGTCATCAGAGAAATGCAAATAAAAACAACTCTGAGATTCCATCTTACACTTGTAAGAATGGCCAAGATCAAAAACACTGATGACAACTTATGTTGGGAGCCACCTGGAGGCACAGGTGGTCCTGCAGTTTGGAGGTAGCCACGTGGGGCTGAGCACCCTTGCCTGCACATGCTCAGACCAGCAGAATGGCATTAACCAATCAGGACAGCGTTCAAGCCTCTTCACCGTTTAAAAGCAGCTGCCTTAGGGCCCAACGCTCTCTCTCTAAGCTTTCTCTCGTCCCTGCTCTATCTTCCCTTCCCCCAATTTTCCTCAAGGGAATGCTCCAAATAAAGATGTGACCAGAGAAGGAATTCTCGTTTTTGGTGGCGTTCATTCCTGCTGGTCAGGATGCCCCCCGCAAACTTATGCTGTGAGATAAAGGGAACACTTCTGCATTGCTGGTGGGAACGCAAGTTGGAACAATCCCTTTGGATGTCAGTATGGTGATTTCTCAGAATATTAGGAAACAACCTTCCTCAAGACCCAGCAAATACTACTTTTGGGTATACCAAAAGGATGCTCAATCGTGCCACAAAGACATGTGCTCAACTATGTTCACAGCAGGATTGCTTGTCAAAGTCAGAACCTGGAAACAACCTAAATGCCCTTGACTGAAGTATAAGAAAAATGTGGTACATTTACACTATGGAGTACTACACAGCTGAAAAAAATAATGACATCTTGAATTTTGCAGCATAATGGATGCAGCTAGAAAACATTATTTTGAGTGAGGTAATGCAGACACAGAAAGACAATTATCACAAGTACTCACTCATCAGTGGTTTTTAAACATAAAACAAAGAAAACCAGGCTACAAACCACAATCCCAGAGAACTTCGATAACAATGAGGACACTAAGAGAGACTTACATAAATCTAATCTACATGGAAAGTAGAAAGTAGAAAAAGCAAGATCTCCTTAGTAAATTGGAAGCATGTGGCCCTTGGGGGAGGGTTTAAGGAGAAGGGGGAGAGAAGGGAGGGAAGCAGAGAAAAATGTAAAGCTCAATGAAAATGAATAAAAAAAATTTACTTTCCAGAATATAATATTCATTGGTATATAATGGATATTGTAATTAGCAAACTAATACAAGAATAATATGTGAGATACTAGGATGTTATAATTTTGAAAACAATTGCAAAATATGGAAGATGTAAGAGAATTCCTCCTGTAACACTAAGGCTCATAAGGTATGTTTTTAAAAGGCTTCTACCATACACGCTTGTATTTAATTTATAATTTTTACATGGCACCCCAGACACTTAATTGCTTTAGAGTTTATTTAGTTACATCTTCATGCAACCAAAACCCCTATATTCATATGCTATTGTCCATAGTCCTAAACCCAGTAAGAGAAGCTCTTTTTTCACTTACAGTGTCTATGGATGTAGAAGATTGGCTTCGTCCCTCTTGATGATGTCATTGAAAAATAAAGGCAGTAACTAACTGCTCTCCGTTATTGAGGAATTTGTGAGACTTAAGATCATGTGTATCAGGTCCCATGGCATCTGAGAGTCTACGTGAAAGGACATCCTTAAGAGGTAAAAGAGAACTAGAAACATGTGGTCTTTATTAATTTAGAAAAATAATTTTAAATCAGCTTAATCATTACCAAGTCCAACTCAATCTTGTGGTATAAACCAGTTTAAAAACAAATTTAAAAAAAAATGTAACTCCATAAAATTGTTCCATGAAAAAGCTGTTAGTTGTGATCAAATAAAATTGAAAAAAACAATGTGACTTCATGTAGAAACATAGAGCTTAGAACTGTTCAAGTTTCTGAGACTTCTATAAGACCACCTAATTAATTGAATTTAGTCTAAACACCTTGTGACTGTACAGACACCTTATGACTGTTGGTGGTACCAGCCACTGTGAAACTGCTGATTCTTAAATATACCATGGGAAATTACAAGTCAAATAAGGTCAATTAAAATGGTATTTTTGAGGACATTGCAAATGCTCTAAGGACCAAATTAGCAACTAAGATTTAAGCCTTTTAAGTAAAATCACTAAGCAGCAAACAGTCATACATATTTGAAAATGTGCAGAAGATTTCACATTTTGCTCAGTAGTACAAATCCATAAGAAATTTGTAACACTTGCAAAACATTTTGGAAGTTTGATTGATAAACAGTGCTTATTTATGTGTACTGGATCCACCCTCTCTGTGAAACTAAGGAGCTAACAGAGAATAATCTAAATATTACAAGTGCAACTGATATCATAAAAATGCAAGTCTAGACTATCTTCAAATTTATTAGCTGTGAAATATGCTCAGTGAAAAAGAAATTAGATGTACAAATATTGCAGAAAATGGAAGAAAATGATTAGATTGAAAGAGCAACTTTTGAGTTTAAAAAAAAGCAATATAGTTAGTTTTGTTCTGAATAAAATGAAGTATAAAAGTGTGGATATAAATGGTCATTCCATAAGGCTAACAAAAAGTCTTTGAATGACTTTTCATCCCAAAAGAATTGCTTCGATGTGAAATGCCAAGAAAACTAGTATAATTTCTGACCTTTCAAAAATAATGAGAATATAGGATATGTTTACATAAATTTGGCATTTTCTTCTTCTAAACACGTGTTTTCAGACCTCCAGCTGTGCCTACAGACACAGCACAGTGAGACCAAAAAAATTCAATAAAGATGATTTTGACTATAAAACATACACATCTTCAAGCCTAGTTTCGGCTGTAATGAGCTAAATTCATCTAAGGTGCATAAATGTGATGGTGCAGAAACATTACGGGTAATGTGAATCTCATCTTTCTGTTTCCTCCTTTGTTCAAAAGACTGATTTGGAGATACACATCAAGTCATTGCTGAGTATTTCAGGTGAAACTTCTCAATGTGTTGGGAGGGTTGATTTTAGAAAGAAAGACATACAATTATCCCAAGTGCATAGGTATGAATAACTGACAATGAAGTATGGAAGACGGACAGCCACTATTGATGATATCCCAGAAACTCTTCACTCCTTCCTTACTATCTCCAAGAAAGTTTCTCTCTCTCCTTGTTTACTAGAAAGACACTTCAAGAAATATTTGTGAAATATTGGCTCCCCAATTCAGTGTCTTCATAGATAGACAGATGACATTAGCAGGTATAGAAATAGTTGGTGAAGGTTTTAATTGAACCTCTGTTTGGTTAAGGACTGAAGCAGCCACCCTCTGCTTGGGTCTATAAGCTTCATTTATTCTTCTTCACTTTGAAAACAAAATCTTCTCAACTTTCCTGTAAATTTACTACAATTACTTCCTTTCCTGCTACAAGTTTTAGAAAGCTAGAGATCTCTTCTCCTTCCTCACACCCTCACCATATTTACCATATGTCTTCCTGTGGTGGTCTTTCTGACTGGGTGAAATGGAAGCTCAAGTAGTTTTCATTTGCATTTATCTCTGACTAGCAATGTTGAATGATTTAAAACTATTCATCAGTAATTTATATTTCTTATTTTGAAAGGAAAGTAGAATCTCTAGCTACTGTGGGTGGAAGCATAAACTAATTTACCCACAAAGAAACCTAGATGAAGTCCTTTTAAGAAATTGAAATAGACCTACCTATTTCACCTGTAGACACATATTCAAAATAGTGGACTTCTTGCTACAGACCATGTGTCACATCTGTTTTATGATTTGACTCATTTACTTGCTTATTCAAATAATTAATGGTTTACATGGCAAGGCTGTTTCAAATATGCTTGACGATTGAGTCCCCCACGTTAATTTTCCCTTTTACCAAAGGGAACAATATCCTTATTTCCCAGACAAGATCCTTAACATACGTGAAGCAGGGTAATGTTATTTACAATATATAAAGTAAATACAAATTTGCATGGTTTGATCAGAAGCTTTGCAGAGATCCTTGTAGGTTCTACAAAGCAAAATAGTAATAAGAAGTATTAAAAATTATTTAACAAACTAAAATTTATACAGAAAGAAAAGTCTTTGAAATAAATAAGTATTAGTAATGTAAAGAAATCACTTTAAATACTTAAAATGTGAAAAGTTGTAACATCTTTTAGTTTACAATGCTTAAAAGATTTGTAGACTTTCATTTCTGATGCAGCAAGTATTTTGTTACAATGGAGGAAGAAGAAGAGGAGGAAGAGAGAGGAGATGGGGACTGTCTGTCGAGTGCCTGGGAGCAGCCAGTCTTTCACCTGAAGTTATTTATATCTGAAAGTGTTTCTATATAGTCATTGTATTGGTGAGAGGAGTAAGTGATGAACTAAGGAAAAATAACATTGTGTTAATAACCTATTTAACAGTCGAGGCATGAATTTTTTTTTTTTGAGACAGGGTTTCTCTGTAGCTTTGGAGCCTGTCCTGGATCTAACCCTTGTAGATCAGGCTGGCCTTGAACTCACAGAGATCCTCCTGCCTCTGCCTCCTGAGTGCTGGGATTAAAGGCAAGTGCCACTGTCACATGGAGAGGCATGGAATTTTTAAGGAAAAGAGAAATATATAAAGTTTGGGGTTTTACCAAAAGGAAAACAATGTGTAGCTCGTAGTGAAGGATGAAGTCATGTAGACAGGCGAAGGTCAATTCACAAGTAATGTTCTCCACTGATCTCATGGGCTGGAGGTATTCCTGCCTGTTGGCAAGTGTGGACCTGCAGTTATGAGCCTTGGAGGATCCATATCCTCAGCTCCAACATGACCACAGAACCTATTTTTCAAGGACTTTGCCTTAACTGAAAAGTATTTAGCAAAGGTCATTGCTGAATTCCCGGGTTGCTTCATACCTTAGTGTCCTTCACTGCCCTTTTCTCAAAGTGTAACACAACTTTTCATTATTGTGTGTTTACCTTTTCTTGACCCGTTACTTAGCAGGTATAAAAATGGATTGGACGGTGCATGCTTTGCTCTTTCTAACATGGGGTTTATAATCTAGACTAATCTCTGCTTTTGCAGCTCAGTTTTGAAACCAGGATCACAAACACATGTGAAAAATGAGTACAAGATGTAAAGTAAAGAACAGGTGAAACCAAGACAAGTCAGATATCAACCTGAGCCTGAACATGAGGCTGAGATGACATGGGGGATAAAGCACTTGCCATGCGAGCCTGAACACCTACTATCAGATCCCCAAAGCACACACAAATAGCCAAATTTGCTAACACACCCATCTACAATCCCAGTACCCCACTAGGAAATGAGAAGCAGAAACAATGATTGCCTGACGCTCAGGGACCAACTAAACTGAAATACAGCAACAGTGAATAACAAGAGACCCTGCCTCAAACAAGTCAAGGACTAGCACTCAACATTCTCTTCTGTCTTCCATACTTGTTTTCCTAGCCCCGTCCCTCTTTCACATATGTATTTACGTATATGTGTGAGTGTAGCACAGGCATACACATATACAGAGAGAGAGAGAGAGAGAGAGAGAGAGAGAGAGAGAGAGAGAGCACAGAGAGAAAGAAAGAATTGTTGGTCTTGGATTAGATTCTTGTACGACTGAAGAGACAAAAGTGGAAGACAAAGAGAAGTGTTCCTAGTAAGGAGATCCCTCCTTCCCTCAGGGATGGCATTCATGTCTTCAAATTATTTTTATGTAACACAGGCACTGAGGTCACCGGTAAATCTAGCAGCTAAAATAAAAAGACAAGAGTGCCCCAGAAAGCAGACTAAAACACATTAGAAATTGAAATCTTGCCTTCATCTTTCAAAAGCAGAACAGAAGGATTCTGCTATCCATTGGGCTCCGAGTTTCCATTCTGATTTAGACATCATGGACAGATACATTTCATCTGAGTCTCTCCTCATTCCCTGCTAAGGCACTGAAAAGTCATCAGGCATAGCATAGAAGGGGGTCTGTCACAACGAAGCGGGCAGGACCTCAACTAAATTCAGCGTGCAACCTCAAACTGCTCCCCAGTTTCCCTGGTTTTCAAGCTTCTTCACTGATGGAAAAGCAGATAGTCCTTCTAAGGATCCCATAGCTTTTAACAGGAGCAAGTACTTCATCTAGTCTCAGGACTAAACAATCCTATGAGTATATTTTATATTCATAACACTAAACATGCTGTCATAACATGAATAGAACATGGTTCTGTTATAATCAATTTTGCATGCTAATAAAATATTGAATAAACTAGCGAAATAAATTAACACATAGAGAAAGATTTCTCACAATGATAGATGCTGTGAAGAAGAAAATACAGTGTCATATGGCTGAGCAACCAAGTGTCAAGTAAGTGTTGTGTGGACAACTAGTGAGCTACAAATTCCCATCCTTTTGTATTTAAAAGTAAGTGTTATTTTGGGGTGGAAATATTGAAAGAGCCAGATGAAAAATGTTTGATGTAAGATTATGTCTCTGAGAAGTAACAGAAGCTACACCTATCACCTATGAAGTCTCACTAATGTGGCTGCCTAAAAATCATCTGAACAAGGGTGATATCAGTAGCCCTACTAGCATGGAAGAGGGCAAGCTCACGAGGCCTCAACCCTAGACAACGAACTATAGGCAGCTGAAGAATGCTGAGAGAAGGAAAAATAGTTTTCTCAGGGAAAATCCCCCCAATTAGTTATCCTATACCAAATGTCAGCCCTGAAAACATACATACAAGTAATAGATGGAATAAGCAGGTTGTATTTGAAATTCAGCAGGGAGGATACATGGGAGAATTTGAAGGGAAAAAAGGGAAATAAGAAATGATGTAATTATAATTTCAAAATAATTATTGTTTTTAAAGACAAGTAAAAAAGTAGTCATGTGGGTCCCACTGCCACCCAGTTCATTACATTTCCAGTCTCTATTATAGTGAAAGTGGAGACAGTACAACAATCTCAACAATAAAACAGGAAAGAAAATGATGTACATCAGTTGGATTCTACATTCTCAAACATTAGACACACCTTGCCCATACTTCTCCCCATTTTCCATTGGCTAGCAACAGAACATCCTAACAACCTAGCATTAGTTATTTCCATTATTAGGGACTCTGTTGTGTAACAGATGATAAAATTGGAGTCCAGGATACATCACTGTTTTATGAAGGAGAATTTTCACATAACTTGAACTCACTGCATTAACACTACCATGTGAGAAATAATCTAGCCTTCTCTTGACCAGGAAAGAAGTTATGTCATGAAGATCTGTAATAAAGTTCAAACTTAAGGCAAAGACCAGATGTGATGACAACAGAGCTCCCTGAGGGAAGTGGCAGTTTCTAAAAACCAAAAAGTCAAAAAGTTCCCCCCCCCCCAAAAAAAAAAACAAGCTGTAATGCTTGGACAAAGAGAGGTATGGGGGAAGGTGGGCATGTAGCAAGAATCTGGTCAGAGACTAATAAGTCATCTAGTACATAAATGTTGAGCCATTAATTCATTTGACATATTTCTTTTTATTTTTAATTCCATTTTGAAATTAATATGCTGTAGTTGTGTTTGTGATGGTGTCATCCAGAATGATATACTTGGACCTCTGCTCCACAGAACATTCATGGATTGTTTTGTTTTAACAAGTGTTGAAAATTGTTCCTTTGTTTTGTCATCCCAGTAACATGCACTGACCTACACATTGTGGCCTGCCTGTGCCTGAGGTTTCAAACAGAAATACAGGCACGTGTGTGGAATGACAGAAAAGGACATGTGACTTGCTACTAAGAGAAAGCCTTGCCTTCTGATGATTTTTTTAAACAAACTTCAGATGAGCTTGAAAACTCTTTTAAAGGTCTTAAAACCCTTAAAAAAATGGCTGGCAAAGACTAGAATGCAAAGGAGAATGAGAAACCTTAAAGACTTAACATTCCAAAGAAGAGAGGAGGCTGACTGGACCCACAGGAAGCCAGATCAGATGCCGGCAGTTAAAAAAAAGTGTATACCTAAGACTAAGTTTAGTTTCTTCTGGGGGGCATTGATACAGAGTTCTCAGGCAGAAAGAAGCAGAAACACTAAGCAAGAACCCTAAACAGAATGATATTTCCACATGGACTGATTTCCTCTTAAACAAAGGGGAAGAAAATAAATATCTGTTAATAAATCTCTGTTTTCTAAGTCAAAGCCACTGGACTTAATGTCCCCACAGTGCCCTTTGGGACTCTAGTATTCTTTGATATTTGCTTCTTCATATAAAAAATGAGAAAATAATTTCCTCTAGGTGTGTAGGGGTTTGTGACAGGATCTACAGTGTGGTTGGTTTATCCCAGGTTTAGGGAAGATGATGCTTTGTTCTTTGCTTCCCTCAGAGGGGAAAAAGGGAAGGAGACTCCGGTGCTGCAAGTAAGCACCCCAAGTTCTCCTAAGCTAGCTCCCTTCTCCAATAAAATTCCTTCAGAGCATACCATTCCTCGCAGGATTTAGAACAAACTCTAGAATATGGTTTAAAGGACACGGTATCCCTCATTTTCTCTCCTACCCCCGTCTTTCAACATTGTCAGTCATATTCTTCAAATATGGTAGCCCTCATTTCATTTCTGCCACTTTATAACTACTCTAACAAAAAAAAATCTGACAACTCTAGGTTACAGACCACCTTTGTAGGGAATTCAAGGCAGGAATTTCAAACAGGGATTCCCATCATATTCATAGTCAATAGGAACAAGAGAATGCATGCATGCGTCCCTGTTCATTTCTTCTGCTCAGTTCTATTTCTTCACTGTATTCAGTTTAGAACCCTTTGCGTATGGAATGGTGCTGCCCCAGTTGAGCACATCAATTAACTCAAGACAATCCTTCTACTGATAAGACTACAAGCAAGACCAGTCCCAACAATCCCTCACTGACACTCTTCCCAGGTGATTCTAGGCTATGTCAAATTGACAAAGCTAGCTATCATAGTGGTCTGTGAGGAAAACAGGAAGCTGTGAGTATGTGAAGTTCCAAGTGAATGTGTTTGTGACATGAGCCAGCCATGCCGAGGAACGACAAATGGAGAAACAACTGTGCCTTCTCAACAGAATGAGACTCAGAGAAATTGAAAAGATGTCCCTTCTGATCCATGTGTAGATGTAGATAGTATGTGCAAAACATGTCCTTTCTCTCCTAGGATATATATGGACTGAAGACTACTCCCCTACAAAGACTGCTCCTACCGAGAGTAGCTAAACCTGGCTCCTTATCCAGCAGTACCCCATAAGCATTTCCTTCCCATATATCTGTATGGGGTAACCCCCTTCCTGTTCAGCTTTATATAATAAGCCTGCCTTTCTGCTCAACTCTGTTATAAGCATTCTGTGCTTAGAGGTGGGTGACTATGATTTCTATGATTTCTCCATGGGAGAGCCCAAACCACCAGACCCTAGCTATCCTATGTGTAGGAGAGTTTATATTTTCTTCATTCCCTTTCACTTCGATCAGGTCAAGTCCCTGGACCAATACTGGACACAGAACTGGCCATACAGCACTACCTAGATTTAAAAAAAAAAGGTATATCCTCTTTCTATCTTGTGCCTTGGATTACCTTTTGATCATTCCAGTGAATTTTCCCTCTTTTTCTATGCTTCATTTCTAAGTCCTACTTTCTCTGAGAAGCATTTCTTAGCCATCACCCTTCTGAGGGCTGTCCTGTTATGCTCACTGTCCCCATTGTGACCCCTCTGATTTCCACTACTGTGTGAGCAGAGCTGTACCTTGTTGTCGTCACGGTACTAGTGTCTTAACTAATGTTCTATTGCTTTGAGGGACACTAAGGCCGAGACAACTCTTATACAAGAAAGTATTTAATTGAGGCTTGCTTAGAGTTTCGGGGGTTTAGTCTACTATCACAAGGCTACACTTCCCAATCCTTTCAATAGTGCCACTCCCTAGTGTCTAAGTATTTAAATCTATGGGCCTATGGGGACCGTTCTTAATCAAACAACTATGGTTAGTATTTAGCACAATCCTTGTTATATTTCAGGCAGCTAAGAGATATGTGTTTAGAAAAAATTTTGACTTCTGAAAAAGAAAGCAATTTGGTAACAGCAAATAAAAGAAAATTTTTCAATCAAGTTCCTAAATTCCAAGTGCTATTTGTTGGTACAACCCATTACTACAGCTCTTGAAAGATACCCTACTTCCTTTTCTTGTTTATTTTAAGGAAGAAACCCTTTTAGGTCTAAACAATTAAAGTTTAAATTCATTATTTACAAACCTTTGTTAGATAATTCACTTTCACACATTTTAAATAAAATATATTAAGATAAAGACTATATAAGGAAAACACTCAGAACTTTTTAAGACATATTTATATTATTCTGTTCAAAAAGAAATAGGAGCCCAGTTGTGGAGCCCTCATCTGTTAGGCAAACACACAGGGAGCTAAGAAAAAAATAGTGAGACTGAAGCCAGTCTTAGTTCACAGTGAGTTCTAGGCCACTCTGAGTTAGATAATAAGACTCTACTTTCAAAAAAAGTTAAAGAATAAATTGGAGTTTTATGGAAGCCTTTTTGACTTATGAAGTATGATCTCTTAGAACATGGAAGTGTGTGTGTGTGTGTACTTGCTTCCTTTTCTGTCAATGGAAGAGATCTCCAGCTAAATCAGTACAGAGAAGTAACCATTATGGCCATTCCATTAATGTGCTTCCTAAGGGAATATTGGAGGCTTATTCAATCTAATTTCCATATAGAGAAATGATTTATGCTTTTTAAAGATTTGTTCGTGTCTGTGAGTGTTTCCCTTCATGCACGCTTGTGCACCACATGTGTGCAGTGCAGTGCCCACAAAAGCCAAAAGAACCAGAGTTACAGATATTTGTGAGCTGCCATCTGAGAGCAGGAATATGAATCCAGATCCACCATGTAAGCAGCAAGTGACCCTAATGACTGAGCCATTTCTCTGACCGAAATAATGATTTATGTTTAGGAAGAAGAAACAGGCATAAAATGTGACACAGTTGACTGTAAATTTCATTGTACTGAGGATGTGCTTCCCTGGAATAACTTTTCTCTGAGGAAAACTGGATAATCTCAGTCCTTTTATCTACTGAATGAGTTGTGGACTCCCTTCCCTGCTTAGTCAATGTCCTTGTCCTCACAACACTTAACAGAGGTTGTCACACATAATAATAATAATAATTATGAAAAAATAATCAGAAGGTAATGACCATCAGAAAAGGATTAAAAGCCTAGTATTATTCACTGTGTGTTATTTACTTTCAATAATCTATTGCTGTGTATTCTGACAACACTGACATTTGTCCTTCCTAATAGCATCTAGGCAGATTTTCTTAATTGCTTCTACACACACAACACTTTTTCCTCTAGGTTTGTCATGGCATAGTAATAAATCCACTTTACATTGCTATTCAGTGTACCCATACAAACTTATAACACAAGTTTCATAAAACTGTACCTACCATTGCTGCATCAATGTATCCTTGTATTTTCTATTTTATAATATATTATTAAAAGTAACTCCTCCAAAAACCGCATTATGAGCAAATCATGTATGGTGATAATGAATAATCTTATGCCTAGAGTACAACATGAAAATTAAATTAAGGATCAAGAGTGTGATGGCAAATCATTGGTGTCAGCTTGACAGAACTTGTATTCAACTAATTCACAAACATCTGCACAGGCCTATGAAGGGTTCTCTTAATCAGATTATTTGAATCAGAAAGACCCATGCTAAATCTGGGTAGCACTCTCTGGTGGCAACATGGACAAAGCAAGCATGTAAAAAGAAAACTTTTTATTTTGCCTGTTTACCTTCACTCATGCAGGAATGTATGGCTGCTGCACTCCTTCTTTGACATTAGAATCACCCTTCCTCAGACTCCAGTGGAGACAAGAACATCAGCACTTAAGGAACCCTCCAGGCCTTCAAGGCCAGATGGAGACTTCTGACCTCACATACTTGCTAACTACTGAATTTTTATCCTCTCTAGGATGAAAGAGCAACTGCTGGACTACCAAGATTATATTCTGTAAGCCTATCTAATAAATCCCATTCTAATTAATAATATTTCCCTTCTGTTAGCTATGTTCCTTTACAGAGCCCTGACTAATACAGAAAATGACTCTGGTTTAAATTTATATTCACTCTTTACTATGGCTTGAACAATTTAATCAACCTACTCATCCTCTCTAAGCCTCAATGACCTTGTACTAAAAAGAATGAAAGTTAATTCATATACCTATGAAAGGCTATAAGAGATATGACTGTGAAAATATTATAACTCAATGATGAAATAAATATTATAAGTTTTAACCTATCCAAAGAAGTTAAAAATAACACTTGAGTGTGGTCAGATTTATAATGAGGTCTTTAAACCATTTGGATTTGAGTTTTGTGCATGGTGATAGATATTAATCTATTTTCATTCTTCTACAGGTTGACATCCAGTTATTCCAGCACCATTTGTTAAAGATGTTTTCTTTCTTCCATTGTATAATTTTATCTCCTTTGTCGAAAATCAGGTGTTCATTATGTTTGTGGATTAATATCCATGCCTTTGATTCAATTCCATTGGTCAACATCTCTATTTTTATGCCTATACCAAGCTGTTTTCATTACTGTAGCTCTGTAATAGAGTTTGAAGCCAGGGATGGTAATGCCTCCAGAAGTAGTTTTATTGTAAAGGATTATTTTGACTATCCTGAGGTTTTTTTTCCATATGAAATTGATTATTGTTCTCTCAAGGTCTGTGAAAAATTTTGTTGGGATTTTGATGGGGATTGCATTGAATCTATAGATTGTGTAACATAATATCCTCATAAGTTATAAAGCTGATTGGCCCATTAGGTCAGGCTACTTATTAGCTCTTGTTGCTTATATTAACCCATTATTCTGAACTATGTTAGCCATGTGGCTCAGTACCTTTTCAGTGAGGCAGATCACATACTTGTGATCTGGGCAGGAGTGGGAGCAATCAGCTTCCTCCTTCCCAAAATTCTCCTGTTCTCATTCTATCACCTCTACTTCCTGTCTGGTTGTCCTGCCTATACTTCCTGTCTGGCCAATCAGTGTTTATTTAAAACATGATTGACAGAATACAAACAATTCTTCCACACCAGATTGATTTTGGTAGAATTGCCATTTTTACTATGTTAATCCTACCAATCCAAGAGCATGGGATATTCTTCCATTTTCTGGTATCCTCTTCAATTTCTTTCTTCACTAGGTCCTTGGGCAACAGAGGAGAAGGTGCCAGAACTGGCCTTATCCCATAGCCACACTGATGAATATCTTGCATATCACCATAGAACCTTCACTTGTCAATGAATGGAGATAGAGACAGAGACCCACACTGGAGAACTGGACTGAGCTCCCAAGGCCCAGATGAAGAGCAGAAGGAGGGAGAACATGAGCAAGGAAGTCAGTACTACGTGGGGTGTGTTCACCCACTGAAATGGTGGGACTGATCTAATGGGCGTTCACCAAGGCCAGCTGGGCTGGTACTGATGGAGCATGTGATCAGACCATACTCTCTAAATGTGGCTGACAATGAGGTCTGACTAAGAAGCCAATGATAATGGCACTGGGTTTTGATTCTACTGCATGTCCTGACTTTTTGGGAGCCTAGTCTCTTTGGATACACATCTTAATAAACATAGATGTATGGGGGAGGGCCTTGGACTTCCCACAGGGCAGGCACCCTGACTTCTCTTAGGACTGGAGAGGGAGAGGAAGTGAGGGAAATGGGAGGGAAATGGGAGGAGGGGAGGAGGTGGAAATTTATAATAGATGAACAAATTTACAAAAGAAAACACTTGAAAGGAAAATGAAATCTGATTGTTCTGTGGTCAGCTTTAGCAAACAATAGGTAGAGAGAACTACAAGGGGTGTCAATAGAAATGTCAGATCCTATAACTAAGTTATTTCATGAGATAGGGTGATATTAGAATGGACTATCAAAAGCAATAATATTTTATTTGTTTACAAAAGAGAATATCACTCCATCTATTTAATATATATTTAATATAACTAGGATATGTACCACCCCCACCTACCCAAAGGAAAACAGTTCTTTTTTTTTCAGATCTTGCCAAATCATGTGGTCATGCAGGTCAAGTCAGATAAATAAATCTGGAATGATTATTTTAGTTAAAGTTATTTCCAGAACTGTGCCCAGAAGGTTGAAACAACCCTGGCTAGTTACAGGGCTGTATTGAACATCTCAGTGAAGATTTTTGGATACATTCACTGTCATTCTACTGTATATATGTCTTAGTCAGTGTTCTATTACTGTGAAGAGGAACAAGGTAACTCTTTAAAAGAAAGGACTTAATTGGAGCTTATTTTCCTTTTCAGAAGTTTGTATATTTTCATCATGGTGAGAGGATGGCAGCTCACAGGTAAACATGATGCTGGAGAAGTAACTGAGAATTCTAAATCTGGATCCATAGGCAGCAGAAAGAGAGAGCCATTGGGCCTGGCTTGGCCTTTTGAAACCTCCAAGCCCATCCAGAGTAACACACTTCCTCCAACAAGGCCATACTTAACCTGAACAAGGCCACACCTTCTAATTCTTCTCAAGTAATGTCTTTTTACTAGGCATTCAAATCTATGAGCTTATGGAGCCCATTCTTATTCAAATCACTACAGTGTGCCTCCCGGGAAGCTGAGTCAATTACAGTTTTTTCTCCTCTCTACACTGACCTTTGGATTAGGGTCTGCCACAGGGAGATATCAAAAGCCCTTTAAAAAGTTGAGTTCAATAGATACAATCTTAAAACTTCCAGGGTCATTATTTTAATCAAATTCTTCATCCAAAATATTTATGGGGATCCCAAGTTTATCTAGTAGAGACAAGATGTCTAGAGTACAGAAGGAATAAGAGATTTGACTGCTATAGACTTTTTTTTATACATAGTCATCTAAAAGTTATACTGAATAAACAAGCAGCAGTTTTATCATCAGTAAGAAATCTTTACGTGAACCACAAGGACAATATATGTATTGTGTTTAGAAGAAAGGGTGAAGATTCATCCGTGTTATGTAATTTTAAAGGTTTTCATGCTGTTTGGGGGGAGCTATAAACTTAAATTCTGTTGTCCCAGTAAGAGAGAAAATGGTTCTGGTAAAGAAAGATGAATTTAAAATGGTGACTACACATGGAATGAACTTAAGTGGTCGAGGAAGGCAGATAGGATGGTGACCATTGCCCAGCATGGCAGAGGAAGTACACATTAGTCTGTGTTTGCAGAGGAGCACTCTTCAGGAATTCTGGGTTAGACATGCATTCAAATGAACCTTTTAAGTGCTTTTTATTATACAGTCTTTCCATCCCTCATTGTCAGCTCCCAAATGTTTGTTTGAGAAGAGATTAAGAAAAAACTAAACTGGATGTATAGTAAGAAGACATATGAATCAAAATCTCATTGTGTGCATTATGCTTGTACTACTGGGCCCAGAATAAATAAACATAAAGATTGTAAACGATTTTGACTTAATTCAACTCTGCAGGGAAGTCTTCTGGTCTACATCATGCTTCCTGTAACCTGGTCTTTGTCTCTCTAGTCTTTGGAATGTACTTTTGCAATAACAGTACCTAAAATATTATTTCCTCTAGAACCTAACCCAAGCTTGAGAACAACAATGAGCTTTTACAAACTTTGATGTTATGAATTACTCTCTGTAAGAAATTGCATTTAACTCTAATTTAGCATTTAACACTATGCAGTTGATTCAAGGTTGTCATTTACAGTAGAGTTATTTTACCCCACCACTCAAGCACCATGCTCTAACCATCCAGAATCCCCAATGGTGTTCAGTGTTCCTCTTCTCTCCTGTCCCTATTCCTTCAGTCCTTATCTCGGACTCAACTCCATAGCTGTCTCCAATAACCTTGAAAGATCTGCACTCAAGTTTGTGAACTTAATGAGTACCTATCTTTACATGAATATCTGACCTAAAATCCATTCAAATATTACAAACATAAATGACACTTCTTCTTATATTTAAATGGTTATGGTCATACCTTTAACAATTGACACAGGAGGCTAAAGATGTAATTCAATTGTAGAGCTACTCTAGTATGTACAAAGCCTTGGATTTGATCTCTTGTATCGACAAAATGACAAATAGATACATGCCTACACATTCTATTACATAAATTTTTAGAAATAAAAATGTAGTGTGTAATGTGTTCTAAAATCTGTATATTACTCTGTTTAATCCTCTTACGACTCCTGGATGGTGGTGTTTTTTTTCTACTAGAAAGACAATGAAAACTGAAACAGAAAAGTACTTTATGTATTTTCTTACCTCATAAGCAGTATAGGTACGCTTAAAACTTGAGTTTGGCACTGAGGAGAGCAGACCCTGCACCTTTCCTGGGCAGCACAATAGAGCCAACCCTGTTGGCGGAGGTGTGGATGAGCCAGTCCCAAAGTTGTGAGTGTGGGGAAGCTGTCCCGCTAAAGTATGTCATGCGGCACTGTAGGTCAGGGAGGAGCGATGCCCCTACTTACCCCTTGCCCCTTACTGCCTGTAACAGACAAGAGCTGACCCTCCCCCTTACCAGCTGCAGAACTCATGCAAGTGGGCCCTGTTCCTCAGGTAGGCAACACAGTAGAACTGACTCTGTTAGCAGAGGTGCAGATGAGATAGTCCTGAGGGTGTAAGAGTAGGATAGTTGGCCACACTACCTCATGTACTATCTAATGGTGAGGGCGAGAGAGAGATGCCCTCCCCACTTTGATCCAGCCACATGTGACAGGTGATGGAGCTGACCCGCACCCTTAACTGCTGCAACAGTAGGAAAGTAGACTCGGCTCCTCATACGGACAGCACAGTAGAGTTGAACTGTAGGTGGAAGTGTGGGTAAGCCAGCCCGAAGTTGTGAGCTTGGGATAGCTGTTCCCATAACACATATGTCATGTAATGAAATGGGTCAGTGAGAGATGCTGCCACTGCCCATTAACACCTGAGGCAGGAGAAAGAGCTGGCTATGAGGTTATAAAAGCGGAAGAGCTGTTCCTGTCCCTCAGCAACTGCAGCACTCTGGAAAGCAACCTCTATACCTTACAGTAGAGCTGGTCCTGAAGGTGTAGGTGTGAAAGAACCGACCCTGATGATGTGAAAGCAGGAGAACAGACCTGGTCCCTGGCTCATCCCCGTAAATGGTGAAGACAGGGGAGAGGCGGTGAACTTATCAACCCTGCAACCACTCAGGCCCAGATGCAGGCTTTTGTGCTGACTTACCTTAACATCAACCCCATCTGTGATATGAGGAATTCCAGAAAAAGGTGGGGAGGGGCATTGGCCTTGGAGACCTAGGGCTTCAGGATCCCCACAAGCCAGGTCGGCAAGGGATGTCCAAGAAGTTCCAGAGTGGGCCCTGTAGGTACACAGGTCTTTTCCCCTTCTTCCTGGCGATTCGCAGGGCCATTTGACCTCTGGCTCCCTGGAGATTCTGCACTAGCACTGGCTTGAGGGTATAGCTTAGGAAGAATTTGGCTCTCTTTTGTTATGGTGATTCCATTTGTAATCAAGGTTCTAGCAGTGGGCCCCATACGCCTGCCTCCCCCAGCTGATTCTGTAATCTCCTTCTCCTGCTCCTGATGGGAGGAGGCCATGCCCTTTTGAACCCCCTTGCCCACTGGTATAAATACCCGACTTGAGTTTAATAAAGGGGCCATTTACTCTTTGGTAAGTGAGCAGGTCTCTTTTTTGTGTGTCTGTTTTAACCCTCAGGACAATCGTCCATTCTCGTGGACTCGAGTTCAGGAAAGCGTGCGACTGAATCGGGCCTGGGTATTCACAGAAAAGGCTGGGGCTTACAGGGCTCAGCATCGATAGGTGTAGCAGAGACCAGAGGCCTCGAACCAAATCAATAACTCATTGCAAAGAATGCCTGCATCTAAGGATGTATGGATAAAGGAGTTTACTGTGTGACTTGCTGTCACACTGCAACATCCATGACAATATTTTCCTTTCTTCTATTTTTTTCTTTTTTTCTCTTAAATTTTATTTTGTTTTATTGGTGGGTGAGGAAGTTTCAGAAGCAGAAGTGGATGCAAAGGGATGGGTAAGATCAGGATGCGTGATGTGAAAGACACAAAGAATAAGTAAAAAGAAAGTTAAAAAATTAAATTTTATTTAAAAATTTGTTTAAGTTTTGGGGTGCTTTCCTTACTCTCTCTCCTTCTCTTTGTCTCTTTGTCTTTCTCTCTCTCACCCTTCCTCCTCCATTTCCTCCCTTTCTCCCTTTGTCTCATCTTTATGTGTGTGTGTGTGTGTGTGTGTGTGTGTGTGTGTGTGTGTGTGTATGTGTTGGGCTTTGAATCTAAGGGTTCATACATGCTAGCATTCTAAGCATTCTACCACTAAGTAATATTTCAAGTCCCAGTCAGAATCAGTACTTTTAACCACTGCACAGGAGTAGAAATGGCAGAATCAAGTTCTCTAAGTTCTCTAAGTCTCTGGTACCAAGAATGAATGGTTTCTCTCAAAGCTGAAATCAGAGTCTTGGAGGTAAAGATATGAGCTAGTAGACCCTGCTGAGGACCCAGACTATAATTAAATAATAAAAAGGAGTCTAGTTTTCAATTGTCCTCTTTAATTTATAAGGTTGAAAGAGTGATTTACTATGAGAATGATATAAAATTTGTTAACGTGTGTATCAACACAGAATTTTGAAGGAAATTAAAATTCCAGTTTAAAATGACCTGTCCTGACATTCAGGGATTGGCTAAAGTGAGTTCTAACTCTCCTGAGATTTATCAGTCTTTGAACCTTTAGTTTTCTTGGAGGACGTTGGATTCCTCTCAATAGTTATTACATAGATCAGCATGGATGTGAGAATCAGGTTACAGTCTCTGCCAATAGGAGTTATGTGGCAGTTGACCTTTAGTGATATATGTGGGGTGTGTCATGACTGTCCATAACTTGATTTACACAGGTTCCATGAGTCATTACTTCTGTGGTCCTGCCCTTCACCCACCTCTGCAGCCCTTCATGAGACTTTCCTCTTTAGCCCTTTCTTGTCTTTTAAAATTCAGATGAAGTATTTTCTCCTTGGTCATCAGTGCACCCAAAGTGCTTTTCCTCACAGTTCTATCATCTGCTTCACACTGAGTCACAGCAAGTGTCATGCTCAGATATGACAAGCCCTTAGCTTATAGTCTATGAGTTTGTTGCACAGGTATAGTATCTCAGCCAGTGTTCATCACCAACGCTTTATACACTCCCATGTATATAGGAGATGTTTGTCTTTCAAATAATATCTATTGAGTGTCTAAAAAGCCTTGATCCTCCAAAGCAAAACCACTTGGATGAGAGAGGGGACAGTCAAAAGTGCTCTGAAAAGTCTCTTGAAATAGGGCAGAGAAATCAGTGAGAGCCATGCAGAGAAGAGGTGTCTGGCAGAGCCAGTTATCTGTTACAAGAAACCTAACAGCCCAGAAGGCCATTGACTATCTTAAGAGCACTGAATAGTCCACAGTAAAGTAAACAGACTTGGGTTTTAAGGCAATTTCTCTGGGAGGTATGATCAGACACACACACAAAAAAAAATGTTGGGATGCAATAACATCACCAACAACGAAAACTAAAATAACAGGAACTAACAATCACTGGTCATTGATATCCCTTAATATAAATGAACTCAATTCACCTATAAAAAGGCACAGGCTAAGAGATTGGATACAAAAACAGAATTCATTCTTCTGCTGCGTATAAGAAACATACCTAAATCTCAAAGATAAGCATCGCCTCAGAGTAATAACCATGATACCCAAACCACACAAAGTTATTACTAAGAAAGAGTATTGATGCACAAAATACAATAAAATACTTACAAATTGAATCCAAGATGACATGAGAAAAATCATCTACCATGATCAAGTCAGCTTCATCCCAGAGATGCAGGAATGGTTCAACATAGGAAAATCTGTCAATGTAATCTACCACATAAACAAACTAAAAAAAAAAAAACCCACATTATCATCTCATTAGATGCTGAAAAAGACTTCAACAGAATACAATATCCCTAAAAGTGACTGAAAATCAGTTAAGGGAATGCTCAACACCCTTAGTCATCAAAGAAATGCAAACAAAACAACTCTGAGATTCATCGTAGACCTGTAAGAATGGCCAAAATCAAAAACACTGATGACAGTTTATGTTGGAGAGAATGTGGACAAGGGAACACTTCTCCATTGCTGGTGGGAGTACATACTGGTTCAGACACTTTGGATATCAGTATGGCGATTTTTCAGAAAATTAGGAAACAACATTCCTCAAGGCCCAACAATACCATTTTGAGTATGTATCCAAAGGCTGCTCAATCATGGTGCAAAAACATTTGCTCAACTATCTTCAGAGCAGAATTATTCATAATAGACAGAACATGGAAAACAACCTAAATGCCCCTCTACCAAAGAATGGGTAAGGAAAATGTGGTACATTAATGCATCAGAAAAATATTGAAATTTGTGGACAAATGGATGGATCTAAAAACATCATATTGTGTGAGGTAACCCAGACACAAAAGGACAAATACCATATGTACTCACTCATAAGTGGCTCTTAGACATACAGCAAAAGAAAGCCCACAATTCACAATCCTTGAGAACCTAGACTACAATAAGGACAAGAGAAAGATACATGGATCTAATCTACATGGGAAGTATAAAAAGACAAAATCTCCTATGTAACTTGGGAGCCTGGGAATCCTGGGAGAGGGTAGAAGGGAAGGGGAGAATAAAAGAGGGGAGAGGAGAAAAGTATATAGCTCAATAAAAATAATTTTTAAAAAGTTGTTGGGTTAAAAAGATAGTGCACATAGGTGGAGTCAAATTGATAGGAAATTAATGCAATGTCCAACAGCTGGTGGCTTTGACTAGAAAACATATCCAAAAGTTATTTAGAAGGTAAAATCAGGGGAGATGGGGAGAGAGAAGTGAGAACGGGCAGATGGGGAGAGCTTGGGGGAATGGGACGCTTGGGACGGAGGAAGAGTGGATATGGGAGCATAGAAGTATTGATCTTAATTAAGAGAGCCATTTTAGGAGACTGGATTTTAGAGGGGTTCCCAGGTGTCCAAGGAGATGTTCCCAGCTTGTTCCTTGAGCATCTGAGGAGAGGGAACCTGAACTGGCCCTATCCTATAGCCACACTGATGAATATCTTGCATATCACCATAGAACCCCCATCTGGCGATAAATGGAGATTGAGACAGAGACCCACATTGGAACACTGGACTGAGCTCCCAAGGTCCTTATGAGGAGCAGAAGGAGGGAGAACATGAGCAAGGAAGTCAGGGCTGCAAGGGGTGCGTCCACCCACTGAGACAGTGGGACTGACCTAATGGGAACTCATCAAGGCCAGCTGGACTGGGACTGATGGAACATGTGAGCAAACCGGATTCTTTGAAGGGGCTGACAGGAGGACTGACTGAGAAGCCAAGGACAGTGGCACTGAGTTTTGATTCTACAGCATGTACTGGCTTTGTGAGAACCTAGTCTGTTTGAATGCTCACCTTCCTAGACCTGGATGGATGGGGGAGGACCTTGGACTTCCCACAGGGCAGGGAACACTGACTGCTCTTTGGACTGGAGATGGAAGGGGAGGGGAAATGGGGGGAGTAAGAATGGGGGGAGGGGGAGGGAAATGGGAGGAGGGGAAAATTTTTAATAATAATAATAAATAGAAGGTAAAATCATTGGGTATTTGTATCATATCTAGAAATACTCAGTAAATATTTCTTGAAGAAGTAAAAAATTAAAGCAGGAAAAGTAACTTATGATTTTTTATCTTTGAATATCTGAAAATGCAAATATTGTCAGAAGCTAAGCTTACTGGATGGCTTACTTTCAGAAAGAGAGAGAGAGACCTCCCTTCTGCACTAGATTGGGGCTCCTGCTGTCTTGCTCATCCTCTGCAGTGAGATCTACTTTAGAAGATTACCTGAAACTTTGGCCTTGTCATTCATGTGACTTGCCTGAGTATTTCCAAAGTTATTTTTTGTTGTTGTTTTTTGTTTTGTTTTGGTCTTCTTTGTTAAGTGATATCTCAGCTATGACTTAGTGATTCATATACAGTTTTTATTCTTTGTAGGCCTCAGATGTCTCATGGCCTGAAAATAAACTCAGTTCTACCTCTTGCCCCTACAGGGGTTATGCTCAGAGTTTCTTTTCCTTAAAAATAAAAGCAATTTGGAGGGGTAGGAGGGGAGAGAGGAATAGGCAAATAGCGTACTTACAATTTAATTAAATAATGATTTTCTAGAAACTGCTCTATCATTGTTTTTAGACATGACCCATACCCATTATTGTGACAATGTCTGGTAACAAGTTTTGAACACAGGTGTGTATGTATATACACATATATAAGCACTTTTAAAAATATAAGAGAAATAAACATCAAAAACCTCCTCACTAGATGCATTAGAAGCACTATTCTCAATATTCTCTTAACAAACAGTGAAATAGTCTTATTTAAAAGCATGTGTTTTGATTTAGTCAAAAAATTGAGTCTGTATTGCTAAATTATTAAAGGTACTGATCAGATAAATGAGACTGTATTGGAAGATTCTGTCTCTGTTGTATGGACTAAAAATGAACAAGAGGGAAAGGAGGACACATACTTAGAAAAGAAAACAAAGACTCTGAGTTCCATCTCCATTGAAAACACGTATTAATCTATGAGAAAGTCAGGTCGAAGGCTAGTCCTTTGGAGCACACCCAAGATACATTAAATTCTCTCAGAAATACACTTGCACATCCATGTTTATGGCTGTATTGTTCACAGTTGTTAAGAAATGAAACTTTCCTTGATATCCATAAAAAGATAGAGAAAATGTGATGTATATGCACAATAATATTTTATTTAAATGTAAAGAAAACTGAAATCATGACATTTTCAGGAAAAGAGATGAAATTGGAGGCCATTTTGTTAAATGAAATGAGGCAGACTCAGAAACTCAGAAAGACAAATACATGTAATCTTTGCAAGCAAATCTTAGAAGTTGGTGTGTGTGTGTGTGTGTGTGTGTGTGTGTGTGTGTGTGTGTTAAGAGGAATAGCTCACAAAACTACAAAGGGAATCACGACAGGGGAGGAAGATATCATCAGGAAGATGGAAGAGGGGAAAAGAGAGGGTAATGGAATTCATTTGATAAGAAGACAAATTTCTCTGAGTTGTTATGGCACAGAAGGGATAGGGAGGGTACCAGAAAGAGGGACAGAGACCAGGGAAGAAGAGCAAGGAGAGGAGGACAAGTAAGATCAAAATCTCTACAAAGATGTTATGAAAATTCGCTACTTTACGTGCTAACTTAAAATCAATAAAAAATGGTTTCATGACAGTGCATGCCAATCCCTTGACACAATTCCCAAAACATAGCAAGTCTGTAAAAAATTACTATACCATCTTATTATTTTTTTGGCCTTTCACTTTTATAATAAAATTAGGAGCAGTGTACATATAGTCATATAATCTGTTGTTTTCAGCCTTCTTTCTCCATTAACATGTTTTATTTCAAAAGCATGCAATAGTTTGTAATATTTCATTTCGTGAGTCCACCTCACGTTGTAAACCATTTCCTTTGCTATGAGACATTGGCATTGTTTTATGTAATAATTATAACAGGTTACAATTATCACCAAATACAAACAATTTTCTATGCCTTTGATTAAAATCAGTATGCATCTTTGGAAGTATGATTGGTGGGACCAATAACTTGAACTACTGTTGGGTTCATGTGTGGGAGATAGTACACGTGTGTCTAGTGTATGTATACATGTTTATACAGGTGCACGAGCCCATATGCATACAGAGGACAAACAATGATGTTGGATATCTTACTCTATCACTCAAGGCTTTATTCATTTGGGGCAGCATCTGTCATTGAACCTGGAGCTAAGTGATTGCCCACCAAGCCCAACCAATCACCATGTCTCTGCTCTCCAAAGAACTAGAATAATAGAAACACGAGGATTTTTATATGGATATTAGGAAGCCAAGCTCAATTCTTCAGGTTTTCACAACAAGCGCCTACCTACTGAGACATCTCTCCAGGCTAAAATCCTTGCTATATGCTATCAACTTATTCTATGCAAAGGTCATGTGATGTGACATTTTCACCATTAAAACTTATGTTAAACAAATGTGAAGATATCTTATTACCTTCTCCTTTCAAGAAGCATCTTTTTGCAGGAATTTGCTGGTTAACCTGGGAGGGTCCCTGCAAATGCTAGAACCAGCAGAAAAATAAACTGTGAGCCAAGAAGGAAACACGGTTCAGCATGCCTTTCTTAGCCAGGCTGGTTCAACTTTTTGCAGTTCGACACTAAGCAGTTTGTTTTTTACATATTTAAGCACAGTTCAACTTTGGGGAAAAAAGGTTTCCTTATGATAATTATCACAACAAAGCTTAAGACATCAAAACTCCTTTACAAAGCACATGTCATTTGCAAAGTACCTGTGATGTCTTTCACGAGATGGGTTCTATTGACTGAGAAACAATGCTTAGGATAACAGTCCAGGGAGAAAGGGTTTGAAATAAATATAATAGTCAATCTCCTTTGCAAAATATTTGGACTCTTTCATAAGAATGGATTCTATTAACTGAGAAGCAATGCTCAGGAGTCTAGGTGATTCAGGTAAAGCCTGGCTTTATAGAACAGCAAAAGATCAGTAGGTTATTAAACAACATCTACTCCCAGACTTCTGGTGGAAAACAGGTAAGCACAGTCCTTCTCTTGAAAATAAAAACCAGTATGTATAAAAGTCCTAATTTCACTGATGCTTATCTATGACTCTGGTAGCTCATTTCCTTCTACATAAGTCATTTCAAGGAAGTTGGAATTTCTGAGAACCTAGTAATGTCATGCTTTAAGCATCTTATTACCTGTCATAATTATTTTCTAAGACAGTAAGCCCCAATTTAGGGAGTAGACTTAAAAGCAAATTTATGTAACACTGGAAACCACACTCCTGTTTTCCTCAGCCCTCCTTTCTCTAGGCTTTGACAACCATTAGGTATGTCTCTGTGCTTCTTTGGAGTGACCTCCCCATGCTACACAATTGTACATTTTAGTGAGCTATTTAAGAAAACTTTTGATATTTACAGTGGTGCAGTGGAGAAACAAGTTCTGACTGGAGGGTGGAAACACTGTGTGAGGAAGTGATGCCTGTACTGAACTTGCTTTGTATAGCAAGTTGAAAATGTATTTGAGAACTTGAAAAGCAGTCAGCAAAGCAAAGAGTGAATAAATGTGTGAGTGGGCAGAACACTCAAGATCTGCAAACGGAGACACCAAACTGTGATGGGTCTTGTTAATCAAAGTGCAGACATTTTTCCCTAACCACTCAGCAGTTTCACCACCAGTTTACTCTGTCCCTTTCCACTTGTGCCTAGAGATCAGTGGGAGACAGTGAACAATTGCTCAAGAAAATTCTTCCTGAGACTATAAATTTTCACCTGTTCCTCCCTGGACATATTGGGTTTTGACCTTGAAGAAGAAATGAGGGCCTCAAGGATTTATGGTTCATCTTGAACCAATTTCTGACCATCACTAATCAAAACAAACTTGCTTATGGATTGTCTGAAACAAAATTTTGTTTACTCACTGTTTCGGTTGATGTCCTAAAGTGACTTGGATTCCTGGAACACATATTAATATCTGCAATAAGTTTAAGATAGCACATTCCCTGCTAAGAAAATAACTCTCTAAACTTAGCCCCAGAAACAAACTTACATCATCACTCAGGCAACACTTGCAGAAACCCAACTGTGGCCCAAGTACACAATTTGTCTTTTTGAGGCAGGTAAATGAGTTATATTGCTCACAAATTGCTCAAATTCAAGGCTGTACATGCAATGAGAGTACCAACAGAATTGCCCACACCTGTCTTGAGGGGAAACAAGACTGATTCTTCATAGAGGGTATACTTTTTATTTAGAGAAATGCCCTGTGGGTTGCATAAAGGATTTAAACACAAAATATAGTGCTAGATTCAAGCAGCAGTGGAAACTGCAGTAGGTTGTCTTTGTGTGTAGAAGGAAGTGTGCAAATTTCTCAAGAAGTCTGTTCACAATAGTCTAACTCAAATAGCATCTTGATGTTGTTTGTCTGGCTACAAACACTTGACATAACCTCTTTTCAACTCTCCTCTAATATGCTGACAGATTCATTAGCCAGACACTTCAAATTATCACAACTTAGGAAGCATGAAATATATGCCTAAATGAAGGCAAGGCAGAGCAAAAATAGCCTTCTAATCAGCTTTTAGAGGGGGTAAGGTTCAAAGATCAACAGTCCTGCTAATGATTCACGTCTCAACATCTTGCCAACAAGACACTTTAATTGGCCAATTTCCAGCTGCTCTGCTCAGCATACACAGTATCCAATTTTAAAGAACAGGACAAGGGGAGCATTGGCCCAAGTGCTAAATACACAGCATTTAGAGACAGCTGTGCATGCACTTTTTATGAGAAAAAAATTCAGACTCTCTACAATATGAATGGAAGAATTATAAACAAAAATGTTTTCATAGCTTGACAAGTGGGTAGTGAAACATTGATCTTTAGCTATTTAAACAGGTAAAATACATATATCTGGGAAAGAGTCATGAGTTGGAGGAAATAGTGAATTATGAAATGAGAGAAGATATGAAGCAAGTTGAGAAAGCGGAGTGGACAGCTTGTTCAAACAAGCTCTGGGTGTATCAGGTGTCCTGATTTAGTAGAGTTGATAGAGAAAGGTCTTGGAAGAAAGACCAGCCAGGCATCTTACTGTGCCCAAGAGCATATGGCACATAGCCTGAGGCCCAGAGCAGCTACCAGGGGACCTCAGATTTTTAGAAACTATATTCTAACTTTGGTTAGAATATAGTTTTTGGTGTCTCTATTTCAGACACTTACATGATAACCATAGACCCTGCCAATCTCCCAAGAAAGGCTTTACCAGGTACCTGAAAGATAAATCCGCCCCAAAAGGAAGTCTGTGCTCTCTCTACAAAGTAAGGCCACACCAAAGTTGGCAGTGCCTTGGGCTTTTAGTTGACACCTCTGAATCTCAGGAACTTAGCTCTTGGCTAAAATACAATGATGTCTGCTCTGCTGCCTAAGAAGAACTACTGAAAAACAAAACCCAGAGAGATTAAAAGTGCTTCAAAAGTGTTATGTGCCATCGTGGTTGAAAAAATGTTTAATATCAATGTGGCAATGGATACAATGGTGTTTCAAGAAGAACAGAGAGCAAAACAATAAGAAACTAACTTCATACACATCCACAAAAGGTGGTGCATGGGTGGGAAATATAATGCCTTTCTATCTGACTGATAAATGCTTGGAAATAATGGTAGTGGACCACACTGGAAACGTATTTGCACTCTAAGGTCTCCTGTAGCTGAAAGATTCTACGGCACATGAATTTGGATAGATAAACACCCTCTCTAAGCAAGAGCTTTTGTCTGTCTAATGATTTTGTTAGTGCTTGTTGCCAGCCTAAAACAAGATAATTTCTGGCTTCCCACTGAGAACTTTTTCAGACAGCAACAAGCATATGAATAGCATGGGCCTCTTCCAGCAGGTCTGCTGTAAGAACTGGATTTCTGTACCAGACAAGCTCCAGGGTAGTGTCTATTCTTTCAGGACTGGATACGACATTAACTTTTTCTGGGGAGAGGTGAGTAAATGTCTGTTCACTCCAGACAGTGCACCAGTCACGGATCAAGATAATGATAATAATTCCACTCGTTTAGTTCAGTGAGCAAGTGGATTTAACTGGGATTACTTACAGGAGCGAGGGCAATGAGTTCTTCACAAGGGCATAGGTAACACAAACAGCTACACTGCCCAAGAAAAGGTCTTCATTAGGAGACCAAGATTTTCCTGAGCATATCCATGAAGAAACAGTAATGTGCCCTATCTTGTGAACGTCTCATGACAATTGTGCTCTTGGGAGTTCAAGAAGGAATGACCATACTATGCCCAGAGGACAAGATTCTACAACAGAATGCACTCAAGACAGAAATATAGACAGTATGAGAGAAAAACCTAAAGAACTTAAGATATAATTCAGTTTGAGAACAGAAAGTACTTTAATTTAAAACTCTAAAACAAGATATGAGAGTGGAAGGCCACCAGATCTGCCCAGCATCTTGAGAAGGGGAGTTTCCATTACCCAGAAAATTACCTCTTTCAGTTGTTCCTGGAATTTTTTCTATTTGGTTCAGTTTGGGATTTTGTTTCTGGTTTTGTTTTTGTTATCCTTTTTGTTTCTTTTTGTTTTTCTGACTTTAGTTCTGCTGCATTTCCACCGACCTGACATGACTATGAATCATGGTATCTCTTATCTTGGGAACTTGGGGTCTTATAAATTCCTAAAATACCCTCAGGGCTTATTCTATTGTCCCAGTATGAAGTATGTCTCTTTTGTCTTAATTAATGTTTTGATTAACACATAAAAATATTAATGTCATTATGACCTCAAATACTTCTACTTTTCATTTTTATGAAATACATATTCTCTTGTCCTCTATTATTTGCCTTCCCCCTCCCCAAAATTAAATACCAAAAGCCCCCAATTCATTCTATCACTATTTAAGTTAAAGAATTCCGTTGACAGTAATTGAAAGATGATATTTTGGGCAATATTTTCATAAGGGTGACCCTGGAATTATGCAAATCTTATGCATTTTGACAAGCGAAATAAATATCTTCTAGTTATAGGCATTATGTATTATGTGCCTCCTACATGCATGAAATTACTTCACCATAATTAAATGGTTTCACCCCTCAGTAACACTGTTCAAGTATTTGTGTATGGTAAAAACTCCACTGCTGACTCTCCCACCCACCACTCAGGTCACCACAACTCAACATTGTAGATGAACTGCCTGCATCCTTTCTTTCATCTCCTCTGTTATTCTTCAAATCCCATGGATGTTAGTTCACACAGAGACAGGAATTTTGTCTGTAAGCGATAAACTGACATGATATTTGACAAATGTGGGTACACCCAAAGAACATGATAAAAAAGATGAGAGATAGCACACCGAAGAAAGAAAAGGGGAAATGTGCTGTATCTCCTTGAAAGACTTCAGTGAGAGTGCTGGTGAAGTTTAGAGCAAACTGATGAATATAATATCCATAATGAAAGCATTCAAATAACACAAAAGCAAAGTCAACTTGCTTAAATTGCTTTGTTTAAATGGCTTAGGGGCTAAAATATTGCTTATTGAGTTGAAGTAGAACATTAACTATTATCTTTGATTGAAAACCAATTTAAAAACATAAATCTCAATCAATTTTTCAAGCATTAAGTCAAATCAATAAAGTCAGTTGCAAATTTTAAAAATATATAATCATAAGTGGTTAAGACGGTTTTCATTCCTAGGGAAGCAGTTTGCATCGTGTTTCGAGTTGGGATGAACTGACCAGCATTAAAATATCTGGGAAAGGCAGAGCTAGCAGAACTGCTGCTTGTAGTTTACACCCAGATTCCAAAAGCTATAGAAGGAACAGTATGCTCTGAAAATCCTGGTGCCGTTCAAGAGACTTTATGTGCAGCCAGAGAAACTTGGGACAAATCTGTCAGGACACATGAGAAAAATAGTTGAATGAAAAAAGATTATGTCCTAAAAAGCAGACACCAAAAAAAAAAGGGAGAAAAAAATAATTATAGAAGAAAGGAAATTCACATTAAATGAATGATCAAAAATGCATTACAACTGAAAGAGAACACAAGTTCAAAAGCTGGTATAAACTTAAAAAGGATTATCACAATTTCCCAAAGCATAGTAGAGAAAGTTAGCACTATCAGACGTTAGGCAGTAAGGCAAAGGCAAGCAGCACTGTTAATGGTCCTTGATGAGTTATTTACAAAGAAATAAAACAGTTAGCTGTCAGGCCTTGAAGTGTTCTAAATTACGTTATACAAAATGAACACTGGTAATTTTTTTCTGTATGTATTTACAACAGGTAGGAGAGTCTTTAATGTTTGATACAAAAACTAAAGTCATAACCTTTTCCATTAATGATTAAGATGACTATGCAAATGGCCCCCATGGTTATATTATTTGAAAGGATTATAAGGTATGGCCTTGTTGGAGTAGTTGTAACCTTGTTAAGGGAAGTGTATTTCTGGAGATTGGCTTTGAGTTTTCATATGCTCAAACCAGGACCAATGTCTCTCTTGCTTTCTGTTGCCTGTAGATGTGGATGCTCAGTCTCAGCTACCTCTCCAGCACCATCTTTGCTTCATGCTGCCATGCTTCCTGACATGATGACAGTGACTCTGACCTGATGAAAGAATCTCAGCAGAGTCTTACAGTCAGTTATCTGTAAGTACATTAAGAAACAACGTAAGTTCTTGTCAGTGTGAGAATCCACGTACTGTGTGAAACTTAAAGGCAGTTTCCCAATTGTCAGTGAGAAAACGAAAGCAGCAAATAACTCATAGGTTTTTTTTGTTTGTTTGCCTGCTTGCTTTGCTTATGCGTGTGTCACTACGTATGCAGATGCACAGGCTAGAAAAGAGTTGTCGTTTTCCAAAGTAGGTGCTGAAACTCCTAATTTTGGGTACTTTAGAAGATGTGTATAACCTTAATTACTTAGACATCTTTCCTGAATATTAAAAATCAACAAATCCATCTTCATATTTGAAAATTTTCTTGATAATGGCCAAGGAAATGCAATATTCAGAACATAAGCAGCATTCTGGCATGTGGAATCTTTTGACATTGCCACATAAGGTTGTCATCTACAAAATCTGCCCTGGTGAATATTGACATTCAGTTACAGAAAAAAATCACAAAAACAAAAAAATCTCATAATGTTTTAAGCAAGTTTACAGTTTTGCATGGTACAACATTTATAACTGTTCTGTGCGACATTAGCCAAGATTGGACACACACCTGACTGTAGATATTCATTACAAAGCAATCCAGGACCTAAAGAAATCTGGAATATGGTAGCCACTCAGAAAACATTGAATGAAGGAATTAATCCTTATTATTAAAAAACAAGAACAATAATTGCTACCATGTTTCATGCCTACTATTACCCATAACCTTTACAGAATTTCTATAAAATGAATGCTACTGTTTCCACTGTGCACATAAGAAAGCTGAATCTTAGACAGACAGGCTTAAAAACAAGTTAATATCATTCATCTAGTGAACGACAAATTAAAATTTTGACTAGTAGTCTCAGAGACTCAAGGTAAAGAGAGGACTCAGCTATTAAGAGTGCTTGTTGCTATTTCAGAGGACCACGTTTGTTTCCTAGTACAACGTTGGTCAACACACAACCACCAATAATGTCAGGAGATCTGACACTCTTTTCTCATGTCTGAAGGCACCTGCACACACATGATCATTTCTCATGCAAACAAACACATATACACATAACAATTTTTGGGAGTGGAAGAAGCTCCACTGAGTGAATGTGCATTGTTTATATGCATACAGTAATATGAAGGACCCCAAAGTCTCAGACCCATGTGGCAAAGCCTTTCTCTAATCTAAGTGTATGTAGAAACTATCAAACACAGTTTTCTCTTTCTGGGTGTTTGCAGACAAAGACTGCTGCCCTACAGAGCCCCCTCCCCATCAAGATTAATTAAAGCTACCTCTTTGATCATCTGTAACCTTAAATCAACTCCTTATTTAGCTGAATACAATAAACCCACCTCTCTGACTCAGATGCATAAAATAAACAGTCTGTTCCTTGGTGGTTGATGTTGATGGTGGTGTATCTCCATTACAGTGTGTGCATTTCAGCTCTTCTGTGCTTCTGTTGTTTCTTCATTGTTTGTTGTTTCTTCATTCTCTCTTCGTTCCAGTCAGTGAAATATCCAAAGCTCTATAGAACTTAGCAAAAAAAAATCTATAAAAAAAAAAGTTCACTAACTCATGTGTATTTTCTGTGCATGACTGGAACTTCCTCAGCCAGTCAAACTGGAGAAATGCATGATGGTATGGTGTTTGAGAGCTCCTGCTGCCAGTGGACACGACTGTGTTCCATCCTGCCATCTTCCTTCCTTTCTCGGCTATTCATCTTTGCAATTTCAGTTCAGGTAGTTATTTAGAACTCGCCCTTTCTATTGATTAGCTAATTTAGAATAGCTGAATTTCTAAAATACATGGAGGCTTTTGCCATAGAAAATTACCTTTCTGGGGACCATATATTGATTTCTTTATTTTACTTTTAACAGAAGCTCAGGTGGTAATTAGCTATGCTTTCCAATTGCCCAGACAAGATGCTGAGGTCCCCAAATGCTGACAGTCTCATCATCATGAACTGATTTTTCCTCCATGAAGAACTTGACATTCTTGACATGTCATTGCTTTTTGCAAATTATTTTGAATTATTTTTTAAACAGAAGTATTATGTCACTGCTGATGAATCAGGCAGCAACCTTAAGAAGCAGAAACCTTCTGAGTGTCCTGACTCATCTGTGGAGACGTCTATCTCTAACAGAAGTGAGTTTATCTGAGCTTGTGCAAGTTCCTTCACATAAAATTAATTCTTTGTTTTCACTTTGCAGATTTTTTGCAGGTACCATAAAGCCTGGATCTAGCTAAAATTGTTTTAATGCTTTCCCCTCTTTAGTAACTTCCAAAAACATGAAGAAGGCATTATTTCTTTCAGGAAAAGTTACAAGGTATGTCTCTAACACAGGTAGAGATTCTTGTGTATTTGCAAAAATGGTGAACAGGTTGTCAAAGAAGATGTTGGCAGGCTTGGAAGAATAGTCTCAAGAACTCAGGAAGATGGTACTTATAGTCAATAAATATCTCCCCAGTGATGCACAAAATTTCTCCTCTTTGTTTAACATTTATATTGATTTTCTATTGTTTCCAATTTTTTAAATTTTGGGTGAATAACTGCTTAAGTAAATAAAAAAAGAAAAGGGAACCTGGTGTGGTGATAACACACAGTATCAACACTCAGGAGGCTAAGCCCTGAGGATAACAAGTTTGAAGTCATTGTAGCTATAAAGCAAGATAATAGAGAGAGGAAGAAGAAAAGGAGGAAAGGAAGGAAAAAGGGATGAAAGCAAAGGGAGGGAGGGGGAAAGTAATAAATTATTCCTCAATTTAATTTATTTGAAATTAACAATTTCTGACTTAGCTTATTTTCCATTTGCTGTGGTAAATTAAAGGAACATGAAGAAAGAAGTATTTATTTTAGCTCATGTTTCAAGACAAAAGTCACAGCAGGATCTTGAAGCAACTAGTCACATGGGTAATGGTTCTTCAAACTCTGATTTGCAGTAAAGCTTTCTGGTTCTTCATCTTGGTTCTTTCCCAGACCTTGTTAGAATCTTTAAAAGTAAATAGCACATGTCTCTTAGCTGACATGTTGCAAAGTGTCTGAAACAATGTACATTAGGTCAGTGGATCAGAATGCACAGGTCCTGAGAAATGCAGAGGAAAACCAATAAACAAAATTTAACACGATGTGTAATCTACTTTCTATCCATAAATCTACTAAAACAGAAAAGGTAGAATTATGTTGTCTTCCATTGCAAAGTCTTGTTTTGTTATTTTATGGCATAATATGGAGACAGCAATAGTTATTTCAGAGTTCTTCCTATTTTTATAACACCACATAAAAATTCTTGCTGATATTTTGGTTTTGTTTGAGAGAAAGAGCCCATTACAAGTAAAACCCTTGGTGTGTTCTGTTGCTTGGTCAGGCTTTTTCCCCCTCATTTGGTGATGAAATTTTAAATTTTCTCTTCTAAAGTTCTTAACATATATTCACAGTATATAACAATTTTTAAAATACTTGACTCCAGGACTAGGTAGATAGCTCAGCAGAAGTTCTTACTGTGGAGAGTAAGTCCATTGAATTAGCCAGACCAGCAAGCTCAGGACTCATCAAAGGACTTGCATTACTAAATAAAGTGGGGCAAGATCAAGAAAGACATTGAAAAAACTTCTACCCTCCATTCACACGCACACTCATGCATGTGTGCTCACGTGCATACATACGTACACACAGAGAGAGAGACACAGGTAGATGCTGCTCATTCATTTCCTGGCTTCCCAGACCCAAAATAATCACACAGACTGTATTAATTAAAACACTGCTTGACCACTCAAGAATATTGCTAGTTAGCTCTTATATTTTAAAATAGCCCATTTCCATTATTTTATATTTTACCACCAGGCTCATTGTTTTCCAGTACCAGCATGTGGGTGTCTTTCTTCTCCAGTTGCTACATGGCATCTTTCTGACTCCACTTTCTTTCTCCCAGCATTCAGTTTAGTTTTCTTGCCTAGCTCTATTCTGTCCAGCCATAGGCCCAAAGCAGCATTATTCATTAGCCAATAAAAGAAACACATATGCAGAAGGACTTCTGACACCACATGCGCACACACAGTACCCACACAGAAACAAATACACAAGTATGAACACCACACATATGTAGTATTCAAAGAGACAAAATCTATCTTACTATATCAAAAAAACCCTTCTAATTATAGTCTTCTTTCATCATTTTATGAAGTATCCACAAATTGTGTTCATTGGAGTGAGAATACCCTTTCCTGGCACATACAAAACAAAAGCATACCTATGATACAGCAACAATCTGGCTACTTTAGGAAGACCTCAACAATGACAAAAATCAATATTTCAAAGGGTAAATCTCACAGAGTACCACTCCTAGTCAAGTAACTGATGATACTGAGAGGGGAAGAATTAGTCTTTCCTAGGGATGAGCGCCCTAATTAGTTATCCAGTATAAAGCAGTCACCCCTGAAATCATATACACATGAACAACAACAACATGACTTACCAGGTTGTATTTAATTATTTATGCTTTTATATGTAACAATACTAACCAAGGAAAAAGACACAATTTTAGAGGAAATAAGAATGAAGACAGGAAGATTTGGTTGGATGAACCATGGGTGAGGCTGGAAGGAAGAAAAAGAATGTATGAAGTGATGTAATTATATTTAAATTAAATTAAAATAATAATAAATAATTTTTAAAAGAATATCATATATGATTGCAATATGTTTTGATCTAACATACCATTCTCCCATCTCTCTAACCCCTCATAACTCTGTCCACCACCATTTTCCCTTCTGAACTTCATATATTCTTTTTAAAATCTGTCAAATCTGCATAATGTTGGTTGTTTGGGTGTGGTACAGGGTCAAGAACTGTGTCTTACCCACCTTCCTCTTTCTGTAGTAAAATACCAAAGCAATTTCTGTAAGAGTGAGTATATTTTGGCTCACAGTTCATGAGGGATGAGGGTCAATCACAGTGAATAACCACAGCAGTAATTAGTATGCATGGTGAGAGGAACTGCCAGCTCAGAGATCATACCAGGAACAGCAAGCAGAGAGTGAAGGAGAGAACGAACAAGCTGAAAGTGGAGCTGTCTTGTCTCTCAAAGTCTGAGCACCTCCAACAAGGCCACACCTTTTAAACTTCCACAAATGGTGTCACCAACTGGGAAAGAAGTATACAAACACATTAGCGTATGGGAAGGTTTTCTTTGAAACCACTACACACTGGAACATGGGTAGTAGCTTTTCATTGGCCACATCTTTTCCTCCTCCTGCAAGCAACAATTATCAATAGCCTCTCAGCTAGGGTGAGACTTCATGAGCCCCTCCCAGTTCATCCTGGAATCTTAGCTGTCTTGTTCTGTGTAGGTATCATGTATGCTGCCATTACTGCTGTGAGTTCATGTGAGCAATGTCCCTGTCATAACTAGAAACATAGTATAATTCTTTTACTTTAATTGTTTGAAGTTTTTGTTTATGTACATTGGTGTTTTGTATTCATATATGTCTTTGTGTTATGAATATGCCTGGTACCCATGGAGTCCAGAGAAGCCCTGTAACTGCAGTTGTAGACCGTTGTGAGCAAAGTGAAACAAAAATCTAGCCACATAAATCAACTAGTTATACTACATTAATTTTCACTAGAATGTTGATGACATTGCACTAGATTTGGTGCCTACACTTCCACCACAGGATCACACATTTGTGTGAATGCCTACAAAAAAATTTACTAAATTAATAGTCAAATGTGGCTCTTTTTTTGTGTCTTTTAATGTAATTAACATATACCATGAGAACTTTTCATAACTAATTTCATTATCTGAATAAATTAGAATTAAATATCTCTCTTCCTTTTTCAATGGATTGTTTTTTACATAAAATTATATCGTACACAGGAGAAATACTCCACAAAGCATAAAACGTGGTATCAACAGAAAATACTATAATGAGTATTGATGAGCAACTATACAAAACAGTCATGGAATCCCAAGCAACTGATTCTTCAGTAAATAGAAGTGAGTGATAGTCTGAGACAATAGCACTGGCTGGAAAGGTCCCACTTTGAGCTGGCTATGATTTCTATACCTGCACACTCTCTTGCCTATTCAACCACCACTGTCAGGGTCTTCTCTATGATCAGAGAATGATATCCCATGGTGAGTTATTTTTTTTCCCAGTGAGTGTGCTCAGAAGCATGGCAGTAAAGAATTAAAATTTGCTTGTGAATTGCCTGATAGGGAGAGAAAAAAACCAAGAATGTGACACTACTTTTCAAAAACTACTTGGCAGTGTGGGGCTAGATTATTAGCCTATGTTTCATCATATTTTAAATTAAAATTAAACTTTTAAATTCCAATGATTTGTCAGATAATCTAAATGAAACATGCAGTACTATAAATTCTGAGATTGTCACTGTCTATAAAATTATGCTAAATGTTCTTTATTATATTTCCTCCGCTATTCAGAAAGCTTTTTGAAAATCTTTTTTTAAAAGCATTCTATGAGGCAGTCTCCTTCAGCCAGCCAGCAGGTAGGAGACTGCCTCCAGGTTGCACTTCCACTGTCACAACCCACTGGATACTGTTTCACCAAGACTCATCCACCACCATCCCACAACACTGGTCCTCCTCCTGATGATGGACAGCCCTCCCGGAAGGTACAGAAGATTACATAGGCACAGTACAACCCAACAAAAGGGCGATATCTCAAAAACAGAACCCAGTACTTCTACAACAGCAAGTCATGAACATTCCACACTGCTGAAGCATAAGAAAATAACCTTAAAATAACTTTTTTAAAAAGATTCTTAAAAAAGAAATGAAAAATTCACTTAAGGAAATCAAGGAAAAGAAAAACAAAAAAAAACGGAAGAAATCAACAAATCCCTTAAAGGCAGTCAAGAAAGTCAAGAGAAAAAAAACAAAAAAAATCAAAACAAAACAAAACAAAAACCAATCAAACAGGTGAAGGAAACAATTCAAAACTTGAAAAGTGAAACTGAATAAATAAAGAAAACACTAACATATGTCACTGAAACAAAAAAGAATAAACCTTCTTCTCAGCACTTTATGGAACCTTCTCTAAAATTGACTACATAAAGTCACAAAGAAAATCTAAACAGATACAAAAAATGGAATAATTCCTTGTATCTTATTGGGATCACCAAGGGTTAAAGTTAGAGTTCAACAGCAACACAAACTACAAAAAATCATCATGGAAACTGAACAACTCTCAACTGAATTACCATTGGGTAAAGAAAAAAAAATAAAGAAATTAAAAACTTCCCAGGATTCTATGTAAATGAATCCACATCATACCTAAACTTGTTCAACTAGCTTCATAGCAGCATTATTCATAATAGCCAGAACCTGATAACAACCTAGAGGGTCCAGGTCATGACAGGGGAAACCACAGAGAAAGCTGACCTGAGTTTGTGGGAACTCACAGATTCTGGACCCACAGGTAAGGAGCCTGCATGGGACAGACCTAGACCTAGGCCCTCTGTGTGAGTGGCATAGTTATGGAGGTTGATCTGCTTGTGGGGCTCCTATCAGTGTGATCAGGACCTAAATCTGGCAAACTATAATCATCAGAGTGGAAGGAGCCTCAGAGGAAGAAATGCCCCCATGAGATCCAGCTCCAAGGCAATTTCTCAATTAGTAATCAATGTGGGAGATTCCAGCTCATGGTAGTTGGTACCATGTCTGTGCTGGTGGTCCTGAGTTCTATTGTAAAGCAGGCTGAGCAAGCCGGGGGAAGTGGGTCAGTAAAGAGAACTCTTCCATGGCCTCTGCATCAACTTCTGCCTCCATGTTCCAGCCCTGCCTGAGTTTCTGTTCTGGTTTCCTCCAACAGTGTTCTATATTCTGGAGGCAAAAACTAAATAAACTCTCTTCTCCCCAACTTGTTTTTGGTAGTAGCATTTCATTGCAGCAAGAGAACCCCAAACACTATGACACCAAATTATGTAGCCATTGTTATTTTCCATTGCCTCTTAGGACTTTAGAATACTTACTAAAAGGAAGAAGGTAGGTAGGCCCTGCTACATAAAATTCCTTAGGGAGGTCTTTGATGGACATCTCGTTATTAATTTATTTTCCCATAATAATAGGATTTTATCCTAATACTGGTTTCATCTGGTCTCGGGGCTATTCTTAAAAAAAAAACATCATTTCCCATCTTCCTTTGCAACCAAGATTGAGTGAATGGGTAAGTTTATGCAAGTGACTTGTAATTAAAAGTGCTTATGCCCACCTTTCCATAAGGTAGAAAGTAATTCGAGTCTCTTAGGTTTCTCAGTAGAGAATGGCTGATGAACAAGTGATGTTCATAGAGGTTTGCCTGTTAACTGACAATAGCAAGGAATCTGTTTTAAGAGGAACCTAGTATCATTCTGATGTGGGGTGACCTTCTGTATATGTGTTGCTCTTATTGGTTAATGAATAAAGCTTCTTTGGCCTATGGCAAGGGAGAATATAGTCAGGCTGCAAGAGCTAGAGAGAAAGCGAGTAGGCAAAATCAAGAAGATGGCATGTAGAGAACGATGCCAGACCCTTACCAGTAGGCCACAGCCTCAAGTAATACATTGATTAATAGAAATGAGTTAATTTAAGATGTAAGAGTTACTTAATAAGAAGCCTGAGCTAAGAAGCCAAGCAGTATTGTAATTAATATTTGAGTCTGGGCAGCTGGAAACAAAAGAGCAATCTCTGTTTACATCATTTAGCATTATTGTTTTATGGTGATTTACATGTTTAAAGATAATAAACTATTATCATGTGTGTTAGTCGTGTTTCTGTCACTGTGACCAAATATCTCATGAGAAGCAATTTGAGAAAGAAAGGTCACGTTTTGACGTCCAGTTTGAAAGTGAGTGAAAAAAGAAATAAAAGGAAAAGAAAAGGAAACATAAGTGCTCCTGCACTTGTTAGAGGAGAAGGATTAATGTAGATAAAAAAAGAGAGTTTAGTTAGAGACAGGAACAGAGACATCCTGAAGAGTCCAGAGTAGATCTGTCCCTGAGCCATGCTGTAGAAGTGGAAGGGGAACAAGGAGGGCAAAGAGGGGGATGAGGTGCAACAGCCAGGAGGCCCAAAGGTACGAAGAGGACAGGTAACCAAAATGGAACTTTCCATGAGCTCCCAGATCAGCACCTGCAGTGAGGGATCAAGTGTACAAACACATGAATCTAGAAAAGACAGCTTACATACAATGCCCACCTTCATGTAACAGGGTGGGTTGTGTTTAATTACTCAAATATGCTGCGGTACTGAACAGGTATTAATCACAAACTCCTCTGCCTACCTTCCAGGCCTTACTTATAATGAGGGGTAATGTAATATGCCTGTGAATTAGGAGACAGGAGTTTGTAAGTCTTTCGAATCACCTCTGGCTATGAAATGAGACCAGGTTTTTACAACACTCAGCACTTGAAGTTTAGAATACTGTAATGACGATGATCAACACTGAGATTTCTGAGTAAATAATACTTTTGTGGAGACTCGCCTGTGATGTGCAGTCCAGACTTGACAATGAAGAGGTTTTGGGCCTCCACACCTTCCCCCATCATCACAAACTCAAACCAAGGCAAGCAAGAAGAAAGATAAACTGTATTCCCTCCAGGAAAAGACTTCTTATTCCCAGAGGCAAGTTTGAAAACTAATTTACTGAACAGCATGGAGACTGTTCCTTTTTCCTATTTCCCCTAAAATTCCAGACAAGCCTTAAAACAGAATTAAATTAAAGAACTGGTTGCTATTTTTTACCCAGGAAGAGTTTTGCTGTTGTTGATTTTGGGGTTTTTTTGTTTGTTTTGTTTTTATATTTGCTCTGAAATGCTTATCAGAACTAGCTGTTTGTCACCATCAGAAGTCACATTAAGGAGACACCATGGCACAAGAGTGTCCCCACAATGCTCCGAGGATATGCCTCTTCTGAATTGCTGCCTATGCACCTGGAAATCTGTAATCCTTTTTCATTTTAAATAAATTACAACTGAACCTTCAGATAATTGCCTCAGGGTTTGTTTTGAATTGTACATCAAGAAAAATGGTCAAATATTTCAATAATTAAACTGTTTTTATCCAAAAAATAAGAAGAAAATGACTCATCCCAGCCATTGTCATCTAATGTAGTCTTTGGAATTACAGGTTTTTCTTCAGCTAGCATGCTTAAGTGTCTTGTTACCTGCTTGACATCTTTCTGTCAAAAGAGTTCTCACATCACTTTCATTTTACTTTTCAAAACACTTCATTTAAAAATTTTATCACAGGATTTTCTAAGTTATTTTTAGGTTATATCACAGCATAAAATGTAAAAAGTTCCCACTTTTCAAACATTGGGCTTAATAATGTGAAAAGGATTTAACTCACAGTCCGTCCCTTATGAAGTCAATCTATAGGCATCCTTATAATTTCTCACACAGTTTTAGAGCTTGGTAGACACTTGGGATAATTAAAATTAATGTAACATCACTATCAAAACTATAAAATGGCATGTGGGGGTCCCCTTTAGGTCTTAAACCCTTCCCCAAAGGTTTGCTTGTTTTACATCAGGAGAAATCGTTTGGTCTAGAGTTAGTTCATTCACTCCCCAAACATGTCATTGTAGAGGAGACTCTCTGGCCTAAATTTCATCATCCCATAGGCCTAAGTCCCATCATCCTCTAGGCCTGAGTCCTGTCATTTTCCTGGATACTTTCTAATCACCTTTTACTGGTTTCCCTGCAGTGTAAATGTTGAAGTGTAGCCAGTGATTCTCCTGAAACCAAGCCTTTGTTCATGTCCTATTGATCATGTCCCTAGCTCAGGTCGAAAGAATTCTATGATCAAACGTCAAGGGCAAGATGATCAGAGTAATTGTTTGGAGCATCACAGACAGCTTGTGGCATCTTTCATCTCAAGCCAGCATTTTGGGAAAGGGAGGAATATAAATTATCCCATATAATTTTTAGTCCTTGTTTTCTAGAGGACAGAATTTTCTAGAGCAGTGGTTCTCAACCTTCCTAATGCTACAACCCATTAATATAGTTCCTCCAACATAAAATTATTTCATTGCTACTTTAGAACTATAATTTTGCTGATGTTATGAATCACAAAATAAATATCTGACATGCAACCCCAAAGGGGTCATGACCCACAAGTTCAGAATCATTGATCTAAAGAACTGAAGAAACAGAGTGAATATATTACAAAGGAGGTTTTGATAGATTTTGACTTCCACAGAGTGTGAGCTGTATAACCCAACAGTGGCTGTATTCACCCTGGAGAGACTGAGAACTCAGTAGCTGTTCATTTTACCAGGCTGGATGCTTTAGCATTGCCACAGCCCTGGAGGCCTGGAGGGCTCCTAGAGAGCCATTGGTCTTGTGAAAGATGATATAGTAAAAAGACCTCACAAATGGAGGGGCATGCTGGGAAACTGTAGAATCTGGACTTAGTGGCAGTAGAGGATGGCAGCACAGGAACTATGGTGAGATAGATGTGCCCACTGCAACAAGCAAAAGCAAGCAATGGGCAGCACTGCTTTCCCCTGACATTTCTCCCAGGGCTGCTGCAGGAAGGTTCTATCTGTTCTGAGAAGAGTCTTCTCCTCTCAGTTGCCCATGCTAGCTATGCCCCTGCAGAACCTCACAGAGATGCATCTCTTAGTTGATTTTAGAACCAATCAAGTTATCAATTTAGATTAACCATCACCCATTATCACAGGCCTCAGGATCCTCAACACCTAGATAGCATCTGTATCCATTTAGCAAAATTTAGTTTTAAGCGTAATCTTTCTCTCACTATTGAGGATTACTCCCTATGTTTTTTATTATTTCATTATGAAGGACAGACTTTCTTTTTTGGATCACATAGATCTTGCCATATTCTTAGACATTTTCTCTGAAGCTCAAGGTTCATCAGAAATACAACTTAAAAGCACTCATCTAAGACTAAAGTTAGAAATTTGAGGACTATTTCTCCAAATGTAAATAAGGTGTGTAAAAAACTGTGGGGGGGTGTGCGCACACATGCATGTGTGTATTTGTGTGTGTGTGTGTGTGTGTGTGTGTGTGTTGGTACAATTCTCTGAGAGATTTGGGATTAAATTGTTACATTATGTTGCTGTGTTTTATAGTTTTATTGGGTCAAAGGTGAAGCAATTTATTTTCCAGCTCAGCTGGAATCACAGAGTACTTGAAAACTCATTTTAAATAAAAGATGTCATTAACCTCTTGAGCCAAAACAGTGATGTGGAAGGTTTGACTGAGGAGATTACTAATGAGTCAGTAGCTCTAGCTGTGACCTTCAGCAGTCATATTTAATTTAACCCGAGCTGCACAGTAGATTGAGTGTGATTGTGTACATAGCTGATCCCACTTTACCTGAGTGGAGGTCTCTGTTCTCATTGTTGTCAATGTGACACAGCCTGGAGTCATCTATGAGGAAACATCAATCAATTGAGGAATTGTCTCAATCAGATTGGCCTGTGGGCATGCCTATGGAGGAATATATTGACTGTTAAAGCCCTCTAAAGGAAGTACCATCCTAGGCAGATGTTCTTGAAACTCCCTATCTAATAGTAGAAGCAGGAGGGGTGTCAATTATTTATGTCCACAAAATAACTTTCTGAAATCCAACCAAAACAGTTCAGTGGTGTGAGGAAGCAAGTGAGTGTTTATTTAAGCAAAGAACCTTTGCACTGGTGTTATAATCTGGATCATTATATGACAATTATTTTGCACTTCATTGGGCTTACATGTCTGAGACAGCTGGTTGTTGGCTGATGTAGGCTAGTTTGCAGCTACAACTAGATCAAATTGGCCATGTCTTAGCCTATCTTCATCCTCCATGATGTTACTCTAGGCATATTCTCAAGAAAATGTACGAAATATGCAGATACAGGACTATAGGAAATTCCAAGTTTCCTGCTATGACTGACAGTGTACAAGTCAGAAAGGTGATAAATGTAAAGGTTATAAATCCTAGCTCTGCATAGGATAACCCTTGAAGTCATATAGTGCAGAGTACAGGAAAGATAAACAGGAGCAAACTGGCTCACTGAGGAAAGATGCTTGCTGTACAAGCCTGCAGACCCAAATGTCGGGGAACTCTTTCAGCCAATATCCCTTAGATACTGGCCCACTTTGGGTATGGTCTTATGTACTAGAAGAGCAGACCAAAAGTGTGCATAGCCTGTTTATCAGCTGGATTGGGTTCCAATTCCCAGTGCAAGCAGAGGACTGTGAATCAGTACCCTTACTGTGAGTTTATCCCCAAATAAATAAACCTTTGTTATACGCTGAGAAAACCAAGCAAGCACAAAAGACTGACAATCCTTGCCAAGACAGGGAAAGACAGTTTTTCAAATTCTCCTGCCTCTGAGAATGGTTTGTCAGATATTCTAGGCATCAGCCACAGTTGGTTGCCCCAACATTGCATTGTTTCTGTCATTTCTTGTACCTTTTGAAAGTTGTTTGATTGCACTTCCTGATTACTCAGATAATATTATTCTCCTTCTCAGGTCTTTGATGATGTTGAAGACTAGAAAGTTAGAGTTAATTTTCTCTCATGACTTAGCCAAGCCATTTTTAGTATAAGACTTAGACTCCTTAAAATAGCATAACAATTGAAGCATTTAGCATGAGCAGGGAGCTGCATAGTTCCGTGCCTTAAAGATGGCGCCGATTTCTGCTTTCCACCTCCCCGAAGGTGAGCTCTCCCTGGCATAAACAACTCCATATAAGGCTAAGGCTAGAGATCTGGCTTGCTTTCGCATATGTGGACCTATCTGCATTCCTCACGTAGCATGCCAGGGTTGGCTACCCAGAGGTTATTTAAGCTATGGGCTGGCTTTCCCCGGGGCGATAGGTCAGAAGATTGTTCAAAGGTTCCTGAATAAACCACAGAAAGAAGAGTCCAGAGTTGTGTCTTCCGTGCTGGCCGAGGCGGTCGCCGCAAGTATGTTTCTTGTCTGATGCTGTTCATGCTGGATGTAATTCTAATTTTTATGTATGTTTTTGCCTCTTCTTTTCCCTGGACAATACTTGATGTTTGTTCTTATTGTATATAGTTTGGTATTAGACTTAGAACTCTCTTGTTAAGACAAAAGAGGAAGGTATTGTGGGAACTCCTTCAAACAATAGCCTTTAAGATAATGGCTCACTTTGAGTATGGTCTCGTGTAGTAAAAGTGCAGACAAAAAGCTTGTGTGGCCTCTTTTGCTGCTGAATTTGGCTGAGTTACCAGTACACACAGAGGACTATGGATTGCTATCCTTATTGTTAGTTTAACCCCAAATAAATAAACTTTTTTTTTATATTCCATCCTGGACTGTTGTGGAACTTTGGTACTACTACATCCAAGTTTAAGACTCAGCACCCACATGGGAAAATAACTTCAGTAAGCTGTCATCTGACTCTCTCTCTCTCTCTCTCTCTCTCTCTCTCTTGCACACAGCGCATATACACACAAACACACATATACACACACCACAGGAAGTGACACATGTGCCCCCACCTACTTACAAAGTAATTATAATAAATTAAATTAAATACATTTTCAAATAAGCAGAAAGAAAAAGTCAAAGCTATCATTTCATATTTAAAGGAATGAGAACAAATGAAACAAGACATTCTTCTTCCTTTTTAAAGTAAAGGGACAAGTACTGTAGTAAAGGCAGACATAAATACTATAAAATCCCAGTAAGAGCTCTCACTATCTTCTTCCAGGAAAATAACAGAGTTTTAGCCACAAAAATGAGATTCAAATCAGCAACTAAAAGATGTCCCTCTTAGAAGGCAGGAAAATGTTTCTGTCTGGAAAGAGGTTCATAGGTAGTTAGAGAGAGATGAATTTATACAGGCTGTGTTGGAGATGAGAAGGAATCAGTGTGGTTGTAGTTGAGTGGACCAAAGAGAAAATAATAAATAGTGTTTGTGCTTGGACTGAACCAGATAGAGATCTTTTAAGAGCCAGAAAATGTGTGATAAGTGTCAATTACATTGACTTCCATTCTACTGATAGAAAAAAAAATCACAAGTTGAGTATGACATGGGAATAGATACGAGGTGGTAGTTGAAGACTTTCTTTCAAGCAAAGAAAAGTCTAAAAGTTGGACTTCTTCCATCAACTTTCACATTTTTCAAATCTTAAGCATATTTGTGGGATTTGATGAATTTTAACTTTACTAGAAAGTCAGGATAATTTTAATGTTTCAAATAATTTGATTATTTTTCCCATGGAACTTGTGACAATAGTGACACATGTAAATTGAAGATTTCTCGATGATTTGTCCCTTAGTTATTTGGTGTTTGTTGACAAGCTTTGATGTTATGAAATAAGAGAAAAATTCAGCTTTAATGTTAATGGTACTGCTAAAGGACTGGGTAAGGAAGTTGCAAGTCAGAGACACAGGGCTCTTATACTCCCATGTGAAACAGACATGAATTTTAGCCTGAAGTACTAGTCTGGTCCTTTTCAAAGTCCATATAAAGACCCAAACTAAGCATACTATCAATGGTCCTAGCAATATCAACTGTGAAATATTGCTGGAACCATGGCATTGCAAAGTTCAGAACCCAGGGCTTCTGATAGACTGATAAACTTTACAGAGTCGAACAAGCATAGTGTCATTTTGCCTTGAACTTAGAAACTAGACCGACAGGCTAGGGGGAATATGCGCAATACTATATTAGATCTTTATGACCTAACCCAGAATTACCAGTCACTGTTTCCACCGATATAACACTCTAGGTCCCAACCCATAATACTCATTATTTTTTTCTGTGAAAAAGTATCAAGATAAGGCTGGACAGCTAGAACCACAGCTGAGGCTATTCTACCATAAAGACCCAAACTTGGGTCACTGTAAAAATACCTGTAACACTCAAGCTCCAAATGAGTCTCACACATCTGGACTCTACACGTATTTTCACATATATGTGTATGTACTCACACACACGTGTGTGTGCGCACACACAATTAGTTAAAGACTTGTTTGACAGTTTTTCTAGAGTGGTTTTTTGGAGTGGCTGTCTTATAAAGGTACTATATTTTTAGTAAGAGATTTTGTCATTTCTGAAATAAGCTCTATCCAAAATAAGGCTATTGCTTTCATTGCCAAATGACTAATGTCTTATTTTCAATTTGGTCTAAAGGATAAAAAGTGAAAGAGGGAATGACATATTTTGTTGTTCTTTTAATAGGAAAAACAGATTATCTTATCTGTCTTGATGTTTCTTATACTGATAGAATGGTGGCAGACACATCAGCAGGTACTCAAAAAATGTTCGTTCAATGAGAACAGGAATTATTTAACATCAAAATCTATTCTATTCTTTGATCTCTTGGATGTCGTTAGAGGAAAATAGAGTTCCTCTTAGTGTCACTAGTCAACATTTTTCTTATCTAGACATTTGTTCAGTTTCTCAGTGTTAGTGGTCCATGCGACTCTTTCATCTCCCCACCAGATGCTTTGTAGCCTGGTGACCACAAAGACTTTGTCAAACACTTTGTCATCCTTTGTAAGTCGAGTTCTCCATGGATTTAAAATACCACAATCTGTGCTCAGCCTGGTGATTTTACAGAGATGTTGGGGCCCATTTAAATGAGCACTAACCTCTGTCCTCCTGACTGACTGTCTCGGGAGGTAAGTGCAGGCGGTTTCCTGAATGCCCATGTTCTGTCTCCCACCACAGAAATATTACATTCCTATGATTTTTTCTAATTCTCCTAAGATTTCAAACTGTTCTCAATTATTAAAGTAAGAACTTCAAAATTCTCAAATAGTTCTTAAATCTTTTTTCAACCATTTTTATAGAAAAAAAATTAATGTAGTATGACCAAAAGATGCCCTTGCTTCACATACAATAAAGACTGATGCTTAATATAAAGTAGAAATTTGGATAAGCTAAAGAGTCTTGCATCTAATACTGGAATAAAGAAGAGGACCCAAGAAAGGAAAGATAAAAGCAAGAAAAGTAATATTTAACATAATAGTGCACTTGCCAATTGACAATGTAAGTGGGTGCTTGCTGAGAAATTCTGACTAAGCAGGCTATGGGCTCTGTGGAACACATTTGAGGCTGTAAATCCATGATCAGGATTGAGAATTCAGTCCTGAATATGTCTTCCAGAATTAATAGATATGTAAATATTAAGGGAGTACACCAAATGAGTCTTTAACTCTGATCACCACATACAGTGAACACCCCTTATCCAAATGCTTTAGACTAAAGGATTCCAGATTTGGGTTTCTTTGATATAGAATATTTCATAAATAGAGAGTTATCTTCAAGGAACAACACAAGTTTCAACAGAAATGTTCTTTATGTTTCATCTTAACTTTATACACAGTATCCTGAAGTTCATCTTATACAATATTTTTAACTTGTATTCATGTTCACTATAATGCATTATTTGAGGTCAGATGTAAAATTTTCAATTTGTAGCTGTTGCAGTTTCCTCTGAGCTTTACATCCAGAACAGCCTCAAGACTGCTGGCTGACATGATCTATCCTCAAAGAATACTCCAGTTAGGACTTGACCATAATTTTAAATTTTCTTTGGGTTTCCATAAGATTATCAGCACCCCCAATAGCAGGAAATAGTCTAGAAAACTATGTCCACATTCCCAAAAATAGATTATGAATGTTTGTCTTTGTTTAGAGTGTTGATTATAAGTTGTTATGAATAATGGTCAGAAAAAAAACTAAACAAAGAAGATTAGATTCAGAGTTCTTGTTTTGAAAAGAAAAAAAAAACAGAAGGACTGGGTTGGGGATAATGCTTTTGTACCGTGTAAGGAATTGTTACTTACATCTGTTTAATAAAGTGCTCATTGACCAGCAGCCAGGAAGGAAGTTAGGCTGGGCAGTCAGACTAGGAAAATTCTGGGAAGAAGAAAGGCTCAGTCAGTAGTCACCAGCCAGATAAGAATGCCTCACTGGGTAAGGTACCAAGCCATGTGACTAAACATAGATAAGAATTATGGGTTAATTTAAGTTGTAAGAGTTAATTAATAATAAGCCTGACAGATACGTCCATCTATATGTAGTCTTGCAGTGGCACTCAAAAAAGGATTTTGGAAACTTCTGAAATTCAGATTTTTGAAATAGTGATGTTTCAGTCTGCAAATGTAAAGAAATGGGAAAAATTGAACCAACTAAAATATATTGAGTAAATAATGTTTGCTAGTAATCTTTTACATGTCCTGATCAGATGTTGATAATTGCAGGGAACATGTGACAACCAACAGGAGTGGGAAGCTGAAAGATAACAAGTAATTGCATTCAAGGAGCAGAGAAGACAAATTGGAAGTGGAGTGATAAACTCTCAAAGCCTTTCTCCAGTGACATAAGTATTCCAGAAAAGCTCTTGCCCTGCAGTCTCCTCTCCAAACAGCACTACCTGTTGTGTCCAAGTTGCGACCCCCAGAGAGACCACTAGGATCCAGTCAAGTCCAGAATGCAAAAGCAAGGTAAACACTGTACCCTTTAGCAACACTGATGCAAATACACTTCTTTTCTTTGTTCTGTACTTGTTCTCATTTATTTAGTTACAGCAGCAGAAGAGTAGACTGATATGCAACCTTGTCTGAACATTCCAGATAAAAGATTGAGCAATGGTTTCAGTAAGGAATCTTTATTTATCAATAAATCATTGTCAGAGCTACTCAAATGAGTTTTCAAAAATATCTCAGGTTGTTGCCACACAGACTCTTATGGTTACAGGGATTAAAATAATCAGTCTGGAACACATAGAATTTTTGAACTGGAAGGATGGTTAAAGAACTTCAGACCCAAGTTTTTCATCCATTCTAATTAATGCATAATGACTGGAACATGGGATGTGTGGTTAAGACAATTATACAGAAGTAAACTATTGTTTTCTTATCCAAAGATCAGAAGAAATGAAACCTATCAATTGGAAAATTAATTTTTTTAACTCTTTGTTTTCTTTTCTTGGAAGATATTGTAATCTTTAGTTTATAGTCAAAGAGATGAGAACACAATGGCTATTTAATGCATCACAGCTTGCTGTGGCATAGCCAGGCAAGGAATTCAAGTCTTTTACAAGTATCCCTCTTTCCAAAATGCAGTACGTTTACTTGGCAATATGTAATTTTTATCCACAAGCAAGACTTCAATCAACAAGAGATCTTTGATCTCTTTGTCTATGGAGTTTATTCCAAACCCTAGTGGATGCCTGAAATTTCCATTTCATATAATAATGAACTTCATATATGCTATATTTTTCTTACACATATACAGTTATGACAAAATTTTAATTCGTGGATCAAGTACAGTAGGAGATTAAAAACAATAGTTCATAATGAAATTGAGGACTTACAATAATATGCTGTAATGAATTTACTAGCATCATTACTCAGGTACTTAAGGGCCGATATTAAGTAAAGCACAAAGTACCAGAACAGAAACCCTGAGATGCTGCAGCAGACAGTGCCTGTGGTGACAGACAGCTACTTAGTGATGTATGGGCATGTGGATTCCACATTGCTTCAGTAGGGACACTACAGACAAAGCAAGATTCGTGTTTAACACAGAGGAGAGTGGTGGGCTCAGGATTTTATCACACTCCTTAGAATAGCATGTATTCAAACCCATGTGAATTGCATCTGGAATTTTGACATTAGTGCTTCTGAAAGACAGTTAAGTACAGAAAGATGATGCTACTGAAAGTGAGACAGCAGAGAGGGGATGGCCTAAGGTGCCTCCATCTCTCCATCTTGCAGACACAAAGAGCCAACAGTTCTCAAAATTTAACCCAACATATAAAAGCTACTTCTCCATCGAATGAGACTGAGATGCCGGATTTCTTCACAGGTAGCTTATTTGATCTTGTTAAAGGGCCTTTCTTCTAGGCCATTAAAACAAGTACTTTCTGCAGGGCCAGAGCACTCAAGGGCTCCGACAGCAGTTGATCAGTGAGCTATCTTTGCAAACACTGTACTTCACAGGGGCTGTAAAAGAGAGGTTCTTATCATCACACTTCTGTGATAAAACAGTGGGGGAAATACCACTGTCATTTGTAGTAGGAGGCGAAATGGCCAGACTGAGACCTGGCAGACCCCAGGGCTGCAAAGCAGCTTCACAGTCTGGGCAATCATTTTGGCTTTGTTTCATGATCTATTGTTTTGCTGGAAAATAAACCATCAGTCCTGGTGATAGCTAAGGGAACCCTAAACTCCAAGAGGCAGTGAGCTGGTCAGGAGCAGGTTCTACTAGGGGTTGGAATCATTGGGTTAAAATATGAAGTCAGTGGTCTTATGACCAGCTATAAAACTTGATTTTCAATTTAGGTCGTTTTTGGGATTTAAATAACAACATCTACTTCATAAGATTGTTGTAGAAGTTGGGTATGTTTAATATGAAGCACATTAACAAAAAGTTATGATGATGGAAAAGAACTCTGAAGCAGGAATCCTGACTCATGAAGTAGATGACAATTAACAGAGACATCCACAACTGGACAATGTGCAGAGAGTGACAACTTTGAAATATTCAGTCCTCATTGGAATGTCTTCATTAAACCCTTGCCCTCCAGGTTCATAGAACTATGTGGAAGAGGAGGCAGAAGGAGCCAGAGAGAATGAATGACAATAAGGAAACATTGTTTTGCAGATGCAATGAGAACTATTGTACAACAGGTAATAATGTACACATGAACTCACAAAGAATGAAACAACACACACAGGGCCTGCATAGATCCCTGACAGATGGGGTCCCAGTGCTGAGAGGGGAAAACAGATATGAGTACTCATCCTAGACCAAAAAACTACCTCCAATAGACAATCACTTGGTTTTATCCAGTGGTGTCTCGCTGGGTGTATGAACCACACTTAAGGGCAGGTCCCATGCCCAAAAGTAGAGGGGTAATACAAAAGATATTAAGGTAACTTAATCATACTTTTTGTAGACTTTTTGTCTCATATTTCTTTGTTTGGGCATTTCCCCCTTTTGCCTTACTAGTCTCTTGCTTGTGCTTACACAGACTCTGCAGTCATCTTTTCTTGTTCAACCTTCATTCTAAGATTATGCCATCATATCAAGCTGAACTAAAACATATACCAACAAGGTCTTCCCAGTCCTTTCAAGATAAATTAAAACCAAATGATTTATAATCAAAGTAAACCATTTTCTTTCAACTTTAAAATAACCTATTTTCACTACTGTACATAACATGCAAAGAGAAATGAGCTGACTAGTTGATTGGTTTTATGTCAACTTGACAAAAGCTAAAATCATTTCAGAAGAGGGAACCTCAGTTGAGAAAATGCTCCTATCAGACAGGACAGTAGGTAAGATTATAGTGCATTTTCATGAATGAGGATTTACATGGGAGTGCCCAGCTCATTGTACATGGTGCCTCCTCTGGGATGATGGTCCTAACTGCTTTGTAAAAGCAGGATGAGTGAGTTATGGGGGAAATGCCAGTAAACAGCATTCTTCTAATGGTCACTGCATCATCTACTGCATCCAGGTTTCTGATCTGTTTGAGTTTCTGCCATGACTACTACTTTGCTGTGAAACCAACCATAAGATGAAGTAAATCCTTTCTTCCTCATGTTTAGGTCATGCCTTTTTATCACAGAAAAAAAATTAACTAGGGGCTGGAGAAATGGCTCAGCGGTTAAGAGCGCTGACTGCTCTTCCAGAGGACCCAGGTTCAATTCCCAGCACCCACATGGCAGCTCACAACTGTCTGAAAATTCAGTTCCAGGGGACCTGACACCTTCGGACCAATGCACATAAAATAAAAGATAAATAACTCATAAAAAAATTTAAAAAAAATTAACTAAGACAAGAAGGATAGACTTTTGTCAGCCAATGAGAACCTCTTCCTCAGAAAGGTTACAGTTTTCATTATAACAACACTCCTAAGCATGGGGTTAAACTTGGAAAGCCATTTATACATTTTTGAGATTTCAAAACAAATGTTACTAGGTGAATGGGTATCTAGGATTGACACAATCATCTGACATTATAACTAACAAGAAGTAAATAAGAAATGAAGCAGAGCCAAATTTTTGGTAGAAAGAGATTCAAAGTACTAAAAGAATAAGAGAAAAATCAATTCCTGTCAGAATAGTGTTGGAGGTACTTGATTGAGTGTACAAGAGGCAGCTGTCCATCAGGGTGGAATCTATTAGAACCATGCAGAGGTAACTACAGATGGCTTGGGGTAAAGACTTCACACAGAATAAAGGCTTCACACATCTGAGCTCTAAAGAGTGACACTGTGTTGACTACAGGAGACAGACCACTGCAATTAACCATCGGGCTGCATTCCTGCATGGATCCTGGGAACTACTTAAACATACTTGCTATTCCACTATGGCCTATTAGCCGTCTCATCTATGGAAAGATATTCCCCCAGTTACAGGTCCATATTCATGTCCCATGACAAAGCATTCTTCAAAAACTGACTGTGCCAGGACTACTGAGCTGTTTTCACATGGGTTTCTATTCAAACAATATGATCATAGGAATTAAGCACACAAGTAAATATTGACAAGAACTGTCCAGAATATATAAAACCCTGGATGATCATCTTACTCAAAACCCTGGATGATCACCTTACTCTTGACAGCACAGAAAAAGATAAAACATTTAAACCAGGAATAGTCAAATCTAAGTAATTGTTAAAAATTAAATGGTGACTCTAAAAACAAGTTATGATGGAAATGCACCAACCCTCTAAAGCAATGTTAAAAACTTCATGACATTGCAGAGTTTTCCTGAGTTCCCTGCTTTCAGCAGACTTGAAGAGATTGCACTAGTAAAAATGTCAGCCACAGAGTTTGTCTTGTACCTCATTACCTGGAAAGACTACTGGGGCTTTTACACTCTTCCAAATGACTATTTATAGCCTCACTCCCTGACCTTGTACACCAATGACGAATCACTGCAAAACATTTAAAGAAAAGAGAATAACAAAATACAAACTTTGCATAAGCATTAATTCTTTGACTTGGGGGGTCTCAAAGAAGAAACATGAGGTAAATTGCTGCTTTGGCTTAAAATTAAAGATGGACTATTTATTCACATTAAACCAAGAAAACTATAAAAACAGCAGTATTGCTATTGCTTCTCAGTACTTCCCTATGGTGTTACCTAATCTTTCCCAACATTGCAAGAGTCTTAAAAAGACATTCCATACCTTATTAAGTTGTAGGAAACAGCATATATTTTACAATACTTTAAGGTGAACAAAATAATAAAAATGCAAAGTCACTATTGAGTAAATACTGGCATTAAGTAGGAAGCAAATGTCTGAAGAGCTAACTAATGAAAAAATATGAGAAGCTGAGAACAAGATAAAAAGTGGGGAAACAAGGTCATAGATCTGAGTCAAGTGTGTTTCTCAGAACTCATCATTGATGAAGGAAGCATAAGCTTTGGATTCTGATGCATCATTTTTAAAAGCCACTATCTGCACTCATAACTTTGGAATATTTTAGCCTATCTGACCCTCAGTATTCTAATCTGCATGAGACGTTGTGGAGACATTTTAATTTCTTCAGTGGGGGAATTTTGAGAAAATTTAATTGAACTTCCAAATTAGTAGATTTCCTAGACTGCACAAACAAAAAACACTAGAGGGCAATTCATGATTGATTAGAGAGGATCCCGGAAAGCTTTTATTTACCAAAAGTCACACTTACATTTCAAGGGAATGAGTGAGACACAAAGTCAAGAAGACAGTCCTGTCTCTAAAGGTGGAGACAGTACATCATTCTTTCATCAGAAAGAAATGGCTATGACCTATAGTACTAGTGGAACCCCAAAACGATTCTGGAGAAATCAGGGTTTCCTGCATCTTTTTCATAAAGGAGAGAGATAGCATGCACTTGGATGCTATGCTAGTTAGGGTTTGCTGTCAATTTGTCATTAATCGAAGTTACCTAAGAACGTTGTATATTAATTGAGAAATTGCCTGTACAAGGTTGGCCTGCAGCATATCTGTGGGGCATTTTCTTGACTGCTAAATGATGGAGAAGGGCCAAGCCCACTGTAGGCAGTATTGTTCCTGGATAGTCCTGATGTGTATAAAAAATTGTTTGAGCATGAACCAGTGGAGCAAGCTAGCAATGAGTGTTCCTTCATAGTTTCTGCTTCAAGTTCCTGCCCTGTTTTCATCTCTGCCTTGCCTACATCCCTGTGCTGACTTCTATGCTGGACTGTTACCTGGAAGTAAAACCCCAAAAAAATCTCTTTTCTTCTTCCAGATTCTTTTAGCTATGCTGTTTACCAGAGAAACAGAAACCAAACAATGACAAAATTTAGTACCAGCAGAGTGTGACTGGTGCTTTGATATTGAAGGAATTTGAGAGTTTAGAGTTGGGAAGGGGATTGAATCCTCAAAGTATAATGGGTTTCTACGGGAACCTGAAAAATGAGAGAGTAGAAATAAGTGGAGGCCTGGATTGTTATGTCTCAGAATGAAGCAAGGACTCTAGTCGGGCTACTGGTATAATATTTTGGACTAGGAACCAGTGAATTATGAAACTTTTGTCTTGCTGGGAAAATACATGTAGTTAGCTGGAGCTGGAAAATAATCTCTGGTTATTAAGAACTCAGTGTGATTGAAGGAAAATATTCCTGAAAAAAAAAAATCCTTAGGATCAGCACACAGAAGATGTTGTCCAGAGGGACTAAAGGCTCTATCTCAAGATAACAGTTGAATTTGTCAGCTTGTAAGAATCTCACATGTGGTATTAGTTTCAGAGAGACTAAGGGAGAAGAATACTTGACACTATGAAAGCCCGGTGGGAGAAAGTCTCATGGAAAAAGACAGGAATCTTGAGATAACCACCACGGACAGTGACCTGTAGACAGTCCTTGAGTTGTCCTGAGTCTATGAGGGAGACTGTGTGTTGCAGGTGGCAGAGCAGGAAAAGAGGAACTGTCTGAACCTTCTGGAGCCCAGAAGATTATAAGTGAGTTTGAGATGTTGGACACTGAGGTCTTTACACCTTTGCTTTCATCTGATTGGAATTATGCCCTTTTCCTTCTGGAATAAGAAAAGTATATAATTTATTTTTATTTTCTGGGAATAGACAGTTAAGACACTTTGTGTTTAACTTGAACTTTTAAATTTGGGGGATTTTTTTAAACTGTTACACTTTTAAAGTTGTATTACATTTTGTATTACTAAATTACTTTATTAGAATTTGATCTTGGGGATCTTGTGTTTGTGTGTCATGTTGAAAAGAAGTGAATTATATTGGTTAGTTTTTTGGCAAATTTAATATCAACTATAATCTCCTGGGAAGAAAGAATTTTATTTGAGAAATTTCCCCCATCAAATTGTCCTTTTATATAGCTGTGATCATTTTTAAATTGCTGACGATGTAGGAAGAATCAGCTCATTGTGGATGGTTCTACTCTCAGGCAGATGTCCTGGGTGAAATAAGAAAGCTAGATGAATATAAGCCAAAGACAGAAACCAATAAACAATGTTCCTCTGTGACTTCTTCAAACTCCTACCTTGAGTCCTGTCTTGAATACTCTTGATAATATTCTGTGACCAAGTAAACTTTTTTCATCCCCAGGTTGCTTTAGGTCATGGTGTTAGCTTCTGTCAACTTGACACAATCTAGTTTTTGTCAAGTTAGGACAACTTGACACAGTCATTTAGAAAGAGGGAACCTCAAGTGAGAAAACCTCTTTTTCTCTGCACGAGTCTGTGGCAGAATTTTCTGAATTCAGAAGTGATGTGGTCAGTGCTGTCCCCAGGCAATGTTCCTCCATGGTCTCTGCTTCAGTGTTTCCTCCAGGTCCTCCCCATGAGCTCTGACATCCTTCATAATGGGATATAAGATGAAATAAACCCTTTCCTTTCCAAGTTTCTCTTGGTTATAATATGTTTATTATATAGCAATCGATAGCAAATCAGGACAGTAACACAAAAGGAAATTAAAGCAGCTGTGTTTGTGAGAATCCCAACTGAAGGAGCCTATGTATTTAGAATTGTCTATCCAATTGTGTTCCCCTGGTGGTAAGAATTGAGGCATGGGCTGAGCAGTGGTGGTACATGACTTTAATCCCAGTTCTCGGGAGGCCGAGGCAGGCAGATCTCTATGAGTATGAGGCCAACCTGGTCTACAAAGTGAGTTCCAGAGATCCAAAGCTATTGTTACACAGGAAAACCCTGATTTGTAAAACCAAAATGATCACAATAATTACAACAATGGCAGCAATAATGATCATGGTGATAATAATAATAGTAATAATTGGGGTACAAGGAAAGTATGTGGCATTATTTAGTGTCAAGTAAATAGTTATCAATATTTTATGCTCCAGAACACTTGAATGTAACATTTTGGACCCTTATTATTATAAAGATTAAAAACTCAATATGCTCTCCACATTGAACTGAACTACAGATGAACAAGGGAAAAAGACTATAGTAGCCCATGTAGCACTGAGTTTATGTTTGAGACATCAGTAAGAATCATAGGTAAAGGTCATGTGTAGCTTATTGGTACAACATTTATCAAGCATTCATGTGACCCTGTGTTAGATCCTAGTTACAGGCAGACAGACACGAACACATGCACACACACGTGCACACACACAGAGACATAAACACATGCACACACACACATGAACACACAGAGAGACACACACACACGCACACACACGCATTCCCCAGAGCAGCATCAGCTTGGTATGATGACGTAATCCTAGAATGAAGGATGAGCAAGAAAAGATGACTGCAGAGTCTATGTAAACACACTTACCTTCTTACTTCAGACACTGCATTGGTGGGACTCTTCCATGTGTTAGGTGGATAATTTCTCTTTAATACCTTCAAACTGTGAAGGAGGGCTATTTATTGCATGACATTATTCAAGCCTCATATGCCTCAGTTGAGTGGTTCCTCAAATACCTGAATATCACAATGTTTTTACTTATTAGGTCTTATATAACATTTTAATTTAATATTTTATATTTTCTCTACAAATAATTTTGATAGACACTCAACATTTGTAAACATTTATGGGGATCAGAATATCTTAAGCATTAACATCTACGAACACAAACATCTGCACTGATGACCAATTGACCATCAGTATGTTCATCTGCAAGACAAGAATGCTCTACCCTGTGAATTCTACCCACATTCCCATCTTCATCATCAGTTAAAATCTGTAAAGTAGCACTGTTTCTAACTTAATCAAATACAAAGCAAATCAAACATGTAGTTTTTCAAATGAGAGTCAGATACCTTCACAATACACCATATAAACAAATGCTTCACTGAATTTAGAATAAAAATGAGGGAAGAGCTACATCAGTACAAATGTGATTCACTCAGAACAACAGTCCTGATGAGTGGTACCACAGCACGTTAGGAAGGAACATTCAGTTCTGCCAACCATCAACTTTGAACCTTACCAACTTCGTCTTGTGTTTATTTTGCTTTTCCTTAAGAGCTGTAAGTGTAAGAATACATATTTTACGTTTAATTAACTATGAGATTTAAATCTTTCTTGACTCAAAACAGTAATTTTTATTTACTCTTTTGAATCTATATGCATCAAAATTGCCGTATTTATCCTATGAACTTAAGAAATGAATAGACTTGTTCAGTCACCACTACAAGGAAGGTCACACTGTCCCATGAGCCCCAATATTGTCCCATTAATCATTTGTAACCCACTCCTCCCCCCCCCATACTTTAATACTGGAAGTGAGATTTTAAGTTCTCCATTTCTGTAGCTTTATATTGAAAGTATCTCATTTTCTTGGGCTCCTATACTCCATTGACTTCTGCAGGTATAGTTTTTCCTTCAAAGCTTCAAAGCTGTAGTACACAGATAATCCATTCCTTTTCATGCAAAGTAGGGATTCCAATTCATAGCTAAACTAGTTTGCTTATTCACTCATGCAATTAGGTTGCACCCTTCTTAGGCAATTATGAGTAAAGATGATATAAACTTGAGGCATGAACGTTTTTGTGTGAAAATTAGTGTTATGCAAATAGCATTGGGGTGGCCTTATTTTATAATATATATATATATTTAAATATATTTAAATTTATAAGAAATTGCTTTAAAAGGGGGGTATGCATATGTATATATCAATATCATCAGGGTTAAGAGAGCTTACTGCACTTGCAGAGGACCTGAGTTTTCTTCACAGAACTCACATCAGTCAGGCATCAGGTGGCTCACAACTGTCTTTAACTCCAGCTGCAAGAGATCCAATACCTATGTTGGCTTCTGCAGGCATGTGCATTCATATGCACATACCTTCACCCAGACAAGAACATATATACGTAATTTAGAAATAAAAATAATTCTTGAAAAAAGAAAGAGAGAGGAGCTGGAGAGATGACCTTGCAGTTATGAGCATCAGTTGCTCTTTCACAGGACCCAGGCTCAGTTCTCAGCTCCCAGAGGGTGGTTCACATCCGCTTGTAGTTCCAGTTCCAGAAAATCTTATGTGATGCACAGATATACATGCAGGTAAAGCACCCATACATATGAAAATATAAGAATTAAAGAAACCTTTTAATTGCATATAACCATAGAACCTTCATCTGGCGATGGATGGAGATAGAGACAGAGACCCACATTGGAACACAGGACTTAACTCCATAGGTCCAAATGAGAAGCAGAAGGAGGGAGAACGCGAGCAAGGAAGGCAGGATCAGAGGGAGCCTTCACCTGACAATTGATGGAGATTGAGACAGAGACCCACATTGGAGCACTGGACTGAGTCCCCAAGATCCAAATGAGGAGCAGAAGGAGGCAGAACATGAACAAGTAAGTCAGGACCGCGAGGGGTGCGTTCACCCACTGATACAAGGGGACTGATCGAATGAGAGCTCACCAAGGCCAGCTGGACTGGGACTGAACGAGCATGTGTGATCAAACAGGATTCTCTGAATGTGTCTGACAAGGGGGCTGACTGAGAAGCCATTAATAATGGCACTAGGACTTGTTTCGTCTACATGTACTGGCTTTTTGGCATCCTAGTCTGTTTGGATGCTCACCTTCCTAGACCTGGAGGGAGGGGGGAGAAACGTGAACTTCCCACAGGGCAGGAAACCCTGACTGCTCTTAGGACTGGAGAGGGAGGAAGAGAGGGAGTGGGGGGAGTGGGAGGGTATTGGGAGGAGAGGAGGAAGTGGAAATTTTTATAAATTAATAATAATAATAATAATAATAATAATAAAAAGAAAAAAGAGAGAGAATGCCAGTGTTTGTGCACTCTGTGCATCCCCTGAAGCCGTGCATGAGAACTTCGGTTGCTCAGGATTTTTGGCCATGCCAACAGGCTCTGCAATGTCACTTACTACAGAGCTGATTCTAATTCTCTAAGAGCTAATGGAGACAAGCAACTGTTTGCACTTACTTGTCACCTGTAAATTATTCTTGCTCAAATATTTGATCATTTATTTTTTTCACCCTTTGATTTGGGTTTTTGTCTATTACAGATTATTGATAATAAATTTATATTCTGAATTTTAGTGTTTTTCAGATACATGGATTACAAATATTCTTCCAGTACATAGTTTGTCCTTTTAATTTTTTTGATGAAGTCTTTTACATACATGATCATTTTGATTATGGTCAGTTTCCCCTTCTCATTTGTGTTTTACACTTTTAGAATTATTGTCTATGTAGATGTTTTCTTTTGCTGAAATTTCATACTACTATATCCATTTTCAAAGGACTATTCCTGACTGGAAGTAAAGGTTTCTTACTGACTGTCACTTGATTGCCACCATTGTCATAGGATGACTTAAGACCTGTAAATACAAAGACAGTGTTTTGTCTTCTATCAGCCTTATCAAATCTCTTTATTATTCCTTGACCAAGATTCTTTCTCAACTTTGTCTAGACTTGGCTTCTCATTTCTGGATACATCGAATTCAAGAAAGAAGTACTAAAAGAAAACTGTATGGCAAAATATTCATTGGCTTGGTGGTAGGGTAGATTTGGAAGTTCTCCCTAAGCCAATCATCTTTCTGTTGCTGTAATAAATACCCCAAAGAACTGACAGAAGAGGAGAGGAGGCTTATTTGGACTCATAGCTTCAGAAGTTTCGCTCCACAGTCTGCTGCACCATAGCTTGATGGTGTGAGGGTGGAGTCTAGAACACTGCTTAATCTCATGGCAGCCAGAAAACAGGAGTGGGGAAGAAGGAAAGAAGAAAGAGTGGCCAAAAGAGGGAGTCGGGTTCTCTAGAGCTGCAGTTACTGACTTACAGGCTGCTATGAGGTGCCTAACACAGGTGCTAGGAACTGACTTAAGTACTCTAGGAGAGCAGTATGTGCTCTGAACCACTGAGCCATCTCTCCAGCACGGGTCGGTGACTTTTCAGAGGAACTTCAGGAAGTAGGGAACTTAGAGTGTATGTCTTACTCAAGGGAGTCTCAGTTTCTCTATCTCTGTCTGTCTGTCTGTCTCCCCTTTTGCCCTTCCTCCTCCTTCTCATCCCCAGAGAATTTAAAAATAAAATAAACCTGAGTAAAAATAAAGTGTCCACCAGCTCCCAGAACACCCCCTGTTGTGACCCTTCAACCTCAGTCTTTGCAGGGCCTTCCAGACCCAACCTGTAGCACTTGTTTGCCTTAAACCCCTCTAGTGCTATTTGTGTCTTACATCCTCAGCAAATATTCCGTGAATCTTGCCCTTGGCTTTTATCAGAGCAAGACAAAATGAGTGCACTAAACCATTTTGACAAGAACTGGAATATCTGCCAAATGTTCGATTTCATTGTATTTTAGTGTATTCTGTACACTTGAGAAACACAGTTGTCTTGAATGATTGAATAAAGCTTAGCACTTAACTTCTACAATCGAGCTTGTAGGAACTAACTGCTTTGATTCCACTATACAGCTATGTCTGTTTCCCTGGCTCCAATCAAAGATCATTTCCAGAAGTGAATATGTGATATTTCTCACTGCAACCAGTCTAGAAATATTACATAATCAAACATTAGTTTATTCTGTCACCTTTAATAAAATTTTGTGTATAATTTTCTCCTTTATAAGTTAATATAGCTCTCAGAAAAAAAATTATTTCCCTTAAGAAATTTAGATGTTCTGAGTTTTCCAATAACCCAAGTATCTCCCTGCTGCCGTGTCTCATCCTTCACTGTTTACCAGAGGGCTTGGAGTCAATGCAGCCTCCTGTAAATACGCGTCCTGGAACTGATCATTTCCGCTGCTTCCCACTTCCCATCAATTCACTGCATGTGCGCTCCCACAGGAATGGGAATGAATGAATCCCTGACACCCTGGGGAACAAAGGCCTTAATAAGCATTTTCTGGGACTTTTACATCTACCCAGCAGAAATTCTTTTTTCCTTCTGAAATTATTTTACAAGCAGCGAGATTCCCATGGTCTCTGCTCACATCTCATACCTTAGTCTCCTTTCCTGTGTGCTAGAGGCCTCTGCACATGCTAATGGAATTCACTCTGGGATGAGGATCATTAAGTGAAAGAACTGAAGCAAACTGGACAATGAAAGATCCAATTTGTTCCTGGTCATCACAATGGGCATTGATACTAATGAGTTTGTCAGTTTTTATTTAATTTACACAGTCTGTGGCCATATCTAGAAACGTTTTGCTTGATTTTAAGATACAATTAGTTGAAAAGCTTACCTGTGCTCTTTGGAGTTTACTTTCCTATTAATTAGAATTAAAACAGTTGCCTCCATGAAAGCCAGAGACACTGATAGTAAGTCAGGAACTTCAGTGCCTTTTCCCAGGATGGGAAGCGAGAGGCCTCCTCAGAGGCATCTCCTCCCAAGAGAAGGGAAGAGCAAAGTCCCCTTGGCCCAGGTACAGAATCATTCCATGAAATTGGGAGTTGTAACTTTTCCAGAAAATTAGGGTGATGTCAGCACTGACTGGAATTGATAAAATCCTGTTTATTGCCTCTGCTGTGATCCTTCCTCCAGATAGTGCTTCCCTCTCCAGGGCTAGAACTCTTGTGTGCTATCTCTGCAGCCTTGTCTGCACCCTTTGCCACTGAGCAAAGTTTCTCTGAACAAGGCCTCTGCCTTATTGTCTGGCTTCCTCGTCCGTCCTGCTCCTGCCCCCTGCTCATTTCACCCTGCTCTACATTTTCTTTTCTAGACAGCTCCTAGGAAATTGTTCTAAAATTAATTTGTGCTCTCTCTGGTTCAGCCATCTCTCCACATTTCTCTTTAAACACATCCTCTTTTACATTTTCTGTTGCAGGTCCTTTTGTCTTGTCTAGATGCCAAGTTATATACAGCAAAGTTTTCTCATGTTATCACGTCTCTTTCCAAAAGGCCATCTTCTTCCAATACTGTTACTTTGAATATAAGATGTACTGAGAATTGTATGACATGCTGGGTGTCTGCCAGAGTAAAGTCAAAAGCACAGCCCGGTTAAGCAGTGATGGTGCACACCTTTAATCCCAACACTCGGGAAGCAAAAGCAGGAGGATCTCTGTGAGTTTGAGGTCAGCCTGGTCTTGTAGTAAGTTACAGGCAGCCAGGACTGTTACACAGACAAACACTATCTAAAACAACCAAAAAGTACAGTCAGTAAGCCAGTCATTAAAGAAAGCATTAGGGAATATAGATGTTGGTTTAGCATGAGATATTGCTCACCCTAAGAAGCCCAAACACCGAGTTACTGTGTCTTTGTTTAAGTTATTCCAAATACCATCAGTTGCCAATGTTCTACACTCAGTTTAGGGTAATCCTATAACCATCCTAAGTGTCCTATCAGGACCCAAACAGTAAATTGGCTGGCAAAAACTCAGAGTGTAACAACTAAGGATGAAGAATGGGAAGCTGAAAACTTTTCTATTCCCAAATCCTGCTTTTCATCCTAATAGTTATACAAGTCTATGAGGGATAACTTAACCAAGGTTACAGCAGGAGGTCAAAATCCAAGATGCCTGCTATCATCATTGTGACAAAATTCCTGAAAAGGGCAGCTTAGAGGAGAAGAGATCTGTTTTCCTCATTGGCTTCAGAGGGTTCGGTCAACATTGAGGTAAGGCAGGACATATGGCTGAAGGGTATGGAGAAACAGCGGCTCACCTCACAGAAGCCTGGAAGCAGAAAGGCACAGGACAGGGACACCTAGGGCCCTCAGAGGCAGAGCCACAGGGCTGCCTTCTCCTGCTAGGCTCCACTGGACTAGTCTACTGATGAAGCTGGCCCTCATTGTCCTGTCACCTCCCAAGGACTGATGATAACAGGGAAGCACCGAGGGACTCCAGAACGGGAGCCTCTAGGGAATGCTTCATGTGCAAATCACGACAACACCTGCTTTGCAGACTCCAGTCTTCTTTTCTATCAGAAAAGTAAGGAAAAAAGGTCTTTGCATTAAACAGCTTTACCGTTGGCTTGTGCCTGCTGCTGACGTTGCTAGTGTGCTGGATTTGTTGATCAGGTCTAAAAGTCTGCTCCTGATGGAGTCTTTAAATTCTTCAGAATGTATCATCTTCATGCAGAAATAATTTGTCTTTTTGCTTTCCTGTATGTCTTTCTCTTGTAAGTCCCTGGGGTCAGATTGGGGGAGGGATTGGACAAGAAGTAATCACCCCGACATGGGAGAAGACATTTTCTTTAAGCAGAGAAGGTGACACAACAGAAAGAATACTAATCTGAGGCTCAGGCAGTGAACAGCTTGTCGTATAAGCACGAAACCCTAGATGTTCTGTGCTAGTGCACACCTAGAACCCCAGCACTTCAGAGGCAGAGCCGGGAAAACCCATGGGAATTACTGACTAGTCAGTCTAACAGAATTGATAAGCTTAGATCACACACACACACACACACACACACACACACACACACACCCTCATCCCAAAGCAGTAAGGTGGAGAATAATTGAGGAAGACAGTGACACTGACCTCTGGCCTCAGCATGACTATATGTTTATGTGACCCTTGCACACACACTTTCACATGCATAATTACACACACAATACAGCTGAAAAGTATTCACTAATTCTAATGTATAAAATAATATAAACTTAAAGAGAAAAATTTTTTGTAATTTTGAATGTGAATCTCAAAAAACAAAACTGAAAACAGAATATATAAGAGCTATGGAAGTTCTGACAGTAATGAAGACAAAGAGGGGGACAGTAATTTTGTCAGTGGAGCTGTGGAGAACAGACTTTATAGTGCATGAACCATCAGCAAACATATTCATTCTCTGAAGAACAAGGATGCTGCTGGGAACTACTGCAGAGCATCTTTTATTCATAGCTGATTCGAGACGAGGGTATCAAATTCTTTCCTTCTTTTTCTTTCCTTCTGTCTTCTATCATTTGCTTGTTAAAATTTAAATAAATTTGGTTAGTAATAGTAATCGGTTTCATTGTGCATGTGTGTGTGTTTGCTTATGAATGTGACCCCAGCATTGCCCCCTTTCAGCCCTCCCTGCTGACCCACTTTCTGCATCAAACACTCCCTGCTCCTGCTTCCATGTATATATTCTCAGACCTGCCATCTTGTCATCACAGCTTTGGACCTCTTTCTTTCCTCTCAGTCTGTTTTCTGCCTTCAAATCCTACACATATGCATGTAAAAATAAACCCAAGTTGCACATATAGGAGAAAACACATGATATTTATCTTCCTGAGTCTGGCTTACTTGATTTAGCATCATGATCTCCAATTCCACCTATTTTCCTTCCCATGTCAAAATTTCACCGTTTACAAAAGAATAAGAACTCTTTATGCATCTGAAATACATTTGCTTTACCTATTTCATCTGCTGATGAACTTCTAGACTGACTGTGTAGCTTGGCTATTGTGAAAGAGCAGCAATAAGGATGGGTGTGCAGAGAGCCATACAATATGTTGATTTTCAGTTCCTTAAATATGGAGCCAGGAGTGTCATAACTGCTAAGAAATTTTTACTTTTATTTTTGAAGAACTTCCCGCTGGCTTCTATAATGGCTGCACCTTTTCTCATTCCTACCAGCATGGATAAGCTTCACTTTCTTCACAGGCTTCACAGGCACTTGTGGCCCTCTGATCTCTTGATGACAGTCATTTTGACTGCTGTGAGATAGATTCTCAGTGTAGGTTTGGGGAGGCATTATTTACTTGTTTTGTTTTCTTTTTTTTTTTGAAAGTAATTTTATTAAATTATAAAAAGTTTCCATTTACGCCCCTCCTCCCAATGCACTCCCACTCCCCCCCCTCCCTCTCCTCCTCCCTCTTTGTCCCCAAGGGCAGTCAGGGTCTCCTGCCCTGTGGGAAGTCCAAGTTCCTCCCACCTCCCTCCAGGTCCAGGAAGGTGAGCATCCAAACAGACTGGATCCCAAAAATCCAGTATATGCAGAGGAAACCAGTCCCAGTGTCATTGTCAATGGCTTCTCAGAAAGACTGCAGGCCAGCCACATTCAGAAAATCCGGCCACATTCAGAGAATCTGGTTGGATCACATGCTCGTTCAGTCACGGTCCATCTGGCCTTGGTAAACTCTCATTAGATCCGACCCCTTGTATCAGTGGGTGATAGTATCCCTCGCAGTCCTTCGTCATTTTCTTCCTCCTTCTGCTCCTCATTTGGATCTTGGGGGACTCATTTCGGTGCTCCAACGCGGGCCTCCACCTGTATCGCCATCCAACGCCAGATGAAGGATCTATGGTGATAAGCAAAATATTCATCAGTATGGTCACGGGCCAAGGCCGGTTCAGGCACCCCCTCCTCTGGCCAGAGAACAATCTGGGGATCTCTCCTTGGACCTGGGATCCCATATATAATCAAGTTTCCTGTAAACTCTAATATGACTCCCTTAGTTGAAATATATTCTTCCCTGATCCCACATTCATCCTTCCTCCCTTCCCCCCATCCCGGTCAACCGAGCTTTCTCCATTCCTCCCCTACTCCCTTCTCTCTAACCCTCTCCCCTTCCAACAACCCTCCCACCCACCCCCCATGCACCCAAGGTTACCTGGGACTCTTGACTATTTCCTACCTCCTGGCGGATAGCTAAATAATCTTCATCAAGTTCGTCTTCTTATTTAGCTTCTCTAGGATCACGAATAATAGGCTCAAAGACCTTTAATTATGGTTAGAATCCACTTATGAGTGAATACATACCGTGTTCCTCTTTTTGGGTCTGGCTTACCTCACTCAGTAAAGCGTTTTCTATGTCCATCCATTTGCATGCAAAATTCAAGATGTCATTATTTTTTACCGCTGAGTAAAACTCTAATGTGTATATGTTCCACACCTTTTTTAACCATTCTTCTATTGAGGGGCACCTAGGCTGTTTCCAGGTTCTGGCTATTACAAATAGTGCTGCTATGAACATAGTTGAACAAATGCTTTTGTGGTATGATAGGGCATCTCTTGGGTATATTCCCAAGAGAGGAATTGCTGGGTCCTGAGGGAGGTTGACTCCCAGTTTCCTGAGAAACCGCCACACTGATTTCCAAAGTGGCTGCACAAGTTTGCATTCCCACCAACAATGGATGAGTGTTCCCCTCATTCCACATCCTCTCCAGCATAGACTATCATTGGTGTTTTTGAGTTTAGCTATTCTGACAGGTGTAAGATGGTATCTCAAAGTGGTTTTGATTTGCATTTCCCTGATCGCTAAGGAGGTTGAGCATGACCTTAAGTGTCTTCTGGCCATTTGAAGTTCATCTGTTGTGAATTCTCTGTTCAGATCAGTACCCCATTTTTTAATTGGGTTAATTAGAGTTTTAGTGTCTAGTTTCTTGAGTTCTTTGTATATTCTGGAGATCAGACCTTTGCCTGATGAGGGGTTGGTGAAGATCTTCTCCCAGTCAGAAGGCAGCCTTTTTGTCTTACTGACAGTGTCCTTTGCTTTACAGAAGCTTCTCAGTTTCAGCAGGTCCCATTTATTCATCGTTTCTCTTATTGTCTGTGCTACTGGGGTCCTACTTAGGAAGTGGCCTCCTGTGCCTATATCTTGTAGACTACTTCCCACTTTCTCTTCTATCAGGTTCAAAGTGGACAGATTGATGTTGATGTCTTTAATCCATTTGGACTTGAGTTTTGTGCATGGTGATAGATATGGATCTATTTTCATTCTTCTACAGGTTGACATCCAGTTATGCCAGCACCATTTGTTAAAGACGCTTTCCTTCTTCCATTGTATACCTTTAGCTCCCTTGTCAAAAATTAGGTGTTCATAGGTTTGAGGGTTAGTATCTGGGTCTTCTATTCGATTCCATAGGTCGACTTCTCTGTTCTTATGCCAATACCAGGCTGTTTTCAATACTGTAGCTCTGTAATAGAGTTTGAAGTCAGGGATGGTAATGCCTCCAGAAGTTCCTTTATTGTATAAGATTGTTTTGGCTATCCTGGGTTTTTTGTTTTTCCATATAAACTTGATTATTGTTCTCTCAAGGTCTGTGAAGAAGTTTGATGGGATTTTGATGGGAATTGCATTGAATCTATAGATTGCTTTTGGTAGAATTGCCATTTTTACTATGTTGATTCTCCCAATCCAAGAGCAGGGGAGGTCTTTCCATTTTCTGGTATCCTCCTCAATTTCTTTCTTCAAAGACTTAAAGTTTTTGTCAAATAGGTCTTTCACATCCTTGGTTAGAGTAACCCCAAGATATTTTATGCTATTTGTGGCTATCGTGAAAGGTGATGTTTCTCTGATTTCCGTCTCCGTTTCTTTATCCTTTGTGTATAGGAGTGCCACTGATTTTTTGGAGTTGATCTTGTATCCTGCCACGTTACTAAAGGTGTTTATCAGCTGTAGGAGTTCTTTGGTAGAGTTTTTGGGGTCGCTTATGTACACTATCATATCGTCAGCAAATAACGAAAGTTTAACTTCATCCTTTCCGATTCAAATCCCCTTGATCCCCTTATATTGTCTTATTGCTATTGCTAGAACTTCAAGCACTATATTGAAGAGGTATGGAGAGAGTGGACAGCCTTGTCGTGTTCCTGATTTTAGTGGAAAGGCTTTGAGTTTCTCTCCATTCAATTTGATGTTAGCTGTCGGCTTGCTGTATATTGCTTTTATTATATTTAGGTATGATCCTTGTATCCCCAGTGATAAAAGTGATAACACCTTTATCATAAATGGGTGTTGAATTTTGTCAAACGCTTTTTCAGCATCCAATGAAATGATCATATGTTTTTTTTCTTTCAGTTTATTTATATGATGGATTACATTGATAGATTTGCGTATGTTGAACCATCCCTGCATCTCTGGGACGAAGCCTACTTGATCATAATGGATAATTTTTCTAATGTGTTCTTGGATTCGGTTTGCCAGTATTTTATTGAGAATTTTCGCATCGATGTTCATGAGTGAGATTGGCCTGTAATTCTCTTTCTTGGTTGTGTCTTTGTGTGGTTTTGGTATTAGGGTGACTGTAGCTTCATAAAAGGAGTTTGGCAGTGACTTTTCTTTTTCTATATTGTGGAATACATTAAGGAGTATAGGTATTAGCTCTTCCTGGAAGTTCTGGTAGAATTCTGCATTGAAACCATCTGGTCCTGGGCTTTTTTTGGTAGGGAGATTTTTGATAACAGCTTCTAGTTCTTCACGACTAACAGGTCTATTTAGATTGTTCACCTGGTCTTGGTTCAACTTTGGTATATGGTACTTATCTAAAAAAATGTCCATTTCTTTTACATTTTCCAACTTTGTGGCATATAAACTTTCGTAGTAAGATCTAATGATTCTCTGAATTTCCTCTGTGTCTGTGGTTATGTCCCCCTTTTCATTTCTGATCCTATTAATTTGCAAGTTCTCTCTCTGCCGTTTGATTAGTTTGGATAGGGGTTTGTGAATCTTGTTAATTTTCTCCAAGAACCAGCTTTTTGCTTCATTGATTCTTTGAATTGTTTTCTGTATTTCTATTTTGTTGATTTCAGCCCTCAGTTTGATTATTTCCAGTCTTCTACTCCTCCTGGGTAAATCAACTTCTTTTTTTTCTAGAGCTTTCAAGTGTGTTGTTAAGTCTCCAATGTGTGCTTTCTCCGTTTTCTTTAGGTGGGCACTTAGTGCTATGAACTTTCCTCTTAGCACTGCTTTCATTGTGTCCCATAGGTTTGAATACGTTGAGTCTTTGTTTTCATTATATTCAAGGAAGACTTTAATTTCTTTCTTAATTTCTTCCTTGACCCAGGGGTGATTTAGTAGTTGACTGTTCAACTTCCATGAGTTTGTTGGCTTCCTGGGGGTACCATTGTTGTTGAATTCTAATTTTAATCCATGGTGATCTGACAAGACACAGGTGGTTACTGATATTTTTTTGTGTCTGTGGAAGTTTGCTTTGTTACCAAGTATGTGGTCAATTTTCGAGAAGGTTCCATGAGCTGCAGAGAAGAAGGTATACTCTTTCCTATTTGGGTGGAGTGTTCTATAGATGTCTGTTAAGTCCATTTGATTCAGTACCTCCAATAAATCTCTTATTTCTCTGTTAGGTTTCTGTCTGATTGTCCTGTCCATTGGTGAGAGAGGAGTGTTGAAGTCTCCTACTATTAGTGTGTGTGGTTTGATGACTGCCTTGAGTTCTAGAAGAGTTTCTTTTACATATGTGGGTGCCTTTATATTAGGGGCATAGATATTCAAGATTGAGACTTCTTCCTGATGAATTGTTCCTGTTATGAGTATGAAATGTCCATCTCCATCTCTTCTGATTGATTTTAGTTTGAAGTCGATTTTGTTAGATATTAGAATGTCCACACCCGCTTGTTTCTTAGGTCCATTTGCTTGGAAAACCTTTTCCCAACCCTTTACTCTGAGTAGGTGTCTGTCTTTGTGGTTGAGGTGTGTTTCTTGTAGACAGCAGAATGTTGGATCCTGTTTTCGTATCCAATCTCTAAGTCTGTGCCTCTTTATAGGTGAGTTGAGTCCATTGATATTAAGTGATATTAATGACCAGTGATCGATGACTCCGGTCATTTTTTTGGGTAGTAGAGTGTATGTGTTTTCCTTCTTTGAGTTGTGCTTGTGACAGGTCGCTAGATGTTTGAGTTAATGTAGGCAGTGTTGGGAATGTTGGATTCCTTGGGTTGTGATTCTCCTTCTTGTATTCTCTGTAAGGCTGGATTAGTAGCTACGTATTGTTTAAATTTGTTTTTATCCTGGAATATTTTGTTTTCTCCGTTGATAGTGAACAATAGCTTGGCTGGGTAAAGTAGTCTGGGTTTGCATCCATTGTCTCTTAGTTTCTGCAGTACCTCTATCCAGGACCTTCTGGCTTTCATGGTTTCCATCGAGAAGTCTGGTGTAAGTCTGATAGGTTTACCTTTATAAGTTACTTGACCTTTTTCCTTTGCAGCTCTCAATATCCTTTCTTTAGTCTGAATGCTTTGTGTTTTGATTATTATATGACGAGGGGATGTTTTTTTCTGATCCAGTCTATTCGGTGTTCTGTATGCTTCTTGAACCTTCATAGGAATATCGTTCTTTAGGATGGGAAAGTTTTCTTCTATAATTTTGTTGAGTATATTTTCTGGACCTTTGAAATGCAATTCTTCTCCTTCTTCTACTCCTATTATTCTTAGATTTGGTTTTTTTATTGTGTCCCACAGTTCCTGAATGTTTTGTGATGAGAATTTGTTGGATTTGCTGTTTTCTTTGGTCAGAGTGTTTAATTTCTCTATGGTGTCCTCAGAGTCTGAGATTCTTTCTTCTATCTCTTGTATTCTATTGGTTAAGCTTGTTTCTGAAGTCTCTGTTCGTTTACCCAGATTTTCCATAGCCAGCCGGCTCTCGGTTTGTGATTTCTTCATTGACTCCATTTCAGTTTTCAAATCTTGAACTGTTTCTATTACCTGTTTGATTGTTTTTTCTTGGTTTCCCAGAATTTCATTTACGGATTTACTCATTTCTTCAAACTTTTTGGTATATTTCTCTTCCATTTCTTTACTCATTTCCTCAATTTTTTTTTATACTTATCTTCCATTTCTTTACGGCAGATTTTCACCTCCTGTTTAAGTTCCTCTATTATTTTCATAAAGAAGTGCTTAGAGTCGATTTCTTCTATTTCTTCTGGAGTAGGGTGTTCAATTCTTCTAGTTTCGAGCTCCCTGGATTCTGGCGATATCATGTTGCCTTTCAGGTTGTTGAAGGAATTCTTGCATTGGCGCCTGCCCATCTCCTCCACTCTGGATGAAACTCCTCAGCACTTTCTGGATAGAACTCCTCAGCACTCTCTGGGTAGGACTTCACAGCACTCCCTGGATAGAGCTCCTCAGCCCTCTCTGGGAAGAACTCCTCAGCAGTGCAACAGGGCTAGCTGGTCTTCCCAGGACCCGGGAGACAAAGGACCCTCAGCAGTGGGGGAGGGGAGGGGTCCCTTGGAACAGTGAAGACCCTGCCGCAGAAGCTGAGGGGGGAAGGGCTGTGCTCCCTTCCCGGACAGGCAGGCAGGCTGCCCAGGCTAGCACCCACTCAGCTCTCTGGGAAGAGCGCCTCAGCAGTGCAACAGGGCTAGCTGGTCTTCCCAGGACCCGGGAGACAAAGGGCCCGCAGCAGTGGGGGAAGGGGAGGGGTCCCTTTGAACACCGAAGACCCTGCTGCAGAAGCTGGGGGAGGGGGGAGCTGTGCTCTCTTCCCGGGCAGGCAGGCTGCCCACGTGAGCACCCACTCACCTCTCTGGGAAGAACTCCTAAGCAGTGCAACAGGGCTAGCTGGTCTTCCCAGGACCCGGGAGACAAAGGACTCTTGATGAATTTTTTAAAGAGAGGACATTGCATAGCCCAAGTCAAGTGGATTTTCAGTTTGCTAAGTTATTCCCTATGCTTGCCTGTCTCAGTTTGATGGGGTACATGATCCACAAAGAGGCACTGGGGGTGGAAAAATTGCTCATTAATAAAGAATCCTGACTGCTCTTCCAGAAGGTGATAGTTCAATCCCCAGTGCATACAAGGTAGCTCAAAACCTTTGTAACTCCATTTCCAGTGATCTAGTACCCACTTCTGACCTCAACAGGCACTGCATACAGACATATATGCAGGTAAAGCATTCATACACAGAAAATAGAAATAAAGGTTAAAACATTTAAGAGACGTTGTTTGTCCAGATGAACTAATCACTTCCTACAGTACTTGATTGTTAGTCTTATCTTCCTGGGTAAGATGTTTCTGGGATTAAAAATTTAAGGTTTGCTGTGATGGGTGGCCTCATTATCTCTTCTGGGATTTATGTGGACATAGGTGGTATCTTCCCTAGAAAGGCCAGCAGCTGATTACAACTACAACTCAGAATAAATAGTGGAAGTAAAATTCAATGAGGCTAAAAACAAAACATAAAATTAGTTGATGTTACTGGCAGAAAAAAAAATGAGCCACATGATCAGTACTTGAGAGAGAAGACCTAAAGAAGGAAACAAAATGAGAAATATATTTATGTGAGTTTTCATGAAAAGTAGAAAAGTTTTGCTTGCCTGTTGTGTTAACTCAATGCAGTAGGATGGGCCTGGGGAGTTGTTGGGCTTTGGCAAAAAGTTATCTGACCATGATAGACTGCGACCTTTGACCAGTTAGCAAGGCCTTCCAACATAAGACATTGTGTATTTTTTGACACACACTGAGAGGGAGAAAAACGTTGCTTCTTTGGTATTCTGCTGTGTTTTTTGGTTTTTCTTTCTCGTTTTGTTTTACTTTGCTTTTTTTTTAATGCCTGGGGTTGTTTTGTATTGTCTGTCTGTCTGTGTGATAAATGTATAATGTGACCACAAGGGCCAGAAGAGAATTTCAAATCTTCTGAAACCGACTTACAGATGGTTGATAGTAACCATATGGGTGCTAGGAATTGAATCTGGGTCCTCTAGAAAAGCAGCTGATGCTCCTAACCACTAAGCAATCTCTCCAACTCCATTCTGTGGTATTCTAAGAAAAAAAGAATCACTTAATTCAATCATGTTTGAATCATGAAAAGGTTTGGACTATAATGGTTAATATTATATGTCAGTTTGACTGAGTCAAACAGAAGCCAGCATTTGGTTCAGTGTTATTCTGGGAGTTTCTATGAAGATGTCCATAAGAAATGGACATTTAATTTAATGTGTTTAACATTTAAATTGGTAAACTGAAGAAAGAATATCGTTCCCTAACATGTGGCTGACTTGTGAATTAGTTGGAGAACCTGAATAGAGTAAAAGCTATCCTTTACTGTACAAAAGGAGATCTGCCAGATGGCCTTCAAACAGAATCAGTTGTTCATTCTTCTCACTGACTTGTCAGTTCATCTTTCCAAATCTGAAACAATTCCTAGCTTTCACATCCAAGCTCAGAAGCCAGCAATTTAGACTCTGGAACTTCTATAACAAATGTGTGTGTGTGTGTGTGTGTGTGTGTGCACGAGTGTACATGTGCATGAATGTGTGCATTCTACATGCATGACAAGACAATAAGCACATTCCCAATTGGTTCTGTTTCTTTCAGAACTCTGACTAGTAAACAGGCAAACTAAGAAATATCCAATCGGAAGTATAGTAACCTGTAGAAAGAAACACTTCAAAGGTCATATCTCTGGCTGCCTAGACTCTAGTAAGAAAGCAAAAACATGAACAGTCAAGATAGTATGCCTCCTGCAGAAGCCATCAAACCTATTGAAATAAACCCAAAAATGCAATTTTGAAACACAAGACAAGAACTTCAAAATAGCAATTCTGAATATGTTCAAAGACCTTAGTAAAAAGAATTTCAATAAATCACTTAATGAAGACCATGAAACACAAAATGTTTGATGAAATGATGAACACAATCAAGAGATGAAAGTAGAAATTAACAAGGAAGAAAACCCAAAGTGAGATAAAACTGGAGAAGGAAAACTCTCAAGGTCAAGCAGAAACTACAGATATCAGTCTCCCCAACAAAGTAAAAGAGAAAAATTTTAGAGGAGAAAATTTAAGGTCTTGTTGTGGAATGTATATGCTATAAATGTGTTTTATTACTATTAGTTAATAAAGAAACTGCTTCATCCTATAGCAGGGAAGAATATAGCCAGGCTAGAAGAGAATTAGAAAGAGGTTAGGTGGAGTCAAGGAAGCACCATGTAGAGGTTAAAGGAGACAGACACTGAATCCTTATCAGTAAGCCACAGCCTCCTGTTGATACACAGATTAATGGAAATGGGTTTAATTTAAGATGTAAGAGCTACTTAAAAGAAGCCTGAACTAATAGGCCAAGCGGTGTTGTAATAAATATAGTTTTTATGTGATTATTTGAGTGGGGGCAGATGAAAAATGAATGAGCATTCTCTGCTTACAAAGTCATAAAGACAATCTAGAAGAAACAGTTTAGTCAAGTAATATGTTAAATCTAAAAAGAGACACTATGAAAAGACCAACTCTACCAATAATAGGTTTATTATTATAGGAAGGAGAGGAAACCTGAGTCAAAAACACAGAAAATACTTTTAGCAAAATCATAGAAGATAATTTCTCCAATCTTAAAAAGGCAATGATTATAAAGGTACAAGAAGTATACGGAACACCAATAAACAGAACCAGAAAAGAATCTCCCCATAACACATAATAACCCAACAACTAAATGTAAAGAGCAATGAAAGAGCATTAAATGTTAAAAGCGAAAAAAAATTCAAGTCACCCTTGAAGACAACACCTTTGGAATAACAGGTGACTTTTCACTGGAGACTCAGAAAGCCAGAAAAACCTGGAAAGTGTTCTACATACACTGAGAGTCCAAATATGCCAGTTCAAACTACTATCTCAGGAAAACTACCAATCACAATTGATGAAGAAATGAAAACATTTATTTTAAAAACAAACTTAAACAACTTCTCTCTACCAATCCAGCTCAATAGCAGGCACAAGAAGGAAACTGTTAATCTGATGAGATAGGTAGCTATATGCAACAGGGCATAATACACAAATAATAACAAAACATTTTATGAGAGGGGGGAGAAAAAATACACAACATAACAAAAGAACAGAAATTAATTAATACCTCTCAATATTAATGACCTGAAATCCCTAATATAGAGATACAGGCTAACAAACTAAATTGAGAAACAAAACTCATCTTTCTACTGTATCCAAAATACACAACTTACCATCAAAGTTAAACATCATCTCAAGATAAAAAGATGAAAATGGCATTTTAAGCAAATGAAACCAAGAACCAATTGGCATCTCTATTTTAATGTCTGACAAAATAGACTTAAGCCAAAGAAATAAGGAAAGGCACTAAATACTCACTAAAGGAAAGATTATCCAAAAGGATATTACAATCATCAACATTTAATGCACTAAAAACAGTTGCACTGAAGTTCATAAGAGAAACATTGCTACTGTTTAAAAACAATATTAAATTTAATACAATGATAGTGGGTGACTTTGTTTCTCTACTTTTGCCAGTAATAAGGTCATTCAGACACAAACTAAATAAAGAAACATTAGTACTAAATAATATCATAAACCAAATGGACCTAACAAAAAATATACCATCTTCTCAGCAGCTCATGGAACTTTCTCCAAAATTGGCCACATACTAGGGAACAAAGCAAGTCTTAACAAATTTAGCAATAATAAATGACATTCTATATACTATCTGACCACCATGGATTAAAGCTGGATAGTATTAACAATAAAAATGACAGAGGGTATACAAATTCATAGAAGTTACACAATTAATTATTAAATGAAAATAGAGATAAGATCAATCAAGAAGGAAACTTACCTATTTACAGAATTGAATGAAACTAAAACCCCTGCATATCCAAAGCTGTGGAACACAATAAAAACTATTATAACAGGCAAGATTACAACATTCAATGCCTACATCACAAGACTAGAAAGATCTCATATAGATAACTTAATGACACACTTGAAAGCTCTACAAAAATAAAGAAATTATACCCAAAACCAGTAAATAGAAAGAAATAATCAAGTGCAGAGGTGAAATTAATGAAATAAAAATATGCAAACAATCAATGAAAGAAAAATTGGTTCTTTGGGAAAAGTCAGAAAAAAATATCAAACCCTTAGTCAAATTAACAATGTACAACTAGAAAATATTCAGGCTAATAAAATCAGAAATGAAAAAGGGAGATCTTACAGCAACACCAAGGAACTTCAGAGAATCATAAAAACATACTTTAGAAACTTTATTCTACCAAACAAGAGGACCTAAAAGAAATTATTTCCTTGATGTGCTCAACTGAGAAAGTTAGCTGAGGTGAACTAAACATTTTGAACAGAATTGTAATCCCTAATGAAAAAGAAACAGTGATTTAAAATCTTCCAACCAAAGAGGACTTGGGAAAGATGTATTCACACCATCATTCTACCAGACTGTTAAAGAATACCTAAAGTCAACACTCCTCAACTTATCCTGCAAAATAAAAGCTGAAAGAACATTTCCTAATTCTTTCTACAAAGAATTATTTTGTGATACCAAAACCACACAAATAACGCAGCAAAAAAGAAAATTGCAAAACAAAATCCATTTTAAACATAGACAAAAATCTCAATAAAATGCTTGCAGAAAGATCACAAAAACAAATTAACAATATTATCCAACATGATCTAGTGACTTAATCACAGGAATGGTTCAAAAATATAATCTGCCATATAACAAGACTAAAAGACAAAAACCACATAATCATCTCACTACATACAGAAAAGGCTTTTTACAAAAGTCCAATATCTCTTTATGACTAAAGACCTCAAGAGATTAGAGAGGGATATAAGGGACACGTATTAACACAATAAAGGCATTGTAAAGCAATTCCACAGCCAGTAACAACCTACACAGAGAAAAACTCAAAGCATTTTCACTAAAATCAAGAACAAGACAAGGATGTTCTCTCTCTCCATACATATTCAATATAAAGTATTAACTAGAGTTTTCAGACAACTGAAAAGCAAGGGGACATTAACAGAAAAGAACAATGCCAAAGAATGGTTATTTGTAGATGAAAAAAATTATACATAAATAAATGTAAAACGTCTACCAAGTATTTTTTACATTGACAATCATTTTCAGCAAAGCAGCAGGTTACAAAATTAACACTCATGACTTACAGGTCTATTTAAACTGCTCACTTGGTCTTGATTTAATTTTGGTATATGGTACTTATCTTAAAAAGTGTCCATTTATTCCACATTTTCCAATTTTGTGGCATACAGGCTTTTGTAGTAAGATCTAATGATTCTCTGAATTTCCTCTGTGTCTGTGGTTACGTCCCCTTTTTCATTTCTAATCTTGTTAATTTGAGTGTTCTCTCTTTGCTGTTTGATTAGTTTGGCTAGGGGTTTGTCAATCTTGTTGATTTTTTCCAGGAACCAACTTTTTGTTTCATTGATTCTTTGGATTGTTTTCTGTGTTTCTATTTTGTTGATTTCAGCTCTCAGTTTGATTATTCCCAGTCTTCTACTCCTCCTGGGTGAATCTGCTTCTTTTTTTTTTTTTCTAGAGCTTTCAGGTGTGCTGTTAAGTCTCTAATGTGTTCTTTCTCCGTTTTCTTTAAGTGGGCACTTACTGCTATGAACTTCCCTCTTAGCACTGCTTTTATAGTGTCCCATAGGTTTGGGTATGATGTGTCTTTGTTTTCATTGAATTCAAGGAAGACTGATGGAGCATGTGATCAAACCGGACTCTCTGAATGTGGCTGATGGTGGAGGCTGACTGAGAAGCCAAGGACAATGGTGCTGGGCTTTGATTCTACTGCATGGATGGGCTTTGTGGGAGCCTTGTCTGTTTGGATACTCACCTTGCTAGACCTGGGGGGAGCGGGGAGGACCTTGAAATTCCCATAGGGTAGGGAACCCTGACTGCTCTTTGGCCTGGAGGAGGGGAAGGGAGGGAGATGGGGGCGGGGAGGGAAGGGAAGTGGGAGGAGGAGAGGAGGTGGAAATTTTTAATAAAAAAAAATTAACACTCAAAATTAGTTCCCGTTCTATATATAAATGACAAATGGACTAAGAAGGAAATCTGGAGGAAAATTCAACAACATCCCTCCAAAAAATATAAAATATCCTGGGAAACTTCTACCCAAGCAAGTGAAAGACTTTCATAATAAAATTTTAAAGTATACATCAGTCAAATTAAAATTGTTTAAATGGCCATCCTACCAAAATCAATCCACAGATTCAGTGCAGTTCTCATCAAAATTTCAGTAACATTCTTCACAGACTTGAAGCTTCATATGAAAATATCACACACACACACACACACACACACACACACACACACACACACACACACAAGGGTAGGGAAAACAATCATGAATAATAAAAGAACTGCTGGAGATATCACGATCCAAGATTTCAAGGTTTTTTATTAAACAGATATATAGGAATAAAAAACATACACCGTGACCAATGTACTAGAATTAAAGTCTAACACATAATCCAATTCATCTATTTATACATGATTTTTTTACATTGAACATATAGAGAAAGGATAGCATCTTCAACAAATAGAGCAGTTCAAATTGGATGTACATGAATGAAACTTAACACTATTGCACTTAACAAAACACAACTCCAAGTAGATCAAGGACCTCAACATAAGATCAGATACCCTGAATCTGGTAGAAAAGAAAGTGGGGAATAGGCTTAAAGTTATTAGCATGGGAAAGGGCTTTCTAAACAGGGTACAATAACACAGGCATTCTAAGACCATTAATTAAGCGATATGACATAATGAAGCATAAAACCTTCTGTAATGCAAATATACCATCATTTGAGCAAAGTAACAAACTACAGAATGAGAAAAACTCTTTACCATTTATACAATTGATAGAGTATTAGTATGCATAATTTGGAAAGAACAAAAAGCTTTCTTAAATATCAAGAAAACAACCCAATAAGAGTGTTCTCAAAAGATGAAACAAAAATGGCTAAGAAACACTAAACTTTTCAACGTCCTCAGTCAGCATGGAAATGCCTATCAAAGCTACTAGGAAACTTTTTTCTTGCCCCAGGAAAAGATGGGTAAGATGAATAAAACAAGTAACAGTAGATGCTGGTGTGGTTGTGGAGAAAGGGAAACACTATTCGTTGACGGTATTAGTGTAAACTTGAGCAGCCATTAGGGAAATCTGTGTGGAGTTTCCTCAAAAATCTAAAAATTAATCTACCACAAAAATCTAGCTTCTCCTCTTGAACATATACCCAAAGCATTCTTCATCTTATTATAGAGATACTTGCTCATCCATGTTCATGACTGCTTTATTCATAATAGCTAAAGTTAGAAACCAACTACATGTCTACCAGTTGGTACCTCAATAACAAAAACATGGTACATTTGCACAATGGAATAATATTCAGCTTTTATAAAAAACAAAATTATAAAGTATGCAAGGAAATGAATGGAGATAGAAATAATTATTGTTAATGAGGAATCCCAGGTACCAAAACCCAAATATTGCATGTTTTCTCTTAGATGTGGATGCAAGATTTTAAGCTTTATATATGTGATATATATATATATATATATATATATATATATATATATATATATGAATGAAAAAGTTTGGTAGCTAGTAAGTGTTCAGATACAAGGAATGTATCTTCCAAGGAAAAAAACCATAGTGTGGTATTAAAGAAAGAAGAGATAAAGAGAAAACTAGAATAGGAGGATTAAATAGGAAGGGTAGGAAGGGCATGGGAGAACAAAGTAAAGAAGGTAATTGGGGAGTGGCAGCTTACACTAAAACCCTGTTTGAAAAGCAGTATGGAATCTACTACTATTGGAAACTTCCATATATATATGAAAGGGTTTTAATCATCATAGGAATCATCATATAATGGGGTTAACAATATCTCAACTACACACCTTGTGCCACCTAAATAAATACCCCAGTGCCAGAAATGGGCTATTTCTTGTTGAGTTGTTAACCGAAGTGCTCCCATACACTTCCTGAAAATAACAGACTGCTGCTAACATTGTTGTTTGCCATCCACAACCTGATTATAAAGTCTTATTGCTGAAGACATCACTTATGTCACCAAACACGAAGAAATCAAGTTTGTGCCCAATAAACCTATTAACTAGCATTTGTAGCACTGAAAGGCACTTCAAATGTTATTGGAGGAAAAAGAGTAATTATGAATATTACACAGCTACACACTCTGTAATAAGGGCAACTTGACTGAGAGATATACTGGTGTAATAGTCACACAAATGCTATGGAAGTAACCAATCACTTGTTAAAAATTTATTTATTTAAGGCCTGTTTCATGAGATACCTAACACTGATGACGAACCTGAAATTAGACAGATCATCGGTTATAGAAGAAAATTATTATTCTGCTGAAGGAACACAGCAATAAGATGACTCTTAATGACATATTTCTATAGCCATAGATCAGTGCTCAACCTTCATCAGAGAAATGTCTACTTGTAAGAGATTGTAATTAACACACTGACATTGGACAAGTGTGGAGTGAAAGACTTTGAAGCACTCAATTCTAAATGGGGTATTTTTTTCAAACTCCTTACCTTAAGGCTTAAGAATCTATTTTTTTAAAGAGCAGAAAGATTATAAGTGATACAGACAACACTGTCGAAAGCTGCAATTTTGGGATGCCATATGTCTGGAACCACCTTTTTAGTGTGACTTCTGCCACAATCCTAGTTGTGACAGGTTTATACATTCTAGAATAGGGGTGTGAAGATTAAAAAATGTTAGATAGGAGGAACAGAGATAAGATAATATAAGAAAGAAACACAGAGACATAGATAGCATCAGGATGGTCACTCAGTGCCTCCTGCATCCTGAGTTCTGAGTTTGCTTATGTTTAATTTTCCATACACTTTTATACACCACGACAAAAATGGGAAGAAGACAAGAGACTGCTTTAACATGATACAAATAACATTCAGAACAGTTACTTGCCCCAATGCTTGAGACATCAAGTCGTTAATTCTTAACAAAAGCACACACACACTCACATACAAAGTAAATAAATAAATATAACTTTAATACTTTAAAGGAAAATTTAGATTCTATTGAAGCCAAGGTAGGAAAGCAAATGCAGTACTGTGAAAAGCAACAATGAATGAGGGAATTGGAGCAGTGTGTAATATAAGCCCATCCATTTGCGTTCAAATATTTCTCACACATTTTAATTCCATTATCCTTTGATAATTTCTTATATGTACTGTTAACAATTTTTACCCTACCCCCAAAACTTTCTCATCTCTCTCCTGCTACTGTTGAGCCTTTCATTACTGCTAGAAAAGCTCCCTATTTTCTCATCCATTTGTTTTATTCTTGTTTTGTTACCCATTAAGTTATGGTTGCTTATATAAATGTGGGTGGGGATTCATTTACAGAAGCATGGACAGCTCAACAGTGGTTACACCACTGGAGAAAATGATACATGCATCTTCACAACTGTTAACTACAGTAAATTCTTAGAAAGTCCCTCCTCCATCCATAATAAAATGTAGGAGGGCCCAATCTTGTATAAATCTTATGTAGGTAACCACAGCCCTGTGAACTCATGGGCACAGTAGCAGTATTGTGTCCAGAAGAGAGAGTCTCACAGCAGGGATCCCCATCCTCTGGCATTTATATTTGTTCTGCTCTCTTCTGTGATGGCCCCTCAGCATTGGAGGATTGATATATAGCTCTTGTTTGTGGCTGAACACACAAAACTCACTTATTCTCAACACTGTGACCATGATGAGTCTTTCTATTGGCTATCACCTCCCGTAAAAAGAAAGTTTTGCTAGCCAAGGATGAGAGCAGACTAATCTGTGGTTATAAGCATAGAAATATTTACTTTTTATTCTGTGAAATCACTAGTTTTCAGCCTTTTGCAAGTCTGATTCTGAAGAGAATTATGAAAAGGATTGTGAGAACCAGATGGAAAAGTTAAAATTAAAATTAAAACAAAAAACCCATTTCAGAAACAGAAACTGATCTTTGAAATGTTTTGGAAATAGGACCAGAGGCTGTAGTATAGTAAAGTGTGGACTTTTGCAGATAAATCATAATTCTGCATGTAGAAAGGGCTAGAAGGAGAAACTATCAAAAATCCCTCATCAAACCTTAGTGTATCTTTTTAGTGTTATATTTATTTATAAATATATCATATGATTTCCATCGCTAATATCTTCCAAAAACAGGATATTAGTCTACAGTAGAGAAGAATGTAAACACATTTCAGAAACCTCAAACATTCATTGCAGAAGTCATTTAGTGCCCAAGTTAAAAATAGGAAAAGTGAAGTAAATAAGGTCAAATCCTAACCCTCACCCTGACAAGAGATTCAAAACCACACATTAAAAATGGACTTGCCATAGTAATAACAAAAGAGCACATCTAAAGAAAGGTTTAGACAAATAACTATAAGTGTGTGAAGTCACCATGCTCCATCAGCAAAACAAATAAAATTTAATGCTTTTGAGAGCTATAGAATATTAAATTTTGCTATAGAGAATATAATATTAAGGATTCTTTTGTTAGACTGGGTTTTAATTAAATATGTGATTTGGGGTGTACCTTTTCTTCAAGTTCTATAATCCCTCTCAGTGACTCACTCATAGCCAAAAATACACACCCCAAACATGCATAAATTTTCAATATAAAGTATTTTGCTGAGAGGTCTGCCTGATGATTCACAGGCCTGCCTGATATCATGAGACAGCCTGTGTCATCATGGTCCAGACTGCGTGAAGGCATGAACTTTCAGAGTGGGTGTCATTATAATGAGCAAGCATATGGTAGAGAAATGGGAGGCACAGAGAGGAAGAATGGTCCATGTACTGTGGTAAGAGGCAGTGGTGAGGAATGGGCCGATGTCAGCAGCCTGTTTGCCAACTGGGTCCAGGATGACATTCAGGCCTGGGCTGCTGCCTAGGGCTATGTCTGTGTCCATGGTTCAGCCACAGCTGGGGTCTTTGTTGTTGTCTCTGAACCATGTTGAATATCATTGTTCATGAACAGGGATCTGGGCTGCCAAATGTGGTCATTTTCATGTCCAAAGGCTGCGCTGTCACATGGGAAAAGTTGATCTGAGTGGCCTGTGCTGCCACTGAGGTTCATGATGACATATGAACACAAGCTACTGCCAGAGGCCATATCTGGGTCCATGGCCCTGCAGCAGCTAGGGTCTGTGTTGATATTCATGACTTCAGTAATTACTGAAGGCCATGCAGATGACTAGATTACTGGGGTCTGGTCAGACTCCTGAGTCCATGTTCATATCTGAGGATCACACTTATGCCAGGGCCCTTCTAACCTTGACAGCCTGTGCTGCCATGCAGGCCGTGGTTACATCCAAGTCATGACTACAGTATAGGGTTATATCAGGGTTCAAGGCCCAACCACATTCAGAGTCTGGATTGATATGCATGGCTCCTGATACCACTGAAGGCCCATAGAGTCAGGACCATCAGTTGAGGCCAGGTGGAGATCTGAGGGTCATGCTGCATATAGGGTCATACAAATCTAAGTGGTATGTACTGCCACAAGGCACCATGGTGCTATCTAGGCCATGCCTGCATGGACCATGTCGGGGTCATAGCCAGGGTCTGTGTTGATGATGTCTGTGATTCAAGATACCATTGAAGGCCAGGGGTCTGGGTGACCACCTGGAGCCATATTGGTGTCCAAGGACCTTAGTGATACTGAAGCTATGCTTATTTGAATGGAATGCACTGCCACCTGTGGCAATGTCTGGGTCTCTGGTCTTGTTCTGGGGTCTGTGGTGATGTTCATTACCCTTGTTACAATGAGGGGAGGGGTAATAGGAACCATGTGTGTTGAAATTTGAAGGCAGTAGTAAGCTGGTCACACCCCTCACTTGCCCTGGGATACCTGGCCTTGCTCCTGACTAGACATTATAACAGGAGAACTATCCATAGCTGGACCATGCACTCAGGAGAGATGGTACTACCCCTCACTGTGGGCATGAGAGAGGTAGCTTTATGGCATAAGCCTATGAGAGCTGGCTTTGTCTCACCAGAGGGGAGTGGTCCCAGTGGTACAGACCAACCAGGTCAGCTACCACCCAGGCCCACATCCTGGGACTTGGATTGATACCCCCAACATCTACACATCTACAAACTGCTGAAGTCTGTGAGGATACTGGTGCTGAGCAATGACCTCAGGATTTCCATGACTCAGGGCAACAGCAGGATGAATACCTGAGAGAAGATTTGGTGAAGATCTAGTAATGATGATGTGCCAGAGGTCTTGAACCAGACCAATGACTCATCGCAATGGACATTTTACAGGTAGAGCTGATAGAACAAAAGGGTATACTGTATGACAAGCAGAATACCCAGGACCACTGTGTTGGTGTACAAAAAGCTCCACAATAGCCTGGAATGAAGTATAACAAAGGTACATTTCTTCGGGGTTAAACTCACAGAAAGGGTAGTGATTTGTAGTCCTCTGTGGGTACTGGGAGCTGGAATCAAATCCAACAGTCAAGAGACACATGCACACTTTTCCTCTGCATTCATAGTACATGAGACCACACTTAAAGTGGGCTGGTATCTTAATGTCTTTTGGCTAAATGAGTTCCCACAATACCTCCTCCTGCTGTGGGTAATGGTCTGTACCTTGTCACTTGTATTTTAAATAAACACTGATTGGCCTGTAGCCAGGCAGGAAGTAGAGGCTGGGTGATGAGAATTCTGGGAAGAGAAAAGATTTAGTCTGCAGTCTTCATCCAGACATAGAGGAAGCCAGACACAGAGCAAGCAAGATGTGACTGCCTCACCCCAAAACTTACCAAGCCACGTGGCTAACACAGACAAGAATAATGGCCTAATATAAGATGTAAGAATTAGTAAGACTCCTGAGCTAATAGGCCAATCAGTTTGTGATTAATGTAGACCTCTGTGTGTTTCTTTGGGACTGAATGACTATGGGGCCTGGCAGGAGAGAAACCTCAGTCAACATCCCCCTTCTGTCTAAATAAGAGCGTTCCAAGCCTAATATTGAACTATATACAATAAGAACAAATATTAAGTATTGTCCAGGAAAAAGAAAAGGCAAACACATACATAAAAATTAGAATTACAACCAGCATGAACAACATCAAATAAGAAAAATGCTAAATGAAGTCTGAGTTTTATATTTAAAAAAAAATGGTTTTGCTAAGTCATGAGAGGAGAGTAACTGTGACTATCTAGTCTTCAACCTCATCAAATACCTGAAAAGGGAAATAATATTATTTGAGTAAACAGAAAGTGCAATCAAACAACTTCCAATAGATGTAAGAAATGATAGAGACAACTGGCTACATAAACAATCACCCAGAGTCTCATTTGTAATGTTGGGGCAACCAACTTTGAATAAGGTCTAAAATATCTGACAGGCTGTTTTCAGAGGCAGAAAATTTTGAAAAACCATTTTACACTGTCTTGGCAATGTTTAGCAGAATTTTTGCTTGTCTCCTGCTTGTCCAGGTTGGACACAGTAAATTTTGTCAGTAATAGAGGCAGAGGCAGTTCTTTGCCCAAAGGTCAGTTTTGCCCAGAAGAAAATGAAGTCCAAGAGGAGTGTCTTCAGTTCCCAACATCTTGTGGGAATAGATCGGTGCTGCCAGAAGCAATCGTGTCTCACAGCAACAGAATCCTAAATTATTTAAATGCCATATTCTACAGTTCTTTGAAATGTTTGACAATTGCCTATCTATGTGGAATACAATCCCTATGCTTCTAAAGAACCTAATTAGTTTAACTATAAGTATAACAAACATGAATGATATAATTCTCAATACCTATATAGGTTAAAGACTAAGGCTTCATACTAAAAACTTAAACAATCTTTAAACAAATGCAAAGGAAGTGAGGACAGTGACCTCAAAATGTAAACAATATATTAGTATCTTAATTAGGAGTAGAAATGTATCCTAAAATTTCATCAATATATGAAATATCTTAAGCAGAGGTAGAAACATGCATGCATATAATATGACAAAGTAAATTTGCATAGGTGCACAAATAGTATAAACAAAATATTCAAAATATTATACAATTTGTATTTGTATCAATATAAAAGAGTCTATACCAATATAATCCTCTATAAATAATAGCGCATAAGTAATCTCACTATTACTCACTATTATTATTATTTCAATTACTCAGATAAAACAACACTCAACCAAATGGAGTGAGGAGAGAAAGGCATCATTTAGTCTATATGAAAGTCACCACATTTCGGGGGCCCATTCACCCTTCCTTGTAGGATTTTGCACATTATATTTTCATTGTTTGTGAAGTAAGATCATGAAAACAAGATTTCACACCTGTGGAAAACATGTCTCAATGCTTCATTCTTCCCTGACTTTTCTTTATTTGTGGTCCAGGAAACATGATTTTAACAAGATAAACATCTCCACTAAGGAGAAAGTCAGGTATCTATTTTAAAGTCTATTTTAAAGGATGCTGCATGTTCTAACAACTGGAATAATGACACCCTACTTCATAATGACTATTCCCAGGTAAAGAAAATTACAGGCATCTTTTTACATGATGCCGAATTCTGACTGACTTGGCTGTGTTTATTTCCCATCTTTCAAACTTGATAATTATTCTTTCATAAATATAACCAATGTTACACACAATTATACAACCCAGTCACATCTGTTCTCCCTTGTTTTTCAGATGTTACATTTATTGTGTTTCACAGCGTGAGTCTTCAATCAAGATCCTGAATATTGATTTACAATAAATATCACAGATGAGAAGGTGGCCCAGTGCCGAGGGTTTTACAGCTATCCCAGCCCATCTCTTTGAGAAATGTTTCACATGGCTCCCATTTCATTGAACAACAGTAACATTGTCACAGCCTTACCAAATGTACTGACTCTCTGTCCAGCATTTATATAAACGAATTATTTGTTAATTTGTTGGTATACTTTAATTCAGTTATTCTATGTGTCACACTTTATGTTGCACTCCATCTCATAGAACTTCTTTCTAAAAAGAGGAAGCCATGGGAAAGGGGCTGGAAACAGAGAATTAAGTTGCCTTGTTCCAGATATTCAGACAAAGCAGACCCAAGGAGGCTAACAACATGGGCCACAAAGACATCTGGCAACTTAAAACTTCAGCAATTCAGAATGCCTAAAAGCATGGAGCATTCTAGAATCACAGACTTAATGTATTAAGCTTCTTTCAGTTCATTGACTCCCCTTCTGAAATTTTATACAAGAATACCAAAGCCTGGGTCAACAAGAGGGTTCAGGGGTAAAGGGGCTGCAGTCAAGACTGATGACCTAATTTCAGTCATCCACATGGGAGAAGGAAAGAACAAACTTCCGTAAATTGTCTTACATATGTACTGTAAGGCATGTGTTTTTGTGTAGCATGTGTAATATGCATATATATTGTTTTTCCAACTGTCACAGAACTTATTTCTAAAAGCTTTTCTCAAACAGTGATTTCAGTTCCTACCTTGGTTGTTATGTGAATTCACAAGAAATGAAATTTACATAAAATGATTGGTTGCTCTAAAAACTTGACATTCTGCAGCCAATGATCAGAGTGGAATAAGTTGAGGAAAGGGTGAAAACTATGGGTGACTAGGTGAACCCTACATTGACCTGAGCCAAATGACTGCTTTAAACCATGCTGATTATTTTATTGTGGTTTATTCTTTTCCTAGAGGTTAAGGGCAAAATCATTTCATTAGCTAATGACTTCATAAAATAAGGCTTTCCAGCATTATGTTGGAGATTTAAATAATATAACAGATTTGGATGTAATTCACAACTTAATCCCAATTTGCAACTTCAAAATTTTTATTGCAACAAAATTTATATTCAACTTAATTTAATAACACTTTCTTTTTCTTAGCTTTTATGCTATATGTTTGGGGAGAGGTAAAAGAGGAAAACCAAGGTGACCCAACCAAGACAAAGGAGGCCTTTTATATTCTCATTTTCTTCTACATCTAGACTTTTGTATGCTTATTATAATTGTAAAATTTCAACTAATGTTATCTCAAGTTTCAGAATCTGACATTTCTCCCTCTTATTTAGCACATCAAACTCATATGTTTAGATCAGTTTCTTTGTACTGAAATACCATCATCAGTGGTTAATTCAGTTATGACATATGGATAGTGAATATATTTATTTTTCTATGTTATTAATTTTTAATTTATTTTACATACTAACCACAGTTTCCTCTTTCTCTTCCCTTCCTGTTCCCTCCCCTCAACTCTTTTCTGTCTCCCCCAATCCACTCTTTAGAAAGGGTAAGGATGACCATGGGAGACAACAAAACATGGCCTATCAGTTGAGTCCAGGCCAAGCTCTTTCCCCCTGCATCAAAGCTGAGTGAAACATCCCATTATAGGGAATAGGTTCCAAAAGGCCAACTCATGTGCCAGGGACAGATCCACATCCCACTGCTAGGGACAGTTCATGTGCCAGGGGCAGATCCTGATCTTACAAACAGAACAAGGCACACAATTACCACCTGCAGAGGGCCTATGTTGGTCCCATGCAGGGTCCCTAAATATCTGTTTAGATTCCATGAGCTCCCAAAAACTTGGGTCAGTTGTATCAGTGGGTTTCCCCATAGCAATCTTAACACCCTCCTGTCTCATATAATCTCTTCTCCCTGTCTTCAATTGGATACTCAGAACTTGGCCCAGTGCTTGGCTGTAGATCTCTGCATCTGTTTCCATCAGTTATTGTTTGTAGGTTCTCTGTTGACAATTAAGGTAGTCATCAATCTGATTAGGGGAGAAGGCCAATTTAGGCACCCTCTCTACTATTGCTAGGAGTCTTAGCTGGGTCATCCTTATAGATTCTTGAGAGTGCCATTCTCTCTAACACTCTATCTATGGGTCCCTCTATCAAGATATCTCTTTCCTTACTCTTCCTCTCCATTCCTCCTCCAACTCTGCCATCTTAATCCCTCATGTTCCCATTTCACATCCTCTCTCCTCTACCTCTATACCCCCAGTTTATTCAAAAGAACTCATTTATTTCTCCTTTCCAGGGTGATCCATCCATCCATTTTAGGGTCCTCCTTGTACCTAGCTTCTCTGGGGCTATAGGTTGTAGCTTGGTTATCATTTACTTTACATCTAATATCCACTTATGAGTGAGTACATACCATGTTTGCCTTTCTGAGTCTGCGTTACCTCACTCAAGATGACTTTTTTCTAGTTACAGCAAATACCTTTCTTATTCTTCACTGGTTTATATGACCCATGTTTCTCTGTCTATCTCAAGGATGGAATGGAAAGGTGATAAAGTACAAGGCTACACATTCACATATAGGAAATATAAGTTCACTTCCCTGGGATCCATGTAGTAGGTCATCAGTTAGACTTGTGGTTATGAGGTCATCTGTGTTTCATCTGGGAGCTGCTGTGGTTTTCAGTCACAACCCAACTGTCCCTCATCTCCATCACACCTTCCATAGCTTGATTCATATGCCTACCTGGTTTTGTTTCACTTGCTCCCTCATCTCTTAAATGTACTTTCAACTGAGGACATAAACTTCTTAAAATACTGGTAGGTTCTCAGGACTTTCCACATTGCTGCTTCTGTCAGTATCTTAGTCTCAGTTCCACTCCATAGAATTTACTATTATTTCTTCATTTTCATTTAAAATAAAAGTCTTAAATTTTTTTCTGAATCACAATTCCAAATTGTGGGTGCACCCTTCAATGCTAACAATGTTTTCAGTTTATATACCCACACAGATGTAGTTAGCAATTCCAAAGGCAATAACAATGGTACCAAACATGCATTTCTTATGGGCTAAAAAGACAGATGGAGACTGTCAAAAGAGGTGCTTTATGTCTCAGAAGGAGCATGACAGTGAAGCTCCCCTGTAGATATAATGTGGATTAGGTTGAAACTTTAAATCAGTACAGAATTCTAAGAAGAGAAAACGTGTGTTTACTATATTTGTGTGATTAGTTAAGCAATAGTATATAAATGTAGAAAGATGTAGAAAAAGAGGGAGGCAAAATGCTGTAGTACTGCGTAGTTTTTAAGCCCTTTCAGTAGTGGCTGGGAACACAACGGTTGTGATAGCCATGGAAAGCAGCATAAGCCACCTGGAAGCAGAGTGGATGGCACTCGGTCCCCAGGCCAACAGGCTGCTGTAGGAGTGCTGTATCTGCTGGCACCCAGGTGAGAAGGAATTCCTTCCTCTGGAGGAAGTTTACTTACCAAAGCATTTTTTTTTTAATATTTTAGGGGTAAAGGTACAAACAGTTCCTAGACTTAGACCTTGTGTCAAATGAAAGGTGAAGGAAGTACAAAACATTAATAGCCTGTTCGGGTAAAACAAAGGCCAGTAGGTTATACTCTCCTGAGTTGGCTGTTGGAGATTTTAGGGCTGCCCAGACCTGTTCATCACTAAGAGCAGACATGCTGTGTCTCCTGCTCAGTGCCTCCTGCTTAGGGCTTCATTCTTGCCAATAAACCCTGTCAACAATGAAAAGTGTGGGAGACTAGCTTTACGTAGATTTGACTATGAAAACAAAACCTTGACTCAGTAAATACTTTCACACCATGGCCCCACATTGTCGTCTAGTTGCCAGTATAGAAAAGTCAAGTTTAAAGAATGATTTATACACTGCTGGATCATTTCAGAATGAATCCCACTATAAAAAGGAGAAAGGCTATGGCTTTACAAAGATTTTGCAGAATTCACAGCAACTGTTCGAAAGAAAGGAGTTCGAAAAGCTCTGCAGATCAGGTTTCCCATTAAATTACACTCCCATGAGATTGTCTAATGATCTGTCTGCTGAACTTTTGCTGGATAATGCTTGTGACCCACAGCACCCTCCAATCTCAGAAGTATAGAGTAATGTATGATTCTGAAAGAAATTTTAAAAGCAATTATCAAGAACAATCACTGACTGTTCAGGCTTTACATAAGCAGGACATAACAGCTGCTGATCTTTCAAATGTACCAACAGCCCTACCTTTAAAATGGCTAAAAGACAAACTTGTATGGGTGGAAAAATGGGGTTTGAAGTTAGAAAAGTTAAGGGAATTAGAACAACTGGTACAGGAACAGTTAAATGTTCAACATATTAAATAATCAACCCATCCTTAGAATTCTCCTGTATTTGTTATTTTAAAAAAAAAATCTAGAAAGTGGAAAATGTTTACAGATTTAAGACCCATAAATAAGATGATTCATCCAATGGGGGTCTTTACAGCATGAAATTCTTTTGCCTTCCTTATTACCTAAGAGATGGTCTACTTTAGAGATTTATTTAGGAGACTGCTTTTTTACTATACTTTTTATACTTGTACAAGAACAAGATAGAGAAAAATTTGCATTCATAATGCCCTCATAAAAATTCCCAGCCCATTAAAAGGTAACAATGAAAAATTCTTCCACAAGAAAGGTTAAACAGCCTCAACTTATGTCAATATTTTATACAACCATTATTAAACAAATTCATAAACAATTTCCTCAATCTACAATATATCATTATATGGATGCTATCTTATTTGCTAATTCAGACACAGATATCTTAGGAAAAACATATTTGATGAAGTAAAAATAATTTCACTTTGTTGGGGATTAAAAAATGCTCATGTGAAAAAAAAACACAAAGAAGAGAGACTCTTAATTATTTAGGGTATAAGATAGATTTACAGAAAATCCAACCACAGAAAATACAAATTCAGAGATATCAATTACAAATTCTAAATGATTTTCAAAAATTGCTGGTAGATACTAATTGGATAGAGCCCACAATTACATTAACAATTCAAGCACTAAGTAATTTATTTCAAACTTATGAGGTGCTAAGGAATTACATAGTTCAAGAAAACTATCAGCTGAGGCTGAGAGAGAATTGGTTCTGGAATAAAATAAATTACAGGATAAAATTTTGGATCACTTAGGTCCATAGCTTAATTGTGTTCTGGTTATTTTACCTTCTACTTATTCTCATACAGAAATTCTTATGCAGAGAGAAAATCTTAGAATGGATATTTTTACCACACAAACAGAGTAAAAAATTAAAGACCTATGTGGAAAAGTTTTCTGAATCGATTCTAAAAGGGAAATTGGGAATTCATCAATTAGGAGGAATAGACACAGCAGAAATTTTGGTACCTTTTTACTAATGCTGAAATTGCTTCATGATGGGGAGAAAATGCACATTGGCAAAGACCTTGTACTTATTTCTTGGGAAAAACTCACAACAAATATCCCAAAAGCAAGAAATTTCAGTTTATTGAAAGAACTAATAGGTTTCTCCCTCATATAATAAAAGAAAACCAATTTTTGAAATACCTAGATTCTATACTGGTGCAAATAAACGAGGAAAGGCAGGAAAATTAAATAAAGTGGCTCAAAGCCCTTATGAATCAGTTCATAAATCAAAATTATATGCTATACTCATGGTATTATTAGATTTTTCAGAACCTCTTAATATGCAGAGTTGAAACTGCTGAACTTATTCCAGAAAGTTCAGAATTAGTTTTGCTATTTATTCAACTACAGCAAGGATTCAGAAATAGTAATCATTCTCTGTATATAAAAATATAACATATCAGGTCCCATACAAACCTACCAGGCCCTCCAACACAAGTAATGATGAAATTGATCAGCCATCCATAGGAAATGTGTCTCAGAACTTCATAAGAAACACTATGGCTTTTTTATTTATAAAAATTTATTAATTTATAAAAGTTTCCATTTCCGCCCCTACTCCCAACACCCTCCCACTCCCCCCACTCCCTCTCCTCCTCCCTCTCCATCCCCCAGCGGGGTCAGGGTTTCCTGCCCCGTGGGAAGTTCAAGTTCCTCCCCCCTCCCTCCAGGTACAGGAAGGTGAGTATCCAAACAGACTGGATCCCAAAAATCCAGTATATGCAGAGGAAACAAGTCCCAGTGCCATTGTCAATGGCTTCTCAGACAGTCCCTGTGCCAGCCACATTCAGAGAACCGGCCACATTCAGAGAATCTGGTTGGATCACGTGCTCGTTCAGTCCCAGTCCAACTGGCCTTGGTGAACTCTCATTAGATCAGTCCCCTTGTATCAGTGGGTGAACACACTCCTCACAAACTATAGTTTTGAATAGTAATGCAAGTTAGGATAGAAAATGAATTAGGCACAAGACTTTGGACTCACCAAGACAGGAGAGACAATGAAGTAATCTATGTCAAATGAAGTAATTTATGTCAAATGCAAATGGACTAGACATTGTTGATGTATTTACTGCCTGTCTATATTGTGTAAAATTATTGTACTTATTGTATATAGATTTCTTATATTAGTCATAACTTTTTTGTATTTTAGACAAAATGGGGAAATGTGGTGATATTTTGTCCATTATCTAACAAATAAAGCTTGCCTGAAGATCAGAGTGTGGAGCTAAGCCACTGGTTAGCCACAGAGGCCAGGCAGTGGTGACACACAATTTTGATACCAGCCCTTGGGAGGAAGAGGTGGACAGATCTCTATGAGTTCAAGGCCAGCCTGGGATGCACGAGATTGATCCAGTCTAAAAGAGAAACAGAGCCAGGCAGTGGTGGATCACACCTTTAATCCCAGCACTAGGAAGGTGGAGACAGGAAGGGCTATGGCTGCGCAGAGAGAGGCATATAAGGAGGGAGGAGACAGGAGCTCAGGCATTGAGTCTGAGGATTTGTGGAGACAGGATCTTGCCCCCTTTAGGCTGAGGTAGAGGTAAGAGGTCTCTCTAGTAGCTGGCTCCTTTACTTCTCTGACCTTTCAGTTTTCACTCCCCCCATATCTGACTCCAAGTTTTTATTGTTAAGACCAATTAGAATCAATGCTACAGTTGACAGCAAACAAATCTGTCTAATGAAAGGAAAGAGAGAGGTGTAACACACCCGAGAAAAGACGAGCACGTCTTCTGAGATACACAAATACAGACACAAGTGTGTACAGGCAAACACACCTGCACACATGTACAAATATTTGTCAAAATCGTGTCATGTAGCATCTCCATTATCAAAAGCATGCTCTATGGAGTTGTATGGAGGAAAGACTTGAGACATAGAAATACATGGGATGATCCACGTGCTGATGAAGGGGGCCAGGTTTACCGAGTGATTTCTGTATTTATAAAGAGTGACTCATTCACAGGCGTTAGATGACAGATGCCAATAAATTCATATCTAAGCCCAAATCATGCTACGAACTCAGTTAGAGAAAAGTACATTTTTGTACAATAGTCATCTACATAAATAAGTAATAAAATATTTTCTTTTCCTTTAACAACTCACTAAAAAAAAAAAAAGAAAAAAAAGAAACACTATGTTCACAGCAAAGATTTAAAGAAAGATTTTTCTGTTACTTGGCAAGATGCCAAAGAAATCATAAGGAAATGTCCTACTTGTTCTGTGTATAATCAAAGTCTATTACCTGCAGGAAGTAACTCAAAATGTACTAAAGAAATTAAATTTGGCAAGCAGATGTGTTTCATTTTACAGAGTTTGGAAACTTAAAATATGTGCACCATACCAAAGATATGTATTCAAAATTTAAATGAACAACTGCTTTAAGTTCTAAAAAGACTGATTCTATAATTATACATTAATAAGTTTTATTTATAAACAGAAGATAAATATTTCGTTAAAACTACCTTCAGCAACAGAGACAGAGCCATATCTGCAGGAACAGAATTTCTACCAGGCTGTGGGCTAAGCAGCTGGGCTGCTACCAGAGTAGCAGGCCAGTGACTTCAGAGTAGCAATTGCAGGAGAAACAGCAGTAGACTAAGGTGCAGTCATTGTGCTGAAGATAAAGCAACAGTTACTACAATTAGTGATGCTCATATGTATCTGTTTTTAGGGCTGACCACTTGTAATTGGACAACAAATTAGGGGGCCCAGCCCTGGGAAAGACTTATTTACCCTCTCTTAGCAGTCATTAATTGCCTATCGCTCTTCATCTATGGGTGGGCCCTGTGAGATTTCCCCATTCATACTGACATTTCAACTGGTGTTGTGGTCTTCTTTAGAGAGCCATATTGCTGAGCTTTCACAGCAATCACTTCTCTGTCATATACAGAAGACAGTCTCACAGCCATGTTTCTACTCCCTTCTCTCCCCTCAGCCTCAGTTGTAATGGATGTGATGTGGATGATTTCACTTGGGCCAAGTAGCCCACAGTCACTTGTTGGCTGTTTTTTAACCAGCTGTGGCTTTCTGTAATAGTCTCAATCTTTTTTTCATTTTTAGTATTTCAAAGTGGTCCTCTTCATGTCTACATAGTCTTTAATTTTTTCCCATCCCTGGTTGTGTCCATTACATTTCTTCCTTTTACTAATTTTTTTCTTTATCTCTTTGAATATTGCACACTTAAATTTTTCAGACAACAATTTTTTAATAAATGGAGTGACTATTGTAATAGCATTTTCTTGTTTATTATACTATCAGTTCTGTGTGCGATTTAAATTTTTGTTTACAGACTCATCTGGAACTGTGAAATATTTGTTTTCAGTCTGCGTGTTTAGATATCTCTGACTCAGTTCTGTTCTTCTGCATCTGTGAGTTCTTCCAGGGAAACATAGATTATAACTCAGTCTTTAACAAGCAGAAACATGTCACCAATTTCTGAGTAAGTCACCGGCCCATGTCAGATGCTGGCTACCAGCTACATTGGGGACGGTATTTTTCCCAAAGCACATAAATGTGTAGCATTTGATGTTTTGACCCCCAAGGAAATTGAGCCCATGACTACACTCCCTGCCTTTGTCCTCCAGAGTTCACATTATTCTGTGGTCATCGTTTTATTTCTGTTCAGTTCAGCACCAAAGTGTACATAGTTTCAACATGGATAGTATAATAAAATTTTTTTCAGTCTATCAACTAATTCCTCTTTTTGATCTAGACACATCAAGCTTTTATTTCTTTACTGTAGACATGACCTTGGATGAATTTTATGTCTCCTTAGATCAAAGCCAGTTCATGATCCACCACACTCCCTTCCTCATCACAGCTGCTAGGGATGCCTCAAGTGGTGCTGGTCTCCACAATGCCCTGTGTATCACCGGGGAAAGGCTTTGAGAGCAAGAAAATCATTTCTAATAAATTAATTTCATTGTATTGTTTCCTTTTGCACCCTAGTCCAGGCTACCCAGACAAAGGTGTTTTTGTATTATTTCTCCTTTTCTTAATATTTTACTACTTGAGTGGAGGGGTTATGCATGTGCATGTGTCTGAGGATAGCTTGAAGGAATTGTTTCTCTGTAGATTTGAAGGATTGAACATGAGTCATCAGACTTTTTGGTAAGCACCTTTACCTACTGAGCCATCTTGATAGTGCCAATATTTTCTTTTAAGATTTTTGAATATTTTTACTGTATGTCTGTTACAGAGAGACACTTCAAAGTATGAACTTGCAGTGCGATCTTGCTGCTTGTCCAATCTATATCTCCAATGAATATAGATACTAGGTTTTAAACAAAGCAAATAGGAATGAAACACTAGGTGAACAATTCAAGTGTTTGTTCACCCAACAGTGTGGCTTCAGTAATAAAGGCAGTACACTGGATTTAGCATGATCATGCTCTTCTTCACTTACTTCCTACACATATAGAAAGCCTTTCATCCCCCTTTCTTGTCTGTGAAAGTCCATTCCTACTAAATGTATCACATTTCTTTTTATTTAGCAAATAATATGCCTGGTTCTGTGAAGAGGTGAGTTTTTTAGTTTTCCTTTCTCAGCTTTTCTATTTCTTCCCTTGGTTCTTTGTCTGAAGCACATTCTTTTTTCCTGTGACATCCCTTTGTTTTATGGATCTCCATTTGCTAATCCCCACTAACTCAAAAGCATTTCTGGTGCCTCAGGTTCTAATGTCAACTGTGTGGGTCATAATCCAGAAAGTAATACAGCAGTCAATTGCTCCATCCTCAGAAGTTACTCACATTTTAAATATTACTTTATTCACTCTTCAACAACTATTCTGCTATAACAAATACTTTTATATTTAACAGAAAGTATAATACAATTTTCTGATCTTGGGGCACTAAGAAGTTAAGATTTTCAAGGTTAAATTATTATGCACATGATGCCGCTGCTAATAAGTTTCACTGGCTGCAAATACAGGGAAGGCTGTGACTGTAGCATGAAGTGCACTGTCAGTTGCTGGAGGGCTGTTGTATTCTAGGAAGAAGCATGTTGGATGGCTGTTCTACTGACGATACTCATGGGTGACACTTATTTTATTTCTGTATAATAAGCATTCTCACTAAAATATGTCAGATTTATATTTCTATGATCTTCCCTCTGTAATGCCAGAAATGAAAACTGTGTTGAATTTTTCAGTATTTAATGTTCTCTGAAATGTTTACTAAAAATAATCGCTCTAAAATGTAGTCTTATCTTAAAACCAACAAGTCAGTGGTTCTTTGATCTCTACAAATCTCTCCCTTGGTAAGTACATTCTCAGGAGCAGCTGTGCAAGAAATCTAGAAGGCCACATCCTCCAGCCTTGACTGAATTCATAAAGTGCTAGTATCTCTGTCATGTTTGCAGAGGCTTGCACACACTGTCTAATTCTTCCTCCAGACACAAGTGAGGAATTCATATCAGATTCAAATGTAGGGTTCATGCTAGTTCAGCTACATCTGAGAACACAGCAAAGAGGTCTATTTCACTTCAAGTCCTGAAGGATGCAACATCTGGAACAACTGAATTCCCTATGCAATTATTTTGACTTGTAAAATATTTGTAAGGCCTTGAAGAGTGTATCATTAGTATTGTTTGGAACTCAAATGATTGCAAAGTAAAAAACTTTTTTTTTACTATTTTAGTGTGACACATTTCAAAACCTTTATATAGTCAAAGGTTGGGAATAGGAGAGGCATTTTGAAGGCAGAGTACAAAAAATTGGAGCACTCTTTCTTTGTCTCTAAGGATGATCTTTCTTATCTTCCTTCATCAAAAGTTTCTGTAGTACTCATATTGGCTGTCAACTTTGCTAGAGTTTTTTTTGCCTTTGTGGTTTATAAATAATACTAGAATGATAGCCAGAAGGAAGAAATTTATAACAAATACTGTTGATACTAAAACTGTGTTTACAACAGAACTGACAATAGAGTGTGATTATATGGTGACTCTACTAAAATTTTGAGATAAGAGATTTGAGATCCCCACCTCCATTTACAAATGTGGCATTTTTTCCAACAATTGCCCTTTTCCCTTTTTCTAGTTCAACTCTCATCTAAATCCTTTGCCGCTGTGCACACAGGTGCATTGCAAGCACGGTCACATTATTTGTATGTGTAGCTGAGATTAAAAAGGACATTATTATTTGTAGAAATATACCCCAAATTAATATTGTAAATTCTTGACTTTGTGCCATGTTTAAATATTTTATATTTACTGTCCTCCAGATAAAACTAGTATATTCCTTTAGTCTTTCACTCTTATTCTCCCACAAATGTCTGTGTTTTCTCAGGCTTCTTTGCAGAACAAGATGATCTGTTGTTTCACCATTTAGCTGGGCATACCCCACTTCCAAAAGAAAAATCTGAAAGGATCTTTCCTTAAATAGCTTCATCACAAATTTTGAGAGTCATGAAAGACCCCCAAGGGTATCTCAGCCAGTGTTGTCCAATGTGTGGTAAGTCTCCAACCAATGGAACTGTGTTTCTTTCTCATGCAAGAATGGACTGAGATATGATTTCCACCACTGTTCCATTCATTTGATATCTATTGATTCATTACAAGAACTACATACTACTGCTGTTTTGAATTATCTTGTGACTTCTTTTAGATATATTTTTTATGTTAATCAAGAAAGCAAAATGTGATAGGTATTAAGAATGAGCAAGTGTTAAACATCTAAGAGGACTGGGCAGCAGACCTGAGTTTGAGAAACAATGGTTTGGGCCTGACCTTCTCCCTGGGTAGAGGAGAATGAAGGAGAGGAGATGACTTCTACAGAGGCTTGCAGGGAAGGAGCTGCATCCAGATCCCCTGTTCCTAGTATTGCTATAGGTTCATACGAACCCCAGTGTTTCTTCTATCCTCTTTTAACAAAATTACCCTGCTTAGAATAATGTTAGATGATCTAACTTAACTGATGAGAAATGTGGCCAAAATAAGAAAATATAGTTGAGGTTTATTTTTTTTTAAGTGCCCATCATTTTCCTCATGCTTAGGATAACTACGTGGCTGTCCTTCACCCTCCCAGAGATAATTATGATGACACTTCTTGCAGATGCACTGAGCCAGAACTGATGAGATAATGGGTTTTTGTATAGGAAAATTTGACTTTAAAATTTATATTATAAATTTGGAGTCAATTTGGTGAAAAATACTCTGTTAAGTAAAGTGAGTATACCAATACTCACAATAGCCTACTGTTGATAATGAATTGAAATTAAGATAGAAGATAGCTTAGCTCTCCAGAAGCTGATTAAATTGGGGGAGGTAACATAATCTTGTAAACATTTGTTCTTCTAGCATGGTCTGTTGATTTTAGAATTTATAAAATCTAACATTATTGTCTTGTGTTTAATAAAGGCCCACCCTGTGGTTAGCCTCAAGATATGGTTGTTCTTGGTGTTAAAACATGTAAAGTCAAACAAGACAGCTACACTTCTCTCCCTTACAGTGCGATGGGAGACAGGGAGCAATGGGAACACAAAGAGCATACTTTAGAGTAGAGGCATTAAGCCTGTAGCTGGGTAAGGAACTCGCTTATGAGTTCATCCTGGGGAGAGATGTGCTAGAGTCACTGATGAAGAAGAAAGAGCCTCACCCTCACAGTGTGCAGCTGCAGCTGTGGAGCTGCTGTCACTGGCCAGCTGCCAAGAAGCTTCATTCTCAACTGAACAAAATGAGAACAAGTGTGTTCTAAGGAACAATCCCGCAAAGCAACAGCCTCATATTGAATTCTTTTTCATCTTCAATGATTTTGTGGCCCCTGTGAATTTAAAATGTAAAATGAAATATTTATCAACAATCAAAAACAGACATGTCTGACTGTGTTGCCCAAATTCAATGGTTCTTTCATCTCAGAGAGCACACGGCCTCTTCAGAAGAACATTCTCCCAACTTGAGCAAAGCCTCCTTTCAGGGATGATGCTATGAAATTTTAACCCTGTGTGCTCAAAGAGATGTCTGCATGGAACATGACTTCAAATTCAGTGAAGAATTACACACTGTGGGCTCTCTATCATACGTTAGGATGTAGATCTTTTAAGCAGTCAAATGTAATAATAGTAAAATGTAATTGAGTCCTACTGGGTGCCATGGGCCATCACCAATAGTTTATATTCTTTTATTTATCTTTACAAAAGAATTGCAAAGTAGATACTAATTTTTGTCACCTTGAGAATAAGAAAGCGAAATTTAAATGTCGTGTATATATTATCAGCTATTAGGGTTAAGAAAACTGTTGTCACTAAAGTGCTGTCTATGCCCCGGGGTAGGCGGAGATGATAGGCAGATCCCTGGGGCTCAATGGCTAGCAGGCTAAGCCAAATTATCCTGTCTCAAAAAAGCAAGTTTGAGAGCAATTAATATGTTGACCTCTAGCTTCCACAGGTACACATTACACATGCACATACCCCTGGACACATTCACACACACCAGCTACTATGTATAAGCTATGTTTAAATAGACATTTATTTATCTCTTAAAGAGTGATCTTTCCAGCACCATGTAGACCTCTTGCATCTGCTACCCAAACTTCTTCCTCACTTCACTTCTTGCTAATGTCCCTTAAAGTTCACCCATAACTCATGGAACTGCTGATGTGGTTGGTCAAGTACCTTTGTAAGGTGTGGAGGCAGATTTGCATTTTCAAATCTCAGTGTCCTTCTCCTCTGTCCCTCATGCCACTCCTTGTCAGTCCAGGTTCTAAGGCTTTGTGCAATGCTCTACTACCGCTTGCTTCCTGGATCTCTTCACGAGGCTGATTCCTTTTAACAGGATTCAGGGTGATACTAATGAACATCCAGTCTCTTCACTGTTTCCTGAGACACTCAGTATCATCCCTTAACATTAAGTCTAGACTTTTAAACTCTATTAATCTGATTAATTCTTTCTATTACCTCATTTAACTGACTAGAAAACTCAAACTAATTAAATTAATTTGTCCCTAAAACCTGAAAGTGAACTGAAATTACCACTATCCTCAAAGTCTGTCATTCTTTGTGATTCCCAATACCTATCTTTTTGCTTGTCTTTTAAAACCATCACTAAGGCCTAGAAGCACTACATATATGCAAATTAGTAAATAAATTTGATGATTTTCTAGCATCCTTGAGTTAAACAAGTCTTCAAGCTTCCAAATCTACATTCCATTCTGCTGCACAAGAATCTTGGTAAGTAGAGCTGTAGTAGGCATGTGTGGAAGAACTCACACCACACTTTCCTTTCCCACATAGAAATATAGTATTAGATCTAGAAAAGCAAGCTAGAAAAGACTAAATCTGCCATAAAAGCATTTTTAATAGTTATTTTCTCTTTGCAAGAACTGGAATAAATAGAAATGAAGAATCCTTATATTGCTTTTTTTAAAGTGCATGTATGTTTATTTTTTTATTTTTTATTTTTTTATTTTTTTTCAAAGTTTATTAAATTATAAAAGTTTCCATTTCCGCCCCTCCTCCCAACACCCTCCCACTTCCCCCATTCCGTCTCCTCCTCCCTCTCCATCCCTAAGAGGAGTCAGGGTTTCCTGCCCTGTGGGAAGTTCAAGTTCCTCCCCGCTCCCTCCAGATCCAGGAAGGTGAGTATCCAAACAGACTGGATCCCAAACTCCAGTATACGCAGAGGAAACAAGTCCCAGTGTCATTGTCAATGGCTTTTCAGAAAGACTCCAGGCCAGCCACATTCAGAGAATCTGGTTGGATCACGTGCTTGTTCAGACACTTAAGGTCATGCTCAACATCCTTAACGATCAGGGAAATGCAAATCAAAACAACTATGAGATACCATTTTACACCGTCAGATTAGCTAAAGTCAAAAACACCAATGATAGCCTATGCTGGAGAGGATGTGGAGAGAGGGGAACTCTCATCCATTGTTGTTGGGAATGCAAACTTGTGCAGCCACAGTGGAAATCAGTGTGGCGGTTTCTCAGGAAACTGGGAGTCAACCTCCCTCAAGACCCAGCAATTCCACTCTTGGGAATATACCCAAGAGAGGCCCTATCATACCACAAAAGCATTTGTTCAACTATGTTCATAGCAGCATTATTTGTAATAGCCAGAACCTGGAAACAACCTAGGTGTCCCTCAATAGAGGAATGGTTAAAGAATCCTTATATTGTAAACAAAGTTTAACCTGTTTTCAGCTTGAAATAGGATTATATTGAAGAAAAATGATTCAAGCTCTTCTGTTATCAGAAAGAGAAAACTCTATAGGAGCAGCAAACACAGTTTTATAAAGATCATAGCATACTGTCAAAGGAAACATCAAAGCACAAATAATAACAACAGAAGAGGGAAGAAATAAGGTATTTCCCAAAGAATGAGAAATCAAGGAAGTGTTAAGTCTTTGCCTATCCAGAACTATTTTGAATGTAAGTAGATTAAATTCTTTAGTCAAAATGTATAGATGACTGAAAAGATACCAAAAGCACATTGGGATCTGTGCTTTCTGAAGAGGCTTATCTCTTAAAGATTGAGAGTCTAAAAATAAGAAGACAGACAAAACCCTCCATGATAATCAAGCCAGAAGAAAACAGAGGTAAAGAAAATACAGGGGGATAAAAAACTATCTTGCACCTAAGGAATGGAAGCCCAACATACCAAAACTTTTAGGATTCAGGAAAATCAATTCAAAGAAGAAAATTAATTTTTTAAAGAAATTGTCAAAACAAAAGTTACAATTAAAAAATTTAATTCTATCCAACAAAGAAAAACAAAAGAACTAACCCTGTGTTAGATGAAGAAAATTAATTAATAGAAATAAGTAAGTTAACAGAAAAACAACATAAAAGATTTATAAACCGGGGCTGGAGAGATGGCTCAGAGGTTAAGAGCATTGCCTGCTCTTCCAAAGGTTCTGAGTTCAATTCCCAGCAACCACATGGTGGCTCACAGCCATCTGTAATGGGGTCTGGTGCCCTCTTCTGGCCTGCAGGCATACACACAGACAGAATATTGTATACATAATAAATAAATAAATAAATATTAAAAAAAAAGATTTATAAACCATAAGTGGTTTTGTGAATAGGCAAAACTCAGCATTTCTTTAGACAGATTAACCAAAACAAAGCAAAAAGTTTCACCCATCAGAGAAAGGTCAAGACCTGATATCTCCATTGCTGAATTTTAATAAATATTTTTAGGAGAAATAAGGCTCATTTTTCCTAAATTCTTCCTCTACAATAAAGAATATTTTTAAATTTGTCATACATAGTTAGTATTACTTTTATACTAGCACTGGACAAGGAAATTATAAGAGAGAATCAGTACAGGATGTTTGATGAGCATATGCAAATATTAAATAAAATTCAACAACATATTAAAAGGATAATTCATCATGATCAAATGTGATTCATTCATGGGATGGAAAGACGATTCAACATTCACAAATCAATAAAGCTGAATTTCACGTTAATACCATCAAAGACAACAATGATCTAATTGTTTCATTAAGACAAAGGCAGATGCACTAAAACATCACTTCATAATAAATGTGCTGAACACAGAAAGAATACTGTGCTTAACTATAATAAAGGCCATGAATAAGAAGACCACAACAGTAGACGGAAAACTAAAACATGTTTATGGTGGTTAACCTTGTCAACCTGACTGATTTATTATCACCATGAAAACATACCTCTTCATGTGTCCATGAAGGCATTTGCAGAAGGAAGACACACTGAATGTGGGTGACACCACACTATCTCATCATTCAGGGTCCTGGAACAAATGAAAGAGAAAGTGAGCTGAGCACCAGAATTCATTTGTTGAAGAGGGCTGTGGAGGTATGCAGCAGGTGACAACTAGTGTTCAGCAGGTCAAGCCACAAGATCCCTTGCTGTTTTCTGTAATTTCTCTCATGTGCCACTTCATTTCTTCCCTAAGAACTGCTTCAGGTGTTTTCCTCCTCTTGTGTTTTTATCTACTGTAAATATCTCATCTATTGGGCACATACAGCTGTGAATGGTCAGAACGATGATTTCTGCTTAATCTGTGTAATTTTGATAAATAGAAAGCATACTAGGATTTTTTTTCATTATTCAGACTAACATAGGAAAGTAATCGTACTTTCAGTCATGAAGACAGCTAATTTTAGACTTCAGAAAAAACTCAAAGCAAACTGCGTGCCCTTGAAGTTGAATATCTGGTTGCCCCTAGAGACAAATACTTGATGCCATTTTCCCAGGTTGCTGAATCAAGGTCAGATATGAAGCAACTTTGGTAGACATAACCCTCTGCCATAATTGACTTTTTGGACACACTGACAGTCTCAGTTTATGTTACAGAACTTGGAGTTCAACCAACTAATTGCTTTTGTAAAGTGTTGAACTTCAATGGTTATTTTCTGTTTGGCAGCCCTCACCAGCTTAGAGCTATAAGCATAGTCAAGTGTTGACAATGTGACCTCCCTAGCCTGAGAAAAACTATGTGACTTATGTATTATGAGAATTAGTCGGGTCCTAAAAATGTAACATATAATTGTCCAGAGTTTGTCTGTGAGAGAAAGCTGTGTGAGGCTATATAGAAGAAGGCTGCTGTGGACAGTTATGTAGAGAACATCTTTGAAAAGAAATGGGCAGTGGTGTGAGTGTGTGTGTGTGCATGCCTGAAGGATATAGCTGAATGGGCAGAGAGAGAAGTGTGAGAGATAAAAAAGAAGCATGTGAGAAGCATGAGAGAATGAGTGAGTGAGAGAATGAGTAAAGAGTGAGTGAAGAATGTAAGTGTGTGTGAGAGAGAGACAGAGACAGAGAATTAGAGAGAGAGTCATGTAAAAGAACTGCTGCTACATAGAGGAGTTGTGCCTAGAAACTGTATAAAGTGCTGTATAGTGAGAGAACTATGTAAATGAGATGTATAGCTGTGGTTGTGTGTATTTGTTACTGCGTGGAGACAAGGAAGACAAGTTGTAAAGAAAAGAGATGTAGAAGAGAAACGTGTGTAAAAGAACAGTGTGTAGCTTTATGAAAATGGATGTAACTTTGTATAGAGATGTATGGCTGTAGGAGAAAGATATGTGTATGTAAAGAAAGATATGTAGCTGGATGTAAAGAATGTAGTTGTGTGGAGGCAGAGAGAGTCTCAGAGACCACTATTTAAGATGAACTAAAAGATAAAGTTATCATCAGAAAGCATCTGTATTTCCTTATTTTTGCCATCAGATAGAAAATATCTAACCTTCAGATAGAAAAGAATTTCCTAAGCCCTAGCTGTATTTGTGGATTTCTTTTGTCATACACTGGGTGCTGACTGGAGGCTAGTCACTCAGTTAGTGATAATTTCTCTTTGCTTCCTGACTGCAAATGTGATGCAACAAGCATTTTAGTACTCATGCTGTTGGGTCTTACCTGCCTTGAGGGAAAGAACTCTCAAACAGTGAGCCAAATTAACCTTTTATTCCTTACGTTGCTTCTGTCAGTTTTTTTTTTACTGCAATGAGAATAGTATCTAACATTACCATGAAATAGAGCAAGGAGATACTCTTTCTTGATGTAGGAAGTTCTTCTGTATATGTGTTGCTTTTATTGATTAATGAATAAAGAAACTGTCACGGACTGTGATAAGGTAAAAGAATAGAAGCAAGGAAAACTAAACTGAATGTGATATACAGATTAATGGAGATGGGTTCATTTAAGATGGAGTTAGCCAGAAATATGCCTCTGTGTGATTATTTTGGACCTGAGCTTCTGGGGACAAACAAATGGCCTCACTATTACAAATTGACACTCCAATGTGGTTGACTAACTATATCTACATCGAACTTGAGAAAGCTTATAAAGAAATTCTAGACACACATACAAAAAAAAAAAAAAAGTTAAAGCATTTTCTTGGGTGGGCTCCCAATGCCCAACTTGTAGAATTTTAACAGTTTTGAAACTCGTAGGAATTATATTTGTTTGCAGAAGAAGGTCACTACTGGCAAGTCTTTGAAGATGATCCTTGCCTCTCCTTCCAGCCTGCAGCCTCT